>NC_090939.1:156345085-156977156 GCF_040938575.1 Ambystoma mexicanum | reverse complement strand
TTGGAGAGCATCACGTCTGGCCTCTGTGGTCGCAGTTTCCATGGTGCATCTGTGTCTAAATTTGTATTGGTAATCATGGAGTGGGCCATGTTTCTTAATCCAATCATGGACAAGGTTGGCAACTGCCTTCCCAATGATTTAACAATATATGGAAGACTAGTGATCGGCTGGTAGTTAGCAAGCTTGTCTGGGTCAAGAGTGGGGTTTTTGAGATATAGGAGGATTAATGTGCTTGGGCACATGCCCAGATCTGCTTCATGGTGGCAGTGTCAAACATATTGTCCATGCATGAAGTAGGTTTTAGTGACACAAGAGTACCAACAACGTCCTTTTGAATGAGGGGTGGGAAGGTTGTCTAGGGTTGTAATCTGGGAGATTGCATCTTGAGGAGGGCGTCAGCATGGCATAGAATGAGTGGGAGGTGGTGGAAGTGAATACAAGGAGGTGACATTAAGGAGAAAGAAGTGACCAAACTTGGAAGGAGTGTAAAGAAGGTGACTGAGAGGACAGCTAACGGAAAGGGAGGGAAGGGAGGAGAAAGGACCAGGAGAGCTGAAGAGCGAATAAGAGGAGGAAATCCAAGAGGGAACAGGAGAAGAGCAGAGCATGGCCAGTCATAAAGGAGATAAGGAAAAAGGGTCCAGGTGAGGGAGGGGGTGAAGTCTAGATACAAGGAAAAGGAAATAGCTAAGGAGAAGGAAGTGCCGCACACAAGAGGCTAGAAGCTACCAGAGTGGTTAAAAAACAAGTGCCTGGAGACATATCAGGGTGTGCAACCAGCACCAATTGTGTTAAGCCAAGCAACCTCATCTCCACTGATCTTTGGTGAGATCATAAAGTGTCTGGTGCCTGGCCACAAATCAGAAAACACAAAGCACCAGATGTGGTGATCTTACCATATCCACACTCTGCATCCTAACAAGCATCACAATTCTAGGGCCAAGAATAAAGTGCTGAGGTATTTAAACCCAAAGGACTGTACATGATTAAGGCAATGACTGAAGGACTCTGGCCATCTAGAAAGAAGCTCTATCTTGTTTATGCTCTTAGATGCCTGCATAATGTTGCTTTAGTTCAAACTAATCCCTTAGCACTTCTGCTGTTTAATGAAGACTCATTAACCCTTGAATGTTGTCTATTCTTCACCTGGCCATGGCACCTGTAACAAGGATTATGCTTGACTGAGCCAACAGTGATAGTGCTAAGGGCCAGGCCAGATTCATCCCATCCCTTCAACTCATGGTCCTTAGTCGTCCTCTCTCTCCCTTAAATCCAGACTGTGATGGGAAAGTCACCCACAGTCTCTGGAATGCTTAGTTTCCTGTAAATATGTATATTGATCACGTCATGGCCCCAAGCCCATACTGTTCATCTTACTCATGTCTCTGTCATAGCCTCTGTCTCAGTCTGTTCTGTATATATGTAATTCTCTGAGGATGTTTGTGCATTGGAACTGGAGCATGTGCACAGCCATTCTTACCCTGCTGAAGTTCTGCATAGTGAAATACTTTCTCAGAAAGTCTTTCTACCCAAATGGACTGACTGATGTTGCAGACATTCTATCCTCAGATCTAAAGCCTGGGGTTGTTATGATTGTTTCAAACATTTGAATGTTAGGTTGAGTGCTGTGAAAAATGAAATGAGTACCAGTTCCATTGTGCATTATTCACTTAGTGATTCAATCATTCGACTCTTTTATCAAAGACATATTTCTAATTCTAAATCCTGGCTTTCGGCTCAGTGTAAGAGGAAAACAAAAGGTTTATCAGTCTCTCTTAAGGTCGATGTTCTAATATAGCAATCAATAAGCAGAGATTAATAGAATACAGACGGGATATAGCTCTGTGGAAGTGGGAGAATTCCAGGAGCCACTGGAAAGCATTGTGTGAGGCGGCCAACTGTCACGGTAACAAAAGCTTCAGGGCGATTATCCCAGGACCTCCAATAGCCTAGATCTGGGCTCTTGTGATGTACCAGAAGCATATATTAAGGAACAGGATTGGGTTGATCACTTTACAGCACGTTATAGCTCTGCCCACTGGATGATAATGCTATATGGATTAATTCTTTTAGCACTACTCTGGATCTGTTTTCCATTAAGGAATGACCTCTTTCGCTCCTATATACAGCTATGGTCCCCCTTCCTTATGCAGGTCTTCAATGACCGGTTGACCATTGGCTCTTTACCAGAGAGCTGGATACATGGAACCATTTATTCTATTTTGAAAAAAGGCAGATATTGCTCCCAATGTTTTATTGTCTGATTACCTTCTTAGACAGAACATGTAAGCTGCTTTCGGGTGTTCTCATAAACATATTAGAGAACTGGGTCTCCGAACACAATTTTCTTTCTGACATTTAGTTGGCATTTAAGCCAAGAATAGGTACCATTAACCTGGTTTTTAACCTTTATTCCTTTATTATTTCCAAGTATGTTACTGTTTTGAGGACTTGTGTCTACGTGGCCTTTATGGATTTGAGTGCTGCTTTTGATCACGTAGACAGGAGTATTCTTTGGAGAACCTGGATGTCATGTTGCTTCCTTGACCACTGCTGCAAGCACTGGCGTCTCTTCATGCAGACACAGCGTCTGTGTTCGTTATGACAATGGAGGTGAAGTCAGTGATAGCTTACACATGAAGAAAGGCACCCGTCAGGGTTGTGTGCTGGCCCCCCTGCTGTTTAATCTGTATGTCAACAGTCTTCTTTTGTTTGTGGAGGAATCAGGCACAGATGTACTGCTGTGTGAGGGTAGAAAGCTGCCGGTTCTGAGCTGTGCAGAAGATGCTGCCAATTTAGCCAAAGCACTCAGGTCTTTACGGTCTAGCTCACTTTTGTCTAATGGCACCTATGCCAAATTCAGTTGCCGCATTGCGTTTGCTTTTTCTTTGACCACAAACAGTTATATGTTAAGTTGGGGTAAGGTATAGAATGGGAAGGGGTTGTGGGTGTAAGGGCAGTGCAAGTGTTTCCCCCAACCCCACTGTTTGAGGTAAAAGAAAATCGGAAAATCTGCAAAAAGAATTATGTGAAGTTGCTATTTTGTCAAATAAATTTGGCAGAGGTTCAAAGAACCATCTTTAAAGCCCCTAGTGGAAGGCTATGTGAATTGTATGATCCACTTGGAACGTAAACAATGACACTTCCACTAGGATATGGGGAGTAGCCATTATTTACAAATACCATCTAGAGTTATGGAAAATAGATCTGGTGGAGCAAGAAGGTTCTGAGATACTTAGGCCCAAAGTTAGGATTGAAGCCAAGACCACTGTTAATTTGGGGCTTGTTTATTGACCTCCCTCGGCCATGTCGGATTTCTCATCACAAATACGTAATCTGCTACTGCCATTAAAATCCCACTACCAAGTTGATGTAATTGGGTGATCTTAACCTTTGGTTGGGAAATCGAACCGATCATGCATCAAGGGGCCTACAAGTTGCTTTGAGCAACCTTGGTTTTACTCATAAAAGTTGCAATCCACATTGGAGGTAAGGCCTTGGATTGGCTAGCGACACATGACATGATGATGAACTATCTTTCCGTTTATCCGTGCCCTTGTTCTGATACATTTCTTTATTCAGTTTGGGTTGGTCACGGAAAAAAGGACTAAAATAATCAACAAAACTTTAATATTTTCTAGAAATACACAAAAGTTATCTTTCATAGCCCTACAATCTTGGATTACTCCCCTGGAAGACAGAATAGTCAGTATGGAATCCACTGATGAGATGGCTAAGGTGCATCAGGAGATGCTAGTCGAAGCAATTTATGCCATAGCACCCTTGAAAACCAGACTAGTTTTAGAAAAAAAGCTAATACATGGTTTTCACCTGATCTTCAGACACTTAAAGCCAAAAAGAAAAAATGCTTTTATGCGTGGACAGCTTCTAAAGATCTCCCCCAGAGGGATGCTTATAATCTTGTGTCCATAAATTGACAATCATTGCTGCAAAAAGATGTTTGATAATAGGATCTTCAAGGCACAATGTGAATCCAAAGGGTTATTTAAGGTCTTCAAAGAGCTGGAAAATCCCTGTCCCGGTATTAAGGACGGTCCAAAAAAGACAACACGTGGTGCACGCAGATACAAGCAACCATGCTGAAGAAACTCAAGTCAAACTAAATATCAAGATCAGTAGAAATCAGGCAGACCATGCAGACGCCCGTTGTACTTCTAATATGCGGACGATTACGGAATTCCAATTTGATTTTCAGACCAGTATCTGAAACTGAGTTGGCAGCTATTATAAACAAGCTTAAACCCACTAAGTGCAAAGGGGTTGTTTGCCCAGCCATTACTATTAAAGATTCCACTCCATCATTGATTGGGTGCTTGTCCAGATTTGTTAATTTATCTTTTAAGTACAATAATGTTCCAGATGAGCTCAGGAATGCCTGGCTCACTCCTCAGTTCAAGAAATACAGGATTGGATGCATTGATTCCTACTAACTATAGTCCTATTAGCAACACACTACTTTTATTAAAATGTTTAGATTGTGTTGCGTATGTCCACATTTTAGAATATCTCTACACACATGATATTTTAAATAAATGGCAGTCTGGCTTCAGGCAAGGGCATAGCTCTGAAACAGCGTTACTGGATCTAAAGACCAGGCTGTTGCAGGTGATGGATAAAGGGTAGGTTGCACTACTCTTGCTGCTTGATTTGTCTTCAGCTTTCGACCTGGTAGGCCATTCTTTACTGGTCACCGGGTAGATGCAGTAGGTGGCTTCTCAGATAAGACTGCTTTGTGGATTCAATCTTTCTTGAATAACAGACATATTAGGGTTTGTGGTGAGGACGCTGAGGCTGCGCAGGCACCATTGTTGTTTGGAGTGCCGCAGGGGGCGTGCCTCTCCCCCTCACTATATAATATATTTATGGTTCCCCTTTTTGACATGTTGGAGGAGAGGGACGCCTGGGTTACGAATTGTGCAGACAATACGCAATGTGTTATTTCCCTCTCTGGCAGGCATGAGCAGGACACAGAAAAAGTGAATGAAACATACAAATGAATACAGGCTTGGATGGTGGAAAGTGGCCTTGAACAATGCAAAAACCGAGCTGATGATTGCAGTAACAGAAAATAAAATCTTCAAGATCTGGGGAGAATACTTGCATTTTAAGGTAGCAGAATGTGTCTTTCCCATACAAAAGAAAGTCAAAACACTGGGAATATTTCTAGACCAGAATCTCAACATGCAAGCCCAAATAAATCATTTAGTATCCTCATCAGCATACTACATACAATTGTTGGCCCTGCTACGACCTTACATTTCCACAGCAAACTGCAAAACGGTTGCTAGGGCCATTGTTTGCGCTAAAATGGACTACTGCAGCAGTTTGCTGGTAGCGATTTTGTAAGAGCGATGGTGCCATGCTTCAACTAATACAAAACAGCGCTGTTAGGATCACTCTTGGCTTCAAGAAGAGAGACCATGGGCCTCATTACGGGTCTGCCGGTGCTACCAGTGGGTTGCCACCGGATCCGTAAAAATGTACCACCGCCTGACTTCCTGGTGCCTCCGGCTCATTACAAGTTCGGCGGCTGGGGAAAGTCAGGGGCTGGTATATTTGTTAATCCCCATTCCCAAGTAGTCCTGTTGGTGTTTTTGTGAAGGGTTTGCCTACCGTGACCGCTGCGCCCGGTAGGGTTAGACCTGTCGGACACAGAGGCTCCATCAGGCAAACACATAACAGCGGTGCCAGTGCTCCCGTCACAAGTCTGCTTACCATGGCCACTGCGCCCAGCAGGGTCAGACCTATTGGGTACAGTGGCTCCAGCAGGCAGACTTGTAGTTTGCCGGTCCGGAAACAACTGTGCCGGTAGGCTTACCGGCACCATTGTTTCCGGACCGACAAACTTATAATGAGGCCCATATGTGTATATGTGTATATGTGTTATATGGATTGTCATACAGCCGAAATAAACTAATTGATGAGGATGTACAAAACAACATAACACAACAGGAGGTCGTATAACCCTATTTTGGAAGTCCCCAACCCTCCCTCTTCCCCCACACTTTTGTGCGATGCACATGCCAGAAGGGAAAGCTGCACCCCTACCGAGGTTCTCTTTTTACCAGACTCACCCATCTCTGTGAGTGCCTACAGCACAATGCGGCTTGCCCCACAAGATATATGGTGGCAGCGCCACCATCAGCAGCCACACTCTTGGTGTATCTTCCACAAATCCCTGTAGGTAGGCAGAATGGTGGAGTGCTGTGTGGAGTTCAGGGGACTTGGCAGGGACGCTGCTTCACAAAATGCGCAAGTTTAGTGAGATTCTATCAAGAGTGCGCTTTTACTTAGGGATTACATTTTGGAAAATGACGGTGGATTTGATTTTTATCAAAGCCATTCTAGCCTGGTATAAATTCTTAAAAAACCTTCCTGATCTGCAAGATGTCTGTTCAATAGATTCACCCACTGTCTAATTTCTGCTGAACTATTAGAACTAAGAATAAGGAATTATCCAAATGCTGCCATTGATTCTTTTACCGCAGAGTGACATTGGTCTTCGCCTGGTCATGGGACCGATGGAATACAGTAAGTCCAAATTAGTTAAACAAGGTCTAGTTTCATGGATCGCGGAGTCGGACAATCTTGACTCTAATTCCAGAAAGCTGGTAAAGACATGTTCCTTTAAATTTTAAGAATGAAAAAGAGGCAAACTAATGAAAACCTTCAATGTCTTTGGGCCTCATTACCCGGTAGGCGGTGAGCCATGGTGCTATTAGCGCCCTGGCTCATGCTGGTAAAATACCGGCACCGCCTTGGCGGAAAGGGGATTTACCGCCCCATTCCAAGGTTGGAGGGGCGGTAAATCCCCTTTCCGCCATTGCCCTTCCCCATTCCCATTTCTGCCCCATAGGGCTCTATGGGAATGGGGAAGGCGCTAATTACGGCACCGCAATTTTGCGGTGCCATAATTAGCTCCGAGGTCCCTTAGCGGGTTGGATTTTAACGCCTGCAAAAAGCAGGCGTTAAATCCCCCAACCCGCAAAGGGACCTCGTAGTAAGGCGGTAGGGATTTACCGGTACCGGTATTTTACCGGTACCGGTAAATCCCTACCGCCATCCGTGTAATGAGGCCCTTTATATTTGCACTTAAAACATCAGTAGGACATGAGCATTACTTACTATGGGCCTCATTACACGGTAGGCGGAGGACCAAGGTGCTATTAGCACCTTGGTCCATGCCGGTAAAATACCGGCACCGCCTTGGTGGAAAGGGGAATTATCGCCCTATTCCAATGTTGGCGGGGCGGTAATTCCCCCTTCCCCCATTGTCCTTCCCAATTCCCATTTTTGCCCCATAGGGCTCTATGGGAATGGGGAAGGCGCTAATTACGGTGCCGCAAATTGCGGTACCGTAATTAGCACCCTGGTCCCTTTGCGGGTTGATTTTTAACGCCTGCTAAACAGCACGCGTTAAAGTACCTACCCGCAAAGGGACCTCGTAGTAAGGCGGTAAGGGTTAACGGTCACCAGTACCATTACCGGTGACCGTTAACCCTTACCGCCTTCCGTGTAATGAGGCCCTATGGGTCGGAAAGCTATACTCTCGCTTGATCTTGGCCAAATTCAGTCTCACTTTGTTGCCACTAATTGGTTTGGGAGTCCAGTGGACAGCATGTGACACCAACAGAAAGTGTAATTTCAGTGTAACCGAAAATCCAATGCATGTCATGTTTCACCATCCTATGCGTATCTCTCCAAGGCCCAGAACACTCAGAAAGTCACTCTAGACACTCAAGGCCAACTCTGATGCACTTGGAAATGCTCACTGATCTCCTTGCGTGCCAGGGTGTAGAACAAAGAATGAGGCTTTCAGCGGAATGTATTGTAAATGTAATTATGTTTATGTTGGTTTTATGGAAGAATGATTCCTTACAAAACAAAGCTGAACTTAAACTTGCTATTCACGACTGCTGGAAAACATGGGAAAAAGTTATCATTGTTGAAAGAGAATAGTCCTTCCACTTCCTTCTTACCCTTGCCCATCTATATATTTTCACTTCTTGATATCTGTCATACATGTTTGTGATTTGGATTCCTTTCATGAGCATTGGAAGCCTTCAAGAGATCGAGCGGAATAAATTTCCCGTGAGTTATGTGAATTGGGATGATGAGGAACTCCACGCATCTTGAGATCCAGCAGTGACTTGGAGCAAGTCTACTAGTTGTGTTGCTCCTCTTTCTGCTTGCGACGCTCCTGCTTCTCTTGCTCCTTCTCCTCCTTGTGTTTCTCTTTCTTCAGCTGCGATTCTATTTCTTTCTGAAGGTCTTCAGCAAAGCGGGTGATGGCCGCAGTTTTTTGAATCAGGTAGTTTCTGTAAGAGAGACAGCCAGGGTACGTTTTAGCAGAGGTGGTTGCAGAAAGAATATCTAGATTGTTTTAGATGCTAGGCGTTTGTCAACAGTGTCACTAGCACATGAATAGTTACAATGATCTGCTTAACATTAACTGTACTGGGTCCCTAAATGTGGTGTCGCAGTAGAGGCTGCCTTTCTCGCTGCAAAGGACATTCATTACCCCTACCATAGGACTTTCAGTAGAGAGCTGAAGATTCATATGTTCCTCTAGGTCTATGATCACTAATCTATTAACTGTTTTCCCACTTCTTCCTTTTTAGTTATGCCTAGAGTGAGCTTTAGCTCTTCCCAGGACATATTGAAGTTCTATCTGAGAGGGACTCTACATTTCAATCAGTTTCTCACCACTGCAGACAATGGCTCCTGATTGGTCCCTTGCAGTGCAGCCTTTCCCTCTGCTAGCACTTTCTTCATGCCTGCCACATGTTCACCCCACTTCTATGTCTTTGTGTAACCTGCACTTACCTGGAATCCAGGTACAATTCCCTTAACGAATCGAAAGAAAGGAAGGAAAGCTTTCAGAACTTTCAGAGCAATTAGACTGTTATGGGGCTTTTTTAACATGAGGGGAAGAAGGACATATTGTAATAGCTCAATTTACATTTCCTTTAAATAGTTCCTGTCCAGTAGGCTGTCAGAAATGAAACATCTTTTGAGGTGGATTCATCCTATTTCACAAATGTCACACAAATTATTTGAAAGGCACATCAGTATATATACATGTATACATGTGAATATATATTACACAGCCACCGTAGTGGCTGTGTAGTTATGGTTAAGTTGCTAATCCCATAGGAAGAGCACTTTTCGGCGGCTTATAACTTTGCTCCCCTGGACGAATCCTCACCAAACTTTGCAAAAGATTATATGGCCCACTCTGAATTGCAAAGTTTGGTGAGGTTTGGTCCAGTGGGGGCAAAGTTATAGGGGGGATCCCAAAACCTCTGTTTTTCCCATAGTAAAAACTTTACTCACGCCTACAGCCCAAACCGCAGGACGGATTTTCACCAAATTTGCGGCAGGAGCAGCGACTTGGTCCCGAAAGCGTGCTTTTGTTAATTTGGTGTAAATCCGTCCATTAGTTTTTTTTTTAAATGACCAAAATGTAAGGCAAAAAAATTAGTGATATCTATGTCCGCTCCGCGGACGCACTTCCCTGTTCGTTCCGCGAACAGGACACGGATTGGCCAAGCGGGTTGTGTCATGTCCATGGACATGTGACATGCTCTCTGATTGGCTGGGGTGAAGCGTGAAGTGCGTCAGATATTTGGAGACGCCCGGCATCTTGGATTCTCGTCCGGTGTCCGCGGACATCGTGGTAAAACATGTAAAAAAACACAATATTGCATGTTTGGGGAGGTGAGGGGTGATTAAGATGAGTTGGTATATGGCTGCAAGAAGCAAAAAAAGTCTTAACTAAAAAACATCCGTACACGAAGAAAGCACGTAGCGGTGTAGACCACGCTCACGCATAGAAGAGTTCACGTGGTAAAGCGCACATGCGCAACTACTTCACCCGCTTTTGACATATACCGCACCAGTCAAAACGCGCAGACACTTTCTTTTCCAAACTCGCATGCGCGCCTCATCCAAACACGGAGACGCGTTGAAAAAAACACACAGAAATGATGGCCGCGCACAGGAGTTAACGGAAAACACGTAGCAGTGAAGACGACGCACACATGCTGTAGAAAACACACAGCTGCGAAGACTGCACACACACGCTGTAGATAACACGTAGCTGAGAAGACCGTGCACACGCATTGAAGGAAGCATGTAGCAGTGTATCTTTTTCAAACTCGCACGCACGCTCTTAACAGATGAATCCGAGCTCACACGCAGCTTATCCGAACACGCACACGCGTTGAAGAAAACAGGTAGCTGCGAAGACCACGCACAAGCATTGTAGAAAACACGTAGCTGCGAAGACCGCACACATGCGTGGTAGATAACACATAGCTGTGAAGACCAAACACAAGCGCTGTAGATAGCACGTAGCTGAGAAGACCAGGCACACGCGTTGTGGAAAACACGTAGCTGTGAAGACCGCGCACACATGTTGAAGAAAGCACGTAGCGGTGTAGACCACGCTCACGCGTAGAAGAGTTCACTTTGCAAAGCGCACGCACATAGGAGATTTCACGCAGCAGAGAAGTCTGTGCACACGCATTGGTAGAAACACGTATCAGTGAAGACCGCAGCAGAGTTAGTGACACGAGCAAATGAAAACCGCACATGTGTGCAACTACTTCACCCGCTCTTGGTAAAGTTTGGTGGGATTCTGTCAAGAGGGACAAAACTAGAGGGGGGTTCCCAAAATTATGTAAAATCTTATAAATTATGTGCCATTATGTGCCATTTGACGAATCTACACTTAATTTGGGAAACTGATAATACCTATGGATATAAATGATTTTGGAAGTTTGGTGGGATTTGTCACTGTCTAAATGTGGTAAACTTGGTTTCTTCCCCCTCGCAGGACTCTCAAACTTAGGTGGCATTTGTACCTAATACGCACTCACTGTCTAAATGTGGTAAACTTGGGTTCTTCCCCCTCGCAGGATTCTCAAACTTAGGTGGCATCTGTACCTAATACGCACTCACTGTCTAAATGTGGTAAACTTGGTTTCTTCCCCCTCGCAGGACTCTCAAACTTAGGTGGCATTTGTACCTAATACGCACTCACTGTCTAAATGTGGTAAACTTGGTTTCTTCCCCCTCGCAGGACTCTCAAACTTAGGTGGCATTTGTACCTAATACGCACTCACTGTCTAAATGTGATAAACCTGGGCTTGCCGCTCACTTCCTGCCTGCAAGCTCTTGTCTCGTCTGTCTCCCCCCCCCCCCCTTTTCCCCCCTACTCCATGGTGCTCTCTATCTCGCCCATCTTCTCTAACTGCTTCTCTATTGACTATCCTGCTCTCCTCACTAAATCTGGTAGGAAAAAGTTTAAAAAGGACATCCTGGTCTCCAACCCAGGCCTCCCTATGGCTGACACCTACACTAGTGCCTGCTCCAAGGAAACTCTTACCGACATCCTCTTTTTCGTGCCCTCGCCTGACCTATGGACCCTTCATATGGTCTCTGTGCTCTCTCCTTTATCCTCTTCTCCCATTAATGGTGGCACCCGTTGGGGTGTCCTCTTGGCCTCCTTCCTCTCCTCTAAGGCCATCATTAATGTCTACGCTAATGGGACTGTCCTGGTCCAAGGTCCTCAGGCCAACCTTCACCTCTTTGATAGACGCTTCCCACGCCTCATCAACTTCCTTTCCTCTCCTGCTGTCCCCCCTCATCTGTCCTCGGCTACCTTGCCTCCACCCTCCCTCCCTGCCCCCTCTCTTGCTCCTTCTTCACCTCCCTCTTGTACACCGCCGCAGGGCGTACCTCTGATCTGTACCCCTCCCCGGAAATCCTTCAAGGATGGCAACCTTCTCCACATTGCCACACTCAACGCTCGCTCTGCCATGAGGCATTCCTCTGATATCTGCCGCCTTCTTGAGGAACTGGACATTGACGTCCTCGGTCTTACTGAGACATGGTTCATGGCCAGCTCTGTCACCAGCTTTGACACACTCCTACCTGATGGCTACAAGATCCTCTCCCTGCCAAGACCCAACCGTGCAGGGGGGGGGTAGCCCTTATCTTCCCGGAGTGGATTCCTGCCACTGTCACTCCTACGCAGACCTACTCCTCTTTTGAATCTCTTGTCTCCCGACTCTCTCTCTCTCCTAGCCATTCCCTTACCGTGGCTACTATCTATCAGCCACCTGGTCAACTTTCCTCCTTCCTCTCTGAGTGGGCTGACCTCTCCTCCTCACTCCTGTCCTCTACCACTCAACTCCTCTTTCTTGGTGACTTCAACATCCACCTGGATGCCTCCTGTCCCCCCACTGGACTCTTTCGTGACCTCTGCGACTCTCTCTCACTCTCTATTCTCCCGTCTGGGCCTACTCATTCTGCAGGGCACACTCTTGATGCTCTGATCTCTTCTGACCTTCCCCTCTCTGTCCCTCTCTCCACTCTCCACTCCTCTCTCCTGGAGTGATCACTTTCTCCTATCCTCCTACCTCACCCTCCCTACCCCACAGGCAAAGCCACCCTCATCATTGCCACCCACCTTCTCGGTCATTCGACCCATGAAGCGCGTGTCAGTTGCGCCTTTCGCTGCCACCTTCTCGCCCCCCCCCTTCGCCTGACTCCCACCCTGACACAGCCCTCTCCTTGCTCCACTCTGCTATATCTGATACTCTTGATATCCTTGCCCCTGTCATGAAAATCCGCCTGAAGCCCAAAGCCAAATGTAACTCCTGGTATGATTCGGATCTCATCACCCTAAAACGCAAGTGCAGGGTGGCAGAGAGGAAATGGCGTGCTTCATGTTCATCCTCTGACAAACTGGCCTGCCGCCTGCTCCAAAGGCAATACCGTCTCTCTGTTCTCACCAAGAAGAGAGCCCTTATCCAAGCCCGCATCTCTGCGGCATCTAACAACTCGGCTGAGCTCTTTAAAATCTGCAAGGAGCTTGCCAACCCTGTTGCAGTCTCTACCTCTCCTGTCCCCTCCCAGGCCCTCTGCACTGCACTGGCCTCCCACTTCATCTCTAAAACTCAGGACATCCTGTCCTCACTCTCCTCCTATCACCACCCCCCTCTCTTCCCTGCTCCTCCTCTGGCCCTTCTGCAGCCACCCCTCCTCCCTCCTTCTCTGCCTTTCCCCTTTTTCTGCTGACGAGGTTTCCAGACAAGTCCGATCTATGAAAGTCTCGTCTAAACTATCAAGGACCACATCGACTCCCTGGTTCCTGCCCTGGCTGACTTTTTCAACCACTCCTTCGCCTCTGGAGTCTTCCCATCCCCCCTCAAGCACTCCCTTGTGCACCCTCTCCTTAAGAAACCCTCTGCCGACCCCTCCTGTCCGGCTAACTATCGCCCAATCTCCATCACTCCCTTCCTGGGCAAGCTCCTGGAGAAACTGGCCATCTCCCAGCTTAACCTCCATGCTGAAGCTGTTGACAGTCTCCATGACCATCAATCTAGCTTCAGAGCGGCCAGAAGCACGGAAACTGCTCTCCTGAACATCCGTGAGGATCTGCTCTTAAACCTCGACTCCAACACTCAGTGTGTTCTCATTCTGCTCGATCTCTCTTCTGCCTTTGACACTGTCAACCATGCCATCCTGCTCAACCGTCTCCGTGATAACCTGGGTATCACTGGTCAGGCTCTGGCGTGGCTGACCTCTTTCCTTTCCAATCGACCCTCCCAGGTCCAACTTGGGTCCTTCCTCTCTGACATCTTTTTCTCCACCTGTGGCGTTCCCCAGGGATCTAATCTCTGTCCCTGGCTGTTCAACCAGTAAATGGCACTCCTTGCACACCGCATCGCCGCCCTCTGCCCCAACTTTCAGTGCTATGCGGATGATACCCAGCTCATTTTCAGGCTACCCTCGGCCTCCTCCGCTCCCTCCCTCATCTCTGACTTACTGTCTGCTATCCAGGATTGGTGTGCTGCCAATGACCTCTGCCTTAATGCTAGTAAGACTGAGATCCTACTCATCGGCACACCCACTCCCTCCTTCCCTGCAGCTCTCTGGCCGGCCTCTCTTGGCCCTCTTCCTGCTCCTACCTACAAGGCAAAAAACCTCGGGGTCATCTTCGACTCCACACTCTCCTTCTCTCCTCATATATCTGACGTCTCTAAGAAGTCACATTACCAGCTGCACCTCCTCAGAGGTATTCTTCCCTTCCTCTCCTTCCCCCAGAAGCTCACTGTCTCCCGAGCCCTGGTTCTCTCGAAGCTGGACTACTGTAACAGCCTCTATCTTAATCTGCCTGCCTCCACTCTCCGCCCTCTGCAACTCATCCAGAACAGAACTGCGAGACTTGTCCTTGGCCTCAAGCCCAGGGACCGTATCTCTCCAGGACTGAAATCTCTACACTGGCTCCCAGTGGCTGCGAGGATTAAGTTCAAAACCCTCTGCATTGTCCACAAGGCCTTCTGGGGTCTGGGGCCTAAATACCTTCAACTATCTCTTCCTAAATATCTTCCTTGCCGAGCCCTTCGCTCATCCGTCTCCAACTCCCTCAGGGTCAGCTGCTTCTCGAAGCAACGAGCTGGGGGTAGATCTCTCTCCGCGGCAGGTGCCTCCCTCTAGAACAGACTTCCTGCCTCCCTGAAACTTGAGGAGAACCATCTCCGGTTCCGGAAGCACCTCAAAACCTTCCTCTTTGCTTCTGCTTTCTCTCCCCCTCTCCCCTGCTAAATTCTTCACTAAAACTGCACTGATCCTGCACCTGGGCCACTCTCACCGACCTCGGTCCTGAACCCAGTCACTCTTCACTTGCACTGCCTCCCTGGCAACCCCTGCACTGCGGGACTGTCTCTGTATCACTACAGCCCCCCCACCCCCTCCCCAGCACTTGTCTGCACTTACCTTGCACTTGCCACCAGCTGGCCCTATTTATTTATTATTTTATTTCTATTCTACTATTTGTATTGCACTCCCCCCCTCCCCCTTCCCCTTGCATTTTTCCCTTCCCCCTACCCCTGCACTTGCGCGGTCTGAATGACACCTGGCCTAGTAGGATCGTTGTCTGTCTTCCCTTTGTTCCCCCCTCCCTGCCTCGTCGCGCCTTGAAACACTTGTGTATAGGCGCGTTACAAATGCCATATCATATCATATCATATCAAGAGGGGCAAAATTAGAGGGGGGTCCCAAAATATTGTAAAGGCTTATTAATGTGGTGCCATTTGACAAATCTACACAAAGGTTTGCAAAAAGATTATAGATCTAGATATAAATGTTTTCGTAAAGTCTGAATGTATTTTTGTCAAGTGGGGGCTAGGTTATATGACGATTGTTTGTGCATATATTTGACACTTTTGAAAAAATAAAACATGGGTGGATTTCCAGCATACTTGTGTAAGGAGCATTGAGAAGGGCCTGGAAGCATGGTTTTGCATGGCATGGTTTTGCAAATGTGCCCGTGTTTTATTTTTTGACCAGTGTCATAATGTAGATACAAAAAATAGTGATATACCTTTGGTGCCTGAGGTGTAGCCTGTGGTCATGGGCAGTGCCCACATTGTCCGGGTCATATAATAAGGTAATGATCTGGACAATTTGGCTACTGGCCATGACCATGAGGGACAAAACATGGGGTTAAAGTGGCCATGTCCTCCTGGGACTGGCTTTGTGGTAAAGTTATTCGAAATTGGTATAGATTTCAAAAGGAAGAAAAATCTTTTGCCTTCTGTAGGCTGCCATGGAAAGCGAAGAGGGGCCCTGTATGGAACCCCACCTTCCCTTTCCATGGTGGCCATATTGGTAAAGGATGTTCCTTCCTACACCCGGACGCCGCACATATTTTTTTGCACCCCGGGTTCCTGCTTTGGCAACCTAGGGTGCTAATGGCCTTCATCCTTTTAAAGGGACGTTATGGTTAAGTTGCACTAATAAAAACCTATGAAATTCAGTAAAAAAACTATATATTTTTACATATATACATATTTATATATATACATATTCACTACCAAAAACATTGTTAAAGGGACGTTATGGTTAAGTTGCACTAGCAAAAACCTATGAAATTCTATTAAATGTCATTGATGACATCACTAATGACATCACATATGTGGGGCACTTATTTCTGGTCACTGAAATTTCTAGGCCTGGTGATTTTGGTCACTGACACTCAGAATATTAAAATTCAAAAGGTGCTGTATATCTAGACGTTAACCTTTTCATATGTTCTTAAAGTACTTTCCTTAGAGTTTGGTCTCAGCTCATGGTGCACATACATGAGGCAATAGGCAGGCCTCAAACACACAATTCATTTGTATACATGAAAATAAACTGTAATGCTATTAACATTTTCTGATGATGTTGTTTCTTTCTTCCTTACTTTAGTTTCCCTGTATGTGCCTCTGGTTTGTATACATTTTGAGTCTTCACATTTATTGTTTGTACTAGCACAAGTGTGTAGTAAGTCTTGAATTGTTAGCTAGTTATTACAGGTTTATCATTACACAATCACCCCAAACATCATGTTACCAACATTATAAACACAACCCCTTGTGGGGACTTTACATCAAAATAAATTTCAAATGTGATGTCATCAGTGATGTCATCAATGACATTTATGATGTTGAGCCTCATTATGAGGCTGGCGGAGTGGGTTTACTGGCGCCGGTAATGGTGCCGGTGTCAGTAAACCCATTCCGCCCTATTACGAGGTTCCCTTGCGGGACCCGCCCTGAAAGTTTGGTCAGACCAGATGTCCTTTTCGGGTCCCGCAAGGGGACCAGGGAGCTAATAACGGGCCTGTTATTAACAGGCCCGTTATTAGCTCCTATTGAGCCCTATGGGAGCTCAAATGGGAATGGGGATGGGTTTTTTGAATGAGGAATTACCGGGTTCTCCAAGGTTGGAATGGCCCGGTAATTCTTCATTCAGGGAACCCGGACCCGAGTTTGGAGGCAGCCATGCCTTTATTAAGGGCATGGCTACCTCCAAACTCGTAATGAGGCCCGTCATCTTTGCTGTTATGGCTGTTAGTTTTAGCAGTGCACAGTGGTGGTGCGAGTTATGGTTGCTTAGCTTACCATAACTGGCAAATAGCTGAGGTTTTTTGGTTTTACCTATAACAATAACGTCCCTGTAACAACGGGTTTCCATAGAATTCCATAGGTTTTTGCTAGTGCAACTTAACCATAACGTCCCTTTAACAATGTTTTTGTTAGTGAATTTCATGGGTTTTTAGTAGGATACTGTAAGCAGAATGTTGATTTAGCATAGCGTTTTCTGTAAAGAGGATAGTTATTTGGTACGGCAACATAACCTTAACGTCCAGTTAACAACAGTTAGTTACTGATTCCTTGGCTGCCCTCATCATAAACATGTGGAAAGGCCAAATTGTCTGGTGAATATATCCATTTGCGCTACCCCTTACTTTTCTGAATAGTGTTGGTGTATCCTGCCAATAACAGATGTACATAGTCAATATTGTTTAGTGTATCAGTAGGCTCTCTTTTTGTGTTAACAGTGCATGATAAATCTGTGCCGCACAGTACTGGCCGAGATGACTACAAATGAGCAATATGGACGTTTCCTAGGAACACTGCACCCGGTTGGCGTATGTGCAATCACTCTGCAAGTATCCGTAGAACTACATTAGTAGCCACATGGCCACATATTCGAATGCTTTTTTAAGTAGTTGTGGAAGCGCACGTGTTTCTGTTCCACACCTAGACCCATGCATAGGTCATTCAATGTATGCTGGTAACACTGCCCCTGTCACCAGCCCTATGGATTCATGCAGTAGGCTACCTCATTTAAAGTACTGTTGCCGACTTTCTGGGTGGCTCTGCAAACCTACCAATGTGTGGCTAAAGTACTCCTAACTGTGTAACGGCCACTAGTAAACAAGGAACAGCATGTAAAGGCAAGGAAAGAAACAGCAGAAAATGCACAGCGCAAACAACCTTAGTGGTGGTTAGAAAAGTGCTGTAGCTTCACAGGTCGCACCGAATAAATGACTTCCTGCTGCACGTAATAAAGCTGTGTTTCGCGTTCTTGTAAACCTTCTTGTATCGCACAATGTATGTATATCTGTGAATGCTATCCCTAACAATAATGGTGTAGCATAGTGTTTGTACTGCATGTGTCGACAACTAAAATGAAAAATACAACGGACCAATGGGCAGGCTACCGCCATTCCAACAATTACGTATGGTACTTTCATGTACAGCATTTCCCACATCTGCTGTGGGCAACAAGAGAGGCACTCCCGTAGGGCAGCAGAGCTGTAAAACAACCTATGCAAACCATATGATGCGCTACAGACCCTTGCCCGGCAAAGGCATTGTATTGTGCATTTACTGCAACACGCTACTGTAAAGAGTGAAGGTACTTCGAAGTGCATTGGAACGGTCCTAACGGGAGCATTACAATGACTTGCACCATGTAGGTGAAGGCCACCCAATAATTTCATCTCCTGGCACGTCCCCTATAGTATCCAGGCACTGCTGGCCCTTCTGTACCTGACCTTTCCTGCCTTTTGACCTTTCTGTGGCGTGTGTGAGAACACCATAATAAATGTAAATTATTTATTATTTTTATTTTAGTATTTGTATAGCGCGCTACAGCCCATGGGCATAGAGGCGCTGAAAAGAATATGTATGCAGGCTTGCTTCAGGGTTACAGGATAGCAGCACGGTACAGAGCGATATATACAGTTACTTAGTTTACAGTAGGTTACATGTCAAGGTAAAGTACACAGTACGATATTCAGATGATGGCAAAAGGTGGAAGGCGAATCAAACAAAAAGCCTCGTCTTTAAGGCTTTACGGAAGGTGTGTGAGATTCGATCATTCTGAGTTGGGCAGGGAGGGTGTTCCAGTAGGTTGCAGTCAAGGTAGGGAAACTTCAGCCACCTGCTCGCACTCTTCGTGTATGAGGAACAATGAGGTGATTGGCGTATGCAGATATGGAGGATCTAGAGGGTGTTATTTTGATGATCCTCTGAGCTAAGTAAGTGGGCGCTAATCCATGGGTGCATTTGTGTGCAATAGCCAGTGTTTTGAAAAGGATCCTTTCTTTGACGGGTAGCCAGTGAACCTGCCTTCTAACCCCAGAGATGTGATCCCTACGAGCGATACAAGGTGCGGCCCTTAAGGCATTATTCGGAGCTACTTGAAGTTTAGCCAGATTCTTTTGGGATGTATCGGCAAAGAGGACATTGCAGTAGTCCAGCCTAGACACGATCATGGCCCTAGCAATGGTGATGCAGTTCTCTTGTGACAGGAACAGCCTAACTGCATTGATCAGTTTGGAATGATAGGCAGCTGAGGATGCGATGGCATTAACCTGCCTGTCCATGGTCATGCTAGGTTCAAGATACACACCCAGTGTCTGTGAAAGGGGAAAAGGTAAATAAAAAAAGCACCTTTCACATATCAACAACGGATATGCGAATGCACGCATGCAGGACGGGAGGCGTGGCAGTGTGGTAAACACTGTAGTTGAATGGGGTAGAAAGGGGGTCGCTGTACAAAGAGGTTTTTTTACATGTTGCAGTTTTTTCAAGAGAGTCACAGCGCAACACTAACTACAAAATAATATCACTACTTTCAAGAAGGGCACCAAGGCAATTTAGATGTGGTGTGCAAAAATCGGGATGGCTGGAATAGTAAGATGAAAATTATAGCTGGGGAAAGTATTCATGCTGTGAAACGTCATAGTCCCATGGACAAAGTATGCCTTTGGCACATGTCGAACAAAGGCACAAATACTCTTCTTTGCAATGTACTGCGCTGTCTGCATTCACGGACCAAATAGGAAATGATGCTGCCACATCGGTGGCTGCTTATTCCGATAGAAACTTATGCAAGAGATCGAAAACAAACGCTTGAACTGGGCAAGTGCCTCCTTCATCGCAAACAGCACCTAAGGGTGTGTTACATTCTGTGCAATTTTCCCTGCACAATGAAGAACAATAATATCGTCATGATTGCGTGTCACCAAAGTGTCACACAGAGAAACCAAAATCTGGCACTTCATTGTAGCTACTCCATTGCACTACACATGCACAGTGTTTTCCATTCACTTTCACTCAATGTATGTGGAAATCCCCTAAAACCTGCACGCTGTGCCTCATGAAACACACAGCCACAACCACACCCTCTGCATTTCTGTCGAGAAATAGACTGTGTATCACAGTCTGTCCATACACACCACACCCACAAACATTATTGCCCAATCCCGTAGCCTCTACAGGCCCTTTTCTATGCCCGTCATCTGCAAAAGAGGCATATGTAACACGTGCCACCCTGCAACTATCGCGATATTTGCTGACTTTTACTGCTGGGCGTGGGCAGAAGTGGGGGAATAACTTTCAACCAGCGGAGCGGACATCAATAGTTGTGGTGGGTTTTTTTTGTTGTTTTTTTGGGGGGGTTTTAAAGGTGCTTCCCTAGAAACACTTTGTGGTTTCATGCGTAAATGTGTGTTTTCAACGTCAGCTCACATTCTTACAATAGGGTCTTCACTGCAGTGTGTAGATTGTTAAACAACATTTCATTGCCACTGTCCGACAAAGACACGCCATTTGCCTTGAATAGGTGTATGTATCTTGATCCAATGTTCTCATTCTCACAAGAGAACAACCCAGCAGCACTCAAGATGTCACACATGCTTCTGTTAATGGGACTCCTTCCATCCTCTGGCTGGAAACAGGAATCATTGGAATACTTCCACACTATTCTTGGGGGTATACATGAGAAAAGCACCTTGGCAGTAGGAAAAATGTGCTGCACTGCTTTCATCAAAAGCTTCAGTTGACTTAACACACAGGAACAAGGCATGTAACCCAAAAAGAAGGCTCCAAAGTGCATGATCACAATGTGTACTGTTGCCAAAGAGGCCACGCGTCGACATTCTGTAAGCAGTCCGCCGAAACAGCACGCTATGACACTACACCACAAAGCGTCCACTCCCTCCAAACCGAAATTGCCAGAAAAGTCGTCTTGGAGGGGATACATGCACAGATCTTCCACAAAGCCATTAGCCATGACAAAAACTGTGTGTCTTGCCATGTTTGCCTGCCGCATTACACAAATTAATGGAGAAAGTGAATGCCTCCCTTTCCTGTGTCGCACACCCAGAGCACTTAATTGGCCAAAATCCTAGTCCCATTCCCATTGGCCACCATGGTGAGAAGTGCAAAATGTGTCATGTGCCTTTCCCCAATGACTGTGAGGGCGCGCCCTGGTGAAGCAGGAGGACTCCTTCCCCCTATTGGAGCTCTTTCCTGCGACGTACACACTGAGCACCTGATTGGCCAAAGGCCATACTCGCATTTCCATTGGCCAGCATGCTCAGAAGCGCAGAATGTGGCACATGCCTTTTTCCAAGTACCGCGCGGGCCGCACTCCAGTACAGCAGGTGGGGTCCTTCTTCCTATTGGTGCGCTTTCCTGTGCCGTCCACCCTGAGCACCACCTCATAGGACAATCGATGAAGTCCCATTTCCATAGGCCAGCATGGTGAGAAGTGCCGAATGTGGCACATGCTCGTCCCCGAGTACGTCGAGGGCCAGGGACGAGTGAAGCAGGAGTCCCTCTTCCTGTTGCTGCACACCCTAAGCATGTGATTGGACAATCCACACAGTTCCATTTTCATGGGCGCCACTCGCAAAATCCCCAGATGTTGCTTTTGTGCTGCCTGCGGGCATAGGGGAATAACCAGGGTAGGGGGAGTTTTTGTTAAGAGACGACTCTTAAAAGAGCTGTTTTTTTGTTTTGGTGTAGATGCTTTTTTGGTTTATATTAGTTTTTGTTTGTTCTTCTGCTCACATTAGTACAGTAAACTCTTCACCGCATCCTGTGGACGAGCAAACAAAACTGCATTGCCAATGGGTGAGAATATGCCATTTTCTTGGAAAAGCTTTGCATTTCCACGACTAATGAGGTCATTGTTGCAGAAGAACATTCCACGAGCGGACAAAAAAGTATACATGCTTTTGTTGATGAGACACCTTCCTGCGTCTTGCTATGAACTACATCCATTAGGCCATACTCTTTGTGGTATTATGGATGATAAAAGCACCTTGGCGGTGGGAAAAAGCCTCCTCACAACATTCCGCAATCTCCTCAATCTAGAGAACAAATCTAAGCAAGGCAGGTAACCCAAATGCATGCCGCCATAATGGGTGACGATGACATCTACTACTGGAAAAGTGGCGAGGTCTTTGCAAAGTGCATACATATCGGCGAAATGGCACTCATACACAGCGTTCCATGATGCGTCCACTCATTCCAAACCAAAATTGCTGTCAAAGGGCATAATTGTGCAGATCTATGACACAGGGATCACCTACAGTCAACATGTTTCGCCAGGTTAGCCACCCTCAGTACGCAGAGTATAATGTAAAACAGTTTCACCTCCCCTTCCTGTTAACCACACCCACGCTACTTCATTGGCTAATCCCCACACTGCCATGGCAATTGGGCAAGGTGGTGCAAAGGGCAGATTTTGGCACCTACGCCGCCCAAAGTAGCGCGAGGGCCGCACCCCTGTAAAGCTGCAGCAGTCCTTCTTCCCTTTGCACTATCTTCTCTGCAGCTCTACTTCATTGGTTTATACGTAAATAGGCACATACGCATCCACCAATCGCATTGAATCCACCATCATCCAACACTTTCACTCCTTTACAACATTTGAAATGTACCGTTACACATTTACAGTACAAATGTTGTGCCATTCCAAAGCACGTCCATTACAAAGTTCAATAAAAGTATGCACGATTTCTCCATCCGCATACATCCACATAGCCACCCTGTATGTGGCACGTGTAATCCTGAAAGTACAGCGTAATGCACTACCTTTTCCTTATAGTGAGGGGGCAGGGGGTAAACAATATCAAACTGGGTACGGGATTCAGTTTTTTAATTCTTTTTTGTTGACACGTGTGCAAGCAACTTTTTTTGTATTTTCTCTTTATATGCGTTTCGTTTCCTCTCGTCACATTTTTACCACATTCTGGTCAATGCTTCTTGCACAGTGTGAAAGAAATTGGCATTGCCAATGGAGCTCAAATAAATGCCATTTCTACGGAGCCACTGCATATTTTGCTATCTCATAATCTCATAGTGGGTGGAGAACATGCCAGCAGTCTGCATAAACTCACGTATAATTCTTTTTATAGCACACAAATTTACCGTCAAACACTCTCAGTACACGTTCCGCTTCATTGCAAAGCCCCTCCATCAGAAACTTCTGCTAAAGAATGCATGCTTGCAGCATCCACAAATATCCTAAGATGCACCCAGCACACCTTTGGACATGCACACAACATTGCAGCCCTTTCCACACCCACCACAGCACTATACATCCAAGCAAGTGACCATGTGGTCACCTAACATTATGCACAAACGTAACATACATAGCAGCACTTCTACCCAACTCCCCCACACCATAAAACACCCATTCATGAAAATGTGTCACACTTAGCAGTATCACCACCCCTGCTCACTGCCTTTAACAAAGTATTGTGTCACTGGCAAACTATGCACAACAGCTTCACAATATTGGGCCAACTTCAATAAATCTGCACATAGCAGAGTAACCAACCACATATATGCTGCACTTCAACCATACCCACTTCCATACTCACTTTACGTACACACTGCACCCTGTGGCCACACTGCACAACTTCTCACTGCACCATCTCCTGCCACACACCAAATACTGTAGCATGTTGCAACTGTCACCACAACCATGGAATGCACAATACACGCTTTGCAACTCACTTGTGATGCTATAGCACGTCGACAATGTGTTCCACACCCATTCTCCAAAGATCACCACCCTGTGCCACATGCACTGTCAAACCTGCATTGCTCCAGTGGGTTTGCTCCTTGCACACATTCACTGCACCATAATGCAATCATGCATGTCAGCATGTCATCAACTACCACTATGTACGTACGCACCACTAGCACCAGCACTTCTAACCAACCTCCACACTGCAATGGACATGCACAGCGTTACATGCAACAGTTACCATAATTTATAAACATTACACTGTCTCCGGCACCCCTACACCCTTTCATTCACATACTATTGTCTTACCCAATTCCACTCAGAAGGTATTGTTTCACTGCCAATTTAGCATTGTGCACACAGCACACTATCCAAGCACATATAAGCTGCCCTTCAACCATACCCTCTACCATACTGACAGTATGAAAGCACTGCACCCAGGGCCCACACTGCATGACTTTTAACTGCAGCATCCCCAACCACAGTGCACCGCCATGGAGCTATGCAGCAACAAATTGTAACAGTTAGCATAATGTAAAAACAAAACACTGTCTCCTGCATCCCTGTGCACTTTTAATCACATACTATGGGCATACCCACTTCCATTCACAAAGTATTGTGCCACTGCCAATCTACCCACATTCTGTTTGCAACACTGGCGTATAACGGCTGAAATGTGCTCCATAACCATTCGTTACATGTCTCCAGCCTCTAACTGATGCACATTCCAAATTACATTCGTGCTATGGTGTCCTCAAGCCCTAGGCTCTTGAGTGCATGGCCTACGGCCTACGGCCTTCGGCCATGCACCTAATAGTCTAAGCCTTGAACACACACACAGCAACATAATGCCACCATGCATGTCACCATGTCACCAACTACAAACATGCACATACACACTGCTGCCACCAGCACTCCTACCCAACCTGCGCACCGCCATGTAGCTATGCAGCAACAAATTGCAACAATGAACATAATGTACAAAGAAAACATTCTCTCCTGCACAGCTGTGCACATTGTTTCACTTACTATGGGCGTACCCACTTCTCTTCACAAAGTACTGTATCACTGCCAACCTACCCACATTCTGTTTGCAACACTGGCCCTACTTCAAGCAATCTGCACACACCACACTATGCAGCACCACCCTGTACCCAATAGTGTAATCCCTCAACAGTCCCACCGCACCTTCATTCACCCATGCCTGCCACCATGTGCCCAACTACCGCATTCCATCCGCATCGCACAGCCACCCATGCTCTCACCCAACCTATGTCATGTGCAATTCACTCCCCTTCTGCAATTAACCTGCCACCACTCACCAGCAAAAAGGTCACGGCAGAAGCTATGGGGCCGTTATGACAGCTGCCTCCAATCAGCACACAAAGTACTCACCTACATATGTCACATGAACCACTTCTCACTCCCCCACCTGGTCCCTCCCTTATTGCCTCCCTTATTGCAGCCAAAACATTCCATATTGTACATTTTCCAGACCCTATTGTGCCACTGCCAACCTACCCACATTCTGTTTGTAACACTGGCCTATAACGGCTGAAATGTGCTCCACAACGATTCCTTACATGTCACCGCCCTCTAACTGATGCACATTCAAAAATGCATTACTGCCGTGGGTGTCCTCAAGGCCTAGTCTCTTGGGTGCATTGCCAGCGGCCCATGGCCTTCGGCCATGCACCCAATAGTCTAGGCCTTGAACACACCCACAGCAACGTAATGCCACCATGCATGTCACCATGTCAGCAACTACGACAATTCACACACATACTACTGCCACCAGCACTCCTACCCAACCTGTGCACTGCCATGGAGCTATGCTGTGACAAATTGCAACAGTTAACTTAATGCATATGTGGGCAGCTACCATTATGCCCAAACATAACATACATAGGTAGCGGTACTTCACCCTAACTCCCCCACACCATAAAACACCCATTCACGGAAACAGGTCACACTTACCAGAATCCACAAACACACCACAGCCTCCACCACCCCTACCCACAGCCATTAAGTATTGTGTCACTAACCACAACATTTTCACAACTTTGGGTCTACTTCAACAAAGCTGCACACAGCATAGGCCTTGAACACACCCACAGCAACGTAATGCCACCATTCATGTCACCATGTCACCAACTATCACCATCTACATACACACCACTGCCACCAGCACTCCTATCTAACCTGTGCACCGTCATGCAGCTATGCAGCAACAAATTGCAACAATTAACATAATGTACAAAGAAAACATTGTCTCCTCCACCCCTGTGCACATTCTTTCACTTACTATGGGCGAACCCACTTCCATTTACAAACTACTGGGTCACTGCCAACCTACCCACATTCTGTTTGCAACACTGGCCCTACTGCAAGCAATCTGCACACACCACACTGTGCAAGCACCACCCTGTACCGAATGCAGAGTGAAACATGCGTTCCTGCGGTGGATATGTTAAAGCGCTATGCACTTGAGTGCATGCCCTACACCCTACGGCCTACGGCCTTTGCCCATGCACCCAATAGTGTAATCCTTCCACAGACCAATCACACCTTCATTCACCCATGCATGCCATCATGTGCCCAACTACTGCATTCCATCCACATCGCACAGCCACCCGCGCTCCCACCCAACCTATGTCATGTGCAATTCACTCCTCTTCTGTAATTAACCTGCCACCACTCACCATGAAAAGAGGTTGCTGCAAACAGGTCATGCCAGAAGTTATGGGGCCGTTATGACAGCTGCCTCTAATCACCACACAAAGTACATGCCTACATATGTCACATGAACCACTTCTCACTCCCCCACCCGGTCCCTCCCTTATTACCGCCAACACATTCCGTACGGTACATTTTCCTGACCCTTCCGCCGTCGGACTGTCCTCTGATACACCATGGCGGCTTTCCCAAAAAATGTTGATGCACACCACGCTTCCCTCCAGCCAACCACTGGCTGTGTCCAAACTTCTCCGACAGCACGCCGTAACACGAGCCAATGACACTTCTGTCCGCGGAGCAAACAGGGAAATGGGTCCATGGAGCGGACACAGATATCACAGATTTTTTTGGACGTACATTTCATTTCTTTGCAACAAAAGTACTGGTTGGATTTCCACCAAACACACAAAAGCACGCTTTCTGGCCCAAAACCCTGCTCCTGCCGCAAATTTGGTGAAAAGCCATCCAGCCGTTCGAGCTGTAGCCGTGCGCAAAGTTTTTCCCCATTTAGTCTATGGAAAAAAAAGAAATTGGGACCCCCCTTTAACTTTGCCCCCCCGCACGAAACCTCCCCCAACTTGGCAAAATAATTCAGAACCAGCCATATACTTTTTTTTGCAAAGTTTGGTGAGGATCCGTCCAGGGGGAGCGAAGTTATAAGCCTCCAGAAAAGTGTTCCTCTTATGAGTTTAGCACCTTAACCATAACTACACGGTCGCTGCCAGTGAAAAAACTTTGTTAAAGCGACGTTGCACTAATAAAGACCTATTAAATTCTATAAAAACTGTTGTTAAAGGGACGTTATGGTTACAAGTAAGACTGAAATCCCCCAGAAATTCACCAATTATGGTGAGCTAAGCAACCATAACTCACGCCACAACCATGCACTGCTAAGACTATCACCCAGGACATCAAAGATGACATCACAAATGTAATTGATGACATCCCTGAGGACATCACATATCTGGGCCACTCGTTTTAGTTCACTGACATATCTAGGCCAGGCGGTTTTGTTCACTGACATTCAGAATATAAAAATCACAAAATCTGTCATATATCTAGACGTTAACCATCTTTTATGTTCGTAAAGTACTTTCTTTAGGGTTTGGTCTCAGCTCATGGTGCGCATACATGGGGCAATAAGCAGGCCTGAAACACACAAATCATTTATATACATGATGATCAACTTTTATTGACATTTTCTGGTGATGTTGTATCCTTCTTCCTTACTTTAGTTTCCCTGTGTGTGTCTCTGATTTGTGTGCATTGTGGGTCTTCAAATGTATTTTCTGTACTAACAAAAGTATGTAGTAAGTCTTGAATTAGTAGCTATTTATTCCATGTTTAACATTACTCAAAACTCTGATAAGGTAGCATTCATTATTTTACTATCAAAAATTACCAGATTAGAAATGTTTTACTTCTATGGTGCATGCTGCAGCCATTGCCAATGTATATGTATGATTAGGTTCCTGTATTAACAACACTTGAATATAATAGTTTGTTTAGATGAGTACATTCTTTAATAGATTAAGTAGTTCAGGATAGAACTCCCGATCACTCCTGACATCTTATTAGCAACAATTTAAACACAACCCCTTGTAGGGACTTTTCATCAAAATTAATTTCATATGTAATGTCATCAATGCCATTTGTGATGTCATCTTTGATGTCCTGGGTGTTAGTCTTAGCAGTGCACGGTGTTGGCGTGAGTTATGGTAGCCATGATGTCCTTTTAACAAAGTTTCTTCACTGAATTCAATAGGTTTTTATTAGTGTTGTTTAACCATAACGTCCCTTTAACAACGTTTCCCACAGAATTTCATAAGTTTTTATTAGTGCAACTTAAATATAACGTCCCTGTAATACATTTTTCTCACTGAATTTCCTAGGTTTTTATTAGTGCAACTTAACCATCACATTCCTTTAACAATGTTTTTTCTGTGAATTTAAAAAGTTTTTATGAGTGGAAATATTTCATGATGTTACATCACTGTATATAAGTTATTAATAATTACTCTTTTGACATATATTAAAGAACTGTAAACCTCCTTTAACAAACATATTTTTTGCAACGCATACTGATGTGTGTCATTATCAGGAGGGTATGCTGTGGTTACAAGTCATGGTTGAATTGCCTGGGGCATGAGGCTCCACCATGGCCCCATCCCCACCAAACCACCCCTTTTACCCACTGCACCAGCACCACTCCTGTTGGTGCCCTTCCGTCAATTCCTTTAAGTTTCAGCTTTGCAACCATACTGCATCCTAATTCTGTGTCACCATATACCCTCATAATGTGACCAATTGCCAGCGCTCACGGCTTGCATTGCCAGTCTCCACAATCAATGGGGCATGGGCTTTGGCCATGCCATATTCTCCAATGGGCAAATCAGAGTACACATTTATCCTTGTCGAGGGCCAGGCACACTGCCCAGGCAGCAAAGTTATATCACTATCTTGTGAATTAACTTTTTGACACTTTCAAAAAAGTAAAACACAGGGCATGCTTTCAGGTCCTTGTTGCTGCAATCCTGTCCAGCACTTCGGGCTTCAGCCGCAAGCATATTTTGTTTCCCATTTTAATCTAGAGCGTCGACCATGCTGCATGCCCCAATAAGCTAATCAAGAGTACACATTTGTCCTTGCTCAGGGCCAGGCCCATTGTGCAGGCACCAATGTAATATCACCATTTTTTGTACTTACATTTTGACACTTTCGAAAAAATAAAACAAAGGACATATTTGCAAAACCATGCTTTGAGGTCCTTGCTGATGCTCCTCGCAAATGTCTGCTGCAATCCTGTCCAGCACTTCGGTTGTAGTCACAAGCATAATTTTTTTCCCTATTCAAACCAATCCCAATTTCGAAAACCGTTACCACATATCCGGTCCCTGGTGGCCATGCCCACTGTAATCCCATTGCTGTTCCCTCGTGGTCATGGGCGGTAGCCAGATTGTCGGGTCATTGCCTCTGGCCATGACTAAGACAGTCTGCCCACTGCCCATGGCCATAGGCTATACCTCAGTCACCAAAGGTATATTTCTATTTTTTTTAACCTACATTATGACACTTTTCGCACAGAAAAACACAGATACATTTGCAAAACCATGCTTTCAGGTCCTTGCCAATGCTCCTTGCACAGGTTTGCTGTACATCTGTCCAGTACTTCGGGCTACAGCTGCAAGCAGAATTTGCTTTCACATTTAAACCTAGAGCTTAGGCATGCTGCATGCCTCAACGAGCAAATTAGAGTACACGATTATTAAGTAATTGCAGGGTGGTAGAATGGGTAGATCACTGTGCTTGATCTAGTAGTTTAATCCAAATACCTTGTTGCTGGTGATCGGGTTCTTTTGTGAAGGTGCCATTCCTTCTACAAGTGTTCAGTTTCAAATAGGAGAGTGAGCCCTGTTCACCTGAGCACTGGGTTATTCAATAAGTAAATGGTGTTGTAATAAAGCAGTATTGAAAACTATTGTTGGTGCTACATCTAATGTCAGAAGTCAGCTGACACGTGTTTAGACCCTCTAAGTTCTTTCTCAAGGTGTGTGGATTTTTGGCCAGTCGTTGCTGTGAGGTTGTGGAAATTAGTCCGGGATGCAATCCCAATATCTTGTCCCGGTACGGCCGCAAATAAGGATGGTTGATGATTTTGAGGGGTGGGCCGGTGACCACATGGGCTCCTGGCTCAGTGTGCTCAGAAAATATTTGCTGTTTAACATTTGTAATGGAGCCCGTTGGGGCTTGCAGAGTATGCAACGGTAGTCACTGCGATCTGTTGATGCGATCCTGTCCAGCACTTCGGCTGCAGCCATGGGCAGAACGTTTTTCCCATTCAAACCTATCCCGATTTCGAAAAACTTTCCCACATAGCCGGTCCCTTGTGGCCATGCCCATTTTAACCCCATTTCCGGTCCCTCATGGTCATGGCCAGTAGCCAGATTGTCTGGGTCTCTGACAATCTGGCCACTGTCCATGGTCACAGGCTATTCCTCAGTCAGCAAAGGTATATCACCATTTTATGTACCTACATTATGTCACTTGTCAAAAGGTTATGCACAGATACATTTGCAAAACCCTGCTTTCAGGTCCTTGCCAATGCTCCTTGCACAGGTTTGCTGCAAATCCGTCCATGTTTTATTTTTTGAAACGTGTCAAAATGCACATACATAAAATAATCATATAACAGCCACCACTTGACAAATTCGATTCAGATTTTGCACAAACATTCAAATCTAGGTCTATAATATTTCTGAAATTTCTTGTGCACATCCGTCAAATGGCAACACAGTTATAAGCCATTTAAAAATGTTCAGACCCCTCCTCTAATTTTGCCACCTCTTGACAAAATCCCACCAGACTTTGCAAAACCATTCAAATCTAGGTTTAAAATGTTTATGCAGACTTTTGTGCAGATTACCAATGGCACTAAATTTATAAGCCTTTCAAATATTTTGGGAGCCCCCCTCTAATTTTGCTCCCTCATGGTGAAACAGCACTAAACTTTGCAGAACCACTCCGGACCAGGTCCAACATGATACTGCACAATTTTGTGCAGCTTCATTGAGTTGCGCCAGATTTATGAGCCATCCAAAAACTGCTTTTCCCCAACCCTATAATGCAGAATTTTGCAAAGAACATCACCGGGCTGTCCCCGGACATCGTGGAGTTCAGAGATGAAAAAACACCAATTCTTTGGCTTTTTATGGCCATATCCCATCCCATCCTCATCACCCCTCACTGCCCCAGAGATTGTTTAGTTTGACAAATGCAAATTTGTGTTTTTTAATATGTTTTAACCACCGTTTCTGCGGACAGCAGCCGCTGTCCGCGAATCAAACATGGTGACCGTTTCAAATGTTTTTGATGCAACTCACATTTTGTATCATCCAATCAGCGGTCTCGTCATATGTCCGTGGACATCACGCAGCCCTCTGGGACAATTGGAGGCCCATCCATGGACCAAACAGGGAAGTGAGTGCGCAAACCGAACCCAGATATCACTAATTTGTTTTAACCTACTTTTTGGCCGTTTAAAAATAAACTACTGGACGGATTTACACCAAAGTTACAAAAGCACACTTTCGGGACCAATCTGCCACTAGTGGCGCGGTTCTGCAAAGTGTGGTGCTGTTTTGTCAAGAGAGAACAAAATCAGAGGGGGGTTCCAAAATATTCTAAAGGCTTAAGAGTGTGGTGCTATTTGACGAATCTGCACAGAAATGTGCAAAAACATTTTAGACTTAGATATGAATGTTTGTGGTATTTTGTCAAGAGGGGGCATAATTAGAAGGGGTCTCCACATTTTTAGATGGCTTATAACTTTGTTGCCGTTTGATGAATATGGACAAACGCTTTCACAAAGATTAAAGACCCAACCTTGAATGTTTGGGCAAAGTCTGAATAGTTATATGACTATTTTATATATGTACATTTTGTTACTTTTGAAAAAATGAAACATAGTGCATTTGCAGCAAACACATGTAAGGAGAATTGGCAAGGACCTGAAGCATGCAAATGTGTCTGTGTTTTATTTTTTGAAAAGTGTCATAATGTAGGTACAAAAAATAGGGATATACCTTTGGTGACTGCCTGTGGCCATGGGCAGTGGCCAGATTGTCCGGGATATGCATATATATAATAATGGCCGTGTAATGGCCGTGTATTTATGGTTAAGTTGCTCAACCCATAGAAAGAGCACTTTTTGGGCAGTGTATAACTTTGGCCCCCCGTGCGCCTCCTCACAAACCTTTGCAAGTTTGTGCTGTTTCATGCAGGGGGGGCAACTTTAGAGGTTTTTCCCATAGACACAATGGAAAACAAATTTTGGATTCACCAAAATGTGGAAAGGCCCGCTGTGTTGGATTCATGGACAGCGGCCGGTGTCCACGGACAGCACGATAAAAACATATTAAAAAACACAACATTGCACATGGCAACTAATTAAACAATCTCTGTAGAGGGGCGGGGTAATTAGGATGGGATACAGCTTTAAAATACCAAAATAACTGGGGGGTTTTCAACTCTGACATCCGCGAAGAGTCCGGATGTCCAGGGCAGTCCTGTGAAGTTTGTGAACATCTGAGATGTTCGGGGACATTTATGCCTATTTCCGCATTACAAGGTAGGTGAAAAGTAGGTATAGCTATAGCATGGATGACCAGAGATCAGAAGACCTTCAAGTGGCCAGAAGCCAATATAAGCAGTGACTAAGAAGAAAGAAGTGTGGGGACCAGGTCCATAATTGGGAAAGACTGCATCAGGCAGTGTGCTCCAAGAATTAAAACACATTCTGGCATGTTGTAAAATGGGAGTAGCTGCAAATCAAGGGGGCAAACAATACTATGAGTATAAACTGTGCCAGTCAGTTTAACTATTTTAGCCATGACCCGGACTATCTGGCTACTGGCCATGACCACAAGGGACCAGCAATGGAGTTAAAGTGGGCATTGGCCACCAGGAACCAGCTATGTGGTAAAGCTTTTCGAAATTGGGATAGTTTTGAATGGTAAAAAAAGTTCTGCTCGTGGGTACAGGTTAAAGTGCTGGATGGGATTGCAGCAAATATGCACGGGGAGGGTCAACAAGAACTTCAAAGCATGGTTTTGCAAATATGTCCTGTATTTTATTTTTTTGATAGTGAGAAAATGTAAGTACACAACACAGTGATATAACATTGGTGTCTGGGCAATGGGCCTGGCCGTCAGCAAGGAGAAATGTGTACTGTAATTTTCTTAATGAGGCATGGCCGAAGTGATAGGTTTGAATGGGAAAGAAACTTCTGCTTGAGGGTGGACTAGATTACAACACACTTGCGCGATGAGGATTAGCAAGGACCTGAAAGCATGTTTTTGGAAATATGTCTTGTGTTTTATTTTTCTAAAGTGTAAGAATGTAAGTAGAAAAACAAGTGATATACAGTGTCTGGGTAGTGGGCCTAGCCCTAGACAAACGAAAATGTGTATTCTGATTTGCTTATTGGGGAATGTGGCATGGCCAAAGCCCGTGCCCCATTGATTTGGAGACTGGCCATGGCTGCAAGCCATGAGCACTGGCCATTGGTTACATTATTAGGGTACAGTGGACACTGAGCTAGGATGCAGAGTAGGTGCAGTGAATTATAGCGGTGGTCTGGTTGTGCTGGGGTCATGGTGGAAATTTATGCCGTAGGCAATTGAACGATGATTTGCATCCCATGTGCTGCTGATAACGACAGACATAAGTATGTGTTGCAAAAAATATGTTTCTTGAAGGAGGTTTATAGTTCTTTTTTATATATGAAAAGAGGAAGTATTAATAACTTATATACAGTGATTTAGCACCATGAAACATTTTCACTTATAAAAACCTATTAAATTGACAGAAAGAACTGTGTTAAAGGGATGTTACGGTTAAGATGCATCCCTTGGCATTTCCCTCCTGAGTTCTCATGAACACTTGCCCATCCGTACTGCTACTTCTATGTATGTACTTCTCTCAATGCACAATACATATGTGCATTTATAGGAGCACTGTGTACAATTTTTTGTATACGTAAGAGAAATGCAGATTCAAAAGGTTTGTAGAAGATTATTAAGCAATATTTACACAACTCTAAACTTAATTTTCAAACACTTTGTCCCAAGGGCGTGTACGGAAGTATAGAATATGAAGGCCATGGCAATGTCATGGTTTGATAATGAATGCCAGCAGCAGGAAGCAGCACCGATGAAGGTCATCAAAAGCATGGATGAACAGAGATCAGCAGACCTTCAAGTGGCCAGAAGCCAATATAAGCAGTGACTAAGAAGAAAGAAGTGAGAGGACCAGGCCATGACTGGGAAAGACTGCATCAGCCGGTGTGCTCCAGGAATTAAAACACATTCTGGCATGTTGTAAAATGGGAGTAGCTGCAAATCAAGGGGGCAAACAATGCTATGAGTATAAATTGCAGCAGTCAGTTTAACTATTTTAGCTATCGTTATGTAGACAAAGCAGCGGGGGAACAGTTGTGAATGGTTTGGCAAACCATACAAAGAACTCCTTTGATATCTTGGTTTTTACGGCCAAGGAAATAGAGCCAGCCCATTACTTCCCAGAAGGCCAAATAAAAAGCCAGTAGATCTATTTAAGGCATGCTCCGAATCATGCTTTCATTTCTAATTATCCTTTTGCAACTTAATTATTAGGTCCTCAGATCTCCTTGGATCTTGGAAGGCAGCAATTATTGTCCACATCCTCTAGAAGGGTGTTCACAGCAATCGTTTTAATTACCACCCCATCTCCATTCTTGACTCTTTGGCAAATATTTATGGTAAAAGTTCTTCAGACAGCATTTCAACAATAGTGAACAGAGAATGGGATATTAGTTCACCAACAGGCCGGGTTTTTGTAGAGGGTTGTCCATGGTGGATTTCCACCAAATCTTGTTACTGCCAAAATAACCCATCTTAAAAAATCAATCTATTTAGAATTTGTCAATCTGAAAAGAGATATAAGGGCTATGTTTGTATGTAGTAGTGACTGCATTTTATCTAAGCCTCAGGGCAATCCTTCTCCTTCATCTTTTGCCAATTTAGCCTGATTAGATAATAAATTGATAGCAAAGCAATTTAGTGCGGTACTAGTAATAAGGGCTCATTATCAGTTGCCAGGTCTCCCGCCAGTAATTCCGGTGAGATACCGGGAAACTACAGTACCGTCTCCGCTGTGTGATATCTCAGTATTGCTGGGATATTACGGGTGACGGAGACGCCAGTAACTCGCCATTGCATGGAATCCAATAGGACTCCATGGGATGGGGTTGCCCGCATCACTGGTACCCGTGATTCAGGCAGTTTCTCTGCTGGGAGGCGACTGCCCTACCAGCAGACGTGGTGTTGGCTGGTCCAGAAAGGTGCCGGCATACATTGTTGCTGGCACTTTATTTCCAGACCGGCCATCTCATCTTGTCCACAACTACAGCAACTTCTTAAGAGTCTTTTGGTCCCTATGCCTCCACTGTTGGCTGTAAAATCATTGTATTCTGACAAGTGGTGAAATACCTCGCAAATACATTTTCCATCACTGACTCTTCTGCTCTTTTGCGTTTATAATAAAGATATAGATGGAGTGCTATTAACGCCCCTATGTTGGGTGGTATTAAAAGCTGTACCCTCCTGTTTGCAGATGTAATTGTGTGGATATATAAAACTCTCAATGCCCCTCAAAGCCAGTTGGACCTGTTTTACAATAATATATGTTCTGGCATCCCAGCGGACAAGTAAAAGCTGGCACTACGGCTGGGCGATATTTATTAACGGGAGTCAAAATGGTCGGAGCAGGTAGACAAGCGATCATGGCCAGAAGAGTGGGTGTTGCTTGTTAATTTTCTAAGAGTGGTAGAAGCTGTGCAGTTGGCCCAGCTGTCAATAAAGATAGAACTCAAGCTCTTGGTAGCTTTGTATGGAGCAGACATTTGGGAGGTAGTGTGTATTGCTTGTATGATTGCGGCCAGAATTGAAATCGTTGATTTCAAACAGAATCTGAGGTACAAGGTGTTTCCAGCATGTTTGCATCACCCTCTTGTTTACAGACAGGGACATTGAAGTGAGGGGTTAGCCGCACCAGGTGGCAGGCCTCTGCAGTCTGTTATGGAAGGTGCATGGAGTTGTTGCTAGAGGACTTTGACATGAGGGAAGAAGGAGAGTAGACATAAGACAGCCCCTCCTGTTCCAGTAGCGGCTTGGTGACAGTTTCGGGGGATCAAAGACAGGATGATTATTTGATTCCAGGTAAGTGGAGGTCATAGGGCAAATCTGGGAGAAGGGCAGCTTTTTATTAGGAGACTCCTGGCCACTCTCACTGCGGTCAGTGAGAGGGCTCTCTAGCATGCATTTAAACCAGCAGAGGAATGCATGGTTATTGTCTATTCTGCATTGGTTCCAAGAGGGAGACTAGCCTCTTGTTGTGAAATCAGAGACCAGGGCTACTAATAGCTGGTTCATTAGGCTGACTGGTAGACTAAATAACTTGGGGGCATAGTTCCTGACACTAGTAGTAACACAAATAACCTTGTAGCTAAAGGTGTGAGGGTAAACCAGCCCAATCTATAGTGTGTTTAAGTCAGGGAGTCCATCAAGAGTCACCAAGAAACATGATCAAGGGTAGCAAAACTGCTCATCTGACATATCCCTCTATAAGAGGTGTCTTAGTAGCTCTGAACAGATCTTTCAGCAGGGGTCAAAGTGAGTGCTGAGTTGTTAATGAATCTGAGCCCTCCAGAATAACATTGGCCATGTGCTAAGTCAATTTTCCCCAGAGCACAGTGGGGTGTACACTTGATCTTGCATAAACAGTAAGGGTGCTTTGTTCAGGTGGGCTGACATGGGGGATGGTGATTAGAAAGATTCTCAGATGGTCGTTATTGTGTACCCTGTCTCCTTTTTACTTTTACAGGTAGTGCCATGTAGAAAGAATAGGGGCTACATCTCGAGGGGCGCAGTAGGGCTATAGGTACACTGAATAGCTCTCTTCTCCTGTCAGCAGCAGGCGGGAAATCTGGTGTCCCTGCTTGACCTCGGTTTCGCCGGCTCGCCGTTTGTTGGTCAAGAGGAAAGGACAGGAGGAGCTCTTCAGTTACAGGGGTAGAGCAAAGTGTTCCTACTCTCTAGCTGCCCTGCCTGACTACCCAGACCTTAAAGGTTCCCATAAAAGTGGAGTTGTGCGATTCATGGGAGAGCTGGAGGACAGCACCCCTGTATGCACCCTGCCCAGGCCCTTGCAGAGAAATATTGCTGTGTGGATCCTCCCCAGTTCAAGCTGCCAAACTATGAAATGGGATTCCTTGGGCAGAAGTGTGCGGCAAAGCACTTGTGCGCCCACCCAGAATGGGGATGAAAGTTTTGTTCTTTGAAGTATGGTGTTAGCCGTTCACTATAGCCTAGAGATGCCCCCACATCCCATGGTATAGAGCACTGTACACATAGATCAGTAAATCAAAGAGAGGCAGGAATATTCTGTTAGCCAAACAAACAGCGTTGGTTGTTGCTTTTTAAGAAAGACAATTGTTAGAGCTTGCACCCTTATTTGGCTAGCTCCATGTGTGTGTCTGTGAGCTTTGCAGAGCACATGAGTCTCTTCCTCAGGCCGTAATCTTGATTCAAGATATTCTGGAAATCAATTAATCAAATGTTTTTTTTTCCTGTTAGGCGGAGAGGAAGGGAGGCGTAAGGGTAGCTAGAGAGCCCTCTTCCAATCTTATAAGAGCAACCCTTAGTGTTTACCCCACATCATTTCCTGGAACCCACACCTGCAAATGCAGAGACATTTCCATGGCTCCAACGGAGGCTTTTGAGGCTGTTGGTTAATACCTCCCTGCGTTGCTGTGCCAGTGCAGCTGATGCTGTGCGGGGCAGGGGACAGATATGCAGCAGCTCGCCATACATGGAGAGAGAGTGCTGATATTTCAGCAGATTGGAGGAGATGAGTCTACTACGGCATGAAGGATGGTGTGAGTAAAAAACCTGACTGGTGACTGATTGCTTAGCCAAATAAACTTTGAGTGACCAAAGGTGGCAGAGCTGAGGACATATTTTAATTTAGTCTGATGATGGCAAAGCCCTTGCACACAATGTGAGTCATGTGCCAGCATTGGTTGTGTAGGAGACTGGGGACATATCTGAATGGCATCCATCACTGGCATTCTCGGGCCTCAGCCGGTTCCCCTGCACCAAATGTGAGCCATATGTTTACTGTCTAATATCTGCTTATTGCTGGTGCCAGCACGTTTCACATGAAGGACGGGTAAAGTGGTCAGAAAGGAAATACGTGTTATTAATAAATAATAAAAGACTCCAGTACACTTTATAATCCATGAAAATGTATTAGTGGGGATGATTGATTCTACAGCTAATGTTGATTCCTGCAATCAAACCAGAAAACCGGAAAATCAAAGAGCTGTTTGTGGGTGACACGCCCCGGTTTTTACAGAGGCAACTGATGTTCAACATTTGCTCCTGTCCCAATTGACCCACAATTGAAATGGTTTGACACCTTCCTGGGGAGCACACAGGAGAAGAGGGGGTGGAGTAAAATACGGAACTACAAATAAGAGATAGATGGGGTAACTTCAATGGAGTCAGGACTATGGGACCCATAATGCTTATATGGTGGAGAAATGAAATCCTAAAATGTTGATCAACACAATTAGCACAAGTTACCATCTACCACAGATGTTTTTGCAGAAAGGAAATGTGTGCATAAGGAATGAAGTGACAACTGTCCAGTAATATTCCATATTGTAATGCCCTGTTCATGATTAACAGTGAATCCCAACATCGGGGCAGCCACAATGTTCCATCCCAGAACCAAATTCCGCACCGCCATTGATTATTGACTATCCCTTTTTCAGTATATGTTATCAACTTGGTGAGTCTGCAATAAGCTGTTCTATTAGAAATCAACTAGTAAGTTCAGTGATGAGGGGGGGGGGGGGGTTGCATATGCAGTCCCTTCGACCCATGTTGCATAACGGACTCCAACCCCACCAGCAAAGCCCAGGGGACATGGCTTGTAGTGAGGCTTGGCAGGGTGCTGATTAACATTTGCCCCACCTGGAGATGGACATGTAGGCACGCGTGTGAATGATGGGGAAGGTGAGCAGCGACGAGCACCCTGTTAGGGAAAGTGTTTACAGGAGTTAAGGTAACCATGAAATAAATGTCACTACCCAGTGAGGATCTCTGTCTGGAAAAAGAAAGGAGGTCTCTGCAGACTCAGCTACTGAAGTGCTGTTCACTGAAACGCTCATTTCTGCTGATTGCATACACATGGGATCAAAGAGAATTGGTTGATCAAAGGTCAATGAGCAGAGGATGATCTATGAACTTCTATTGACGATACTCTCCTTGTACAGATGAGCCCCATATCAGCACAAATCATGCCCGAGTGATCGATTCAGTGATGTTTAATGATGTACAAAAAACTGCACAGTCAGGGCTGATTCCGGCGCTGCTCCTGTAAGGCAATTGTAAGTGTAGAAGCAGCAGGACAAAGGTCTATTACCCTCAGACTGCAGAGGGAAAAAAGACTAAAGAAATGGACGAACTAGACCTTATTGTAGTCCGCGCTCAAACAAAGGAAAGACTTTCACAGTCAACAAAATCCTAAAAAAAGAATAAACAGTTCACTCAAGAAAAAAGCGATTGGTGTAGTTGTCTTAGCCTCAATTTATTCCAATTGTTATCTTGGATAATGTCTGCAGTCATTCAATTCATTACATCATCACCATTGTGAAATTTTGATTCAATTGATTTCGAGTTCATTGTGTCCAGCCTAATCCCGACACGTGTTTCGCCGCCTGTGATCTGGCGGTTCCTCAGGGGCTTGGTGGCCAGTAAATCATTCAAAAAATAAAGCAGATCACTCTCTTTTTTTGTAGTTGTAAATTAAACATTAGCATCCTATTGAAACAGAGAGAAGATAAAAAAGAAAAGTATTTACAAGTTTATAATTGGATCTACAGGGCAGGTTTTATGGGTCATGTATTACTGTTGTTAAAGAAAACAAAGGTTCTCAATTTACATGTTCAACATGGTTGGTTTTTATGATAGAAAATTTCAGTGCTGGAGTGTGGCGGTGTGCCTCCTGAGTTGGATTGGTAACGGCACTAAATGGAAAAAGTGAACATGTGTAAGTATCCCGATGGCCGAATACTACGAGGTTGCCCAATGCACAATACCATTTTAATCTGAAGCAGATTATGCGCCCCTTCGTACGCCAATCTTTATATCAAAATTTCACAATGGTGATGATGTAATAAATTGAATGACTGCATAATTTAAATGTTTGAGCCCAGACTACATCAAGGTCTAGTTCGTCCATTTCTTTAGCTGTTTAATGATGGCATTTTGATGCTCCACTCTTTCCACTTACTAGCCGTGCCCTGCTTTGATTTGTGTGCCTGGTTTTACCTGCCTAATGTCTATTGTGGATTAATTGACGATCTCAAGCTATCCTGCGGGCAGGACTGGTTAAATGGCCAGAAAAAATGAAAGAGCACAAACAAATATAGGATAGCCTCAGTGTTAATGCTTAGACTTCGCCATTTTGAGGGCATGCTTGCCCCCTGCATAGTGTGCTAAACTTTTGACCTGTCCATCATTTCTCTGGCTATGAAGCCCGCGTGAATGCTTGTGGGCCTCAGAGCAGTGTCTCTATGTGCACTGTGGCTTGGGTGTGGAGGTGCAGGGGATTCAACCCATTTTGACTTGCAAGGAGACACCTAGTCTAGAAATGATAGCATCTTGTACAGCTGTGTCAGCCATTTATCAGAAATCATTTGGGCCAAAATAGTGGCAAAATGTATTGAGATGGAGATTGTTGAGCAATAAAGAATATTAGCAGTGTGGCGGGGGGGGGGGGGTGCCAGCCAATCAGGTGGCTAGGAACGCAGGCTTGATCCGCCCGTGAAAGCCAGCGTTTCATGCCATCTGATGGCCGACTACCCTACCGCCATCTTCCCCCCCATCCTCCGACCCCATTTTGTTTTCTCCCTCTCATCCCCCAACTTATCTTATTTCGGCTGCAGCGGCATCGCTGCCGCAGTCGCACATTCCGCTCTGCTCGCAATGGCCGCCAAGGAAACAGAAGAAGGGCTCCGTACAGAGCCCCACCTTCCCTTTCCATGGTGGCCATCTTTGTAAAGTATGTTCCTTCGTACAACGGGATGTGAGTGGCGTCCTGTTGAATGAATGAAAATTCTTTTTTTTTAGCACAATATGTTACCTCTTTAGCAACCCGGGGTGCTAATAGCCTTAATCCCTCATTCCAATGGCTGGAACAGGGGTTAACGGGCCGGAGCCCTCATTATCCTCCCTCGCTTTGCTCGGGCTCATGAACTGTGCTGCCGGCGTGTTTTTTCCCTGTTCAAGCCCTTGGAACGGGGGATTAACGTCATAGAGCCATGCCCAGATTTCGCCCTCAAGTACAGTAGCACTTCAGCTGGTAAAATGTTGCATAGCAAAGCTTCCAAGTCCAGATAGTTTCATAACGCACCCCATTGAAATAAAGTATTGCTTCCAAGTGTGGGGGAGAGGGCACAGTAATAAGGTCCTGGGCATAACCAACTATGCCAGACAGATGCCAACCAGAGTGAGGAATAAGAGATCAAGGGAAAACAAGTTTGGTCACGGGACATTTAAGACTGAACCCCATTGCATTATCCTGCCTCAAAGGGGCGGGACGAGCAAGAGTGAAGGGGCAATGGTGCAATAGAGGGCAGGGAGGCCGGGGAACATTTCAACCAAAGCCTTCATAGGTTATTCAAAACTCTGAGAGGAGAACAAAAGCAAAGTGGGGAAGGAGGAGGAGAGGTCAGAGGACATCCAGAGGATGTATTCCGGGTCGTTAACTGGGCGAGAACAAGAGTGGTAAATGCAAAGGCAGAAGACAAGGGGGACTTGATTAAGAAAAATCTTTTTGATCAAATTGGGTAGCCTTCAATCGCCCAAACAAGGCCTACTTACAGAATATGGGAGATTGCAAATCTACTGCACGTGATGAAAGAGCTACCTGAGTATTTGTAGGTCTAGGTAATAACAGAAATGTGATGGTACAAAGGAAACAAAGACGATGGGCTCTTCACACTCTACCTGATATCCAAGAGTATCGGCGTTTGAGCGATGTTTGCAAGGATTTCCCCAGCTTTGGGTGACACGTTGTTAACCAACTCATAGATGTAAAATGCCGCTGCATCCGGGAGAATCAGCCAGTCGCGCCGCACGTGCCGTTTGGCGATGGCCTTCGCATCCAATCCTGGACCAAGGGAACATGTCCATGAAAAGCAATTGAGAGTGGAAAAAAAAGCAATGTCACTTCTTTTAATTGAAAAAACTAAATGATTTATGCAATTAGAGCAGGGGGACTTTCTATGCCATGAATGATACACCCACCTCACCTGCCAAATGGCATCACATGAATGCACATGAATGCACCATTTTCATGCTCTCTTTTATCCCCTTTCGAGTATTGTAGCATGGAAAGGATCGAAAGCAGTGGTGTCTGTAATTTAATGATCAGAGCTCAAGGCATATAGCAAATAGTAAATGCTCTATGTGTCTATGGGGTTCATTATAGATTTGGCGTGGCGGCAAAAGTGCCAGTAAAAGTGGTGGGAATACTGTTACTGCCACTTTTCCCACACAACCAAACTACAGGTGTGCTGGTGGGGGTTACTTGCTTTACCTCCAGCCAAGAGATGAAGGTACATCAGGCCCCCACCAGCAAAAAACTGCCAGCAATACCGGCACCAGTATTGTCAGTGTCTGCAATACAGGCAGTCCCCTCCATGTAGTCCTATGGGACTTCATGGAATGGGGAAGGACTGCCGTTGCCGGCACCTGGAATAGGCACCTGGGGCAAGATTACAGAAACTTTGCACCGGTGCAAGGGCAAAGTTGCACGACATTAGCACCAGGGCAAAGTTTGCCCTATTTTTAAAAACACTAGGACATAGTAGAAACTATTGCACCATGACAACTGCACCTTGCCATTGTATAAGCACATGGGCAAAAATTGCCCTAGTGCAAGAAAGATACATTTTCGATGCGTTTTTTCACCAGGGCAAAGTTTGCCCTAGTGCTAATACCATGCCGTATTAGCACTAGGGAAAACTTTGCCCTGGCACAATAATGCAGTGAAAATCTATGTTTTTTGGCTGAAAGCGATTTTTGCCCTGATCCCTATACCATGCCAAATTGCACTTTTCACGGTGCAATAGTTTTCTAATATGTCCCAGTGTTTTGAAAAATAGGGCAAACTTTGCCCTAATGCTAATACTGTGCAACTTTGCACTTGCACCGGTGCAAAGTTTCTGTAATCTGGCCCCTGGAATATCCTGGTAATATCAGGATATGAGTCACCGGTAAAGGTAGGTCTGTTTGCCGGTATCCCGCCAGATTTACTGGTGGGATACCAGCAAACTGATAATGACCCCCAATGTATCTTACAAGAAATGCTACTCTCCTTAGTTTGCATGAAATAAGAAGCCTTTACAGATTCCACAGTTGGGCTTTGTGAGGATGCCCAGATTCCAATGTGCTTTGTGAACACGACGGCATTATGGTTTTTATTTATTTATTTATTTACTTGTACCGCGCCCAGATGCCTGCGGGCTTCGACGAGGTACAAGTAAATAAATAAAAAAATAAAAGTGTATGTATGGTTGAGTTTGCTAAGGTGTGTCCCCGCTTTGGTGAGGTGGGTAGGGAGGAGAAGACAGGTAGACATGTAGTCTTCGAGTTCGGTAATGGGATATGAATCCTTTAAATCTGCTTCACCCTGTTTCTACTTATCAACATGCCTGCATCATGCTCAATGCACAGACTCTGGGTTAGTGCTGCCACCCTTACGTCTCACGCGCTGTATCCTGGACCAGAGAAGGGTCCAATAACTCTTGTGCCTCTTTCATTGGCATTAATATTGTATAGCAAGGGAAATGAGTTGTAAAATAAAATATTGATTGCTATTGAATAACAAACACAGTGCAATCCTGTGTGCCGGGTGAGGGAGGGACACAGGTTTTTTGGGAGGCAAATTTTGTAGCTCAGTGATAGGTTGTCATCCAGAATAGCGGATGTTGTTGTGTGGACTGGAGCGTTCATGTATGTTTTCGTTACTAGGTATAAAGTGATGGGACTTCAATGTCTCTTCTCTTAAAGATGAGCCTGAAATGCCTTTGGACTCCTGCCTCTCATCTGACCCCCCTCAAATCCATCTACCACTCTTTTATCTGTACTCTCTGCCTCCTCGGCCCTCGCAACTCTCTTTCCCCCTCACTCTCTCAACTTGGCTGGCTTCCCTTCCCCTCCCAATTTAAATTTCAATTCCTCTGTTTGGTCTTCAAATCTCTCCATGACCTTGCTCCCCCCGATCACTCTTCTCACCTCTCTTTTTACACTCCCTCTCGTTCTCTCTGCTCTGCTGACCTCTTTTTACTCACTGTACCCCCGTCTCCTTGTGCCGCTTCTCGCTTCTGTTCCTTTCAGCTCTTGGCCCCCCTACACTGGAACTCCTTACCTCTCTCTATCCACTCCATCCCCACATACACCTCCTTCCGCACCTCTTTAAAAGCCCTTTTCTTCACTCCCCCCCTTGACCTCCTACCTTCTCTCCTCCCCTTCTCCACTGGCCTCATACCTTCCCTTCCTATCCTCTCACATCCACGTGATCTTATATCACATACTTGAATTTTGTTTCTCTTCCCTTTACTACCCCCTCTCCTTTCCTTTTCACCTTTCCCTCACCTCCAATATCCAAGGAAACTGTTCTACATATGTTACGCTGGTTTGTCTCATGTGTCGTAAATTGCTTCTTCCATTATTGTATCTTGTTGGTATATTGTAAAGCGCTTTGGATTAAAGCGCTATATAAACTTAATAAACATAAACATACACATAAATGTTCCAGGTGTTATTATGGTCCCCAGGAATAGGCAGTAGCATCTCAGACCCAGCATCCCTCAGGCGTGGGTGCCCCTGTTGCTGGAGTGGTGCATCATGCCTACTCTGCGTGTATGTGCCACCAGTAAGAGAGCGGGAACTAGAGCCACCTTGCAGTGGTTCCTTGAGTAGTGCGTGTTTGGTGGAATACACAAGACACCCTTGCATGCATACCATAGTCTACAAGTGGAGTCCCCGATTTATCTACACATCTCGGGAGGACAGCTCAGGGGCAACGTGCTTGCTTTGGAAACAAGACCACACAGAGCAACACACAGGTGTGATCCCCGGGTCCGCGCTTAGAAACCTTTGAGAATTAAACACGTTATAAATAACCAATCATATCATATCATATCGCCTGTCGTGCATCTGCAATATCTAATAGACGTTTGCACTGCGAAGGGTACATGTGACGTGCATTGATGTATCTCCAGGCATCAGCAAGGAACTTAATCTCTGAATACCCAGATGTGACACCACTGGACATGCAGTCCAATGTTGCAAATCTCTCAAACGTGGCTTTCTCAGCAGCAGCTGACCATGGACTAATCCCAGTGGACGCACCGGATGCAACGTATAGTACTGCCCTACTGTTAAAAGATGCCAGCGCAAACACTGGCTACCCAATCCGTGTACAGCACTATCTCTTATAGCGCAAGGCAAGGGGTGCAAAATCCTTAGAATGGGAAGGCACTATATCCCTAAAATAGCCACCCATAGAGTGAAAAGGGTGAGATATTCCTTGGAGCATGAGAGGGACCACCCTAACCCCTATAGTGAACTGGGACACTTTAGTCCTGAATAGGAAACCATGTAGAGGCAGGGGAGGTTATTACAAGTCATGCCGTCTGGTAGCACAGTGAGCGTAAACTACAGGACCCATCGCAAGCCGTGCCGGAATCACCGGCATGACGGTAAAAAGGTGGCATCACAACAGTGTCTTTTCCAGAAACACTGGCACAAAAATGCTGGTAGCACCGGGAAAACTGTGCCCGAAACACTGGAACCACAGAGAAGACGTTAACTAGACCCAGGTGGGGAACAACATGCTACAGGTGCTCCCAATCCACCCAGATGCACACAATGAGCAGTAAGACTGCTTAAAAGGATCCACCCCACACACACTGTCCAACACAACCATGCTGCCACTCTATGTAGGAGTTATGGACATGGAGGTGCTGCATGCAGGAGTGCAGCTGTATGACATAGCTCTCAACTCACACGCTTTTGGCGGGTGACACCCGCCTTGCAAACAGCTGACTCACCCGCCAAGCCACCTTCACCCCCATTCGTTTCAATGGGCCTCTCACCCGCCAAAAATAAAATCGGGTGTTTTCACCCGCCTTTGCAACATAAATGGTTGAGAGCTATGGTATGAGCATGACCTGCACCAGTGGCAACAGGAGGACAGGCAGTGGAGAAGGAGGAGAAGGATGACAATGAACGATGCCATGCAAGAGGCGACCCAGAGACGTCGACCAAAATCCCTCACGACACCATGGGCCCCGACTGACGGGCAGATCCATACACTATACCGTTCGAACAGGGAGACCATCCTGGAACTGGTGGCGCTCATCCAGGGCGACATCCGGAGCAGCATAAGCATCTGGGCAGCAATACCATCCCTGTTGAAGGTGGCCTCAGTGCTGCACTTCCTTGCCACAGGCAGCTTCAAGCACACAGTCAGTGAGGTGCATGGCATCTCACAGCCTGCATTTTCAACAGTGCTGTTGCAGGTGCTGGATACCCTCCTGTGCTATGTGTCCCAGCAAATTGCCCTTCCAACCACACAGACACAGATCAACGCCACCAAGGTCTGCGGTTGCAGGCATGGAAAATATTTTGGGAGCAGTGGACTGCACACACATCGAACTTGTGGCTGCCCATGCCACAGAGGAGGTGTAGAGGTGTACAGGAACCGTAAGCTGTACCACTCACTGAATGTGCAAGTCGTCTGTGATGCAGATCAAACAATCATCCACTTCTGTGCCCACTTCCAGAGATCAACCCACGACTCCAACATCCTGCGGAATAGCACCCTGCCTGCGTACATGGCGTGTTATGGAGGACAGCAGACCTGGCTATTGGGTGAGTGAAAGTATCAACCCACACATTGTACAATGGGTACCAGTCCATTGGGGGGGTGTCGTCTAGCACCAATGCATGCCCCACAGCCACCATGCCATTGCAGGTACCCAATCGCCATGAAATGTGGGTGGCCACAATGACATCGACTATCTGTATCAACAGATGGACACACCAACACAATCTGAGCACAGATGGGCAGCCACATGTAATGCACTACAGGTACCAGAATGCGTCTCAACTATGTCACAATACCCATCAAATCCTGATACAGCCTCCCCAGTCCCATCAACACATCCCTGGGTGACAGACCTTACACACAGCATGTCAGCAATGCCTGTCACAGGCTGCAGCTGAGTGATTGAGGCCCCGCCAGTTTACAGACCCAGATGCATGTGCCACATGCACACATCCATAGATGTAATCACTGTCCAGTCACTTAAATGCCACCTTGTGTCCCATCCCTTGCAGGTAATTCTGGGTGACCATTACGGCCAAGGCTGATGACCCCTGTGATGACCATTGAGCAGACCTTTGGACTGTTGAAGGCACTGTTCAGGGGGAACACTGATGTACAGGCCAGAAAAGGTGGGGAAGATAGTCCTGGTGTGTGCTCTGTTGCACAATATGTGCATCAGGTGGAACCTGCCCCACAGATATGGCTATGCCTCCAGCGGACGCTGATGACAATGCAGCTTTCCAGGATCTCAGAGAACTTCTTTCGACCACCCATCCACTGCACACAACCCATGGCACTTACTGCATGTGATGCAAATCAAAAATAAAGCAGACGGCTTAAAAAATTAATCTCCAGACATGTATGTGTTTGGTCAACTATATGTATTAGACAGAACAATATGACACAACGTGTGACCCAGCGCCCCCTGCTCAACACACCCTCCCCAGCACACCCGCCCCAACACCCCCACCCCAAAACACCCTCCCCCACAACCCCTCCTCAATACACACTCCCCAACACACCCTTCAAAACACACACCCTATGATGGAATTGTGTCATTGATACAGTTGTTCAGCATCACTTCCGTGGCCTCTTGACACCAGCCTTGCCCTGTCTTGGTAACCCTGATAGCCGCAGGGAGTGCGGATGTGCGTACCCATGTCCCGTATGCTGGGGATCAGTGGTGGAGGTGGGCTGCGCAGGTCTGAGGGGCTGAAGGCAGGACGATGTTAGGGCGTGTGGTCCAGTGACCCCCCCCTTGGTGCTGTACCCTCCCTCCTGCACAACATCATCATCCGTGGATGTGGCAACATATCTGGGAGGCTGGTGTGGGTGTCCAGTGTCAGTCTTGGCCGGCCAGACAGTTGTGTGACAGGAGCAACTGGCTGTGCCTCTGTGTGTGCTGGCAGGGATGGAGAGGCAGTTGGCTGTGCCTCTGTGGGTGCTGTCAGGGCTGCAGGAGCAGCTGGCTGTGCCTCTGTGGGTGCTAGCAGGGCTGCAGGGGCAGCTGGCTGTGACTCTGTGGGTGCTGGCAGGGCTGTTGGGGCAGCTGGCTTGGTCACAGGGCCCATAGGTTGCAATGATGGGGCTGGTGTGGTCTTTGCTGTGGCGGCACAGGGTGTGCACTTCTTCCTCTGTGTAGGTGGCCGGTCCACCATGCTCGTTGCCAGACGAGGTGCCTTTGGGGGTTTCTACGTGATTTCGCCAGAAACCCTGTTTTTGTTTTTTTTTATTCTGGGGGGGTACCCCCACCAGACCCCCCCCTTACTATTATAATAATACCCCAACCCCAACAAAACACCCCCCAAAATAAAAATTAAAAAAACAGCGATGTAAAATCCGGCGATGAAAAGTACCACGACCAAAAATAGATTGGCGAAATGCGTGTATACCCTTTGGGGGTGAGATGGGCATGCCGTTATTCACATCTTTGTCATACTGTGGACTTGCAACATGCAGCTACATTATTGTGCGACTTTATAGCTGTACATGGAGTCATGACGTCAGGATGCCTTTAATGCATGCTTGGATGTGTGTGTGGTATGGGGGCACATTGCTCGTAGGGCATGCATGCCACCTTGGTCAGGTGTGTGCTTCCTGTATGTGCTGCTTCTCATGCACATGAGCAGTACTCTTGTGTTAATATGTGTGTTTCAATGTTCTTGGGGTCATTGCTACGGTACCCCTGCACTAAGGCCATGGTATTTGGGCCATTTAATGGGTTGGATGTGGTTTGATGGCATGCAGTTGGACATGGCTCCATGTGGTTGTACTGCATTTCCCTATCTACTATGTTTTCGTGTGGCGCGTTCTACCCACCGCCCTCTGCATGCGTCCCTACGCCAGCCTCCGCTGCTCTGACTCTCTAGATTCCTTCGAGATGTAGCACAGTGCTGCATTTCTCCTCCCAAGCCGTCAACTTTATTGGGGAAGCTGGTCCACCTCCAGTGGGCATTCATTCCCTCCTGTGGGCTGACATCAGATTGCCGACTCTCAGGTGAAGGTCATCCCACCGTTTGTGGCAATCTTTATGGGAGCGGGGGACGGGTCCCACAGCCACACCTTCTGTGCCACCTCCCCCCATACAGCAGACTTATAGAGTTGGGTAGTCCACCTGTTGTCGGTAGCAAATAGTTCCCCTGCATTGTCTATGCTAGTTTCAATTAGTACTGACAATTCCTGCTCTGTGAAGCATGGCTTCCACTGGCAGACTTCAGGTACACGGGACTTCATGGCTGCAGGCAGGATGTCAGTGTTGCAGTGACCGGGTGGCAGCAGGATGTGGGTGATTTTATGTGCATTGTCTTTTACAAAATGGCCACCGGCAAGCTTCCAGTTCATGCAGTGACATTGTTTTCAGTCCCGGTGTTTCTGTTGCCGGTATTTCCATTGGATGCACACTGTTAATGGTGCCACCAGCATTTTTTATGAATGAAACACATGACTTGGTGTTCAACAATGGTGTTTCCGTCCTGCTGGTCGCCAGGGGTGTTGCTAGGTCTGGAAAAGATCCGGGGCTAAGCTAATGTCGGAACGTTCGGGACTTAGCCCCCCTTTTGGCTGTAGCTCCTGAGATTCTATCCGGGGCTACAACCAAAAAACCAGGGGGTATAGCCCCCTTAGCCCCCTCCTAGCAACGCCTCTGCTGGTCACAACATTTCCGGCATGGTGGTTTGCGCGGTCCCGCGGGTTTGTGATATGCCAGTGATTCCATGGTCGCGGTTCCCGGAAACGGTGCTACTAATTCCATGAAATCACTGGCAAATTACTGGAAAACTCTTAATGAGGCCCATGGTTTCCTTTTCACCCTTCTTATTCCTCTACCTCTCTGGACTGTGAGATATAGAGTTGTTCTTACTATAAAGGATATAGTGCCTTTCCACTCTAAGCATTTTGGCAGCGTTTCCTGCTGCTGTGGTTTTGGCTTTTCTCCTGCCCCTGCTTCTCCTTCTTCTCCTTCTTCTGCTTCTTCTACTCTACCTGTTACTTCCCTATTCCTTGCTGTGCTTGGAACTCCCAGTCCTGCTACAACCATGTGACCCACACGCTCTATTGGGCGTGTTCTGATACTTTCATTTTATCTCTGTTTTTGATTGGTTTCTGCTTGTAGTCTTTTGTGAGTGTTCTTTGTATTGTCTATGCGTGTTGCTCACCCCGCCTACTCCGGACCCTCGTTGTAATGAGCTTATAAAAAGCCTGGTGGCCATCTTTACTTCAGGAAGAGGTCCCACCTCCAATGTGACTCTATGTTGGTCAAACACTGTGGCTGCCCCAGCTCCCCTTGGCCATCCAGCTTTGATGGAATTCTGCGAACACCTCTGCCTTTGCTCATTTCTGCCTCTATACCATGGTTAGTCCCTGGAGATGCTCACCACTACTGCATATTGCCATGTTTCTGTTTTCAGCGTCAGTAGTCGCTACTGTTAAATTCACTCTAGAGCTTTGGCTCCAATTGCCAAAACTGAGTCAGTGAAAGCTGATACTCTAGTTGGGTTCCTGCTTTTTTTTTTTAAACATGCATGTAGGTGCAAGGGCACTGTCCTGACAACATAGACCTGACTCTCCATGGGTGCAACTACCAGGGGGGTTAAAAGCGTCTTGACCCACTCAAAATACATAACCTGACCTTTGGTCCCCCAAAAGAATTCTACCCCACCCTCTTCCCTTGAGTATTGCTGTCGCACACACACACAGATTCTTTTATCTTTGCAGTCCTGTGCTGGCTGTTGTGACTGGACCTGTGGTCACGCAGGACAGCCCAGATCAGTGCTGGGGTCACCTAGCAGACACCAGGAGTGCCATGGTCACACAGCACAGACCGTTGCAGGGATCACCCTAATAGCCTTGGGCACAACGCAAGGCATCAATCCCCGGGGGCTGTCGGACTAGCAGCTGCTCACACAGCGGGAAAGTGGCCTGGGGGCACCCAGATCAGCAGGTCCATGGTCAAACGGAGACAGCCTGCAGGCTAAACGAAATGAGACATAGAGACAGAAGTGCCATGACACAGAGTCTGCCGCCGTTTTGAGGCATGTGCATGCAGAGGCCACTCTTATTTACAGTCAGTCATGACGTTGTCATGCACATCCTTACAGGGGCAACACCACACTGGCTTCTCAGTGAAAATAAAACCTGTTCAGACATGCTGATCTTTCATTTTCCTTGAAAGTGTGAGTTCTATATTTATTTGCCTTTCAGGCTTCTGATGTTGCTTGCATGTGAACGGTGTCCAGACATTTGGTGGACTGAAAACTGGTTGAAAGACATTTGGTCGACGCAATTTGGTCGAAAACCAAATGGTCGAATTTTTTATTTTTATTTATATATATATTTTTCGGGTTTTCGTTTTTTAAAAAAAGGGTTTTTTTAGAAAAAAAAGGGTGTTGGGGGGGAGCCCCCCAAAAAAAAAAAAAAAGGGGTGAAAATAAAAAAATAAAAAAATTCGACCATTTGGTTTTCGACCAAATTGGTTCGACCATTTGTCCAGTCGACCAATTTTTTTCGACCAAATGTCTGGTAACCCATGTGAACAGTAGTTAGCAAATGCTGTGGCGCTTCAGTCTGACCCCTTCAGCAAGCACACATGTTTCCACTGAGCTGAGTGCCGCTCATGGAGCATTATTTGCTGGAGCAGAGGTGAAGTGAGAGGTGTGGAAGGCTGGTTCTGGTGCTGAAATTGCCCACGACCCACCCCAGTGCCAGCAGCCAGGCCAGACAGAGAGGATGTGGTGTGTCTCAGACTAGTGAGGAAGAGCCTGTTGGTCACTTACCAGCCCTGCAGCCATCAACACGTATGAACCCTACAAAGAACAAGATGAGCTTCCCTTCTCCAGTTTCTGGTAAGTGGACAAACACAAATGCTTTCATTCTGTGGGCTTTCTTATTAGACTGTTTTTTGCAGTTTGATTTGATTTGTTTTCACTATACGTTTCGAACATGTACAGTGTGACTTGCAATAGGAAGAGCTTTCATTATAACCACCTCCCCACATCCTAAAGGCTTGAGTTTTATATCAGGCAGCCCTAAGACAGTGACTCTGGTCTATTCACAACCCGAGGGACAGCAGCAATTCAGCTTCTGAACTCCTGCATGCACAAATCTCCTTTCCAACAAATAGTGGAGCTCATGTTCTAATGAGTCATAAAGTAAATGGATGGCGTAAAAGCCTTGAGCAAGGTTTTTACGCCATTCACGGCACGCCCCATTTTCAATCATTTGTATGGTGGAGAGAAGGGGCAGAACGCAACTTGAATTTCTGCCACCTCCCTTGCTATACGTCCATACAAATGCTCCAGCGTGGATTTTCATGCCGGCGCAGATGCTGGAGATCTCTATAGGGTCCGCCAGCTTTATGCACTAGCTTAGTATGCCGGTCAGATAGCACATAGAGTAGAGCGCTGGATTTGACATCCGTGGAGAACCTTCTGACGCAGGTTCGAATCCCGACAGGGGCAAAATAAGTCTTTCATCATTCCAAGGTCAATAACTGAGCGCCACACACTGTTGGTAATAATAAGCAGAGCTCAGATGCCTAGTGTTCGTAGCGCTATATAAATGCAAATTATTATAGAGCAGGGGGACTCCATGGCAGGCAGCGTGTACAATTACAATAAAACCCTGCCCAACATGTCGGGCAGGGTTTAATAATTTCCATTGGTAACACTTTTTGAAATTAAACCCTGACTGACATGCAAGCATGTTGGGAAGGGCTTAATTATAACTGTGAGCACTGCCTGGGATGCAAGCAGCATTTACTCACTTTGCATGACAAAGTGCAAAAGTGCAGGGCAAAAGGTGGCATAATGTAGCCTTCTTTTGTACTCTGCCATGCAAATGATGAAAATTTGGCAGCAGAGTATGATAGGTTACGTATACAGTTAGTGCTATAATTGGCTAAACAGTGTCTGGTGCCTCCTCCTGTGACCACCTCCTAAATGTTGCAAATACAGGCATGTCAGGTTAGTGCATTGCAATTGGGTCTTGCAACAAAGTGTGAATTAGCGTTAAGGGTGGGTAGGGATTGGTCAGTGAGGGGTTTCTCAGATTTGGCACTTTGGAGGGTTACCCGCCCATGAGCAACTATTCAAGTGGTGGGAAAGGCTCCAAAGGTGTTGTCTGTACCCAACAAGGTTGCCATCTCTGATCCTCTAGGCCTTGAGACAGACCATTTAGCTTTTAACCAGGTATTCATTTTGTATCATCTGTCTTCAGTTGGATGGGAACAGTGGTCTCTGCCTGGTTGGAATGAACAGGCATTGTCTTCCAAATTCATATCACATGTGTATGAACCACATACTTAATTTTCCTCCTCACATTTATGAGGATTTTTAGCTGTTACACATGCAGGTGTCTGATCTTTTCTGCAACTATGAAACTCTCCCTTCCTTGGTGTCCTTGGCTGAAATATGCACACTGGCTACGCAAACAGTCTGGTCTGCGCTTTCCTGCTGAATCAGTGTGTCAGCCATCTCCTTGTGTTCTCAAGCCTTCTCAGTACTTCCCATTCACTTCTGTGCGACTGTGGCTTCCATTTTGATTTACATGGCCACTCATGTTAGTTGTGTTCAGCATCAGCAAGCAATTTATATCTTCTCTTGTGCGACTTGTGGTTACTGCGTAGCAAAAGTGTAACTGTCCTCTATCTAAGTGGGTCATAGACCTGCATGCTTCACTTGTTCATCCAAACTACAGGTCATATAGCAGCAGTCCTGGTCAGGTTTGCACCATACCCAACGTCCCACGTAGTTGCATAGATCTGGGGGAAATGAAAACCTTGTGCCTGGAGGGAAAAAGGGTACATTGCTTCAGGTGTGAATGTAGCACTTCGAATGTTTGTGTCTCCTCATCTATCTTTGTCTCAACATCCAGTAATATGTTCATCCCTATTGTCTTTTGGGTAGTTTTCTTGCACTGAGTTAATGCTACTCTAATGACACAGAAGGCGGGTAGTACTAGTTCTAAGGCTCCTAATTGTACTTTCAGCCCATTGGTCATCCACTTGGTATTCAGGAAAAAATGTATGTGAGCCAATCGTCATCTTCCCCTGCTGGGCGTGTTATTTGCCTCCATCTTAGCATGCAGGTCTGATTACTGCATTATGGCTTCTGTAAGGGTCCCATTATCTCCATTGTGGGCAGGTGCATAGGTGCAACAGGATGGTATGATCTTTGTGCAGATGCCTCCTTCCATAGCTGTGAGAAGATGCAAGACATATCTATTTTGAAGGATCATGAGTCTCACCTCTCTTAGTTCTTCTTTGATGGCGCTGAACCATTTAACCATTGAATTTATTGTCTGCAACAGTTACCATCTAGTTATCTGGAGCTATTTGGCATTCATGTTGGCTTGGACCACCGGGATAACTGAAGCAAAGATCATCTCTGTCCTGGTAAACAGTCTGAGCTCTGGTGGTATTGCATCGAGTGCTTCTTCCATCTTGGTCGATATATAATTCTCTCTCTTCACTCTAGTCAACTCCATGGATCTCCACTTCCTATGGTGCACATACATTCTGGGGAATCCATCTACTTGTATATCTTTCTGAGGCACTACTAAGGCTGGTGTATTAAGTTGTACTAGATAATATATTCCTCACCAGTTCAGTGGTAGTTGCATGTATGGTTTGGAACCACAGACCCAATAATGATCCATTATTACTGCACTACCAACCTTATTAAGCAGTATCTTTGACATTTGTTTGCATCCTCTGTTCGCCCCAACCTTTACTGGACCATCATTTTGGAAACAAAGGGAAACATTCTCGAGTGGTATTATTGTCGTTCCTGACCAATGTGAGCAGCTTGGCACTTGCTGCCCATTCTTTGAGGCAGTCATCATTTTCTCTCTGTACCACTTCCAGTGGAACCCTTAGGAGCGCTTGTGCTTTACATCCCATCATCCCTTCCATCCAACCTTCTCTGGTGAACACTTGTCCATGCACCAACAGTTGAGGTCTCTCCTAGCATCCTGGCAGTCTTCCTATTTCTTTTTTCCCTGTTTACGGGCACTGTAACTCCTTTTATGTTACTATCCTAGCCTCCCCTTTGTTTGGGCCATCCTGTATACACTATATTATTTTATCTGAACTCCAATAATCATCCATCATCGCTTGAGTCTTGATGTAGCTGTCCTCATAAGGGAGGATCTTTTGTGACATCCATCGCAACGTGGCCCATCTTCCTTGAAATTGACCCCTTGTAGTGCAGAGCAATAAGTGCATAAGGTATTTTGCTCTGGCTGATGGAATTTCTATGGCTATGAATGTTCTGGAAGCACTTGTGACATAGGGATCAGAGAGCATGCAAAAATAAAAAAATCGAGCCTTAGGATTACTAACCAAGGCAATAATAGGCACGTTATTTCTTTTCAGAATTGGATAACTGTTTGCAACATAAATGAGGAAAGCTGAAACATATTTTCTTTCTGGTGCCATTTATCCTCAACCTCTTTGAGTTCATAAATGGCTTTTCTTTAATCGTGCAAGTGTAAAATGACTTGTCAATACTCAGTTCACACAAGTGCATCGACTACCTAGTATAAGAAAAGACAGGGCCTCATCACGAGTTGGGCGCAGTGGAAAGATGCAGCGGTACCGCTATTACCAGTATGGGCAGAACGCGGGAGGTTTACCTCCAGCTTTTTGCTGGAGGTAAACATCTCCCCTTTCTGCCCATTTTCGGTGCTATTACGGCTGGCGCCATTACCACTGGTTTTAATAGCACTCCCGGGTCCAATGTGAATGGGGACTTATGACCCCCCGTGCAACTCGGGATCTGGTGCAAATTGTGCCGGACTGATTTGCGATAATGCTTATTGCGTTGGGTGGTATCCCGATGCAATTAGCGCCTAGATAGCGCCCAACTCATGATGCCTAGATGCCCAGTGTGCCTGAACTAGCTTTCTGCATGCTCCTGTGTAGCTTTGGACTCGGAACATGTCTGAATATGTCACTGGTCCTCTTATTCTTGCTGTACACTATGTGTTGGGCCAGGAGGGTCTCACCTTGGCAGGGCTTGACGTCTTCCAGATATTTCCAAACTGTCTTCCCTACCAATTTAACTGCCTTGTCTGTCGCTTGCTCTACAGTAAAGGGTCCCTCAAACGCAGCTTGTGCAAGTTCTATTAAAGTATCCCCTTGGTAAATGAGAGGGGCTTTGAGCAGTTTTTGTGGTTGTATTGATGTGTCATCATCATCCTTCTTATTCGACCTCCCCGCCGCAACTTCAGCTGTTGAGAGATAAAAGAAACACTAGCCATCATCGGAGCAAGCTATTCATAAATTTCACTACCAAGAACAGTAGCAGCATTATGGACATCCATCAGCGCTCTAGTGGGAGGAGCAAGGGGTGAAGCGCATGAGTCGTTCTGTCACCACTTCATGAGGTTTTAAATTTTGCTCAGATGCAGGCTGATTGCGCAATGAGAACACTTCTATGGGTAGACAATGAAGGCCTTCCTTTTTCAGTGTCATTTTTACTTTTGCAATTTTCTCTTGAGCTCAATTCATGAATATCTTGCTCTGATGATGGCTAGTAACCTAATTTTTCCTCTGTGCCACTGCCACATGGGAGGTCACCATTGCATGTTCTGGCTCACTGTGGCACTCCTTCTATACCAGGGACTCTCCCTCACTAACCCAGATGGTGTGAGTGATCCCCTTTGCAGGGCTCCAAAAAATAGGTGCAAGCGGCAAACAGGAAAGCCACTTGTGCCATATTGTTCGTCCTTGGAGTCAATAAGGAAGTTGTGCTCCTGTAAGAAACGCAACCTGGGTGTGGTTTGTAGTGTATTCTCTTTGAGGTTGATGAAGGCTTATACACAAAAGGGAAGCCATGTATTGAGTTTGGCTAACTGCTCCTATTTCAATATAGTGTAAGTTAAGAATTGCATTTGTTCTCAATTTTGAGTTAAACTGAACCCCAAAAGAATGAAAAGAAACCACAAGAGGTTATTACAGTTTTGAAAAAGTATGTTATCTATATGCCAGGGATTAAAATACTGTGATCGTAGTGTTTTGTGATTCCAAGATTCTCGTGGTGCTGGTGGGAACATTCCACTTGTGACTTCTTTTTTTAAACTTTTTTTGTTGTTATTGTGTATGTAGTTATAAAACACTTACATAAATCAACATATCAAACATAAAATATACACATATACATGATATAAAAGATGATACAAACATTTCCTAACTTGATATATGTACAACTTCAAGAAATATCTTATATTAAACTTCATGCATGAAAAACATAAAAATTCTGTATACAAATAAAGTTACAGAATAATAATAGACCTAATAAAAAAGAAGAGGGAGTACAAGAATAAAAAAATAGTAAATAAGTGAAAAGGACAAGCAAGAAAAGGAGATTCACTACATCAGGACAGAAGATTAGAGATCAGCTATCAGTTTGACTTCTTCAAATTTCAGCAAATATTTGTTTACACTCTTCCAAACCTGCGTAATTGCAATGATAAGACCCTGACTATATCCCGACAGACATCTCAGCCAGAAAATGTCACTGGTAATACACTCAGAATTTATCACAAATTTAGTAAGGTAACATTAATTCACCCATCTCATGGTGTGACAGCTTGTCAGGACATGTCTAGCCGATTCTATGCTATGTCAATCAAGGCATATTCTGCATGTCCTTTTCTCTACCGGGATACCCATCCAGGCACCTTTAGGGGTCGATTCATGGAATTAATGTGCGCCGAAAATTCCCGCGCAGAGGTGCCAAAATGTGCGAATCGCAGGAAAAGTGCGAAAATCGCAGGAAAACCAGTGCACAGCGATTCATGGAAGTACGTGCGCGAGAAAAACATTGGATGTGCGCTAAAAATGTGCGGCGTGCACGCCGGCGCACAGGTCATCCAACAGCGTGCGCCACGGCCACTGCGAAATCGCACATAGCGCGCCACACATCACAAAAGTAGGCGGAACACGGGGCGTAACACTCGGAATGGGGAACAACGCGTGAAAATATGGGCGTCACGGGGGAAGTACAGGAGGCAAGTGCGCGGAACACCCACACGCTCGCCTACAACCCGTATTCATGGAATCGAATAGGGCAAACCAGCGCACGGTCAAAGACGCGCACAGGGCCAAACAAGTATGCCACAAGAAAGCAGGCAGTAGCGCCCCTGCGATTGAAAAAAATGTGCGCCAAAATGTGCGGTAACAAAAAGCACCCATATACAGCCATGATGAATGGCCCATACAGTGGCCCTCTAGGACAAATGAGCTGCAAAGGGGCACTGACAAACATGGACACCCGCTGTGTGAAAAATAGCGTGTGCGCGTGTTCCTGGGTGCACGGGAAGTTCCACACGCGATTAGCCTGGGTACGTGTACTTCGGGGTGCGCGGGAAGTTCCACACGCGATTAGCCTGGGTACGTGTACTACGGGGGGCGCGGGAAGTTCCACACGCGATTGGCCTGGGTAGGTGGGGGTGCGCATGAAGTTCCACACGCGATTGGCCTGGGTACGTGTACTTCGGGGTGCGCGGGAAGTTCAACACGCGATTGGCCTGGGTACGTGTATTCCGATGTGCGCAGAAGATTCACACGCGATTTCTGCAGGGTACGTGTATTTTGGTGGTGCCGGGGAATGCTACACGTGATTTGGCCATGTAGGTCCCCCCAGGTGTTCCCTCTACACCCTCCACGGCCCCTGCAGGCAGCCCACACCACAGGGTACTACACTGCACCCCTGCTCATGTCCCACAGGCAACCCATCCACCATGGCCATGCCCACCAGCCAACCCACATGTCACCTTGCACTACTGATCACCAACACATGTCTCCCACCACCCCCACCCCCCAGCCACCAGGGGCACCCTCCACCAGGCCCCCACTCATGTCTCCCACCACCCCCACCCCCCAGCCACCAGGGGCAGCCTCCACCAGGCACCCACTCATGTCTCCCACCACCCCCACCCCCCAGCCACCAGGGGCAGCCTCCACCAGGCCCCCACTCATGTCTCACACCACCCCCACCCCCCAGCCACCAGGGGCAGCCTCCACCAGGCCCCCACTCATGTCTCCCACCACCCCCACCCCCAGCAGTGCAGGGGCAGCCTCCACCAGGCCCCCACTCATGTCTCCCACCACCCCCACCCCCCAGCCACCAGGGGCAACCTCCACCAGGCCCCCACTCATGTCTCCCACTACCCCCACCCCACAGCCACCAGGGGCAGCCTCCACCAGGCCCCCACTCATGTCTCACACCACCCTCACCCCCCAGCCACCAGGGGTAGCCTCCACCAGGCCCCCACTCATGTCTCCCACCACCCCCACCCCCCAGCAGTGCAGGGGCAGCCTCCACCAGGCCCCCACTCATGTCTCCCACCACCCCCACCCCCCAGCTACCAGGGGCAGCCTCCACCAGGCCCCCACTCAGGTCTCCCACCACCCCCACCCCCCAGCAGTGCAGGGGCAGCCTCCACCAGGCCCCCACTCATGTCTCCCACCACCCCCACCCCCCAGCCACCAGGGGCAGCCTCCACCAGGCCCCCACTCAGGTCTCCCACCACCCCCACCCCCACCCCCCAGCAGTGCAGGGGCAGCCTCCACCAGGCCCCCACTCATGTCTCCCCCACCCCCCAGCCACCAGGGGCACCCTCCACCAGGCCCCCACTCATGTCTCCCACCACCCCCACCCCCCAGCAGTGCAGGGGCAGCCTCCACCAGGCCCCCACTCATGTCTCCCACCACCCCCACCCCACAGCAGTGCAGGGGCAGCCTCCACCAGGCCCCCACTCATGTCCCCTATTACCCCCACCCCCCAGCCACCAGGGGCAGCCTCCAGCAGGCCCCCACTCATGTCCCCTATTACCCCCACCCCCCAGCAGTGCAGGGGCAGCCTCCACCAGGCCCCCACTCATGTCTCCCACCACCCCACCCCCCAGCAGTGCAGGGGCAGCCTCCACCAGGCCCCCACTCATGTCTACCACCACCCCCACCCCCCAGCCACCAGGGGCAGCCTCCACCAGGCCCCCACTCATGTCTCCCACCACCCCCACCCCCAGCCACCAGGGGCACCCTCCACCAGGCCCCCACTTATGTCCAACTCATGTCTCCCACCACCCTCACCCCCCAGCAACCAGGGGCAGCCTCCACCAGGACCCCACTCATGTCTCCCACCACCCCCACCCCCCAGCCACCAGGGGCAGCCTCCACCAGGCCCCCACTCATGTCTCCCACCACCCCCACCCCCCAGCAGTGCAGGGGCAGCCTCCACCAGGCCCCCACTCATGTCTCCCACCACCCTCACCCCCCAGCCACCAGGGGCAGCCTCCACCAGGCCCCCACTCATGTCTCCCACCACCCCCACCCCCCAGCCACCAGGGGCAGCCTCCACCAGGCCCCCACTCATGTCTCACACCACCCTCACCCCCCAGCCACCAGGGGTAGCCTCCACCAGGCCCCCACTCATGTCTCCCACCACCCCCACCCCCCAGCAGTGCAGGGGCAGCCTCCACCAGGCCCCCACTCATGTCTCCCACCACCCCCACCCCCCAGCCACCAGGGGCAGCCTCCACCAGGCCCCCACTCTGGTCTCCCACCACCCCCACCCCCACCCCCCAGCACTGCAGGGGCAGCCTCCACCAGGCCCCCACTCATGTCTACCACCACCCCCACCCCCCAGCCACCAGGGGCAGCCTCCACCAGGCCCCCACTCATGTCTCCCACCACCCCCACCCCCCAGCCACCAGGGGCACCCTCCACCAGGCCCCCACTCATGTCTCCCACCACCCCCACCCCCCAGCAGTGCAGTGGCAGCCTCCACCAGGCCCCCACTCATGTCTCCCACCACCCCCACCCCACAGCAGTGCAGAAGCAGCCTCCACCAGGCCCCCACTCATGTCCCCTATTACCCCCACCCCCCAGCCACCAGGGGCAGCCTCCAGCAGGCCCCCACTCATGTCCCCTATTACCCCCACCCCCCAGCAGTGCAGGGGCAGCCTCCACCAGGCCCCCACTCATGTCTCCCACCACCCCCACCCCCCAGCCACCAGGGGCAGCCTCCACCAGGCCCCCACTCATGTCTCCCACCACCCCCACCCCCCAGCAGTGCAGGGGCAGCCTCCACCAGGCCCCCACTCATGTCTCCCACCACCCTCGCCCCCCAGCCACCAGGGGCACCCTCCACCAGGCCCCCACTCATGTCCAACTCATGTCTCCCACCACCCTCACCCCCCAGCAACCAGGGGCAGCCTCCACCAGGACCCCACTCATGTCTCCCACCACCCCCACCCCCCAGCAGTGCAGGGGCAGCCTCCACCAGGCCCCCACTCATGTCTCCCACCACCCTCACCCCCCAGCCACCAGGGGCAGCCTCCACCAGGACCCCACTCATGTCTACCACCACCCCCACCCCCCAGCCACCAGGGGCACCCTCCACCAGGCCCCCACTCATGTCCAACTCATGTCTCCCACCACCCTCACCCCCCAGCCACCAGGGGCAGCCTCCACCAGGACCCCACTCATGTCTCCCACCACCCCCACCCGCCAGCCACCAGGGGCAGCCTCCACCAGGCCCCCCTCTCATGTCTCCCACCACCCCCACCCCCCAGCAGTGCAGGGGCAGCCTCCACCAGGCCCCCACTCATGTCTCCCACCACCCCCACCCCCCAGCAGTGCAGGGGCAGCCTCCACCAGGCCCCCACTCATGTCTACCACCACCCCCACCCCCCAGCAGTGCAGGGGCAGGCTCCACCAGGCCCCCACTCATGTCTACCACCACCCCACCCCCCAGCCGTGCGATTTGCCTGGGTACGTGTACTTCATGGTGCGCGGGAAGTTCCACACGCGATTGGCCTGGGTATGTGTACCTCGGGGTGCGCGGGAAGTTCCACACGCGATTAGCCTGGGTACGTGTACTTCGGGGTGTGCGTGAACTTCCACACACGATTTGCCTGGGTACGTGTACTACGGGGTGAGCGGGAAGTTCCACACGCGATTGGCCTGGGTACGTGTACTTCGGGGTGCGCGTGAACTTCCACACGCGATTAGCCTGGGTACGTGTACTTTGGGGTGCGCGGGAAGTCCCACATGCGATTGGCCTGGGTACGTGTACTTCGGGGTGCGCGTGAACTTCCACACGCGATTGGGCCTGTGAGAGTGGGGTACATATATTCCACGGGTGGGCGGGAATATTTACCCGCGACTGTGCCTGTGAGAGCGTGCTACATGTATTCCTGGGGTGGGCGGGAAGATTCACACGTTCGCCTACGACGTGCCGAAAAATAAATGGTCCAATCTGAGACACGTACGCCAGCATGAAGCAGGCGTACGTCGACCCGCGCAGCATAAAAGTGCACGCAAACAACAAACAAACTCATACGCCAGGATTAATATACCATTCCTAGCAGCAGTGGCCGTGGGTTACCAAAGGAGGAGGAGGAGTATAGTGAGGGCCCGAATTTTCACTCCCAGAACCAGCCTTTTTGGGATGCCTGATGACCAGGTGTATGGGAGGTACAGGTTTTCCCCACACATAATACTGGACCTGGTCAGTGAGTGGGAGGATAACCTCACATCACCCACCCTGTGCTCCCAAGCACTCAGCCCCCTGGAGAAGGTCCTCAATGTACTGCACTTCTTGGCCACAGGATCATTTCAGTGGACAAGTGCCATAGTGGGTGGGGTGTCACAGGCCACGCAGTCACGCTGCCTACACCACGTCTTGAACATCATCACTGCACGCCCATCAGTCCGTAGGCACATATACCTGCCCAGGACACCTGCAGAAAGGCAGGCTGCCACCCTCGATTTCTACGGTGTGGCACAATTCCCAAAAGTGCTAGGTGCCATTGACTGCACCCATGTGGCACTACGCCCCCCCATGGCATCTATGCACATCTATAGGAACCACAAGCACTGGCATTCCATCAACGTGCAGGTAGTATGTAATGCTAAGGGAATCATCACCTCAGTATATGCCAACTATCCAGGGTCCACCCACGACAGCTTCATTTACCGAATGTCTACCCTAAGCCGGGACCTAGAAGCTGGGCGGCATGGCGATACATGGCTGCTTGGTGAGTATGAATGCCACTGCACATGCATGCATGTCAGATGCGGAGTTATGTCACTACCCCACTAATGATACCCATCACCTCCTCACCAGGGGACAGTGCCTACCCTCTGAGCACCCACATGATGACGCCAATTCGGAACCCCATCACGCCTCCAGAGGTAAGATACAACACAGCCCATATTGCAACCCGGTGCATAGTGGAGCGCACATTCAGAGTGCTCAAGTCACGCTTTCGCTCCCTTGACCGTTCTGGCGGGCAGCTGTTATATGCGCCCCCAGTAGTGTGCAGGATCATAGTGACAGCATGTGTCCTGCACAATGTTGCAACACGCCGGGGACTGGCCGTGGACATGGTGGTGCCCCCACATCCCCAACCACATGCACGCCCGCTGCGCATGGGAGGGGAGATGGCACAGTGTGAGGCAGCCCGTACGCAGCTGGTGGTTAATTACTTCACATAGAAATCACACCCCAGTGGAGTGCACACAGGCCTGGCACATACCATCTGATAAGCAATGATGACTCGACCTGACAATTAAGACGAACAAAGGGACTGTCACTGTCAGAACCATAGCAGCCTGAGATTGTTCATGTGGAAGTGTCACAATGTGTGCATCCCTACCTACACAAACACCACCAATGCAGTGTCATGAAAAGACACTTCCATGCTGCAGAAATGAATACCCACTTGCAAAATACTACATGAAAACAGTGCCATGTCACCCACCCCCTCTCCGACACGGCCACACAACACACCATGGCATGTCATGCAATGTGAGAGGAAAGAAATTAATCCCCACAACATGCCCCAAGTGTCAGCAGCTACAGTGTCCCTAATGGAAACATGTCCACACATGAAATGCTCACAGTAATGCAGGACCTACAACCCACATTACCAAATACTTACCAAGAATACCAATCACCTATACAACCTCCAACCTACCTTAAACATGACATTACAGACTTAAAAATTAGCTAGCCTCACCACCTGATGATGACAGCCCTCCGAACACTTCCAAGTATACAGTGTTAGCGCCACGCAAGAGTGTAGGTGCACTGCTTACAACATGGACTCAAGTTCCAAGGTGGACCGTATTGTGAAGACATGAGGAATGGACCTGCAAATATGGAGGATGAGATGGATGCAGAGGCACATATCAATACACCACGCAGTGTACAATACAACAACAATATGTACTATGAATGTATACACAGTATTGACTACAGACTGCCCACACAGCTCATGGGAGTCCAATGTCACCATGTATGTCAATGTCACTTGGGCACACCCTTTGCAAGCCCATGGAAACGGGAAGCAGGAGGGGTGTGTGTGACAAAAACCCAAGCATCTGAACCAAATCCATGACAAGCCTGCATGTGCCCAGCCACAATGCAGCGTATGCCCACGGGAGCCACACAAGGCAACACACTGTCCCAAAAAAAAAAAAAAAAAGAAAATTCAAAAATGGCCATTAATGGGCCCAGGGGGGGGGGGTTGGGGAGAGGCCACCCAGGAGGTCCGAGGACAGGGTGCACACCAAAACCCACCTGTGTGGATCTTGCAAAAAAAAAAAACACCTCCATGGGCTCATGGCCTACACGGCTACCCTATTGTGGGAGTATCACTGCTGTCGCTATCCTCACCCTCTGCAGCTGCATCCGCAGGTGGTGGCACTATGGGAGGCAGCCCACGCAAAGCCCTAGTCTGTTCCTCCATGGCTGCAAGCATGCGGGTGTGGTAGGTCTCGTTCTGGAGGATAAGTGTGCGGAGGTCCCCATGCAACAACTCATGGGATGCCCGGACCTCTGCCCTAGTTGCCTCCATCTCAGCTGAGAGCGTACGGGTGAGACGCTCCAGCTGCTGTTCTGTCCTTCGGTTTGTTGAAGCCTCAAGCTCAACAAGAGAACAAGCTCAGGTGAAGGAGTTCCAGCCTCAGGGCTTCCCTGTGGCCCTGGGACTCTATGGAGATGGCTTCCTGCAGAGTCGCCAGTGCCGCCCGCTGTCCCTGTCGGACGCCAACATGTCCTCCCTGTGTGACTGGCAGATGGAGTCGGTTGCCTGCTGTAGTCGCTCCATCAGCCTTTCGGGGGGGACAATGGAAGTGGCCACCTTATCCATGGCCTGAGCCATCATCTCTGATGATGCTGCCTGTTGGGTTGCCATACCGTAAATGGATTGCTCCCATGCGGTATTGCCAGGTGGCATACGGCCACCACGTCGGCGGGCACCACACCTGTCTGGGGAAAGGCGAACTGCCCCTTGCTGTGCTGGCACTGCCTGAGGCTGCAGGACTGCATTCCCCCTCTGATCTGCTGGCCCAGGAACAGGATCAGATGTCGCGGAGTGTGACCCTGCATCCGTAACCACCAAAGGCGTACCTGCCAACACTGACATCCCCATTGAGGGTTCTAACCCTGGTGCAGGTGGGTCGGACAGAACAGAATCCCTCCCAGGAACACTCACATGCGACGGCACGTAGGTCTCATCATCCGAATCAACACCTGAGTACAGCTCGGGGGAGGTGCAGCCAGAGACACCCCTTGAGAGCACGACCTGCAGCAGTTGTGGGTTCTCACCCACCACCACACCACGTCCCTCACTGGGTCTGCACCATCTCCACAACCCCAGCAGTATGAAGTGCGTCTTCCCCTGCAAAGACATAAAAGAAAACAAATGGAAACAGGCATTAGCACTATGGTACACAATTAGGGCTGAGAGGCTACAGAAACAGTACTTGATTGACACATGTCCCATATGACTAAAACACTCCCATGCATGCACCGTCACTGCGTGTGATGGGGAGGCAGATGGCACACATTGATGACACCAAGATGGAAGATGAACACATTTGCTGCATGCTGCCTAGCAGTGGCATCACACATTGGCCAGTGATTGGCAGGTCAAATACACATGCCATCACACAGATGGCATGTACCCTAGCCATGAAGTGAAGAGGGAGAGGAGGTCACCAATTGTTCATTCAGTCCAGTTTGTTCATATAATTGATTATTTTCATTGTAATGGTCCAAATGTTTAACCTGCAGCTGCCAGTCAGAAATGGTCCTATAGCACAGGGACATGTCCAAACTAATCATGTCCACGAAACCGAGCCAGTCCACTGTACCATAGCCATGTCAGACATGTAACAATAGGACTGAGAAATCCCGAGTAAAAGTGGTGGTATGCAAACAATCTGCCTGAATAAACAGAGGCAAATAAGCAACAGTGTTGTGGCAAGATGACACTCCAAGGGCAACTGGCGTGGTGTTGGGCTGGATGTCTAATGTTGGCCGAAGGGATGCTGCTATACCCAAATGCTGTTGCCAAGAATGTATAGGAAGAGGCACATGGGTGAGCCGAACCACTCAGGCACACACACCCTCCCCTGGCACCCAAACAGAAGACCTCCCACACACACCATGCACATGGATGACACACACATGCATGTGCACTCACCGGACAATGCCTCGTAATCTGCCACTTCTCCCACGCCTTGTATCTGTTCCTCCGTGACGTAGGTCCCAGCAACCTGCTCATGTGGAGTGAGTTCTATGTCGTCAGCTGGAGACCCACCTCCAGTCACTAGAGTTGCGGCATGACTTGAGGCCAGCTTATTCTTTCCCTTGCGCTTCAGGTCATTCCAGCGCTTGTAGCATTCATTAGCTGTGCGCCTCACGATTCCAAGGGCACTTATGATGTCCGCAATGGTCTGCCAGTGTGCCTGACGTTGTGCAGGTGTGGTCTTGGATCTTGCAACAATCACCATTTTGCGGTCATGTGCGGACACATACTCTACAAGTGCATTCAGTTCGGCCTCATTGAAGCTGGGCTTCCTTGACGGGCCGGACTGTGTAGCCGTGTCTGGGGCATCAGCCTCTACTGGATGAGCACTCTTCCTCTTCCGCTTGGAAGATGGTGGGGATCCGGAGTGTCCTGCGCCTCTCTGGACACTAGGGGCAGGAGCGTGGGATTGCACACTCAGCATGGGAGTTGGTGCAGGCATTATCTCAAGTGTGATGGTGTCAGGGGGAATGTCAGCATGATGGACTTGGACCGACACTGTCCTGGATGGGTGTGTGAGAGGTGGGGTGAATGGAGCCGCAGCTGCCCCTGCAGCCTCCCCAGCCGGCCTATGCAGGGCAGCAGATGACCTAGCTGCCCCTGATCCACGTGGCCTGATGACACCAACGTTCACCGGCGCACGTGGCCTAGACCTGCTGACCTGGAAGTCAGCCATGGAGTCACCCTGTGCCAGGTCTGGTTCCACAGTGGGCTGGTCCAACAAGGGCTGAACATGGATGGTGTCAGCCACGGTAACCTCAACCGGGGGGGGGGCATGGGTGTCCCTGACTGCTCCTCCACACATGGGGGGCTAGGGGCACCCTGCAAGTCACGGCCACGTCCCCTACCGGATCCACCACAGCCACCACTTGGGGCTCGGCCACCTTTGCCACCCTTACGGCTTGTTCGCCTCCCAGCCATGGCACTGATGTTATTGTGCGTATGGGAGTCGATGTGAACTATTGTCCTGGGCAATTGGGGGTCAAAGGGGTTGGGTACCAGATGGTAATCGTACCCTAGTGCTCTAGCAAGGCTGTATGACACCCCTGGGGAAAGATGACGGGTCACGCAACGCACAGGCACCCCAAAAAAGCAAAGTAAGATGCACGCAACCCCTCCTAGACCACGTGCGTGGAAAAATAAACCTGCACTACGCTGTGGCACCCAGGAACACAAGAATGAACGTATGCGTGTCACACGCAGCCTAGAATGACCTCTGAAAGGGTACGCGACACACGGGGCAAGCACAGATGTTAAATACGTGCGCGACTCACCATCCGCCAGGAACAAAAGCGTGAAAAATATGCGCGTGTGCGCGTTGGCAACACCCCCGCCAAAAGAAGAATTGTACGCTGTCTGAGGAGACAGGACAACAGTAGTAGGGAACTCTGTTTGAGGAAACAGGCCCAGGAAAAAGAGGAAAAGAGAAAAAGCTGTCAGAGGTAACAGGGAGTACGAACTGGAAACGCTGTGAAGTAAATCGCGTGTGGACCGACAAGAAGTACAGCTTTCACCCACTCGCTCTCCACGAAAAGCACGTACAAAGAAATGGCGTTCTACACGTACCTTTTATACACAAGTCACAGACGCGCATACGCAATGAGGCCATTTCCACCAATTACTCGCTCTGACACTCGGACGTGTATCTCTTCATTTTTGCACGCGCCATTCTCTAGGGCCATGCGCGTGACGTCACAGCTGCGCATGGTGGCCTTTGGGCCAATGAAATCGCATATGCGAGCACACGTGGTAAAACTGCACGTCCGAGTGTCATCGCGTGTGATCGGAGGGAAGTGAGCGTACACGCGATTGGCCTGGGTACATGTATTTCTGTGGTGCGCAGGAAGTTCCACATGCGAATGGTGGAAATCCACGTGTGCTCTGTCATCACGTGTAATGAGGGAAACACCCGCGCGCCTCACGTCACAGACGCGTTCACGCGCTAAGGGCCTTTGGTCCAATGAAATCGCATATGCGTGCTGATGTGCATACGCGCTAAGGGCCTTTCCTTGATTTACACGCAGACGTGCAGGATTTTCACGTGCCAAATCACTCCGTATCAAGCTGGCCACACGTAAGCACACGGAAGACCACGCTCCTGCCCAAGAGGCCGAATTACTGCCCCCCAGAGCCCCGAGCAGCCTCCCACGAGCCATCTGCTGCTGCCTGCCTGCCTGCCTGCTGCCACCGTGCCCTGCCATTTGGTGCCTGCACATCAGCCATCTGCAGGGGTCCATTTGCTGTGTCCACCCCTGCTGGAACAGAAGACTCCCGACTGGGATACCATCGCTCCACAGCCCAGCCCCAGGACCCAGTTGCCCACCCACTCCTGCCTCTTGGGTTGCCATGTCAGGCACTGCAACATCTGGCACCACTGGCAACCCCCGGCCAGAGAGACAGAAGGGCACCAGCTTCACTGCCACCGAAGTTGGTGTCCTGGTGGAGCAAGTCCTGGGGCAGTATGATGCCCTCTTCGGAAGTAAGTGCGCCAACAAGGAAGGACGGACTTGGATCTGGACGGACATCGTGACTGCCATCAACGCGGAGGGGGTGGCAGTCCGCGACAACCAACATGTCAAGAAGCGCTGGGATGACTGCAGGTCCAGGAACCTCTTAAAGGCCCGGCGCCTCGTGGAGGGGGGCCAGGCCGCATGAGTACCATCCAGATGAGGGTCCTGGAACGCGTAGGCCCAGCGCTCCACGCCCAGATCCTTGAGAGGCAGACCCGTCTGGAGTTGAGCGGTAAGTGGCCAAGCATTGCTGTGTGAGACAGGGCATGTCGCAGTGTGCTGGTTGTCTGATACTTGCCTGTATGTGTGACATAGGCCATGTATGCATGTGTGTGTGCAGGGACGTCATGCATGTGAGACCAGTAATGTGTGAACTACACGGTTGGTGCATGTGTTCAAATGCAACATGGGTTGCCCTATGCGGAATGGCCACATGAAAGCATGCCAGTATCTGTTCCTGGACATGGGTGAGGGATGGGTGCTGATGCCATGTACATGTATGCTGTCCATGTCTGTGTGTCTGACCTGCGTGTCTCTGACTTGTGAATGCCAGGGATGCATGACACATGTCTGTCGCAATGTTCAGGTTCACTGATGCAGCCTAGTCATCCTTGTATCCACTGTGTCGGTGGTGTACGAGGCCAGATGGAGGAAACTAGGGTGAAGTGTGTGCATGTGATAGGCATGGCACATGATGCATGTGAGTTACAAAACAACAGTGTATGCTTCAAGAATCACTTGGACATGTATGCTAATGTCCATAGCATGCGCCAGGCCTGTTACCGCATGTGTTTTACCTGCACTGAGCCATGTGTTGTGGAGGGACATGATGGAAGTGATCTTTGACAGTGCCACTCATCTGCTATTGCTTCCTGTCTAGGGGACCATTGTACAGTACCCTGATGCTTGTGTTCTATGTCTCCCTCTACACAGCGCCACGTGAAGAAGAGGGCGGAGGCAGCTCTGTGGAGCAAAGCGGCGGGGATGCCCCCATGGCTGCAGCGGAAGGGGTGGGTGAGCCCCCACAGGGGCTTGCAACGGCGGAAGACGGGGTGGAGCCATCCAGGTTGGTGGTTTCCACAGAGGAGGAGGAGGCCGCTACTGAGGCGCACATGGGGCCTGGTGGGGGCATCCCTGCTGGTGCAAGTGTTGCAGTCCAGGGGCAGGGGCAGGAGGCAGCACAGGTCGCCGTGGAGGGGCCTGTGCATGTCACTGTCCCTGACACTGTGACTGCACCACCATGCACCAGCAGGGATGCCCCATCCCAGGCCCATCCGCAGGTAGGGGGGATGTCCATGTCATCTGACTCCCCTCCACCTGCGTACGAGGGGACTCCTGGCCGTATGGAGAAGGTCCTGATTGGTGTCGCGATTCGCACAGGTGCAATTCGTAATGAGGTGCGTGCTTCCCGGGAGGAGCATGCACGTCATCACGGAGAGCACCGTGCCGACGTGGCCCAGTTGGGAACGGCCATGGTCGGGGGTTTCCTACATGTGTCGGCCAATCTGGCGACCCTCTCCTCCTCTGTGGAGACTATGCACCAGTCGTTCTCCATGCCTTCTTCCGGCCCAGATGCCACCAGGGCCCCCTGTGGACCTGCCCCGACCAATGCAGCCGGCTCAGTGGGGATCCCATCCCTGCCACAGTCGGGAGTCAGAGGTCCAGCAGGGGTGGACACACCAGCAACTGGACCCCAGCAGATGGAGGATGTGACGGCATCATCGGGCAGGGCACGTGCACGACGGCATCGGTGGATACCATCAGCCTGGATGCCGTCGTGCTGGCACAGGCAGTTGCATCGGAGGCAGCGGCCAGCTCGACGTGGGAGGCATCATGGCTCGGGGCCATCAACATTAGGGGTGCAGGCATCGGCCGGAGGGCAGGAGAACCCTGGAATGGGAGTGGCTTCCGGGTGGGAGCGGTTGGGCCAGCAGATAGGTGCGGAGCGGCAGCGGGCAGAGGAGAAACGGCTCACAATGGTCAGGGCGGAGAACTCCATGCGGAGGGCGCTGAGGCGGGCTGAGTGCCTCGAGGGTCTTTGCAGGGAGTTGGAGCTGGACACTGCTTTATCCCTGCGAGACCTCGGGCCAGGGAACATGCCCGCCTCCAAGCCATTGAACAGGAGTTCGATGATGCCCTGGACCATGACAAAATCCTGTGAGCCGTTGGACTAGCCCGCTGCCCATGTAAATAGTTATGTAGTTAGTGTTAGGTTTCCTTTGTTTTTGCATTTTCTTTGGACCTTTTGGACAATGGGCCACATTTTTGTATATAGTTATTTTTTATTAGGTAGTGTTGTTAGATAGGTTTCATTTCTTTTGTTGGGATCATGGACCCTGGCTTGTTCACCTGTACATAGTTCACTGTTGGATGTTCTTATCTTTTTACAATTTACCCATGGAGCAATGGCTTTCAATTATAATTTCCCATTGGATTTTCTTTTCTGAACTGTGACTTTGGACACCATTCCTTTGGATTCTGATTTTTGGTTTTGCATTTTTTCATGGACATGCTTCTTTTTACTTTTTTTACATTCCCATTTCTGTTAGTTTATTTTTGATTCAATTCATGTTTTCTTTAATACATATTTTTTTATCAAACTTCAATGTGTAGTATCATCTCATTGGTTTCATGCATATCATGATATGGGTTTTGAGATTCACTGACACCCATTGGGTGTATGTGAGGGACATGTGTTCGTTTCCAAACTTGCAATTGCAGTTCTATCATGTTATTGCCATTTCTGAGTGGGTGGATGCAATACTCGTGTGGGTGTTTTGGATTTGGAGGCTGACCATAGGGACCGGGGATTTAGATTGTGATGACATGTTGGCTGGGGAACATGAGTTGGACATGAGTGGGGGCCTGCTGGCAGGTGCCCCACAGTGCTGGGGGGTGGGGGTGCAGGGGAACATGAGTTGGACATGAGTGGGGGCCTGCTGGCAGGTTCCCCACAGTGCTGGGGGGTGGGGGTGCAGGGGAACATGAGTTGGACATGAGTGGGGGCCTGCTGGCAGGTGCCCCACAGTGCTGGGGGGTGGGGGTGCAGGGGAACATGAGTTGGACATGAGTGGGGGCCTGCTGGCAGGTGCCCCACAGTGCTGGGGGGTGGGGGTGCAGGGGAACATGAGTGGGGGCCTGGTGGAGGCTGCCCCTGCACTGCTGGGGGGTGGGGGTGGTGGGGGACATGAGTGGGGGCCTGGTGGAGGCTGCCCCTGCACTGCTGGGGGGTGGGGGTGGTGGGAAACATGAGTGGGGGCCTGGTGGAGGTTGCCCCTGGTGGCTGGGGGGTGGGGGTGGTGGGAGACATGAGTGGGGGCCTGGTGGAGGCTGCCCCTGCAATGCTGGGGGGTGGGGGTGGTGGGAGACATGAGTGGGGCCTGGTGGAGGCTGCCCCTGGTGGCTGGGGGGTGGGGGTGGTGGGAGACATGAGTGGGGGCCTGGTGGAGGCTGCCCCTGGTGGCTGGGGGGTGGGGGTGGTGGGAGACATGAGTGGGGGCCTGGTGGAGGCTGCCCCTGCACTGCTGGGGGGTGGCGGTGGTGGGAGACATGAGTGGGGGCCTGGTGGAGGCTGCCCCTGGTGGCTGGGGGGTGGGGGTGGTGGGAGACATGAGTGGGGGCCTGGTGGAGGCTGCCCCTGGTGGCTGGGGGGTGGGGGTGGTGGTAGACATGAGTGGGGGCCTGGTGGAGGCTGCCCCTGCACTGCTGGGGGGTGGGGGTGGTGGGAGACATGAGTGGGGGCCTGGTGGAGGCTGCCCTTGCACTGCTGAGTGGTGGGGGTGGTGGGAGACATGAGTGGGGGCCTGGTGGAGGCTGCCCCTGGTGGCTGGGGGGTGGGGGTGGTGGGAGACATGAGTGGGGGCCTGGTGGAGGCTGCCCCTGCACTGCTGGGGGGTGGGGGTGGTGGGAGACATGAGTGGGGGCCTGGTGGAGGCTGCCCCTGGTGGCTGGGGGGTGAGGGTGGTGGGAGACATGAGTTGGACATGAGTGGGGGCCTGGTGGAGGGTGCCCCTGGTGGCTGGGGGGTGGGGGTGGTGGGAGACATGCGTGGGGGCCTGGTGGAGGCTGCCCCTGCACTGCTGGGGGGTGGGGGTGGTGGGAGATATGAGTGGGGGCCTGGTGGAGGCTGCCCCTGCACTGCTGGGGGTGGGGGTGGTGGGAGACATGAGTGGGGGCCTAGTGGAGGCTGCCCCTGCACTGCTGGGGGTGGGGGTAATAGGGGACATGAGTGGGAGCCTGGTGGAGACTGCCCCTGCACTGCTGGGGGGCCGGAGTGGTGGGAAACATGAGTGGGGGCCTGGTGGAGGCTACCCCTGGTGGCTGGGGGGTGGGGGTGGTGGGAGACATGAGTGGGGGCCTGGTGGAGGCTGCCCCTGGTGGCTGGGGGGTGAGGGTGGTGGGAGACATGAGTTGGACATGAGTGGGGGCCTGGTGGAGGGTGCCCCTGGTGGCTGGGGGTGGGGGTGGTGGGAGACATGAGTGGGGGCCTGGTGGAGGCTGCCCCTGGTGGCTGGGGGGTGGGTGTGGTGGTAGACATGAGTGGGGGCCTGGTGGAGGCTGCTCCTGCACTGCTGGGGGGTGGGGGTGGTGGGAGATATGAGTGGGGGCCTGGTGGAGGCTGCCCCTGCACTGCTGGGGGGTGGGGGTAATAGGGGACATGAGTGGGGGCCTGGTGGAGGGTGCCCCTGACTGCTGGGGGGTGGAGGTGCTGGGAGACATGCATTGTTGATCAGTAGTGCAAGGTGACATGTGGGTTGACTGGGGGGCATGCCCATGGTGGATGGGCTGCCTGCGGGACATGAGCAGGGGTGCAGGGTAGTCCCCCGTATTGTGGGCTGCCTGCAGGGGCCGTGGAGGTTGTAGAGCAAACACCTGGGAGGACCCACACGGCCAATTCACGTGTAGTACTCCCCAGAACCCTGCTGAAATCGCGTGTGGAACTTCCCGCGCACCCCTGAAATACACGTACCCTGCTGAAATCGCGTGTGGAACTTCCCGCGCACCCCTGGAATACACGTACCCTGCTCGCACGGGGCCAATCGCGTGTGGAACTTCCCGCGCACCCCTGAAATACACGTACCCTGATGGAATCGCGTGTGGAACTTCCCGCGCACCCCTGAAATACACGTACCCTGCTGAAATCGCGTGTGGAACTTCCCGCGCACCCCTGAAATACACGTACCCTGCTCGCACGGGGCCAATCGCGTGTGGAACTTCCCACGCACCCCTGAAATACACGTACCCTGCTGAAATCGCGTGTGGAACTTCCCGCGCACCCCTGAAATACATGTACCCTGATGGAATCGCGTGTGGAACTTCCCGCGCACCCCTGAAATACACGTACCCTGCTGAAATCGCGTGTTGAACTTCCCACGCACCCCTGAAATACACGTACTCTGCTCGCACGGGGCCAATCGCGTGTGGAACTTCCCGCGCACCCCTGAAATACACATACCCTGCTGAAATCGCGTGTGGAACTTCCCGCGCACCCCTGAAATACACATACCCTGCTCGCACGGGTCCAATCGCGTGTGGAACTTCCCGCGCACCCCTGAAATACACGTACCCTGCTCGCACGGGGGCCAATCGCGTGTTGAACTTCCCACGCACCCCTGAAGTACACGTACCCTGCTGAAATCGCGTGTGGAACTTCCCGCGCACCCCTGGAATACACGTACCCTGCTCGCACGGGGCCAATCGCGTGTGCAACTTCCCGCGCACCTCTGAAATACACGTACCCTAATGGAATCGCGTGTGGAACTTCCCGCGCACCCCTGAAATACATGTACCCTGCTGAAATCGCGTGTGGAACTTCCCGCGCACCCCTGAAATACACGTACCCTGCTCGCACGGGGCCAATCGCGTGTGGAAGTTCCCGCGCACCCCTGCAATACACGTACCCTGCTGAAATCGCGTGTGGAACTTCCCGCGCACCCCTGAAATACACGTACCCTGCTCGCACGGGGCCAATCGCGTGTGGAACTTCCCGCGCACCCCTGAAATACACGTACCCTGCTGAAATCGCATGTGGAACTTCCCGCGCACCCCTGAAATACATGTACCCTGATGGAATTGCGTGTGGAACTTCCCGCGCACCCCTGAAATACACGTACCCTGCTGAAATCGCGAGTGGAACTTCCCGCGCACCCCTGAAATACACGTACCCTGCTCGCACGGGGCCAATCGCGTGTGGAACTTCCCGCGCACCCCTGAAATACACATAGCCTGCTGAAATCGCGTGTGGAACTTCCCGTGCACCCCTGAAATACACGTACCCTGCTCGCACGGGGCCAATCGCGTGTGGAACTTCCCGCGCACCCCTGAAATACACGTACCCTGCTCGCACGGGGCCAATCGCGTGTGGAACTTCCCGCGCACCCCTGAAATACACGTACCCTGCTGAAATTGCATGTGGTACTTCCCGCGCATCCCTGGAATACACGTACCCTACTCGCACGGGGCCAATCGCGTGTGGAACTTCCCGTGCACCCCTGAAATACACGTACCCTGATGGAATCGCGTGTGGAACTTCCCACGCACCCCTGGAATACACGGGGCCAATCGCGTGTGGAAATTCCCACGCACCCCTGTAATACACGTACCCTGCTGGAATCGCGTCTGATACTTCCCGCGCACCCCTGTAATACACGTACCCTGCTGGAATCGCGTGTGATACTTCCCGCGCACCCCTGAAATACACATACTCTGCTGATTTTGCGTGTGATACTTCCCGCGCACCCATGATGCACACGTACACAGGACAATCGCATGTGGAACTTCCCGCGAACCACTGAAATATATGTTGCCGCTTGGCGTTTGCTGTTCGCCAGCCCTGTGAACTGGTCCAGGGTTAGGGCAGCCCTTTGCGATTATTTGGGGATTTTGAAGGCTTTTCCTTGCGCGAGGGCGTTCTTGGGGGCAGGCTTTTCCTTGCGCGAGGGCGTTCTTGGGGGCGTAACTGGCGCTGCTGCAGGGTCGCTGTGCCACGCTGCGCCACGGCTGGTTTTGGATGCGAAAATCCATGAATACGCTGTGCGCGGAAATCGATTTTAGCGCACGCCGCTGGCGCAGACATTCGCACGGGCACGCTGTGCGCCAGTCGCGTGCTCCACTTTTATGCGAATTTCTATGAATTACCCTGTTAATCTCAAGGATGTCCAAACGATTGAGTCTTATGTTTAGGAAAATTCTGTGTGCAGCAGGAGAGGGTACTAGCTTTAGATACATTTGAGGCTGTTTAAACATAAAGGGCATTCTAGAAAAGGAGCTCAAAGATCTCATACTCACAACCTTTTGTGGCTCATTACCCTTTCCCATTTCTACAAACTCTTTTTAAGTGACTCATGTCTCCCACCACCCCCAGCAGTGCAGGGGCAACCTCCACCAGGAAAAGACTCCTTTTCCATACTCCCAGCAGGGTGTCCAGCCTATTTTTTCAAAGAATTGCAGGTTACTAACCCAAAATGTATTTAGTGCAGCAACTTTCCCACCCTCCAATGAGGCTTGCAGTATAAACAAGAGGGAACTAGGTTGAGCATGTTTGGTCTTTATAAACAACTTAGCTCTATTAAATTCAATAAGAGCAGACAGAGATATAAGCCCCATCTCTAGTCTAACTGCTTGAATGGGTGTATAGTTCGTCAAGCCCAATAGTCTTCTCCAAATAAGGCCTTCCATAATGTCAGCCCATAAAGACCAATCCAAATAGGATGTCTCAAGCGCATACAAGAAGGCAGCAGATAGCTTCTGTTTATAGATGTTAAGAATACTGATAAGGCTAAAGCCTGCAGTTCACTTAGAGAAAGACATCACAGCAGCCATTGTAGACAGTATCTTTACTCTTTTATTCTGTTGTAACCTCTTGTTCACTCTTGTTCTACCTGCACTAACCTCATAGCCCAGGTACTTATACTAAGATACCTTTTTTATGTCACCCAAAGGGCAGGAGATTGCAGACTTTTTCCAGCACTTTCGTCATAAATTGGGTTTTCCCCAAATTAATTTTAGACCATTTAACTCTGCAAACTCACAGACAGCCTTGGTACTGTGGCATATGCTGATATAGTTGTTATATAAATATAACATCATCAGCATAGCTAATCCACCCAATTTTGAGATTACCAATTTTAGGGAAAGCATTACTTACGTTTTTCCATAAAAATGCCCCCAAAATCAGCCATAAACAAATTAAATAATATGGGTGCCAAGGCGCACCCCTTCCTGGTGCCCTTTCTGACAGGGGTGGATTCTGACATCAGACCCTGGTTGTTTAACCAAACCCTAGCAGCATTGTCCTCATGCATCCTCTTACATGCCTAGAGGGATGTTCTGGCATACCCGGCATTTCTAATTTTACCTATTGCTTGGTTCGGTCAACCATATCAAAAGCGGATGAAAAATTAATGAATACCAGGTACAGGGGGAGCCCGTCACTACCATTAGCTTGCTCAATCAGAGTGTTTACAATGAAGATGTTATCATTGGTGGAGCAGCCTTTACGGAACCCATTTTGTGCTATATCAAGGATGTCATTACTGGCTATCCAAGCATTAATCTCTTTGAGGATACAAGTACAAAAGATTTTACTGGGCACATCAGGAAGTGTCAAAAGTAGAGAATTATTTTCGGGTAGATTACGATGACTGTTTTTAAATACCAGGGATTAAAATACTGTGATCATAGTTTTAACCTTCCCTTTCTTCAATGCTTCAGTTATTTGGACATTTCTTTTCACAACTTACCTGAGAGAGTTGTGCCAAGAAGTAAAACCAGAGTCACTGTCAATGCCCGGGAATACATGTTTGAACCACTGGTGTGATGGAGGATGCTCAAAGAATCGAGTGAGCGACACAGCTGTAAAATAAAATAAAGTCAATGGGAGAAAAGCTGGGTTTGTGATGGGGTGCGCAGAGGTTAAGAGTTGGAATCAAATGTTCTTGAATTGTATTTTAATATTATTTTTCTCAAATTTTCAAGTCTGCAAACATAGTTCTTGAATCTCAAATTTTGAACTGGAATAATTGAGATTGCATTTGGAATCTGAAATGTGTACCCGAGAACTGAATCTCAAAGCATGAAACCAAAGCAGGTCTGGAGCTTTCAGGAGCATCTTTGAGATTCTCATGTACAAATACCATTCACACAGATTTCTTCAAGGACTTCTCAGATTTGTTTGCATCTCCAGATTTGCTCCACCTCTTGGTTTATGAATTAGAGATAATTAAGTAGTTTAAAAACTAAAATGCTACTGGGCATCTCCTGATTTTCTTCAGTGGAAATCTTTGTTAATTAGTAGTGGAGGGAAGATGTAATTCTTTGGGATTTTGAAAAAAAGGGAAGTTATGAATACTTGCCACTACAATTTATGAATCATAATTTGATCTATAACTCCTTTCATAGTGATCCTCTCTAATATTTTCTAAGTACCTTTTTTGTTCGCCATAAAAACTGAATAAAGAAGTTCCTTAAAATAATTTTATATTCCTTATTGTTTAGAAGTTTCTGTTCGTAATTCATTTTTCATGATTTTTAAAATGTTTCTCCTTCTATTTTGTTACAGGTTCTGGTAATTGACAAGAACATTTGAACATGATTTTTTTCAAAATGTCGATGCCTCCATATATATCAAAAGTCATTTAAAAGTAGAACGTCCTCCATAAGCAAGCCAAAAAAAAAATGGATAACAGTCTTTTCCTTGTGTATCTTATGTCAACATAGAAAGAAATCTCCCCATGTTAATCCAAAATATTATGGAAAGGTTTCAGAGTGTATTAAGAAGAGAGCTGAGTGGCACAATAACATATACTTGAACATAAGTTTACAATTAGCCAACCTGAGCAACTGAAAAATGAAAAGAAATCATGCATTCAGAATGCTAAAAGCAATGTGCTCATAAGGCAAACATGGATTGAAGCAAAATGTTATATGGAGAGCAGTTATGTGAGCCAAAGCCATCCATCACCAGCCATGAAGACAAAGAAGAAGTAGAACGAAGCTACAATATAAGAATAGAAATACCTATGCACACAGAGGTAAATGCTTCTTTTGCAATAAAGAAGGAAAAAGAAGAAATCAATTATATTTGATAGCAACTGATTCAGTAGGCATCCATTTGAAGAGAGCAGTAGAACTGTCTAACAATGATACATTGATGATTCATCTTAGCGATTGTACAGAACCTGGAGACCCTCAAGCAAGGGAAATTGCAAATCACATCTATCTTGGAACAGACATATACTGAATATCTTACGATGCAAGTCTACACTAAGCAGAAAGATGCAGCCAAATGTACTGTGTTATGAAACAACAACGGTTGAATTTGTATCTTCGATCAGTGATTTTCTCCTTGAAGGCAACGCAACAACAATGGGGGTAATTGAAAATCTTTACAGGAAAATTACAATTGACAATGGTTTAGAAGAAGGACTGATGAAAACAAGAAAAGAAATCAAAGGTTTCATAAAAGAAGGGCTTGAGTGTATTGGCATTAGTTTTTGTAATCCCAAAAGGATAAATGAACCACAATGAGCCTTACTGAAAGTAAGAACAGATGTTTTACTACATCATGCAGAAGAATTGGAGGATATTGAGAAAAATATGAGAACCCTTCTTGAAGCAGCTACGATTTTACAGAGAGCCATACTAACTTGCGAGAATGGAAATTCACTGGATGTTTTGAAGAAGTGAATTTGGCAGATGTTTCTCCAAAGCAAGGTATTCTTTTTAAACATGGTGCCGTAAGGACAGATGGATATGAAAAGTCTGGCTCATAAATTGTCACAGATGTTTATATATGAAATGCTATCACCACAGCAAGCTTCCTACGCAAGCAATTCTCCCAAACGGCATACCCGTGAAATGCCCTTGCAAGTGGCAGTTGGGCTCACAATGCACACAGATACACGCAGAAAATTCATCATTCAATTTCTAAATAGCATGAGAGCTTCTATAGATTATGCCTGGGTCCTTCGGTTTGAGACACATGTAACCACAAGGGTAATAAAACGCATGCATGCGTGTGGAGGATCTTACATACCCTCAGAGTTGGTCAGAGGCAGATTTGTCTCTTGTGCTGCTGACAACATTGACTTCCTAGAGGATACTTTGTATGGTAAAGGAATTTTGCACAGTACAGTTGTAGTGATCTATCAGGAGAAGGAGGAGTCAGATGCCCTAAGTCCATTTGAAATATCAGGACCATCATCACTGTGATCACTGCGGAAGATTCCTCAGTCCCTTTCTGAGGTTATGTCATGCAACATTCCCAAAGGGTGTAGACCACAGAATCATGTAAGCAATCAAATCACTGATTATACATAGAGGAGTGAAGTTATTTTGGACTCCAACAGATTTGAGGACCTACTTTGGATGATGGCACAAGTCTTGCCGTTGTGTGATTTTCAAGAATATTTTGATGAAGAGTTGCTGGATACACATTGCAATCTTACTGAAGAAACCGAGACTGATGACTGTGAGACAGAGTCAGAACCACTCGCTACAGTTCCGACTTGGTCAGCTTACAATTCCATTATAAGTGATCCTCCAACTAAAGAAACTAGAGTCTGTGTACTCCCACACATAGATGCCAGCCCAACAAGTACATAAAATACAGCTCACATGCATTAAGAAGTTGGAAAAGTTGTAGAAAATAACATCTGCTGTCACCCCAGAATCAAATAAAATGTAATATTGGAAGTTGGCCTTTACAAGCCTGTTTTAAAATTAGCGATGGCTAAAAAAGACTTGTCAAAGAACTGGATGCTTAGATCAGGTGACGAGCTGCATTTGATAATGGTGATTCCCCGAGCTATTGGTTCTTTCTTGGATGGTACAGGCATTGAGGCCACCTTAACTTTACTTTATGATGTGAATGTTGTGTTAAAGATTCTTTTCAAATGTATCATCGATTAATTCTACAAAGACCCTGTTGAAATCAAGGAAAGGATGGAACTGGATCTTAAGAAGTTACTTAAGAGTTTACAAGTGGATGATTCACAAGAAACAGAATCAGTCCATTATTACACTGTGACAGTTCTGACAAATGTGAATGGGATGGCCAATATGGAAGCATTTGAGGCTAAGGAATCTCAACAAAAACCAAAACTCAGAGTTGCTCTTCAGTACACAATGCTTTTATTGATCAGATCCATGCAAACTGCAAACAGGGATTTACACCTTGCTTCACTGGAAGAGTTTAAATACTATTTTGCCCTCGATTTGATAAACTATGCAAGTATGATAGCATGGTAGTTAGCAGAAATGACACAGTGTGAAAGCAATCACCCAGACTTGTGGAGTGAGTCTCAGAAAGGCAATTGGGTGGTGAGCAAGATGAAAGTACACTTTTGTGCTTTAGGTTCAGATGAAACTCTGGAGCATCACAACAGGGCACAGGGCAATAAAAGTACTTGGTGGTGTGGTTAATATTACTCAAAAAAACATGCTCTGCCACAATTCATTTAAGCCTCTCCTGAGCTTTCAAGGCTGTGTACAGAAGCAAAATAAATTGTATCAATCACAGATTACGAACGGTCAAAACATCACCACCTTACAGCATCCAACACAACACGCCAAAACAGATCTACAACTCAATCATGACATTGACTAATCTCATAAAACACCTTGACAAATGCTGTTTTTGATGAAAAAATTCAGAAGTACACATCAAGAATGACAGAAAAAGGTTGCCAAACGTACAGCAGCTTTCAAGTTCAAGTGCACAGAAAGCAGTTAAGACAAAAGTATCAGACACCACAGTGTAGTTTAAGGCAGATCGTTCTTGGTTCACACGTTTGTTGATAGCTGCACAAAGTCAAACGGACATTGATCTACTGGAATGGTTGAGTAATTACAAATTCTCCGCAGTATCTCTTTAAATGTTCAACTTAGATTGTCCAATGATTTTAGCTGCAAGCAAAAGCAAGCTGATGAAGATGCTGGAAGAGGAACAACATGTAGAGGTTTCTAACAACATGACACAGGTCTCTTCATTTGTTACTAAGGACAGATTATCTGTACCAGAGCAAACATAGTCTGCAAATGTCCTTGGCAGAATGGCAGAATTACAAGCATTGCAGAAATCATCATATGTGAAGACATGCCATGACCTTGCAGTTGAATTCCACGAGAAAATAGAACCGTATCTGCACAAGTATGATGAAACTAATTTAGTATTTGATACCTACTTAGAAAATTCACTGAAGAACTCCATGCAAAGGAAAAAAGCAGGACAAGCAACACCTGTTGAGTATAATTTCACAGATTTTACAAATATTGAAACGTTTCCTATGAAAACCCTCCTAATCCATTCTAAACCTACAGATGAGTTAAGAGCTTACCTCTCAAATCAAGCAATTCTGCATGGGTAGAGGATACAAAGAAGCTTGGTGGACAGTTGAAATAAAGCCATGTCATCAGATGAAAATGATGCTGGTTTCATTAATAGCACATATGAGGAGGAAGAGACAAAAATAATTCTTCACTCCCTTTGTGTATCATGTCGTCATGCTAGTATCCTCCACATTTTTCACCTGATACTAATGTTTGTGTCTTTTGCTGTGGTGGTCACTGTTTTTCCCATCTGACAGCGTGTTTGTTACAGGAATTGGAACTAATAGAGGATTTATAGATGTCAAACTTGTGTGCTCCTTCTTGGGGCCAAAAAAAGTGCAAGTATTTCTAGGCCTTCATGCTCTTTCAGGGTGTGATGTTAACGGGTACTTTATGAAGAAAGTATATTTCTGGAAAGCTTTCAAGACTTCTGAAAAATAAATCCTTGAAACATGGATCTCTAAACGAATTTAAAAATGAAGATGAACGATTCCTGTGTCAATCTTCTTGCCAGGAATAAAGATGTTGGACATTAGTTAACTGCCTTGGTGGATGGTCATAAAAAAGAGAGATGCAACGTGAAAATCTTCTGCCAATAAGATCCTCTCTCATACCATCCATCTTAAGGTCTCATTGTCAGGTGAAAGTGGTGGAGTGGTGATGCACTAATCAACAACACCAAATCTCCCAGATCCACCACAATTTGGTTGGAAGAAGGCAGATAATCCATATTCTCCAACTATATGTACGCTTCCATGTCACCGCAATCAATCATACACTTGGTACAGTGTGCATATGTTAAAGGATTGTGTGCTGTATATTGCAAATGCCAAGTTCAGTCACTAAGGTGCACAGAACTGTGTAAGTGTGGTAGCGACGAAGAGCTCTGTGAGAACAATGATTTTGGAGATGATGAAAATGAACTCTGGGACTCAGAAGATCACATGTAAAACCTTAATTTCTCTCTTCAAATGTAAATTGCTATTGTAGTTTTAATAAACAGTATATTCCAATGAGAAAGTTGTATATTATTTGAAAAGTTCTAATTTAGTGAGCATACAGTAGAAGGTTTGCGATGAAGTAGCAATAATGTACGAGGCTATGTCTCATAAACGGTAAAAGATATAAAGAAAATTACTTATAGAAACGTTTCTATTGCTTTGATCATGTGTAACAAAAATCCTACCTAGCTAATTCTTCATAGAACCGCCCTAAAAGCAGTTACAGCTCAAAAACAAAATTAGTATCTGTAACTGTAGCCATCTTGGATTAATGATGTCACACAGGCTCTCTGCCACAAATTCAGACAAAACACCTGTAGTACATGATTGTATGCTTCGTTATCAATGCATCACCAGTAGGCATACCGTCCCTTCATTCAAAATCCCATGGACTAGGTTACTGTAACAGATGCCCCTCAACTATAGCCTCGTAAGCATGCTGTGGTATTTATTTGACGTTTAGAGTTGTTAGGAACAAAATATGTGCATGCAGTAATCCCCCAGAGCTATTGTCTTCCACTTACCTATAGATGTGCTGATGTGCACCTGTTCAAGTTCATTTTTCACCTTTATTTCCACATTTACTGACAGGTAAACAGATTGTGCCCCTAGTCACAGTCTATGGACATGCCATCCCTATATCTGAGGAACAATGACAGGATTTCTTCCTACCCACCCTTTGAACACCAAGACGCAGTAGCAGCATCCTAGGAAGTACTTAGTACAACACATGCAGTTTAAGTACTATTGCACGGTCAGGAATGCCAGCAATGTCGCTCATTTAGGTCATTCACAGTTTACATTCTTCTTGAGTGTCCCATAAAAGCACATGAGGGATGACAGCTCTATAGGTGTTAGGAGTAATGTGAAGAGTAGTGAAACCATTTCAGACTGAAGAATTAAGAAATTAGCACACTTCCAGTTTGAGTTGAGGAACGACAGCAGGGACACACGCCTGTGATTTGAGTGGGCACATTCAATCTCGTTGTACTGTCATTGTATTTGCCCTATGCAGGGATGTGAAATGTGATATAATGTCTTTTGCACAGATGAGAGATTTGACTGCCAAATAGCACTCACTATTATTGCATGGAGTCAAGATTCTGCTCTAACACTATTGTATTCTCAACAGGGTCCTTCCACTCCAAGGCCCTGCTACCACTTCTAGTAGATATTCCATGTCTCCGGCTTAGAGAAATTTATATTTATATGTATAACAACACTCATTGAATTTTGCGATAATTTATAGAGAATAATAGAGAATAATGGCACCATTACATCTCATGAGCAGATATAAATGCTTTCTGTATAGTTGACGTTGTCCTATTGCATCCATTGTGTTGAGCAGGAGCCTTTCCTCTTTCAGTCTTTCATTGAAAATGATGGAACCATTGTATCTAATGAGCAGACATAACATACTGTTGACCAAATTAAACCTATCACTAGCATGTTCTCCTGCTCATTAAAGTTAGTGGGCCAGTTCAAATCCATAAGTTGCATTTTTTCTTTCTCTTTGAATCTGTAGAGGTCATGAGAGGTGAACATGTTTCTTCGTGGTTGGGCCCCTTATAAGAACTATGTTGAGGACACGTGAAAAGAGAAGGTTAGGATGGGCTGGTGGAAGGCATGTGGCAAGAGGGGAAGTGCTTCAAGCCTATAAAATGAGCAGGATTTGGGGAGGGGTAAAGAAGATGAACTGTGACACTTAGCAAACAGAGTACATCCGGGGCAATGCTACAAAGTAATGCACCAGAAGACACGTGACCAACAGCTGACCAGATGACCAGCAGAACAACATGAGCTACAGAGCTGCATCTCATCTTCACACTGGCCTGTACTTGAGATGTTATCATTTTAAACCTTGCATCTAGAGTATTTCTACTGGAAATAGAATTTTAAAACACTATTTGTCACATGCACATTTTTCCGATCGTTATGGCTTGGGGTTTCAGAGTGGCCATGTACTTTCTGAAGCCTGGCTGCAAATGGCCACTGGTGTTTGATACCCACTGAGCAAATGTGTGGCACACGTTAGGGCCAAAGACATACCAGGTCTGTGCTCATGTAAACATCTGGTGGACGTAAGAGGGAGGCTGGCTGTGAGACTTTAGACATTACGAGAAGTAAAGGGTGTTAGGATTCTATTCGAGTGCACGTTTGCTTGTATTGAGAACTGCTCATTGTTTGGCTGTACTATTATTAATGTTTATGTACTTTCTTCATATGTGAATTCATATACATAATTGCTAACTTGTAGTATGAGATCTTTTTTATGTGTCCCTATTTAATGAGTAAAAAAGGTGCCATATTGCAATTGAAAAGTCTTATTATTTAGGTGAAAACACTGTATTGGTGCATTTAATGACTTTAAATATTGGTAATTTACAAACCTTTAACAATGGTAGATTCTTAGGATTTCTGATGGTAGGCCCATGACAATATTGTGGACAAATAGCACCCCAGTCTGTTAGTCAAGGGCACAGAGCTCACTTGCCATAAGTGAAGAGAACATGTCTCTGAAGCCCTGAGTCCGGCATATTTATTTATTTATTTATTTATTTATTTATTTATTTATTTATTTATTTATTACAATTTATATAGCGCTGCCACTGACCCGGGGGCTTAAGGGGACTAAACATATACAACAAAGAGAACAGGCGGCTTGTACACTGACAGAGCGGTATGTCAGATGGATCCGGAAGCCAGCAAATGCTGTTAGTAAAACAGAAGGGTTTTCAGCCCCTTTCTAAATACCCTGATAGTCCTATTCTTTCCTGCATACCCGGCCATCCACTGAAATTCTGTGCATGTTTCCCCTTCTCTGACATGACTTTTCTCTGGCAGCATTACAGGTTTGTCACCCACTTTTTCTTAGACTGATGAAGGATGCAATTTAGAGCAGAGGGATAATTTCTCAGGTAAACACTGTGACTGGGAAGGCTATTAAAATTCACTAACCACATGGCTACTTGGAATAGATTTCACACAAACAGCAGATCCATGCTTCGGAATTTCTACTCGTCCACCTTCTATATTCTTAAATTCTCTAAATGTTTTACAGAACAAGGCTAATTGCAAAATGCTTAGACTCAAGGGCGTGAGTGAAAGGGGTTCACATTCTTAGTGTAACCGTCCTTCTTATGCAACCTACTAGAGTAACATTGAGGGCTACTTGCCCTATTCATAGGGCCTCATTACGACTCTGACGTCAGGTTTTTTCCGGTGCCCTGGAATGGCCCATTACCGGGGTATTACAACCCCGGCGAACCCGGTAATGGCCCATTCCAGGGCTCAGTGGGAATGGGGAAGGAGGATGCACCGGCACCATTGGTGAATGGTGCCAGTGCATCCGACACGGCTAGCTCGCGGGTGCCGGTACGGCCGCCAGGTCAGGCCTGGCGATCGATAAGGCACCCGCGAGCAGACCTCGTAGTTTGCCGGTCTGGTAACTACGGTACTGGCAAGCTTACTGGTATCGTAGTTAGCAACTGGCAAACTTGTAATGAGGACCATAGTCTTAAAGGAATTGTCAAGAGCAACTTTCATTCTATTTCCAGAGAGAATGGCAAATGTGTACGGGAGATGCTAGAGGTGCAGGCTGGAATAGCTTTTTATAATCTAGATCATCGGTAGGTCTGCCTGAATTGTCACAGATGGGCAATCCAGTACAGACAAATTAAGGATGAATGCATTATAACCAGCTTGCCCCACACTAAATGCCATTTCCAGAAGTCATATACAAAGGTACACTTGCATTGCTTTTGTTAAGGCCTGTGCACATCATTAGGTAAACACATGTGTATGGGGCTTCAGTTACTGGCAGGTCATTTCTCTCTTTTTGTACATTGATTTTAAAGAGCTATCATAGTTTCTAATCAAGCAATTGATGCAGCAATACTAGTACCACGTACACCAGGAATCTAAAATAATATGTTTATCCGAAAAAAGTTCAGGTGGTACATGTCTCATGTTTCAATTCCCCACTGAAAACCATTCACATTCTTCACATCCTTAAGAACCCTTCTCTTGTCCCTGACAAGCTCTCAAACTACCTCCCATTATCACCCAGCTTCAATGTGGTGGCCAATCAGCAAACATGGAATATTAGCTCTATCCTGCAGTGCAAGGGTGTATTTTTTCCGATGCCGGTGTTTCTGGTTCCCCACTTCTCCTGTGTGCACGCACCTACCTTGCTTTAAAAAACCATGAAAACCATAACGAAAATGCTGTAAGTGACTTCAATCCAGCACGCCAACTAAGTCAATGCCTAGTCTGGGATGCCCAATGGAAGTCCTTATTTATATATTTTTAGGTCAAAGTTCTTTAAATCTGGATAATGAACCCTTATATAACGCCCCTCTCTTTGAATCTCCACGACCTCACTGAGCCAAGAAGTAGGTTTGTTTTGCAAATTAAAAGGTTTATTTGAAGAATTGAACAATATATATATCACACTTTTATGAATAAAATAAGATCTGAATAGTGCACTCATGAATATGAACAGTAATCAGTAATGGGTAATATCACAATATCAACAATCTCTTTAATCACTTAGCAGTAGGAATAGAAAGGGTAAGGTAGCAGAGAATACTTGGTATGGGTTCAAGGAAATGCAAGGATGGGAAAATGCAACACAGAAATAAACTTGATATGGTTTCAATCAAGAGACAATATGATCACTCTTTCCCCTGTTATTACTCACTCCCCCCACTATGCAATATGATCAGGTGGAAATGAGGGCACACAGGTTTCAGGGATATTAATCAACAATGCAGTTCAATTCCAGTTCCCCCATCAAGCTTAGAGAAAACAGGTATGATTTTAAAACAGGCAAAAACACTTTTGAATGTGATAGCAATGGATGGGAAAATATGCTAAAATGATTTTAATTCACTAAAGGAGATTCAGCACTAATAATAATTACTTTGGATCGGTACAGGTCAACACCAGCAATGATTCATGAAGGATTATCAGATTGAAAACGAATTTCAGCAGTTGAAAACAAGAAGCAGCTATTTTAACCTGTGGTGAAATGGAGCTAAATTGAAATTTGCAGCAATTTTTCCGCGTGCGTGAAACGCGATCATGGAAAAACTATAATGAGTTGGAATGTCGTTTTAGGTTTGTTGGAAAGCTTCGGATCATAGGGCCTCATTAAGACTCTGGTGTCGGGTTTTTTCTGGTGCCCTGGAATGGCCAATTTGAATGCGGTTCAAAAGTTACGGAGGATTTTGTGAAGGTAGATTTTTCAAAAATGAAGTCAAGATTTCAAAATGACAGATCGCGCTTTAAAGATTTAGCAATCTATATGGACTTATACTAAGGAGCTATGAAGAAGCAAGACCCTCAATGGGCAGCCACCAGAACAGCGGCACCTCCGCTCTGATCTCTGTCCGTCAAAACACTTGTCCCTCTTCAGAAACTATCAGCGCAAAGATGATTATTGCTACAATTATCAAGAATTATGTGGAGGAGAGAAGAATTAAGGATAGACAAAAGAGGTTCTATAATGCAGTCTTGGACAGGTTAAAATGGATGGAATAGGATTACTTTAAACAAAGAGATAACTATGCACAGTTCTAGACTACTCACTCCTAGGCTTTACAATGGAGTGGGCCTCGTCAAGGATCTGGTCAAGGGCTTGGCTTCACTCTCGCCACCGGACAGGTCTCATGCACTCTGGATTCTGCTCTCAGCACTGCACTGCGGTCTGCACGGCCTCTTGGACTGGATCTGACGGGTCCTGGATACAGCGTTGCTTTCTGGGTCTGGATCTTGGTTCTAGCACAGGGTTCTTAGCTAGAAGCAAAACAGGTCAGCCAGGCTGTTGAATGGTTTAGTAAGGCCTCATGGAAGTTTAGGGGTTAGAATCAGTTTGCAAAAGATTCTGAGGGCCTGCTGCAAAGGGTTCAGTTTGGGTTAGGCCTCTGCTTCAGGGTTCTAGAGTTTGGTTCTAGAGTTTGGTTCTAGAGTTTCTGTCTAGATCTGGAGTCTGGAGTCTTCCTGCAGGGTGCTGCGCCAGGAAATCAGTTGAGTAGTGGAAAAATGTGTGTGTCCTATCTGTCCTCACAGTCCCTATTTATATATTTCAAGAGTGGGTGGGGAGGCTGATTCTACAATGCCCAACCCTCTAAGGATTTGATAGGTTGGAAGATTCCCTGCCCCCTGATTTGAGACAGGATCAGTGAGTCAGAATGAGTCAGAGTGATGCTGTGTTTATGGTCCAAAAGAAATCCCTCCCTTTTGCTTTTACATAGAAAATCTATTTTTCCCAAAAATCATATTTCCCAGATACACAAGTTGTTGAGAATACATAATTACGTGACGGATTGCTTAAGGTACATTTCCGTTCAAGTCCCATGTTTCTACGAGCTTGGTTCAGAAATGACAACATTTTCGCGCTTTTGGATGGTTTTTCAATATTCATTCTGCACCAAATTTGATACATGCATGCATATCCTCTCTGAGCATATTACTGTACATTTTCCTGTCTCTAGCATAAACACAGTATCTACAATATGAATAAATTCCGGGGTTTAGTCTTGGAGCATCGCAAAGAGTCCAGCTTAGTGTTAAACTGTGAGTGAATTTTTCATTTTCACAATCACAAAGTTTCATCACATTTTTGTCAGTTCAGTACACTTTGTTATAAGCATTTTTATAAAAGACACATTTACTCCAATATGAAATCCACATCTCAGTCTGGTCCGCCCCCAGATCTGTGCTGACTCAGAGGGTCACATGTCTTGTTTCCTGCCAGCAGTTTGTTGTCAGTTATACCCCAAATTAGCATTCCCTATTCAGTCCAAGGCATCTATTGTTCCTTTCTCCGGGCTGCACAGATAATCTCCTCCCCTTTTGATTAGCATGCCAATGCGACATCCTCCTTCTGGTAGGGATGACAAGGTGTAAAGTGTTCTCAGGGGAAGCAAGCCTTTTAGAGTTTGTTTTTTTTTTGTTTTTTTTTAAACATCTTTTTTATTAATTTTAGCATGTATATAAGAAGAGAAAAAACAAGCACAGCATCAAAAAACAGAAGACAACACTAACAAAATTTCCCTCCTCCTACCCCCCCCCAAAGCCCATCCGGTTGTAGCGAAAGCGAGGTCTACAGTTCGGAAACCTCCAGCATTCTCATCCACAGGTGATGTCCAATAACTTCAGTCTTTGAGGGCACCATTGTTCCCTAAACGCCCCTTCAAGTAATTCAGCATCTCGCCCCAGTCCGCAGCGAAACTTGCCAGCTTCCCTCCCCCGCGTATGTTGCCCATTCCAGCGATAGGATTTCCCACATTTTTCTGATCCAGTCCTGCTCCGCGGCAGCCTCCAAGCTCTTCCAGTTCCGAGCAATTAGACCCATTGCCGCCAGGGTAGAGACCACTTGTGCTTTGCATTTCCCCCGACTGCGCCCCTCCCCCTCCGCACCAACCTTCCCTAGTAAAATTTCCTGAGGGTCTTGGCCATCTCCCCCCCCGAGGTTGCAGATTGGGCACGCGCCATATCACCCCAAAAAGGCCTAATGCATGGGCAGTCCCACCATATATGTGCTGCTGTGCCCACCCCCCCCACATCCCCTCCTGCAGGCATCTGAGGCTGTAGGATACATTGCGCGGAGCCGGGCGGGGGTATAGTGCCAGCCAAAGATATACTTGTACCAAGCTTCCTGTAATTGAGAAGCCCTAGCAACTTTTGGGATCAGCCTCCATAACGCCTCCCAGTCTCCCCATGCCATCTCCGCCCCCCCCATCCGCTCCCAGCTCTTCATATACGGCCAAGTAACCCTCGGGGTCGTACCCTCCAACAGTTTATACAAACTTTCCCCCTACCCTACCCCGAATTGTGACTTACATTCCTCAAAAGTTTTCACTCCCTGGACGGAGAACACATCCCTAAGGGTCCTACACCCTCCTTCCTCCCAGCTCCGGAACGCTCCCCTCTCCAGTCCAGGCGAGAAATCCCTGTTGTTAAAGAGCGGCGTAAACGGAACGGGAAAGGCGAAACCCCTCTTCTCTCCACTGCCCTGTCCCATGTATCCACCAAACCCTTCGTGATATCGCTCAAATATATATGTGGTGGTCGCAGCCTCCGGGGGAGCCACAAGACTTCACCCAGGTGGTGCCGGGCAACCGCTCTATCCATTTTCACCCAATGCTTGGCATAACTCGCTGCAAACCATTCCCTGATCACCCGGAGAAGCGCCGCCTCATGGTATCGCCTGAAATCCGGTAGGCCCAATCCCCCACGTCACCTAGACGCCATGAGAAGGCGCCACGAGAGGCGCGGCCTCTTCCCATTCCAAATAAACTGCCTGGCCACCCGGTCCAATTCCTTAAAGAAACCTCCAGGGACAGACAGAGGGATTGCCTGAAACAAGTAGAGTATGCGGGGGAGGATCACCATTCTCAATACCGCCCCCCCTCCCGAGCCACAAGATCCCCAGATTGCCCCAACTAGTCAAGTCCTTTTTTGATCGCCTTTAACATGGGAGGGTAATTCGCACCATACCAGCCACCAAGGGAGGGAGTCACCTGCAACCCCAGGTATCGCAGTCCCCCCGGGCTCCACTTGAATGGAGAGATAGCCTTCAGTACCCTGCTCTCTTCCTCCCCAAGGGACAGGTTCATCAACTCAGACTTTTGCCAGTTGATCCGCAGGCCCGACACCTCCCCAAAAGCGGTCAGCAGATCCATGCATGCCCTGACGGATTCCTTCGGGTGCGTCAACATAAGGAGTAAATCGTCCGCGAAGGCCGCGACCTTATGCTGGTATCCCCCAAAGGGTATGCCCTGAATCCCATCTGCCTCTCTTATAGCTATTAACAGAGGTTCCAGGTAAATAGCGTAAAGCAGCGGGGACAAGGGACACCCCTGCTTAGTTCTCCGACGCAAGCTAATTGAATGTGATACCTCCCCATTCACTAGGATCCGTGAGCTAGGGTTCTTGTAGTTTGCCGCCACCCTATTAATAAATTTTGCTCCGAGGCCCATTGTTTCCATAACCCTAAACAAGAACGACCACTCCACTCGATCAAACGCTTTTTCGGCACCGAGCGCCAATAAGATCGCCGGAGTGGTCGTCTTCCGTGCTTTCTCAACAACGTGGGCTACCCTCCTGATATTATCAGCCGTCTGCCTCCCGGTCACAAACCCTGTCTGATCTCGATGTATCAACGTTGGCAGATACTTTTCCAGCCGACTAGCTAGTATTTTAGTGTATATTTTTGCCTCTGTATTTATGAGGGCAATAGGCCTATAAGATGTGCACTCCTCCGGGTCCTTCCCTGTCTTGTGTATAAGCGTTATTTTAGCCTCCTCCATCGATGGGGTTATCCCGCCTCTAAGCTCAAATGAGTTAAATAATTGTGTTAAGTGTGGGACCAGCAGGTGGGAGTATGCCTTATAAAACCATGTGGGGTAGCCGTACGGACCTGGAGCTTTCCCCCGGGGGAGAGCCGCTATAGTGGCTCTGACCTCGTCCTCCGTGATGTCTCTGCCTAACTCACACCCCTCGTCCCTGGATAGCCACGGGAGAGGAAGAGCCTCAATAAAATCCCTTTGTGGACCTGGCGCTATATCCTGCGAGGAGTATAGTTCCCCGTAGAACTCCACCAACCGCTTCTTAATCTCTTCCGTCCGGGTGAGCCTTACCCCATTCTTGTCCCTTAAGGCTACAATAACATTCCGCTCTCTATTCCCCCTTAATAGCCGTGCCAAGAGTGAGTCCGCCTTGTCGGCTTTAACATAAAATCTTTGTCTGACTCTCAGCATGGCCGCCTCTGCCTTCTTAGTCCTAAGTATTCTCAGCTGGTCCTCCGCCACCCTGTACTCCTTGAAGACTCTTCTAGTGGGGTTCCCCTCCAATCGCACTCTGGCAGCCTCAAGCTCACTTTCCAACTGCAGTAACTTGTTCCTTCCCGCCTGAAGAGCAATCAGTTCCCCCCTCAAAGTCGCCTTGAAAGCATCCCACCTAGTTTCCAAGCTAGTGTCCACACTGTTGTTCCGCATAAAGAAATCTCGAATCTTACCATCGATTTCCTCCCTCATCGCCTGATCCCTCAGGAGGGTCTCCGGGAATTTCAAGCTCCACACTCCCTGCCTACGCCCCTCCAACCGGAGTTCCATGTGGACAACTTTATGATCGGCGATCCCCATGGGGCCCACCTCAACTGATGTCACCCCTCCAATCAGACTTCCCGACACCCAGATGTAATCGATTCGAGATTGGGTTCTATGCACGTCTGAGACAAAGGTGAATCCCTCCTCCTCACCCCTTAGGGCCCTCCACACATCCCTCAAGCCTGCCTCCTGCCATCGTTCTTTTAAGCGGGGAGAGGCCACCGCTCCTCTTCTACCACTCCCCCGCATCGTGCGGTCACCCCTCCTGTCCCAGGCCAAGTTGAGGTCACCCATCAAAACAACCTGTCCTCTAGCGAATCCCTGCAGGATACCCAAGGTCTCTCGGAGGAATTGATCCTGGCCCATATTTGGGCCATACACCGAGGCTACCGTGAGCGGAGTGCCCCTATATTCACCCCTAACCATGAGGAATCTGCCATTCTTATCCCGCAGAATGCTGTTCACTCGAAAGTCCATCCCCCTCCCGAAGGCCAGGGCCACCCCCCCTCTCTTCGTGGGACCCGATGCGTACAGTATCTGCGAGTAACCCCTCAACCGCAGGCGATGCTGGTCTTTTCGCAGAAGATGGGTCTCCTGGATCACCAGAACATCTGGCTTCTGAGCCCTAGTAAACTGCTCTTGTTTCGTACGCTTGAGCGGGGAGTTCAAGCCCCTGATGTTATGCGTCAACCACTTGAATACAAAGATGGAAAATCACGCAAGCCTCCTGTCCTAGCTCTGCCGGCCGCACCCAGTCCCCTCGTATCCCCCACTTGTCCTTTCCCTTGCCGACTACTTGGGAACCTCCGGTACCCCCCTTGCCCCTTATCCCCGCGCCTCGCTCCCCTGGAAACCAAACCTACCCATTGAACGCAACGACCACCACCCCGCTTACCCCCCTTCCTGTTCCCATCCCGAACCCCCAACTTTGGGTAGGAATCCCCCCGCCACCCCCCCTACCCCCACCCCAACTCCCCAGAGCAGCCGCTTCCCCTGCTCCCCCCCCCTATCGGGCGACATCGCCCTTCCTGATCCCAATCTGTTGCACCCCCGGCCCCCTTGCCCAGTTGTCACCTTTACGGGTCCACCACCCCGCGCCCTTCAAGCTGTAGCACATAACACTCCCCTTATCGTCATTGCCCACTCTACCCAGGTGCCTTCTCACCCTCCCTGGATGACCTACCACCCCCTCGTGTTCCCTTCCACCTGTCAGCCCCTGCCTTCTGCCGCGACCTGCCCCCTGCCACCGGGCCCCCACCTCCGGAAGACCCCCCCTCCAAGTCAATCTGCAACACATCTGCCCCCTCCTGAACAGAAGTCACCCGTCTCTGGTGGCCCTCCCAAACAAACACAAGGCCAAATGGAAACGTCCACTTGTATCTCACTCCGCGCTCATTCAGTACCTTCAGCACCGGCGCCATCTGCCTCCTTTTTATCAAGGTGCTACTTGCCAGGTCTTGAAATAACGCAACTTGATGGCATTTGAACACAATTGGCTCCTTTTTCCTCGCAGCCTGGAGGACTGCCTCTTTCTGAGCATATCTTGAGAAGGCAGTTAAAACGTCCCTCGTCCTAGAGGAGGAACCCCTGGGGAGCCCGCCCACTCTGTGAACACGATCCAGCTCAATGCTACTCGGGGGAGTCTCCCCCAGGATCTCTGCAAAGAGGCTCTGTATTTCTAGTTTGAGGTCTGTGTCCGATACCGACTCCGGGAGTGACTTCACCCGTATGTTAATCCTTCGTGATCTATTCTCAAAGTCTTCCATCTGTACCTCCAGGTTGCGGGTAGCCACATCTAGGCGCTCTATAGCCTCGCTATTAACAGTCGTGTCCTTCTCTGCCTCCTGAAGGCCCTTTTCCAGAAGGTTAGTCCTTTCGCCAAGTTGCCTTAGGTCCTGCTTAATTTCCCCCAAAGCATCGTTTAGGTCAGCCCGCATGAGCTGGAACTGCTCCTGGAATGTCTTAGCCAGGCTGGAGTGAAGGGCCTGGATCTCACCCACCAAGTCCTGCCTGTTGACCGGAGATGGGGTCCGCTCTACCCTCGCTGAACCCGTTCCATCCAGACCTACGATGCTGCCCTCCAAGTCATCACCCCTCTCCTGCATAGATCAAAAGGTTTATTAGTCACACTAGGACATATGCAGTTGCATACTACATATGATGACAATCCCGTGTATATGAGGCATTAACTAGCTGGGGGGCCTATGACGAAATGGATTCTGCATTACTAGAGTACAAGGATGAGTAGGGGTAAAATGGCCTACTGAGCCCTCACACTTCTACAACACAAAACACCTCGCAATCATAAAGGTAAGACGGGGACAGATAAGTGATACACATCCTTATCCTTTTGTGGTAACGTGGGCCGAGGGCAGGCTATACTTCTAAGAGGGTGTGACAGTGAACCAGTGGTCACCCAAAAAATACAGTATCACAGTCCAAAATAAAGAGAATGTTGAATCAAGGTTCTATGAAAATATAGGCAAAACAGAAAGGTGATGGATGGAAGGTTTTGAATTAATCATAACCATGAGCAATGCTCTGGTAAACCCTCCAAACCATCGTTTTTCAGCCTGCCAAGCCATTACAGAAGGGAAAAAACCATATGCAAATCAGGCTTGGTCCTACCCCAAAAGGGGCAGTCCAGCCCAAACTGATAGGTCACATCCCTTCTGCACGAGATCACAAGCATCCCCAGACAAGTTTCAGCCTTGTTGGGCATCATCAGTGAGGAGTAACTTGGGTCACAAGGCCCGGCAGACCCGAGACCCACATCTGGGCATACCCCTCCCACTCAGGGTGACTTTGGCAAAACAGAAAGGTTATGGCTGAAAGGTTTTGGGAGGATGGTGAGCTAAAGATTCTCGTTGAGACTCTAATCCGGGACATAAACCGGTAGTAGAGACACTCCCAGAACCCCCTTGTTTTTGCATATTAAGTAGCTTTGGGTTTTCACCCTAAGTTATTAGGGTAATCCAGACATGGAACCCTTGCTCACTGTTCTTAAAGAGGCACAGCTCCACCTCACTGACAAGGCCCAACCAGGCCGAAACACGCGTCTGGTATTGCTGTTGATACTCTTGTTCAGAAGAGAATTGCCAGGCATTTCGGTGCTGGAATGCCCTGGGGCAGGACAAAGACTGATATGCAGTGGAGATTTCTCTTCTGTGGGAGGATGGTGAGCTAAAGACTCTGGTTGAGACTCTAAGCCCGGGATGTCCCGTAGTAGAGAGACTCCCAGAACCCCAACTTGTTTTTGCATATTAAGTAACTTTGGGTTCTCACCCTAAATTACTAGGGTAATACAGATGTGGAACCCTTGCTCACTGTTCTTAGAGAGGCACAGCTCCACCTCACTGACGAGGCCCAACCAGGCTGAAACACATGTCTGGGGTTGCTGTTGGTATTCTTGTTCAGAAGAGATTTGCCAGGCATTTTGGTGCTGGACTGCCCTTGGGCAGGACAAAGACTGATATGCAGTGGAAATTTCTCTTCTGTGGGAGGATAGTGAGCTAAAGACTCTGGTTGAGACTCTAACCCGGGACATAGTCCAGTAGTAAAGAAACTCCCAGAACCCCTCTTGTTTTTCCATATTAAGTAGCTTTGGGTTTTCACCCTAAGTTACTAGGGTAATCTAGACGTGGACCCTTGCTCACTGTTCTTAGAGAGGCACAGCTCCACCTCACTGACGAGGCCCAACCAGGCCAAAATACGTGTCTGGGGTTGCTGTTGGAACCCTTGTTCAGAAGAGAATTGCCAGACATTTCGGTTCTGGACTGCCCTTGGGCAGGACAAAGACTGATATGTAGTGGAAATTTCTCTTCTGTGGGAGGATGGTGCGCTAAAGACTCTTGTGGAGACTCGAACCCTAGACATAGGCCAGTAGTAGAGAAACTCCCAGAACCCTCCCTTGTTTTTGTGTATGAAAATATAAACACTTTAATCAAACACTGCATCTGCAAGGAGAATGGAAAAAGAATACTGTACAAAAACCCACATCAGAGGAAAGACAGAGAAAATGCGACAGACTGGATGAAGTAGCACTTCGAGCATAGTTACAGGGGTAGTAGGTAAGGTACTACCAAAAAGGATATCTTGGTGAAGTCCGGTATCATCGTGACCTAACCAGTATCTAGGGCCCAAATGGACTGAAATTGTACAGTTTCTAAGGTCGACTGAATAAACCCAATTGCGCAACCTTATTTTTGGGGGACCTGAATTGTTGGTGAGGTAACACCTCTGATGTCGACGCAATTATGTTTGAACAGGATCTTAAGAATATTGAGTTCAACAAGGGGAATATTTTGGACTGGGTGACTTCACAGAACTTGGACTTCAATGTCACCTTTACCAGACCCTGCATCTGGTCTGATCACTTATTTATTGAGTTCCACATACTGCTTCAAGAAAAAGCAAAAACACAAATAAAAATCCCTAGGAGTGCCTTTAGCCAGAATATCAAGAAAGTTCAGTCTCTGGAGCTACAGGAATGTATTCATTGTTTGCTGGCATCTATGTCATATCTTGACTCCCCTTGTGTCTTAGCTGAGGCATACAGATCTTCCTAAACACTTGTGCTAGACCGTATTTCCCCTATGAAAAAGAAGATAGTAAGGGGCAGCACTTGTCATAAGGCATGGTTTACGTCAGACCTTGACAAGCTTAAGAAAAAGAAGAGGAAAGCAGAACGGCAATGGCAGAAAACTAACTCAGACACCCTTAGGAAAACCTGGAAGAATCATGAGAAATCATATAAATTGGCTATCTATGAGGCAAAGAAAAACTATTTTAATAAACAAATTGACAATGCTGGGAATAACATTAAGAAACTCTTTGAAATACTAAAAACGCTAAACCAACCCAAGGTGTTAGAGCAGCCTTTTTACTCCAACTAATTCCGACTGTGTTAAAATCTAGCACACATTTGCTGAAAAATTAATCATGGATCGAGATAAAATAAAAATGAAGCTACATTTTTTTTAATCTCTTAGTGATTATGACACACCACTCTTTCGAACAACCATTGAGTCTTGTCACATCCCTCAGAATGTTATTTTAAAACCATTTTACTGATTGAAATGGATAAGTCCATGGGTGAAATGCAAACAACCACCTGTCATGGAGATGTTATTCCCTCATAGATATTTCTTAGAACAAAAGATTGTTCTCGCCATTTTTGGTGCGATTTGTGAGCACATCTTTTTTGCACAAATATGTCCAAGATGCGATAATAGAGGTTTTGCTTATCCGTTTAATAAAGAAAGCCGAGAACCTTAGGCCAATTACCAACACCTTCTTCCTATTGAAAATAATTGACAAAGGGGCTATGGCCCAGTTATAAGAGAACCTAGAATCTGCCTGTATAGTACACACTAGGCAATCCGATTTTTGACTGGGCCATAGCACTGAAAATGCCTAGCTAGATCTTCAGACAGTTCGATATTTTGGACAAAGGTAAATCAGCGATTTTGGTGTTACTGGATTTATCAGCGGCCTTCCATCTCTTGGATGGCAAGTGGCTTGTGAACACCCTTCTATCAGTAGGCAATTGTTCACAGAACACTGTAGGCTGGGTCCCCTCGTTCCTAAGTAATTGTAGGTCTTCGGTTTGCTTAGGCGACGCTACCTCTGGCTCTCTCCTTTATCATTTAGAATAGCTCAGGGTGCCTGCCTATCACCTCCATTATTCAATATTTATATGAAACCTTTACGCAATCTTCTAACTGAGTCTAGGGTCTTTTTTGCTAACTATGCTGATGATATGCAGCTGCTCCTTTGGCTTGATGGGGACTATCCAATCGATGCAGCCAATTTGGTTTGTATCTATAAAATTATCAAGGCTTGTATGTCTATGCACGGGAAGTGCCTGGAGAGCTGAAAACAGAGCTTCCAATTTTTGGCTCTTCCCAAGCACGTGCTAAATTAGTTCCTCAGTACACTAGCTGGACCATCGATGGCTGTAATCTACAAACACTACCACAGGTGAAAACTCTAGGTGCCCATTTGGAATCTTCTCTTGGGGCAGAGGCACATACCAGCCAAATAGTTAAAGGTTGTCAGTATCATCTCAGACTTCTCCGGCACATCAGACCTTTTGTGTCTGAGAGGAATTGCACAACATTAGCCCGAGTGATTATTCTACCAAAGAACGATTAATGGAACATGCTTTTGTGTGGCAAACAAAAACTGCATACATAGACTGCAAGTCTTACAAAATCATGCATCTGCATTGTGAAGAACGTTCCTTACAGAGCCCACATTCCCAACATTAGGAAAGGTATTTCTTGGTTACCAGTAGCCACCCGAATACAATTTAGCATGGATAACCTGGTACATAAAGGCCTTCATGGCAAAGCCCCTGTTTATCTTCAGGAAAAGCTAGTCAAATTTGAATAGAAGAGGGCATTGCAATCTTGCAACACAAATCTCTTGAGCTGTCCTAGATTTAAACAGACCAGAGGAAGAGATATATCCTTCCCAGTCCAGGCAAGCATAGTCTGGAACACACTACATCCGAAATTCAGGAGGAGAAGTTTTCCTCTTTCTGTAGATTGCTGAAAACTGCATTGTTCAACTAAACCTTGCTCATCGCCATTTACAGAACAGGTTCTTTCCTCTGTTACGACTTTGATTTTTTTTGTCTCATGTCTGTTTGTGCGCCCTGATGCCGGTGGGCTATCGGCATGTTATAAACATAAAAATGAATACCTAAATTCGTTTCTTGGTGGGTTGATGCGCCAGAACCAGGTTGAACGTTGATATGAGTTGATTAGGCTCTGTTGGGTACAAGGGATCGCAGAGGCCCTGGCAGCAAGTGTGCACTGAGCAAGTTCGAATGTGGGTACTCGGTGCTGTCAACCAGCAATGGTTCTGTTGCTGCAGGTCGGATCGGTCCCAAGAATGTTACAACGTTGGCCCGGCCGAGTCGGTCTTTAGCTGCTGGCAGAGGTCAGCGAGTGACACTGCAGCAGGTCTAGTCAGTGGGTGGAGGGCGTGAAGTGGTAATCAAAGGGGCGTTGAGGTGCAAGTAATGAGGTGGCAATTCTGGCGCTATCTGGACCGAGCCTAGTAGTGACCTCTGGGTAGGATCAGCAAATTACTCTCCAGAGATTCGGTTTGGTTTATGGCATTGAGCAGATGCCTCGGGCCTGGCAGATGAGATGAGGGACTCTGCTAGGACACAATTCTGTGTCAGGCTGATAGAGATGCAGTGCAATTGTTTGGCTGTTTGGAGGAACGCAGATACCAGCACCAGCGCCTTCCCTCTTGTTCAAGATGCGGGAACACGGACCGACTTGTCCAGTGTGGGTGAATGGGCAGCTTCGGCTGGTCTGGCCCTCCGGTTTGCTGTGAGACCTTTGCAAAGGGCTTGAGGACAGGATACTTCACTTCAGGGTCTGCTCTTCTGGCACAGATGATCCATTGCAGATTATTTGGTCCTGGTCCACAGCGTTGGTCACTCCTTGTGTCTTGGACGGCTACATATTCAACTCTGGCCAAGTGTTTTGGATAGTTAAACTCTCTGAATGGAAGTCCTGGTGAGAGTCCCCACAATGTCTCTTTTGCCTTAAAGGATCCTCGAGGAACTGAAGGTATTATGTTGATGAGTGCAAGACTCTTTAAAGGGCACACGTCCTCAGGCTATTGGTCTAAACCTAGCTTGCATTAGGGAACTAATCCCTGCTCTTGGCTGGAGTGGACTTTTCCCTCTTGATCTTGCACCCAAAGTGCCTTGCTCTTGTGGAAGTGGAGGAGACAGCGAGAAACAAGATTGTCCCGAGAACTCTTGACTATCCTACTGTCACCCGTTACCGCCAACTGACAACAAAAGACTTTAGACATGCATCACCCTAGTGAGACGGGTGTGTTACTTTGATAACTGGGCCCAGGACGGCTGATTGCTGTGTGGCGGTCTCTGGGGCAGGGAGGTTACCGGCCTTCACAAAGATCATCAAAGGGAGGTGTCTGTCCTGCCGCGTGGCAGTATCGGCCCACCTGACCCTAATACACATGCCCTCCCACAGCACAGCTGACTCACAGGAGCTGACACATGTACAATATCGATTGGTTTGGGGAATCCATGATTATAAGTATCACCATTCACTATGCCTAAACTCAGGCATAGCTTATCCTTAGAGATCACCCTGCCACCATTATAAGGTACTCATACTATACATCATAGTTTGGGTACAGGGGACTTATCTTACATGTTCCCCCTGTGCTGCAGTATGTTTGCTGTCCCTGCAGCGGTCAAGTGGACATCTTGTGACCTTTGAACCTGCTGTGGCGCCACAAGCAGAGTGGGTGCTGCAGATCAGGCTACCGATGCAACCGGGAAAAAGAGCACTATGCTTCTGGCATGGAGTTTGTGGCAAAAGGGGGATCTGGTTAGTAGATTGCCCCCTTTGGCGAAGGAATCACCCGCATCATTTTATGTGCTAAAAGTAAAAAAATCCAAGGCTTTGCACCCTTGCCAGATGGCAATTTCTGACAGTGCCATTACTGGGGCATTTGAGACTAAGTTAGACATACCAGGCATCTGATGTATTCACTAGTACTAGATGACATAACAGTGGCATCTGATGCTACATATGGCATGTGTTAGCAGAATGTAGACTTGCATGGGTGTACTTTATTTATGGTGATGATCTGATGCAAATGTGTTAATTGGCATTACTGATTCATTCGAGGCTGTAATTGATAAATGATGGAAGGGTCTGTGCAAGGGAAGCTGTGCCTTACATATTGTGACTCTTCCAGGCATTGGAGAGCATTTCCAGGGCTTTTGTGAATGCGCTTGGAACAAGATGGAAGCATCTGGACTTGTGAGACCTTACCTTACAAATGGCAAGGTCATAGACAGGGTGGTGATCAAGCAGAAATACTGGCTCCCGGAGACCCTGCTTGATGAGAGATTCAGGTTGAGCATGATCAGCAGTCTCACAAGGGATTGTGTGCTGAGTGGGTGGCACCAGGCTAGGTCATGCCCACTCCTGATGACACCAGATGCAGCCAATACAAGCAAGCGACAGAGCAAGGAACTGTGGCGATTGTGCAGAATGATGGCGTCAAGCTCATGCCACCACGGCAATCAGGGTGTGGTCAGTCAGTCCGGTGTGCCGAGGAAAAAAGGCTTTTGTTCCCAGCCTAGAAAAGGGGACCGTGAGAGAAATCATCCTCTGCATGAATTGTCCGTATCAGCTTCTGTTTCTGCCTGCTCGCCGCAGGTGAAGGCTAGGCAGTGGCATTACACGTGCCAAGATGAGAAAGTGGTCTCCATCTTGCTGCGACGGCAGAGTAAGGAACATTATAATTAAGAGCATGTGGTAGCTAAAAAGAGGAAGAACGCTGAAAAGAGGTGGACTTCCCCTTCCTCCCCTTCCTCACTTAGCTCTACTTCTTATTAGGAAGATATGTCCTTCGATGAAGCAACAAAAATACCTAAACAGGCATCTGCTAAGGTGCTTTGCCACATGCTTGAGAAAATGTATTTTGCATTAGGACCTTGTCCTGGCATATCAGACCTTCTGAAACTTAAGAAGAAAATCTTCCGAACAGAATTGCACGGTCATTTCCTTAGGGAATATTTGAAGACACACATTCTGAATTCCTCTAGCACCCCCCTGTGGTCAATATTTGTTTTAGGTTCTCCACCCTTTATTGACATTTAAATCTCAAGCCCAGATGATAGATGATGGGACAGGTGTACTTTGGAGGGTAGTACATTTGGTGGGGTCTCCGTGTCGGGATGGCAACTCTAGGTGCCCATTTTGAATCTTCTCTTGGGGCAGAGGCACATACCACTTTTCCACTTTTCTCTTTCTGATGGCAAGTTTGACAAATTATAGGGATCATGGAGTTAAGTTGTAACTAATGACTCCTTCAATTGATGCATTTCTTATTTGCTAAGCTGAACATACATTTGACATGTCTCAAACATCTGCCTAGATAATTTCACCCATGATACACCATTTTGTCTTTTTTCTTTTGCATCATAGGGTCCTTTGATTGATGCCCTGATGAAGGCAGAACATGCTAACGTCCCTTAATTTGTCTTTCCCACCGAAACGCAATATTTGTGAGGGGTTTGAAGGTTTTTTATAGATTTAGACTGTATTTTCTTGGACTTCAGAATACAGCCTTTACATCAATACATAAAATCTGCCTTCTGTCCGGTTCCCCCACTGCGTTGGCATACCTGACCCCGGAAGACAAAGTTCTTTCCGAGGCAAACTGACGGATGGGATCCATCCAACATTATTGTTCTTCAAACATAAAAGGACTCTGAGTTTAAATTTCTCTGGTTTTTCATGTTCAAACCTGGGTCCACAGCACAATAATGATCATAAGCGATAACCCAGATTATATATGTTTACTACTGTCTTCTCAGGATACATTCACGCTAAGTAGATGTGAAAGTTGTTGTTATTTTTGTTTTTCTTGTTCTTTCTTGTACAAGCTTTCAATTGATTTGAAAGTCACATTTTTCTTGTATGTGTTTGTCCCCTTTCTCTTTTTTTCTCTTTCCTTACTTTGAGATTTCCCCCCCCAAAAAATCCTTTTTTTCACAATTTGTGTACATGTGTATCTATATGCCTTTAATAATCTGTTGATTCCTGCACTTACACATATTGATTTGTTGTTATTGTTTGTACTTATTTTTACAGAATTTTTGGTTATTTTTATTCAATACAAATGTAATACAGATATGTTGGTTTCATGGTGTTTTTTTCCTGCCAAATGTATGAATAATCAATGTAGAAACTTCTGATCTGGCAGAGGGTTGGACGAGAGAGGTATTTTAAATAGTTTAACCCAGTTGCCCCAACCCCAGATGCAGCAATATATTATATTTGTTTTTGCTTCGGGCATATCAGGTGAGCCAATGACATGATGGCTGCTTCAGTCATCTCGCCCTCCCTCCACCCCTGACTTCATCAGTTAGGAGTCAAATCTTGAGGTACCTTAAAATTATAGTATTGCACAGGATAATAGGAAAAAAGATGCCCGTCCCAATTTGATCCAGAAGACTTGTTACCATGGCTCAAGTCGAGGGTACACGCGGGTGGACGGAGTGCCCCACTGTTTTCAGGAGACCACCACTTTTTTTCAGAGGGCACCTTGATATGCTAATTTCTGGTGACGCCACATTCAATTGGCATGCTCATGAGTTCCCCCGCTTTTGTTTTAGTACACGATCCCTGCTTGTTACCGTCCAGCATGGCGAGGTTTTCTTTGACTATGGCTGAGGAAGTGACCATGAGGGATGCAGCAGACAGGAAAGTGGAGGATTCCCAAAAAGAGAGCAATGTGGACACCCATTGGTGGCCCTGGACCTGCACATGAACTACTTACACTGCACAAGTGCTCTGAATGGCTTTCAAAGAATTGCTTGATGCAGTCGACAATGTGGCTAAATGATTAGCCTTTGTAGCAAATCCACACTGCATGCAGCCAACATGAACATGTGTTCTTACTTTGGTATTTCCCTGCACCAATATCCCCTCCAAGACTGAGTCCATACACCCACACACATTCATATACACATGCACAAAAGCAGTCATGCACCTATACAGCCTCTTTTAATCATTCACATGACACCCACCAGAACACTTCACTCACACAAATATATGATTGTGTGTAACTGCGTGAGTGAAGTGTTCTAGTGTGTGTGTTGTGTAAATGATTGAGAAATGTGTATGGGTGCTTAACTGCGTGTGTGCATGTGTACATGAATGTTTTGTGTGTGTGTGTGTGTGTGTGTGTGGGCTCAGAGGGGGCATTTGTGCAGGACAACACTAAGGTAGAAAATGTGTTCTTGCTGGCTTACTGCAGTGCACACAGTCAGTAAAAACATGTTTTCTCACCTTTGTGTTTTCCTCGCTTCAATGTTCCTTTCAAACCGGAACCCACGCACACACACTCATATACTGATGCACGTGCACACAAGCAGTCATGCACCCATACAGCTTCTGTCAATCATGCACATGACACCCACCAGAACACTTCACTTGCAGATACGCCTTCATATATATGTGCACGCAGTCACACCCCCATACAGCTTCTCTCAATCATGCACATGACACCCACCAGAACACTTCACTTGCAGATACGCCTTCATATATATGTGCACGCAGTCACACCCCCATACAGCTTCTGTCAATCATGCATGCACATGACACCCACCAGAACACTTCACTTGCAGATACACCTTCATATATATGTGCACGCAGTCACACCCCCATACAGCTTCTCTCAATCATGCACATGACACCCACCAGAACACTTCACTTGCAGATACACCTTCATATATATGTGCACGCAGTCACACCCCCATACAGCTTCTCTCAATCATGCACATGACACCCACCAGAACACTTCACTTGCAGATACACTTTCATATATATGTGCACGCAGTCACACCCCCATACAGCTTCTGTCAATCATGCACATGACACCCACCAGAACACTTCACTTGCAGATACACCTTCATATATATGTGCACGCAGTCACACCCCCATACAGCTTCTGTCAATCATGCATGCACATGACACCCACCAGAACACTTCACTTGCAGATACACCTTCATATATATGTGCACGCAGTCACACCCCCATACAGCTTCTGTCAATCATGCACATGACACCCACCAGAACACTTCACTTGCAGATACACCTTCATATATATGTGCACGCAGTCACACCCCCATACAGCTTCTCTCAATCATGCACATGACACCCACCAGAACACTTCACTTGCAGATACACCTTCATATATATGTGCACGCAGTCACACCCCCATACAGCTTCTGTCAATCATGCACATGACACCCACCAGAACACTTCACTTGCAGATACACCTTCATATATATGTGCACGCAGTCACACCCCCATACAGCTTCTGTCAATCATGCATGCACATGACACCCACCAGAACACTTCACTTGCAGATACACCTTCATATATATGTGCACGCAGTCACACCCCCATACAGCTTCTGTCAATCATGCACATGACACCCACCAGAACACTTCACTTGCAGATACACCTTCATATATATGTGCACGCCGTCACACCCCCATACAGCTTCTCTCAATCATGCACATGACACCCACCAGAACACTTCACTTGCAGATACACCTTCATATATATGTGCACGCAGTCACACCCCCATACAGCTTCTGTCAATCATGCACATGACACCCACCAGAACACTTCACTTGCAGATACACCTTCATATATATGTGCACGCAGTCACACCCCCATACAGCTTCAGTCAATCAGTGAATCTCTGCCTGTGTACATGTGAATATGAATAATTGCATCTACCTGAGTCAGTGTTCTGCCGGGCGGCGTGTGAATGAATAATTCACATGACGCCCAGCAGTACACTTTACTCATGTATACACACACATTCATATAGACACATGCACACAAGTAGTCACACACTCATACAGCTTCTTTCAATCATGCACTTGGCACCTACCAGAACATTTACTCACATATTCATAAACAGTGCCAATGTCTCTAGACTATCTTCCAATAAAAACACACTTGAAAAAACCACAGCAAAACGCGTGAGATCCATTCATAAAAAGAAGGGTCAGATTGGTGTACTCCAATTGCAAGGTAACCAGGACAAACACATTCATAAACACATTAACAGCATTCACACAAGCAGCCATGCACCCATGCAGCCTCTCTTTTAATCACACACAACACCCACCAGAACACTCACACAGGCACACACATTCAGGGACTAATTGCAAGCCCCATGTACAATTAGAAAAGTGTCCTTCCATCACGGAATTACACTTCTACCTATGTTTTATAGAGCTCACAATCAGGCCCTCATACTCACATTCAAAGCATCCACACAAGCAGTCATGCACCCATACAGAAAATCCCAGTTCCTCGAGCCTCTTCCATTTTTGTTCCACAGAACTACATCTCTGTCTCAAGGTGGGGTGTGGGGGAAGGAACGCAGCTGAGAAAGTAGAGAAACCAAGAGAAGTGGGAGAGTCTGAGGAGAAGCAGGGTTAGGAGTGAGGGAAATCACAGGCTGCAGTGTTGGGTTGAGTAGAGTGATCCGCACTTGGTGAGGCATTCGTAGATGAGTAGGGTCTTCAGTTCCTCCATGAAGTGTTCTATAAAGGGGGAGAGTCTCATCTGCATGGATAAAATATTGTAGGGCCAGGGTGCCAAGCTTGAAACAGCCTTCTTCCCAGTTTTCCCCTCTTGCAGTTTGTTGGCTTCAGTCTGGTGGTGTTGCGACTTCTGGTGGTCTGCGGTCCTCCGGCGAGGGTGCGGTTCTTGGCCAGGTAGAGTGGCATTATGGTTGCGACTGCTTTATAGATGGTGTAGGCTGCCTTGATTGAGCATAATGCATGCTTGAAGGAGCTAACCAGTGCAGATCCTTGAGGGGGGGGGGAGCACATATTTACTTTTGTGTGGTTCAGTTCACATTAAACACACACACACACACAAGCCTCTGACCACCCAGCGCCTGGGCTAAAGGTTGTAGCAGTGCCATGGATGCTATACTGTGAACCTGCTCCCCTCACCAGAATCCGTGTCAAACATTTCCTTTTTCTCCAAAAGTGGTGAGTTAAGAGAGGGGGGGAGAAAGAATGACAGGGTGAGAGTAAAAGGGAGAACAGAACGGAAGATGGAGACAGAGCGGGGAGGAGGAACGTTTCAAGCATGAAATGGGGAAGAAGACAACAACAAAAGACGGAAGGAAAGAGAGAAAGAGAGAAAGAAAGTGAGAAGTAAGGAAAGAGAGAAAAGCAGTATGTAAACTGACGCAGAGACATGGAATGGGAGAAAAAAGAAGCAGTAACAGGAAGAAGGGAAGAGAAATAAATATGGAAGCAAACAGCCTCATTTTATATCAAATGCAAATTGCATGCCGGGCCCACCAACCTCAGCACATGCATGCTGTTTTCCCCTGGATGCTGTTTACACATCCACAAGGGGAAGGGGAGAAGGAAAGATCAGGGGGTAGGAGCGGAAGGATGAAGTGTTGTGGGCTAGGGAGGAAGATATCATTACAACAAAAAAACTGGTTCAATTCATAATGACCAAAACTGCATGAACAAAGTGCAGACTTTTTAAAAAAAAGGCTACAAAATACTAGTTCCCTTCAAATAATGCTTTACAGTTCGCATTTACTGATGGGTTACTATGGAGTCTTCCTCCACGTCATCCGGTGCAAACTAAGGCAGAATCCTTAGAAATCTGTTCATTTTACGCCTGCACTAAATCGTCACGCAGGTGCAAAATGAAATGCAGTGACGAGGCTGAGGAGGAATGAATGGCGGAGGTCTGATCTCTGCTCCGTGCCCCTCCTCCTTTTTGTGACAGCCGGAAAATCGGGCAGAGCGTGAAATACTCTTACGCCACGTCACACGTCCATTTCCTGCTATAGCCCATCAACAGGAAGGTGCAAGAAAAGGTGTCACAGGGTACCGTCCTTGGACTTTGTCTGTAGTGTAGGTTCAGTGCACCAATAAAGAAACAAAATCAAGAAAGTGGCAAAGGCAATAGGATTTGCTGTCATATGTCAATGTCAACTTTACATTCAACAGCAAGCATCATGGTAAAGGGCAGCCATTAAATGACTTAGCACAACACAATTACACAAATGAAACAAACATAGGAGAGAAAGGCAAATAATCTTATGTCAAACCTCGGACATCTAAGACTTTCCATTTTGTACACAGCCAACTGCAGCAAAGTGGCAGATAAAATATTCACCTTTCAACAAATCGCAAAGACATAAACATGCACAAGTTGGAGCCATGACACATCACGAAGGTGGGTGACTTTATACAGATTGGCCATCTAAAACCATCCATACCAATAGTTTTTGCTTCTCTAGGAACCAGATCCTACAGCCCCTTTTTGAGGAATGTTAAACCATGCCCATGACTTTACACTAACACTGAAGTAAGCACACACAGTTGAGAGTACTTGTAAAGCGTATTTAGCATTGCTTGGACACGTTACCTAATGGTGCTAATCACTAAGAAAGAAGTGCTAAAGAGCATCGTTTTCTGAGCAATTTGTTTCCAGCTCATTGAGTTCAGCTTCTTTTTTTTTAATGGCATCGGTCTGTGTGACTTGTAGAATTCCCATGTAATAAAGGTAGGGGTGTCTTAATGGAAAAGGCTACTCCATCCCAGTGCTTCAAAAATCAAAATACTGGATAACTGGCATAGCATGAAACCACAGCAAAATAAGTTCAGCATTAGAGGCGAGGTGGATGCATAACGAGGCGCTGCCCTGGCAGCATACATGCACACTTTGATGAAGCACCAGTGCACAGTCACCCATACACCTTAGGTTGTCCACTTTGTGCCAAATGCCACTTAGCGGTTTCTCCATTTTCAAAAAACTAGATTTCAATTGTAAATAGCTGCCTATAAACATGTTTCACACAGAACATTTCTGAAGACAACACAAGCGAATGGCACTTTTATCTCTTACCTGTGCACTGGAGTCCGCCTGCAGCAAGTTCTAGAACCAGCACAAACAGAGCAAACATAAATAGGACTCTGAGGGCAGAGGGCAAGTTTGCAGAACAAAGTGTGTGCCGAGAAATATTGTCTGCACGCCCAGACTGTTGCAGGTAAGAGCACAACAACCGGTGTGTGTTGCAAGTCATTCAGTGTGGACCGTGGTTAGGTCAAAATTAAACATTGTGAAAGATGCAAAACCAATTGCATAACACAGCACAATAAATACATAGGTGGGCGGGGTTCAAAGTAGGTGAGGTGGACCCTGCCGCAGGAATTGCTGAAACCTGTCGGTCACTCGTACAAATTCAGTCCGGTTAATCATTGCTGCTCGAAGGTCGGACCATTCAGTGCCTTGGAGTAACCATAACATCTGCTGTCAGTCATAGTGCTTAGAAGTCAACATGTAAAGTTGTTACTGAAAAGGCAGAGGTTAACATGACACAACGGACTAAAAAACGATAGGAATACATGTGTTGACATATAGTACCATGCAAAGGACACTTAATTTAGAGAAATGCCAATAGAATGAGTGGAAACATAGAACAATTATGTACAGCAATTGAAAAAGGAATACCTATTAGTCCATCTATTAAAAAGGGCCTTCATAAATAATGAAATGGCTTTGTCATTGTATATGCACCCAGAGGACCGTTTCACAGTCGCCCCATGGATACTGCACCATTTGTAGGACACCAAGACGCATTTCCAGATAAAATACTAAAGTTGGTTACAGAACCATTAACAAACTCAAAAATCGATTTAACGTGGCATCCAACATTCAACATTGTTCAAAATTAATATGATGAAAAATTGATTCAGAGGGGAGACATGAGGCACCAGCCTTGGTTACTTTCCTGGTCCATTCTATTTCCATAGTTTTAATGTCATATGAGCACTTTACATTTAAAATGTATTAATCACTCCATAATTAGATGACCAGTTGATGCGGTAGGCCATGGCCGGGAGGATAGTTCAGGGGCATCCAACGCTCACGCTTAGAAACCTGCCCGGTATTAAGTGCCTTATAAAAGAACAATTATAATTATAATATTGTAACAATGGCAAACATTTCTTGACTGTCCCTTTGATGATGTTTGTAGAGGTTTTTCCCTCAGTCTTATAAACGACTCTTGCCAGATTCTGCTGAAGGCCCCTGAAGAAGTTCGTTTTTTGGAGCCGAAACATAGGCTTTTGCACTGATTAGGTAGGATTTTATGGAGCTGATTCACAAAGAAGTTCCCAGGTGTAACTCTGTGTTACTCATGGAGAGAGGCTATTCAATTCACGAAAAGGCTTACCGGTCGCAACTGTGACTTACTCCCGCCTTACTTTTCTCTTTCAAAGAGTATTTCCGAAATACATTAGATTTACTACTGGAAACTTATTACTAGTGAATCATGTAGTCTCTCTTTCCATGATTACGTCAGGAGTAGGTGAGAGTAGTACCTTCCTTCTAAATCAGCCCTTATTGCTCTATTTCTGGATTTTTTGGGTCATATTTCTTGCACACCTTTTTGCAATTAATGACCTTGCGCATGATTTATTTCCTTTTGGTTAGTTCATGACAATTTTTTGATACAATGATCCTACTCTAATTTTAACATCTATATTTTCTATATATATTGATATGATATGATATTTTATTTGTATCTCGCTCATACACACGTGATTCAGAGCGCAACGAGGCAAGGGAGGGGAACAAGGGAGGACAAAAACAGCCATCTTATTAGGACCAGTGACATTAAGAACGTGCAAGTGCAGGGGAGAAGGAAGGGGGAAAGTGCAAGGGAGAGGGGAGATGTGGAAAGTGCTGAGCAAGGTAAAAAAAAGTGCAGCCAGCAGGGTGGGAAGTGCCAGGTTTAAAACGCAGACAAGGGGAGTCTAAGTGCAGGTAAGGGGACTGTACGTTTACAGATACATACCCAAGTGCAAGGGTTACCAAGAGACATTGCGGGTGTGTGGCAGGGTGAGCAGGGACCTGGGGCCAAAATCAGAGTGTAGCCAGGAGCACGGAGAAGAAGCAGAACAGATCAGCAGGGGAGAGGAAGAGCAAAGGCAGAATCAAAGAGGAAGGTCTTGAGGTGCTTCCAAAACCAGATTTGGTTCTCCTCAAGTTTCAGAGTGGCAGGGAGGCTGTTCCAGAGGGAGGCCCCAGCGGAGGAAAGAGATCTACCCCAACTCGTTGCTTGGAGAAGCGACTGACCCTGAGGGAGTTGGAGGTGGAGGAGCGGAGAGCTCGAGTGGGAAGGTATTTACAGAGGGTGAGTTGAAGGTATTTTGGACCCAGACCCCAGAAAGCCTTATGGACAATGCAGAGGGTCTTGAATTTAACCCTTGCAGTCACTGGGAGCCAATGAAGAGATTGCAAGGCTGGAGAGATACGATCCCAGGGCTTGAGGCCAAGGACAAGTCTCGCAGTCCTGTTCTGGATGAGTTGCAGAGGGCGGAGAGTAAAAGAAGGAAGATTTAGAAAGAGGCTGTTGCAGTAGTCTAGCCCAGAGAGAACCAGAGCTCTAGAGACACTAAGCTTCGGGGGGAAGGAGAGGAAAGGAAGAATACCTCTGAGGAGGTGCAGTTGATAGTTTGCCTTCTTAGAGACGTCAGAGATTTGAGGAGAAAAGGAGAAAAGGAGTCAAAGATGACCACGAGCTTCTTAGCTCCGCAGGTGGGAGCAGGGAGAGGGCCAAGGGAGGCCGGCCAGAGAGTGCCAGGAAATGAGGGTGCAGGTTTACCGATGAGGAGAACCTGAGTCTTACTGGCATTAAGGGAGAGATCATTGGTAGCACACAATTCTTGGATGGCAGACAGACAGTCAGAGATGAGGGAGGGAAAAGAGGTGGCGGAGGGAAGCCTGAAAATGTGCTGAGTGTCATCCGTATAGCACTGAAAGTTGGAGCAGAGAGTGGCAATGAGGTGGGCGAAGGCTGCCAGGTATTGGTTGAACAGCCAGGGAGAGAGGTTAGACCCCTAGGGAACACCACAAGTAGAGAGTGAGATGGAGGAAAGATAGGACCCAAGTTGGACCTGTGAGGGTCGATCAGAGAGGAAAGAGGTCAGCGAGGCCATGATCAGTGATACCCAGGTTATCATGGAGATGGTTGAGCAGGATGGCATGGTTGACTATGTCAAAGGCAGAAGAGAGGTTAAGTAATATGAGGACAGAAGGAATGTTAGAGTCAAGGTTGGAGAGCAGGTAATCTATTATTATAGATTATCTTCCAACACATTTGCTGGACACATTTTTAAGCATTTTCAGAATTATTTTTGGGTTTCCCTTCATTAATTTCATCTATTTGCTGTTCATACTCTGTTCAGAGTAAAATATGGGGAATATAATCAATTCAATTCTCCCGTCATAAGTAAGTCGGCAGAAGACTGTTCCTATGTTCATAGGCACAAGGCAATTGCCCTTTTCCCACTACTCTCTGGCTGTGTTTGGATAATACCCAATGCTTCCTAGAGTGTGTGCCAAGGTAGTGATCTTGGATTTATTCTTTTGGTAGCACATGATATGTTAGGAACCATTAATCATACACTCCCATAGTGAACCTGCTAGTCAAAGTCAGTTTCACCGGGATCATTCTGATTTTTTTGTATCTAAACCATGTGTGCAATTACATGTGCATATCATGCATTTCTCTAGGTTATACCGGGAGCAACACACGCATGCACGCATGCACACAATCATTCAAACTCTTCTGCACACACTCTCTATTACACACAATCATACACATACACACAAAGTACAAACACTTTTGTTTTGAACTTACATTCATACAAGGTCCTCTAATGAGTCTTGCCCCTCGCAAAACTGAAAAGGTCATTGTGTACAGGCATGCAGATGACTGGCTTGTGAGTGTGTTGTCTGTGCCTGTCAAACACACTCACGGAAGAGTCCCCTCCACCCACACACAAACACAGTTTCAACCACTATACCTTAGAAAATATCAGAAAACTAATGACAAACATTTAATATCTTGCATGGACTTATGTTTGACAAAGTGGTCAATGTGCACAGACCTCCGAGATCTTGGCCCTCATTACGACCCTGGCGGAAAGTGACTGACCGGAGCGCCACAGCGTAAATAGCGTTTCCGCCATTGCACGAAGGAGCAAAGTGCGGCCCATTCCGACCCATCGGGCACGAGCACCACGGCATGGCGGAAGTGCAAAGTCCGCGATGGCGGAAATGACCCCAAAACGGCCCACACCGCCGCCGTACGGCGCCCCAGGTGCAATACCGCCACCCCTCTTAGCGGTCACCGCAGTGTGCGCCTACCGGAAAGTACGGTGCCCGGAAATATACGGAAACGGAAGTTAAAACATGGGCCCGGAACGGGAAACATCCCGGCGTACACCTATAAATACACTAAAACCACACAACCACTAAAATCACTACCCTGAAACACACCCCAACCCGTCAACCACCCTAGCGAAACCAAGAATAATGGGAAAAGCAGCGAAGAAAGCGTGCGACCGCAAGCGGCAGGTCCACTTCTCCCGTGAGGAACTCACCGTGCTAACAGAGACCCTCCAGGAGAATGCTGCCGTCGTCTTCTGCACGCAAATGACCAGGACGGCACTTGCAAACAAGAAGGCCATATGGGCTCTGGTGGCACAGCGGGTAAGTGCGGTGGGGACCGCACCCCGCACCCCACAGCAATGCCGCAAGCGATGGGACGACCTGCGGATACGCGTCCGCAGCATACTCTCTGCCAACCGCAACATTGCCACAGCCACCGGGGGAGGTCCTGAATCACCCATCAAGTTGACCCCCTGGGAAGAAATCTGTGCCTCCACCATCGGAATGGAGAGCATAGAGGGAGTCGGAGGGATGGAGAAAGGAGTGCAGACATCCGAAGATACAGGTAGGTGGGCCAGAAAAAACAATGCCAAATCCACACAGTCCATCCATGTGAAGTACCATGCGTCCACATAGTGCAACAGAAACACATGTCCAGGAGAACGTCCACACACATCGGCCTGATAGCGCACGTTAAAACCCACAATAAATACATAAATAATTAAAAACCCCTAATACACGCACTACACGTGCAGCAGGCACACCCTAACTGCAGGCTGCCAAACAACTGCACCCTCACTCCACACACAAATCAAAGCACCTCCAAGGGCCCGGCCCAAATCACCCTCAGGTACCACCCCAATGCATGTGATACAATGCCATTCCAATTCCCACAGACCCACCAATAACCCTCGCCCTCCTCTACTCCACCACAGGGTCCGATCCAAACGACGAGCTACAGGACACCCCTACCAGCACACCTGCAAAGAGGGCCAAGACCAACGGCCAGAGACCCTCCACCTCAGCTGCACGCATCAAGACACGGCAGCAGCACAAATCAGGTGGCAGCACAGAGGAGGGAACATCAACAGGCACCCCAGCAGCCAGCATGCCCACAACACCACCACCACAGGTCCCCCCAATGGATGCCACAGAAGGCACTGCCTCCGGTGGCAGCAGCACCATAGGTGACACCCCATTGATGGCAGCATGCTCCGACACAGAAAACGGGGATGCCGAAGTCAGATCCATCCATGACCTGTCCCAATCCCCCTGTCTGTCCCATCCCGTACAACATGAGGATACCACGCAGGGGCACCCACAAGACGACGACTGGCCATCCCCCACAAGCCCTGTGGCAATGCAACATGAGGACAACAGCCCCTCTGTGACACCCCCGCAAATGGCCTTGGCCCAGCAGAGGCAACAGTCCCTCGACCAGTTGATCGAACAACAGCAGCAACTGGCCACGCTCCTCAAGGACCATGCTGATGAATGTGGGGGCACTAAGGCAGACATAGAAACATCAACTGAGACACTTAGGGCACAAATCGAGAGTAGCACCGAGAGCCTGAGAGTCCAAATGGAGAGAAGCACCGAGAGCCTGAGAGTCCAAATGGAGAGAAGCACCGAGAGCCTCAGGGGGGAACTGCATGCGACGGCCAAGGACGTATGTGCCGAACTTGCCGCAGTGCGCCGTGTGCTCACTGAGCTCTCGCAAACCCTTAGGGACATGCATGGACGTGAGCAGGCAGACACATCATCCGTTGCAAGCTCCGTCCAGGGCAGCCCCCAACGTAGATCTGGAAGGAACCTGCGCTCCACAGGCAGGGGTGCCCCTGATACCCGCAGAGGGGGCTTGCAATAGCGACAGCCCACTGACAATGAGCATCTTTGGACACTGGTGTTCGGGGGGGAGGTAGGGGGGTGGAGGGGGTGTGTTGGGCTCACTTGGGTGGCGGGTCGATAGGGTGTTCAACATGACATCACATATGCCATAAAAAGTGCACGATCAACCAATGAGATGTGTGGACATTGATCTTTGTGTACTAGGCCATCATAGGCGTACAGTCCATATTGTGCATGTCCCAGACACACGCAGTGCCACGAGTCCCGTGTCCATGTATCAGCCACCAGGCGTGAGTGCTAGAAGCATACATCAATGAGATGCTGACGAATGTCACGGGCCTCCGGTGCCTCGCAGACTCCATGAGGTGCTGCCACATCCCCACCCTCATCATGACCATCTTCAGGTGCTTGCAGTTCTGCGTCAGGGGGCATGGGCACATTTCTACGTACGCACATGTTGTGGAGCATGACACATGCCATCACCATCTTTGCAACCTTCTCATGGCGGTACAGGAGTGCCCCGCCAGACCTGCTGAGGCAGCGGAAACGGCCCTTCAGTAGGCCGAATGCCTGTTCTATGACTACACGGGTACGTGAGTGGGCATGGTTGTAGTCCTCCTCATGCTGGTCCCGTGGGTTCCGGACTGGTGTGAGGAGCCATCTCTTCAGTGGATATCCAGCATCACCTGTATGTGGACGAGAAACGTATGATGTGGAATGCCATTGATACGTACGCACACCCCCCCCCCTTCCTGCCAGGTCATTGCCAATTCACATACCCCACATCATCATGCATGTAATGAGACTCACCGAGTAGCCAGGATCTGTTCCCTGCGTGTCGCTCCATGTAGCGTGGTATTGTAGAGTTCCTCACAACCATAGAATCATGGGTTGATCCAGGGAATCGGGCGCAACAATGTGTAATGATCCTGTGGGAGTCACACACCATTTGTACATTCAGGGAATGGAATTGTTTTCGGTTGCGGTACTGGGCCTCCATGGCATGTGGGACGACCAATTCCACATGGGTGCAGTCGATGGCACCAATGCAACCCGGTATGCCGGCAAGTGCATGGAATCCCACTTTCGTGTTTGTAATTTCCTGCTCCGAGCGTGGTAGGGAGATGTAGTCGTCTGCGTGCTGCAGGAGGGCATCGAGCACTTGCAATAGTGTCCGTGAGAACAGTGGCTGAGAAATGCCATGCAACTGTCCGACTGTGTGCTGGTAGGTGCCTGTGGCCAGGAAGTGGAGTACAGACACCACCTTCAGTAGGGGTGGGATGGCGGTTGGGCTATCTATCATGCTGACAAGGTCAGCCTGTGTCATGTCCACAATGGCGGCTATGGTGTCCCGGTCCAAACGGTAGAGGGTGTGGATCTGCTCATCAGTGAGGTTGAACGGATGTGCTCGGAGGCGTGGGATTGCGGGCTGCCTGCGTGGTGGTAGTGGCTGTGCTGGTGGGCCTTGCTGGCCCTGCCTTGCCCTCCTCCTCCTCCTGCGTCTCCTCCGTGCGGCCGGTTGTAGTTGGTGTTCGTCTTCCTCTTGGAGTTGGAGCACTTGCAGTGCTATCAGGTCCCCCAGGGCCAACATCGCGAGTCCTGCCGGTAGCATTTCGGTGTGGTTGTGTTAGGAGACTGGCTGTGCAATTCATGTGTTTTCAGGCTGTATGGCCTCCACCTGTGGTGATTCATTCCACCTGTGCAAACTGCCCTCCCCTTTGGCCGAGCACGTCACGCGCACAACGCTGCAATTCGGGGAATGGTATCTTGCTATTGCTATCATGTATTTGTACCCGATGGCCGTGTTGGATTGGTTGTTATGTTCATTCGGCTATGGTCCCATTGTTTCCCATTCTATCTGTGCAGTCGCGAACAGACTTGTGAAGGGTCAGTGGAACGTAGTACTCGAGTAACGGTGGGCCCTCATGCATCACTGTACCGAGTTGCAACGACGGGCGGGGCGTCCCATTCGTGGGTGAAGGCAGTTGCCATTTTCACACACAGCCGCACTCGATGGAATAATTAGTGATTTCAAACGGCCACAGATGCCTTTCCGACGTGGTGTTGCAAATGAGGAATTCGAAGGGCGGCGCTTTCGGTCTTCAGCTGGCGGCGAGGAGATGCCCACAGGTCTGACTGCAAATATAACGTTCTATTGTTCAATGTCCTTGAGACAGGGCCCATGGCGAGGGAGCAATGATTGATATGAATAGTTTGGGATGCGCATTAGCTACGTGGGCGATGAGGCCGGCCGTTCCCAAATACATGTTACTTCACAACACTGGAATTACGGGCTGGGGCACTGTGGATTTTGCAGGCTGCATAACGCACAGACTCAATGGATGTTTCTAATGTCATGTGAGTAATTATTCAGGCGTTTTGATCCCGGGATGAGGGAATGATGAATGGATGCATGGGCAGGTGATTTGATACAGAGTTTGCCATGTACAGGGCTTCTTGGGATCTATCCGCCTCCCCTACGCTATGTGATGCAGGGCTGCCATAGTGGGACCATCGTCTATCTGGCCTTGTTGAGCCCTCCCTGTCTCGAGGCGCCCTCAGACACTTGTGTCCATGCACGTTGACATTCCCATCTGATGGATTCTGTTTTGACAGACGCATGCACAGGTACACTCGTTTGTGATGGTGTTTGCACCTCGATATAGATGGTTATGAGTCGCAAGTGGTTTTGGGGTGGTGATGATCCTTTTGAGTGGGCTAGCATGCATATGGCTGTGGATTTCGTGTGATCATTGAAGTGAGTTGTTCGAATGTAGTTCTGATGGCCATTCTGTTCTTTTTCTTTTCTTTTGGTTGACAGGTATCTCCTCCCCTTTTGCCACTGCCATCTGTATGCCACTCCTGCAGATGGATTTTACTCCCGACACCTGCTGCTTCGTGTTAATCGGTGGAGCAGCATTACGATCTTATGGGACGATCGCCAATGGCCCACATGCCCTTACGCAGTACTGGTGTCTCGGAGCAACATTTCGGCCTTTCAGCTGGACTAGTGCCTCCCCATTGGGACAGCCCTGCGGTTCTGTGCGCTTCCATGTTGCCTTTTCGTACGTGAATGTGGCTCTGTGTACCATGGGGGTACAGGGCGACACACAAGTAGTGGCTGGTCATTTCTTGCGGATGCAGCCCACAATGGTGATTAGTGTTTTGGAGTTCATGGCCTGATGGCTGTATGGGCTTGGTGTCTTTGATGTGCATAAATTGCTATTCTGATTTGGCCCGTGTAGCGTTTTTCTTTGCAAGTGATGTGGCATATGCCTATTTGGGGGGCGATGTATTGTGAGGAGATCTGCATTGGGTTCCAGCTTCGGGGTTTAGTTGCGTGGTACTGTACTGGGCGCGTTTGCCTACTAAGCCCGTGAGGTCAGGGATGGGGGCTGCCTATATGACAGTTTGAATGTTGTCATGCTCAGGGGCGGGGGATTGGGTTTTGTGTAACAGATGCCGGTCAGCCAGGTGGACTGGTGGAATGATGTGATTTTCGGAATATTGCTGGGCACAGGTGCCTGTGTTTGCGTGCGTTTCTTGGTGGGGGACTGTGGTCATGTCCATTGGGATGGCTTCTGTATTCGTGCCATCTGTGACCTGCAGCTCCTATTGGCCCCTCTTGTGTTGCTTTTGTTCGTTGGCATGCATGGGTGCTTTGTACATTTCAATGGTTGCATTGTGACTTCATTGCACCTACCGGGAGTTGTACTTTGTGGGCAGGGAGCGGTGTACAGGCACTCAGTGGGGCCGTTTACGGTTGATTCGCGATGCCGTACTTCTCGCCATGGCGGAATGGTACATTCCGCCATGCCTGATGGCGTAAGGTACATGTCCGCTAGGGTCGGAATTGGCGTACCGTTGCACCATGGTGGTGTTTGCGGTTTGGCATGGCGCGCGCGCGCGTGCTTGGTGCAGTTAGCGTTGGCGTTCACTACGGTGTCGCTAATGGCTTCGTACTTTGCGGTGACGGGTCATAGTCGCACCGAGCGCTATTCGATGGCGGTATTGCATTTCCGCCATCGTTTTTCGATTTCCGCCAGGGTCGTAATGAGGGCCCTTGTCTCATTGTCTTTTTACAGAACTCCTCTGCCCTCATTAAGGCCCTTATCCAATAATGAGTTAGACATATTTGGGAGTTCTTGCAGCAGCAGTATTTCCCAAATGTTCAGGATAATGCTGAGAACCATTATGCCAAGCCGACATTTGATGAATAGAGCAACTGCATATGGTGAAGCTTTGTCATTAAGCTATCTTTCATGGCTATAATCAGATTCCATAGTGAGACATTGTGACAACATTACTCCTGCTCTGCAGGGGTGCAAGGATGAGTAGTGGCTAAGCCGCCTACTTAACCCTCACACATCTAAAAAAAAAAAACAGTGATCCAAATCATTAAGGTAAAACAGGCACAGCCAAGAGATATATCGCCTATTGTGGTAACATGGGCCAAGGGTGTGGAGTAAACATTTTGTTTTTAAAAACAATAAATGAATGAAGACCAATTTAGAAAGACAGCTCTGAGACCACTCAGAGAAGACTTTCTAAATGTAACTGTCATGCCCCTGCTGCGAACGAGTGCACGCACAGGCTAACTGGCACAGCCGGACCAGGCAGGTGTAGGCAACAGTCACAGGCGAGAGGTTCTTATGTTTGTGTGTATGTTGTGGGGTAATGTTTACTGTGTGGAGGGGACTGGGTGGGGAAGAAGGTTAGTGTAAGTGTGTTGGTGTGGGTGGAGGAGTGCTTATTGCGTGAAAGGTAGGGGGTGGGTGCGAGCAAGTGGGTGTGTTTTCATTTGTCTGCGTGTTACTGTGAGGGGAGGGTGGATTTGTGTTTAATGCTTATGGTGGGGAGAGGGACAGGGAACAAAGAGGGTTTTGAGGGGTTGAACCGCCCCTTGATTTAAAGGGTCAGGGCAGGCAGGGATTGCTTTCGAGGTGTACTCAGGTGAGTGAACCCCCCATAAAGGAATGTTTCTGAATATTGAAGGCTGCTCCAAATCGTCTTTTTGATTTGTGGCCTTCAATATTCTAAAATATCACATAGAACCGGGCCAAGGGAAGGCTATACTCTCAGGAGTGGTGTGAATGTGAAACAGCAATAGTACAACAGTTAAAAAGAAAGTCCAATCAAGGGTATATTAATGTATTTATACTTTAATGAAATAACTCAATTATACAACTAATTATTAAAAACACTATATAAAACTACATCTGTAAAAGAAAACAGAAGATACACTAAAGAAATGCAAAAGTACTCTGGATACTTTGCCAGTGAGGAAAAAGGCAACACATACAACAATGTTATTCAAAAAGATATGTCTTTGATAGAGAAAGGAACAAAAAAGGACTTAACCAATCTCTAGAGCCCCAAAAGGTGAAAAAGGAGGAATGGGTCACTTAAAAGTACCTCTTCTCACTGGTAAGAGATTCAACAGTGTCAAACCAGGAGTTGGACTGTCGTGCTTGTAGGTCAAAACGGGTTTGAGGGAGTCAAGCAACGTTGATCTTGGATGGCAAGTCAGCATCCAGTCTTGTTTGGGCAGGGTGCTGCATGCAGTACAGATGTGACGTCTAGCGTTGCAAGTCGATGGGCCGCCAGGTATGGTTTAATGATCAAGTGTGGTTCAAGATGATGAGCACTGCGGGTTCAGGTCCTAATAAGTGAACAAACAGTTAGAGTGGAGCTGCGATGTGATGTCCTGGTGGTTCAATGCTTGCTTCTGTGGCACAGCGGTTCATCGTCATCTGCACGGTGCATCCATGCTCGTGTCAGACAGGTGAAGAAGTTATGCTTGGGCGGTGCAGCATCGGGTTAGTTCGACAGATGTAAACAGTGGTGGTTTGACATGTGAGTGAGTGCCACAGGCACCACTGGCTTGTCCTATTGATCCGAAGGTGTCAAACATGGGTTAAAATAAGCTCACATCAGTTTGACGGGCTAAATCAGGGATCCTGGCTGTTCTGGCTCTCAGGATGCTGTAAGACCCACTGTATGTGGGCTACACAGCAAGGTGAGTACTTTTCAGTCTCTGTCCTCCCAGTCTAGGGAGGTTTGCAAGCAGAGTGGCAGGCCTTAGTCCTCAGCAAAGTCAAATCCAATGTTCCCATGGGAGTGGTTGGGAGAAGAGTGTACCTCTGCTTGGAACACTTCTTCATGTCAATGGCTGAGGAAATTGGACATGTAACCTCTGCCAAAAGAGGCCAAACTAATCCTTCTTGAGGCCCAGGAAGGAATCAAATAAAGAGTAGGAGACACTGGCCCTCATTATAACACTGGCGGTAACCAATGGCGCTATTTGCACCATGGTTGCTGCCAGTATTGTAACGAGTCCGTCAATGTTAAATGGGGAAATACTGCCCCATTCCAAGGTTGGCGGGCGGTAATTGCCCATTTAACATTGGCCCTTCCCCATTCCCATTTTTGCCCCATAGGGCTCAATGGGACTGGGGAAGGCGGTAATTACGGTACCGCAAATTGCGGTACCGTAATTACCTCGTAAGCCCCTTTGTGGGTCCCTACTTTAACGGCTGGTCCAGACCAGCCGTTAAGGTCGGGACCCGCAAAGGGACCTCGTAATTAGGCGCTAAGGGGTTAACGGCGCCGCAGCCTTTTACGGCGCCGTTAACCCCTTAGCGCCAGGGTTGTAATGACCCCCACTCTCTTTTATACAAAAAGGGCCACAATAGATTGGGGAAAGCAAGCCTGCTTTAAGGGGTCCAATCCTCATCCTTGAGACAAGTGAGCCATGGCACCTAATATCATACCCAGAGTGCCTGATTCGGCAAGTTGTGGAGGGGGGCAGTACAGAGATAAAAGCCCACAGAAAAGTGAGATGGATGAATCCTTACATCAAACCCTCTTGTGCTCTCTGAATGTCCTAACTTTGCGACTTTCTTATCCTGCAGAATCAAAGGCTTTCTTGCGTGCATCCCATAGAGTGAGGCTGATCTTTGTAATGGAATTGCCTCTTTGAAGCTAGGTTTTCAAAGCATATGCAGCTGGGAGTCCTCAGACCTGGCAAAGGAGGATTAACCCTTCCTCCCAGTGGGTCAACAGAGTCATACAGCGTGACTTTTGTCTCATTCACTGGAATGCAGACAGGCAGGTGTCTGACATCCACATAGCCTCCCAAATTTAGTCTGAGCTCAAAGGGGTGACACTGGTATGCTACAAATCAGGTGCAGATGTATTAATTATGTGACCTACCACCCAACATACCAAAACCTAGGGATCATTTATATTTCCAGATTATCCTGCCACCAGATTGGTAGTTTACCATAATTATCATGGTTTTGGACCATAGGTACAGATTTATTTGCAACCTCTGGGCTGCAGTGAGTTTGCTGTCAAAGCAGCGTTCAAACAGGGCACATGTGACCTTTCAACTTATGCTGTGTCACTAGAGCAGGACCTGCAGATCAGGGTACTGAAGCAGCAGGGCACACGGGTACAGAATGCTTTTTGCACAGAGTTTATTGAAAGGGGCTTCTGTTTAGCAGACCATGCTTTCTGAGATGGATTTCCCACATCATTTTATGATTAATAGAAAACCAAAAAAGCTAGGGATTGTACACCCTTGCAAGACTGAAATCCTTCACAGATATTCTCCCATCAATTCACTGCCTGTTGTTTTGGAAATTCCCTGACCCGTGACATATTCATGATATATGCTTTTTGTTAAGCAGAAAGAGTCTTTATTAACGGGTTTGGATTTTGCCAAAGATGGTAATGGCCAATTTTCCTCTGGACAGATGTAACATGATTAAATCAAGGGAGGGTGGGAGGTACTCCCTTCTTAAGCCAATACATTTGTTATTGTGTCTCTACACAGAAGAGGATTTATGTATTGATCTTATGGACTCTTGCCAGAATCTACTTGAATTGCTGCTAATAATGCTATAATCATGAGTGTGATTAGGCCTTAATATTAGTGCTCTAGCGGACATAGGGTTCACGTACATGCTCTGCATCACAGACCGCTTTCCTGGGCTTTCACTTCCTTTTGGCACATCATCCTCAGGGCTGCCTGCCCTTATTCCATCACAAACCAGAAACCATTGGCCCTACGTAGCCTCACTGGTGTAACAGGGGCCCCTGCAGCCCCCGCTGTGCGGGGGACCCCGACAGCACATGTACTGGGAGGGGGGCCCTCTGGAGGAAAAAACAAAGAAAAATATTTTTTTTTCAAAACAAAACTATTTTTTTTCTTTTTCAATTTACTCTGCATTCATAAAGAAATGATTTCTGTAAAATAAATCATTTCTTTATGAAGGCAGTGACTACAAAAAGAAATGTTCTTTTTGAAGTCTGAGGGCTCCGCCCCTCCATGGCATGGAAGACCCTAGGCTGGAGGGCTCCATGTCATGGGGTGGAGGGGGCCCTATGACTTAAAAAATAAATAGTTTATTTTTGAAGTCACTCTGTCTTCCCAAAGAAATGATTGCTGTTATGGTTCGGTCCTTAACGGAAATAATTTCTTTATGAAGTCAGAGTGACTTCAAAAAGAAGCAATGGGCCTCATTATGGGTTTGGCGGTAACCGTGCCGGTGCTACTGGCAGGTTGCTGCTGGACCTGTAATGGTTTACCGGTGCCCGAATTCCCGGGAACACGAGGGAATTACAAGCCCGGCGGTCCTGGAAGTCAGGCGCCGGCAAATGGTAAGTCCCCATTTCCATTGGACTCTATGGGAATGGAGTCCACGGAAGCACCGGCACCATTAATAACGGTGCCGGTGCTTCCGTGAAAACTCTGTGGGTGGGTGCCGTTCCGCCTGGCAGGTCTGGTCTGACCTGCCTGGCAACCGCCCGCAGAGCTGTAATATGCCGGTCTGGAAACAACGGTGCCGGTAAGCTTACCAGCACCGTTGTTTTCAGACCAGAATAGTTGTAATGAGGCCCACTATTTTGGGAAGTATTAGGGCTCCCCTCAGCCCCATGACGTGTATATGTGTGTGAGTGTATGGTGAAAGGGTGCACACTTAAATGTATAGGTGACTGCCTGTGTGAGTGCATGGTGAATGCACTTAAAGGTATGGGTGGCTGCCTGGGTGTCCCTGTATGGTGGAAGACTGCACACTTAAATGTATGGATGGCTGGGTGTGCGTGTGTGTGTATATGGTGAATGGTGTGTGTGCTTGCATTCAGGGACGCAACTAAACCTACAATTTGGGTGGCTAACCCTTCAAATGTTGGGAGAGGCGCTACCTTCATGGGCAGTGAGGGAGGGGCAAACTTATTTGTTTGGCTCATCTCATTTCTTTACGCATTTTAATGAGGCTATTCTAGTGAAGTTTCAATGTTACAAGCAGTTAACTCTCTCCTCTAAGGTTGAAAGCACCCACTATGGACTGCTGCGAGAATGAGTGGTCTCCTGCTGTCTCTCTACCCTTCCAATCACACCCCTGGCATTCAAGTATTAAACCCACATCACGATTTCAATTGCCTAAAAATGTGACATTTGAATGCAGGTACTAACAGTGAAATGCTTTATGTTAGTAATTGCTGGGCTCTTGTTAACAGCAAAACCCAGGTGCCATTTAACGTCTGTGTCCTGTTATGTCTGGCAACTGCTCTAAAGTTCGACCAGGTTGAGTCATCATAGCCCAAAATTTCAGGGGGATGGGGGAGGGAGTGCTGAATCCCAGTCAACTCAATGGTGTTGCACCAATACTTGTGTTTAATGCCTTGATTACTCATTACTCCTAGCCCTATTCTTCCTCGTCCCAGTGTGTATGAGACAGTACTTGTGTATGAGGCAGAGTGCCTTATACACAAGTACTAGAATGAGGTACATGGAGGTAATGCCTGCCTTAGCTACTTGTAATCATCATTACTCCTTGCCCACTTTTCCTCATCCCAGTACTTCCCTATGAGGCAAAGATCCTCATACGTAAGCTCTAGGACAAGGAAGAGGGACGTGGAGGTAATTCTGGGCCCAGGAGCTGAGTATGAAGGTTGGGGTAGGGTTGGGAGGGAGAGGGGGATGTGTGGGGGCCAGGATTGTGCAACAAATCATAAAGGCTGTCCATGTCCAGGCTAGGCAGGCATGATATGTGGTATTAGTGGCTAGAGAGGCATTTTGGTGTAGCCAGTCTAGTCATTCCTCAGTTTGGTATGACATTTTTTTAACTGGGCATTTCTGATAAATCAGTCCTGCTAAGTGAATTACCTGGCTAGACTGCCATTTGGGTGTTGCCAGTCTAGCCGCTTCTTACTGCGGCTTTGTATATTTTTCTGGGCATCTGTGATCAAATTATATGATATAAGTCATTTATAACGCGCTTGTACACAAGTGTTTCTAGGCGCAACAAGACAAGGGCGGTAACATAGACGGAGGACAAGACAAACAATCTTACTAGGCCTTGTGTCATTCAGATCGTGCAAATGCAAGAATGAGAAGTGCAAGGGGAAAGCGAGGAGGGAAGTGCAAGGGAGAGGAGAGGAAAAACAGGGCAGTAATGCTCTGAGTAAATGCAGCCAGGGCAGCGCGGCTCTGGGTAGTGCAAGGAGAACAAGGGACTCACAGTTGCAGCCCCAAAGTGCGTGGTAGGCCCAAAGGCAGTGCAAGGGTGACTGATCAAGAAAGAGTCTGGACTCAGTGAGACTCTGAGGGTAGCCAAGCAACCAGTCGGTGCAGCAGACAGGTAGGTCAGGTAGGCCAGCAGGGGGGGAGAGAGAGAAAGCAGAATAGAAGAGGAAAGGTTTGAGCTGCTTCCGGAACTTCAGGTGGTCCGGCTCAAGTTTGAGAGGGGCAGGGAGGCTATTCCAGAGGGAGGCGCCTGCAGAGAGAGATCTACCACCCACTCTCAGCCTGGAAAAGTGTTTAACTCTTAGAGAGTTGTAGGTAGCAGAGGAAAGGGCTTGAGAAGGAAGATATTTTGGAAGAGAGTGTTGGATGTAGTGTGGGCCCCAGGCCCAGGAAGCCTAGTCAACAATGCAAAGGGTCTTGAACTTGATCCTTGCAGCAACTGGGAGCCAGTGGAGAGATTTCAGGGCTGGAGAGATAAGATCTCTGGGCTTGAGGCCAAGGATACATCTCACAATCCTGTTCTGGATTAGTTGCAGAGGGTTGAGAGTAGAGGAAGGCAGATTTAGAAAGAGGCTGTTGCAGTAGTCTAGCCTAGAGAGAACCAAGGCTCTGGAGACAGTGAGCTTCTGGGGGAAAGTGAGAAAGGGAAGAGTACCTTTGAGGAGGAGCAGCTGGTAGTGGGATTCCTGGCGACGCCCGAGATGTGTGGAGAGAAAGAGAGAGTGGAGTCAAAGATGACACTAAGGTTGTTTGCCTCACAGAATGTCGAAGGAAGAGGGCCCAAGGTGGGTGGCCAGAGTGAGAGAGGGAAAGGAGGGGCAGGAGTCCAAATGAGAAGGATCTCCATCTTACCTACATTTAGGCAGAGATCATTGGAGGCACACCAATCCTGAATCGCGGATAGACAGCCAGGAATGAGCGAGAGAGTAGAGGAGTCTGAGGGGAGCCTGAAGGAAAGCAGAGTGTCAGCCGCATAACACTGAAAGTTAGAGGCGAAGGTAGAGATCAGGTGGGCCAAAGGCCAAGTAGAGGTTGAAAAACCAGGGTGAGAGGATGGAGCAGAGAGAAAAGGACCAAGTTGGACCTGGGAGGGGCTGTCCAAGAGGAAGGAGGTCAGCCACTCAAGGGCCTGATCCGTGATGCCCAGGTTCTCATGGAGTCAGGATTGATCAGGATGGCGTGGTTGACCGTGTCGAAAGCAGAGGAAAGATCAAGGAGGAATCAAGGTTAGAGAGCAGATCTTCACAGGTGTTCAGAAGAGCAGTTTCCGTGATTCTGGCAGCTCTGAAGCCAGACTGAAGGTCATGGAGCACAACCAACAGATTCCGTGTGGAGAGTAAGCTGGGAGATGGCCAGCTTTTCCAACAGTTTGCCCAGGAAAGGGGTGATGGAGATTGGGTGATAGTTGGCCAAGCAGGCAGGATCGGCAGACAGCTTCTTGAGGAGTGTATGGATAAGGGAGTGTTTAAGGGGAGAGGGGAACGTGCCAGTGGTGAAAGTGTGATTACAGAAATTGGCCAAGGCTGGAGCGAGGGTGTGTGCATTAAAACACATATTTATATCGTTCTGCTAGTGCAGTGTGCGGCATATCCCTTCAGCAGCACGTTTGTGGGTATTGCGCAAGCGTGATAATCTATGCCTGCCCAGAGTGTGGCGCGACCAGTGATTTGTTGCTGAGTTGGGGGGGGGCCCTCAGCATGGCTCGCAGGGGGCCCCCCACATTTTGTGTTACGCCACTGCCTAGCCCGGATGTCCCTGCTCCTTCGCTATGTTATTTTCCAGCTCCCTTACAGAGACTTTGACAAGGTGAACCATACTTGTTTTGCCTAATATGTTTCTATAACTGCTTCTATGTGGTCAGGACCCACTTGTTTCACAGAAAATATTAAAGAAAATCATAGTCTGCGTTGTCTTTTGGGTGGAAGGATTCCCTGGTGGATGGGACTCTGAAAGAATATGCTGCATCCTCTCCCCATGTTAAACAATTCAAGTTATGGCAATAATGTCAACCCAATGAGCAATTCATTATTAGGTGGAGGTTTAATGTGACAATTCATATTGTGTCAAACTGTTGTAGAAGCAGGTGTATCACTTGGAAGCAGGAGAGTTGGATGACCCACTTTATTAACATGGTGTCTTCCTGGGCAAATCCCCTCATTTTGGTTTTGATATAGGCATTGCAATGACGATCTAAATGGAGTGTGGCAATGACTGGCAGTGAAGAGGGGGGGAAGAGGGGTGAAGAGAGGTGAGGGAAAGGGGCTAGGGATTAGATAAGATTGGAACTTGACTTTTGATGTCTGCAGATGAATGGTCAGGGAGAGGGAAGGTGGTACAGTGCACAGTGCCAGATAGAAAACAATGGTAAAACTGTCTTTAAAGTGTGCTAGGCCAGCAACTAGATCCAGTAGAAACTCTATGGCAATAGCAAAGTGAATTTCCAACAAGACGCTTTGTCTTCAGGCAAAAAAAGCCAGAGAGAGGTTGACTAGGGCAAGGGTGGAACATCACATGTGGGTCCATGATAGCTTTGAGAAGCTCGTGCCTGTAAACTTCCAGTTGCCATCTAAGACATGTTGTTTGCTTGATGCAGTTAAAGCATATGGGGATAATGCAAATCACAGGATTAGTTAAAATTCCCACCTCTTGAAAATAAATCGGGTGATGGACAGACATCCATCCGGCAGCAGTGGATCAACGGATCCACTGCTGCCGGATGGATGTCTGTCCATCACCAATGGGTAACCTTTTAGAAATAGTTAACTGGAATTTTTCAGGACATTCTGCTTTCTGGATAAAAGCCTGAGACGGAACAGTCCAGGCCTCCAGGTAAATGCTGTACCACGCTTTTTTACATATTAAGATCTTGCAAATACAACATCTTTTATGTCTACCATTTATGCTGCAGTTGAGAGCAACGTCACTGCAAAGGGTAGGTGACTTAACAGAAACCAGAACACATGCTTTGGTTCTTATCCGCATGGAGGAAACTGCAGGCCATGAAAGAGCGGTTCAGACTTGTTTCTCTGAGCTCTGTGCTCTGAGCCTGTCAGAGCACACTGTGAGATGAGAAAAGTGTTCCTTCTGTTCAAATGCTGCAGTTTTTTGTCTGGCTGAGAGGGGTTTCTTACATGCATATTAAGCATAACCTGGCATTTTAGGATCACTGCAGTAATAAGATGGAAAACCTAGTTACAATTGGCAAGTATCCTTTTCACAAATAAATGTTGCATTTTCAGTGAACGCTTGCTTGTTCCTGCATTGTGTGCATTTATCATGAAGTTGCATTCATGTGGTGTGTTCAGCGCATTAATGTGTAGGGGAATATTTTCCACAGATGTAATAATTTGCTTGAATACATAAATCTTTGCTGTACAACTGTTTTGGTTATGTTGTATATTCGTATTTAGGTTAGGTAATCTTTTGGTTGCTTGTCGCATACTATTTGCAATCATGATCAGGCAAATTATTTATACTCTTAGCATTACATTTGATTAAAAATTGTGTAAAATATCCCCCCAGCGTAAACCTTATCTGGGACACGGATCAATATTCAATGTCTGGTTTAAATGTCAATTAAACCTGCACTTGGAAGCAATGTGGTAGATGGTATTATAAATGGTCAGCTGCACCAGGGACTTGCTCAAGAGTGAGTGATTGCCATTACACCAATAACAGGCATCACAGCCTCTTTCAAATCTTTAAGACTTCTTTTAAAACATTCAAAACCTAACTCTCCAGCCAGTGTAAGTGCTGTTACAAAACAGCAATAACATGGTTGCATTTGCAAATGAAATTGAAACTCAGCAAAACATGTCCCTGTACTAATAATCCAGACAGGGATTTACATTTTCAGCACTGTGATTATTATTATTTCAGCTGATGGTTAGTTTACTAGCTTCTGCAGGCAGTAAGGCTAACTCGGGACAGCCAAAATCTGACCATGCGATTAGATGGAGATTTTTGCATTGAGCACTTGACTTTGTGCACTATTGTATTATAGCAGTAGCATACGATTAATCACTACTAGGTCCAGTAAATGAAGGCTTTCATTTATCATCAACAGACAGTATCAAACCTCAAAACTCATAATACATGTCATGTTTGCTTTACTGTCTAAGTGGCCAGCTTTGTTTGTGTCTTAAAAATGTAAATATGTACAGAAGAGATCAAATGTGCAGACCTTTGTAGAGGAAAAAGAAAAGGCACATTGAGTGACCTACAGTACACGAACATTTGTTGTTCTAAGGTTGAATTCCTTATAATGATGGTTTACTAAATTCCTACTAGGTGGGATTTTTCTGATTCTGGAAGCAGAGTTAGCTTTTGCATTTCAACTAGTCGCTATTAATAGTATATTAGTTCTATACGTGCAAAGCTTGCACTGCAGGGGAAATTAACTGTTCCTGTTGCATGTGGGTGGTACCACCACTGCTGTTATGCTATTCCTATTCTATGTGGGGAGAGCTTGGATCACTTATCCCTATGCTGTGCAAGTTGTTTGTGATGGGAATTTGGACTGGTGAGCTTATGCTGGTCCAATTCTATCAAGTGTAGCTTGTATTTCTGTGGCCCTTCATTTACCTGTTCAGTGTGGGTGTGCATGCACTGCTTCATCACATGCAGTTTCTTCTCTTTGCGAAGGGACCCTCTACTGCTCTGACCGACTTCACTGTGATAATCTTGTACTGTTGAAACAAATGACGTTCCTGTTACACTTGAGGAAGGAATGATCTACCAAGGTCCATGGCATACCTTGCCTATATTAGAAAGCGAGAGTGCACTCTTGAACCCGATTTTGCACCTCTTCTATAGACGCATTCCTTATCTGTTCTCTGTATGTTCTTCTACCCTTGCTTAACTTGCACGGATCCACTCCACCTGTTCTACATGTTGACAGCTTGCATTGCTCCTGCCCTGATTTGCCTTTTCTGTTTGTGCGAGGTAAGCCTAATCGACTGCTACTCAACTGGGCCGATTCTGTGTGAGTGAAGTGTTAAAAGGTGTATGCTGATATTGTACCTATTCTTTGCACGCAGGAAGCTCACAGGGTCAGTGGCCATCTGCTCCATTTGTGAGAGGGTGTTTGTTCTATTGCACACTGTGATTTATCAGTTACTTTGAGTGAAACCTCATTCTCTGCCATGAGGTGGACCGCTGCTGGATAATAATTCCCATACAGTTTTACGTTTTAGTATGCGTCGGATAGATTTTCACATACGTTTTACTTTTTTTGTGGAGGACTAATTTCTACTCTCAAAGTTTAAAAATAGGGAGGAAAATACTTCCACTGCAAATTCTTATCTGGAGCACTCAAACAGTCTATTTACTGCAAGTCTGGTATAGGTCATTTGGCGTTGGGTGGATTTTCACATACTTTTTACTCTTTTTGTAGAGGACAAGACTCTATTTTGAATTCTTTGAAATTACATTTACTCTAAGTTAAAAAAAAATAGGGAGTTCCTTTTTATGCACCATTGCAAAATCATGTTTGCTCTATGTTACATTAACACTTTGTTAGTTTAACTCAAAGCACCTCTATTGTCACATCCTTAAACATGCTTCCACAATGAAAGGCTTTGCTGTTCCTAAACTTAACACAAATAAGTACTCTTTGAATTCCCACTTCCTTCAAAATGCATGTTATGAACAGCATAACATTTTACCTATGTGTACCTTGTTAACATCTCTGCCGTTGTGTTCCCATTTTAATGAATGCTTCTTGCTTTGCATCTTTAAATAAAGTTAGGTCTTGCAGGTATTAAAACTGGGCTTTTATATCGCGCTTCAAGTTGGAGCCCAGCCTCACCATGCACAGCATACGGTATCAAACTCATGCTGCACATGGTGTCTTGCTTCCAAGACAGGCATGTTGCCGCTGAGCTATTTTGTATAAAATGCTGCATAGAAAGGAAAAGACAGTCAAAGTAGGGTTTCAGTTTGTATGAAGTAAAATTCCTATTGTTTGTTGATTTTGGCCCAATTCCAAATACCATTTGCTGTAGCAATATCCAACAGAAACCACTTGCAACTGACAACTGAGATGTCCACCAAGATTATATCAATTTTAGAACCCTTTTCTATGATGCTTGTTTTATTTGAGATAATTACGTTAATTTAGAAATACAACCCTATTTCTTGGTGGATTCCAGGCATGTCAGCGAGCTACTCCTGCAGGAATAAGGATGCCTCTGGCAGGACTCTGCCAATAAAATGTGGCTTTGAAGCACATCACTTGTGTATAAGTACTTTGCAAATAAACAATTACAATTACAACCAATCCTTGTATATGATGAAGACACTTACTGTACATGGTCAATAAATGTTAATCGTATTATATTGCACATAATCCCAAATCAATCTGCCAGAAAGCAGAGCTCTCAATGTTCACAGTTCCATGTGTGAGAAAGCAAGTGCCATTCTTTTCTTGGAATTCTGAGTACTTTATCTTTTCAATTTTAAATGTTGCTGCTCATTCCCATTTGTTGTCTCAGAATTCTGGAAGTTTAAGGTTTGTCTTTTCCATTTTAAATGTAGGACTACAATTTCCAGAATTCCAAGAAAATAAATGGGACTGTATGGCTTTCTCATCCATTTACTCATCCATTTCTTCTATTTCTGTCACACTAGTCTGTGTCTCATCCATTGTGATTGTGTACCACGATGTTAGATTTACAGGGTAATTCATGAATAAATGTGCGCCGAAAAGGGGAGCGCAAGCGTGAAAATCGCAGTGCACTCGTGCTAAAGCCGCACACGCAGCCATTTGTCGATTCATGGAATGCGCCGCGCGTGTAAACCCTGGGATGTGCGCCAAATCTGTGGGTGCCGCACACAGGCACACACGTCACTAAACGCTGTGCGCGACACGCACAGCGAAAGCGCACAACGTATAGCGCACACAAGAAAAGGGGGCAGAACACAGGGTGTAACACGCGGAATGGGGAACAATGCATGAAAATGTGGGCGTTACGGGGGAAGTACCGGAGGTAAATGGTCGCAACGCCCACACGCGCGCTAAAAGCACGTATTCATGGATTCGAGCAGGGGAAACCCGTGCGCCAAAAAAGACACGCTAATCTGGAAACACGTACGCCAGCAGGAAGCAGGTGTAAGCGGCCCCGCGCAGCATAAAAGTGCGCGCAAACAACAAACAAGCTCATACGCTACGATGAATATACCGTTCCTCGCAGCAATGGTTGTGGGACACTGCAGGAGGAGGAGGATAGCCAGGCCCCACATTTTTTTACCCAGGACCAGCCTTTTTGGGATGCCTGATGACCAGGTCTATGGGAGGTACAGGTTTCCACCACTAATAATCCTAGAACTGGTTAGGGAGTGGGGTGATCTCACATCACCCACCCTGTGCTCCCAAGCACTGAGCCCCTTGGAAAAGGTGCTCAATGTACTGCACTTCTTGGCTACTGGGTCATTTCAGCGGACAAGTGCCATAGTTGGGGGTGTCTCACAGGCCATGCAGTCACGCTGCCTACACCAGGTGTTGGCGATCATGACTGCACGCCCCTCAGTCCACAGGCACATATACATGCCCAGAACACCTGCAGAATGGCAGGCCGTCGTCCTGGACTTTTACAGGATGGCACAGTTCCCCAAAGTGCTAGGTGCCATTGATTGCACCCATGTGGCTCTACGTCCTCCCAGGGCCACTGAGCACATCTATCAAAACCGCAAGCACTGGCATTCCATCAACGTGCAGGTTGTATGTGATGCCAAGGAAATCATCACCTCATTATATGCCAACTATCTCTGGGTTCCAGCCATGATAGTTTCATATTCCGAATGTCATCCCTAAACCGGGACATGGAAGCTGGGAGGCATGGCGACACATGGCTAATTGGTGAGTACACATGCCTCTGCACATGCATGCATGTCAGGCACTGAGAAATTGGAAAATCCAACTAATGACAGCCATTATCACCTCCCCAGGGGACAGTGCCTACCCTCTGAGCACCTACATGATGACGCCAATACGGAACCCCACCACACAACCCGAGGTAAGATACAACACAGCTCATATTGCAACCCGGGGCATAGTGGAGCGCACATTCGGAGTGCTGAAGTCACGCTTTTGCTCCCTTGACCGCTCCAGTGGGCAGCTGCTATATGTGCCCACAGTAGTGTGCAGGATCATAGTGGCAGCATGTGTCCTGCACAATGTTGCAACCAGGCGGGGCGTGCCGGTGGACATGGTGGTGCCCCCACACCCCCAACCACATGCACGGCTGCTGCACATGGGAGGTGAAAGGGCACGTGGTGAGGCAGCCCGTACCCAGCTTGTGGCAAATTTCTTCACCTAAAATCCCACCCCTGCGGAGTGCACACAGGCCTGGCACATACAAGCTGACAATTTATGATGATGACAAAAGGGAGAGTCAACTGTCACAACCATACCACCCTGAGATTGTATACCTGGAAGTGCTACATCATGTGCATCCCTAGCTACTTAAACACACCCAATGCTGTGTCAGTAAAAGGCACACATTCATGCAGTATGAAAGACTACCCACTAGCAAAATACTACAACCAAATAGCGGCATGTCACCCAACCCTTCCCTAACCCCATCTCAGCTACCCAACACACCATGGCATGGCATGCTATGTGAAAGCAACCAAATGAATGCACAACACATGACACAAGTGTCACAAAGTGCACTGTCCCAAATGGAAACAGGCCAGAGACAATTTCCTAATGAAAAAAAAACAGCACACTTGAACAAATACTTACCAGAAAGACAAAACATTAGTACAGGATCCAACAGTGGCAATGTATGACAGTAAAAAATGAAAGTAGTGCAAGTGTCACAACCTGACAAAGGCAGCACATCGACACCTTCCAACTGCAGTGTGTTGCTAGTAGGCAAATGTGGCAGTGTACTGCATACAACATGAACTGCATTTGCAATGAAGACGGGCTCGTTAAGACATGAAGAAGCTACATCTATATATGCAAAAAGTCCTGTACGTAATACTATCTACAAATCACCCATGCAGTGGAGAAATCAACACCAATCCCCACTAGGGATGTATACACAGTTTGGACTACAGACTGCCCACACACCTTATGGGAGCCCAATGCCTCTGTGTAAGTTACTGTCACTTGGTCACACCCTTTGCAAGCCCATGGAAAGGGGAAGCAGGAGGGGCGTGTGTGTCAGGAACCCAAGTTTCTAACCCAAAGACAGGACAAGCCTGCATGTGCCCAGCTGGAATACACAGTGGATGCCTACGGGAGCCAAACAAAGCAACACACTGTAACATGAATTCACAATCTGAAAGAAAATGGTTATGAACAAAAAAGTAAATGCAAATTAAACAAAGAAAAAGAAAAGGTAAATGAAAAGTAAACCAAATAAATAAAATAATAAAGGAAAAATCAGAATACAATTTAAATAAAAAAATTAAATGAAAATAAAAAACAAATTAAAAATGAAAAGAAAATGAAAATAATAAATAGAAAAAAGAAGAAGGAAAAAGATAATAAATAAATATAATTCTAATTCTAATTTGCAATTTGGAATGAAATATGAAAAAACCAACAGAAAAAAAATAATCAGAAATGGCCATGTGTCGACTGGTGGGTTGGGGGGTACCCAGGAGGGAGGAGGTACAGGGTGCACCCCAACACCCACATGCGTGGATGTTGAGAAAAAAAAAACCTCCATGGGCTCATGGCCTGCACGGCTACCCTACAGTGGGAGGACTGCCGTTGCTGTCATCACCCTCTGGTGGTACATTAGAAGGTGTGCGTGATATGGGAGGCAGACCACACAAAGTCCTGGCATGCGCCTCCATGGCAGCAAGCATGCGGTTCTGAAACGTTTAGTTCAGCAGGATAATGGTACGGAGATCCCCATGCAGCACCTCACGGGTAGCACGCATTTCTGCCTGCAAGGCCTTGCGTGATGCTCCGATCTCCTCACGGGTTGCCTGGAGCTCAGCTGAGAGTGTGCGTGTTAGCTGCTCCAGCTGCTGTTCTGACCTTGTACTCTGGGACACCTCAAGTGCACCCAGAGTATCTCTGAGGGACCTCTGTTCTAACCTCAGGGCATCCCTGTGGGCCTGTGACTCTGCAGATATGGCTGTGCGCAGAGTCTCCAGTCCAGCCCGTCGGTCCCTGTTGGACGCCAACATGTCCCCCCTGTGTGAGCGGCACATGAACTCTGTTGCCTGCTGCTGGAGCTCAACCTGCCTTTCAGGGGTGAGAATGAAAGTGGCCACCCTATCCACGGCCTGAGCCATCATCTCACGCGATGCCCCCTGTTGTGCTGCAATAGTATACATGGAGTTTTCCCACACAGTATTGCCTGGTGGCGTATGGCCACCGCGTTGGCGGGCACCACACCTGTTTGGGGCAAGGTGATGTGCACCTTGCTATGCTGGCACTGCCTGAGGCTGCAGGACTGCATTCCTCCTTTGATCTGCTGGCCCAGGAAAAGGAGCAAATATAGTGGAGTGTGACCCTGCATCCGTAACCATCACAGGCAGACTTTTCAACACTGAATGCCCCATAGAGGGGTCTACCCCCAGTGCAGGTGGGTTGGACAGAACAGCATCCCTGCCAGAAACACTCACCTGCGATGGGACATTTGTCTCAATGTCAGATTCAGCACCTGAGCCATAGAGGTCTTCGGAGGTGTACCCAAAGACACCCGTGGACAGGATGGTCTGTTGGAGTAATCGATTTTCACGCACCACCACCCCATGTCCTCCACTGGTGCCTGGTTGTGGCTGTGAGTACTCCTGCCTCTGCGCCATCTACTCCTCCTCATCAGCATCTAGTGCCTCATGACCTGCAAAAACATAAAAGAAAAGTAATGAAGACAGGCATGAGCAGCATAGCCCACACATATAGGCATCATGAGGTACACATCGAATACATAAATGACACATGTCACACATGACAAGAACTCTGGCATGCATGCACTGGCAATGAAGTGGAAGGGGAGCCAAAAATCAGACATTGAGGACTCCAAGTTGGAAAAGCAACACATGCGCTGCATGCTGCATAGCACCTGCATCACACATTATCCTGTGAGTGGCATGGACAATCCACATACATGACACATGCCAGCACACAGATGGCACGTAGCATAGCCATGGCAGATTTGACAAGGACACCTAGATGGTAGCAAATCAGTACTGTCACCCATCCATGTGAGATGGACGTCATGAAATAGAACATGCAAAAGAGTGTGACAAAACACGAATGTGCCACACAATGCAACAAAGCCAGTGTTCACTAAAACAGTGATGGCAGGCACATGGATACATCAATGGTTGGTCACTTGGACATGACAGAAGAGAATTGTCATGTTGAACATTCAAACAGGACCCCGAAGTGATTGTGTGCAGGACACCTGTAGGTGCACAATACTCAATCAGCCTGATTGATGAAATCATTCCCATAATAAGTAAACAAATAAACACATGTGGGGCATTGTGGGGTGAAATCTATGTCTGAAGTATGTTGAATTTGGGGCAGAACAGCACAAAAATGTGTGTTAATCATGCAAAGGATTCCAACAATCAGGAAGAATGAACAGGAAAACAGTATGAACAATGTTGTGGCAGGATGGCAGTTGAAGGGCAAGTGCAGTAATCAGGTGCAAATTGTTAACTGCGGTCAGAAGGGATAGTGTAAAACCCAACTCAAGGCCGGGGGATGGTTTGCAGGCACCACATGGGTGACCCATGGCAGTCATGACTACACAGTCTCACCTGGCTCTCAATCAGAACACATCACCCAAGCAACATACAAATGGTTTGCACACACATGCATGCCCACTCACCGGACATTGCCTCAAGATCTGGTAGGTCTCCCACACCTTGGATCTGATCCTCTGTGATGAAGCCTCCAGCGATTGACTCATGTTCTGTGAGTACTTCTTCCTCTGGTGGAGACCCACTGCCAGTCACCAGAGTAGAGGCATGATTGGAAGCCAGCTTGTTTTTTGCTCTGCGTTTGAGGTCATTCTACCGCTTAGAGTAAACATCAGCTGTGCGCCTCACGAATCCATGGGAACTAATCTGGTCCGTGATGCACTGCCAGTGGGCCCTACGTTGAGTAGTCGTAGTCTTGCACCCTGCAGTCACCAGCATTCCATGGCCATGGGCCGGCAGGTATCCCACAAGTGCGTCTAGTTCCACATCATTGAAACTCTGCTTCTTTGATGTGCCGGAGGGGGGAGCCGTGTCTGGGGTCCCAGCCTGTACCGCAAGAGCACCCTTCTTCCTCTTGAGAGGTGGTGCGGACCCTGAGTGGCTTATGCCGCTCTGGTCGGTAGGGGCTGAAGTGCACGTTGACTGGGCACTGGAAGTAGCCAAAGTTACGATGACCATAGGTCTTACTGCAGGCATTGGCTGCTGGGTGATGCTGGCAGGACCAACCTTGGTGTGATGGTCTTGGACCAACACTGTCCCGGCTGGGTGACTCGGAGCTGGGGTGGATTGAGCTGCAGCTGCCCCTGCAGCCTCCTCACCCTGGCTACTTGGGGCAGCAGATGACATTGCTGCCCTATATCCACGTGGCCTGGTGACAGCAACTTTCACCGCCACACGTGGCTTTGACTTGGTGACACGGAAGTCGGCCTGTGAGTCATCATGTGCCAGTTCGGTCAACAACATGGGCCGGGTTAACAAGGCCTGAGCTGGGATGTTGTCAGCTGCATCTCCCCAACCCATTGGGGGGATGGGCATAGGTGTCCCTGATTGGTCCTCCACACACTGGCCTCTTGGGCCACCCTGCACATTCTGGCCATGTCCCCTACCGCGGACACCTCTTGAAGGTCAGCCACCTTTGCCTACCTTACCACTTGGTCGCCTCCCAACCATGGCACTGATGTTGTTGTGCGAATGGGAGGTGCAGTAAGCAAAGTTCCTGGGCAATTGGGGTGAAGGGGACAGGGTACTAGATGGAATACGTACCCTAGTGCTCTAGCAAGGCTGTCTGTGTCCCCTGAAAGAAGATGAGGGGTCAGTCAATGCTCAGGCACCCCAAAAACAAAATTTAATGTGCATGCGACCCCTGGTAGCCCACGTGCATGGAATAAAGAACCTGCACTACGCTGAGGCACCCAGAAACACAAAAATAAGCGAACGCGTGGTACACGCAGGCTGCAATGACCTCTGAATGGGTACGCGACACACGGGGGCAACCACAGTTGAAAAATATGTGCACGACTCACTGTCTGCCTGGAAAAAGAATGTGAAAAAGACTTGCGTTGGCAACACCCCTGCCAAAAGAAGAATAGAACACTGTGTGAGTATACAAGGAGTACGAACTGGAATCGTTGTGAAGTAATCGCATGTGAACCGACAAGAAGTACAAGAATCACCTGCTCGCTCTCCACAAAAAGCACCTACAAGCAAATGGCGTCCTGCACGTACCTTTTAACCCAGCCCAAATGAGCGACATCACTTACACGTGTACGCGCTAAGGGCCTTTCCTCCAATTACATGCAGTGACACCCGGACGTGCAGTTTTTGCACGTGTACAATCACTATGCACCCATGTGGAGGGAAACGCCTGTGCGCATTACGTCACAGACGCGCTTATGCGCTAAGGGCCCTTCCTCGAATTACACGCTGACGTGCAGTTTTTTCACGTGCCAAATCACTCCGTATCAAGCTGGCCACGCGACAACACATGGAAGACCACGCTCCTGCCCAGAAGGCCATTTTCCTGCCCCCCAGAGCCCCGAGCCCGCTCCCACCTGCCATCTGCTGCTGCCTGCCTGCCTGCTGGCCAGGTGCCCTGCTATTTGGTGCCTGCACGTCAGCCATCTGCAGGGGTCCAGTTGCTGTGACCACCCCTGCTGGAACAGAAGACTCCCGACTGAAGTTCCATTGCTCCACAGCCCAGCACCAGGACCCAGTTGCCCACCCACACCTGCCTCGGGGGTTGTCATATCAGGGGATACACCATCGGAGACCACTGGCAACCACCAGCCAGAGAGGCAGAGGGCTACCAGCTTCAGTGCCGCAGAAGTTGGTATCCTGGTGGAGCAAGTCCTGCTGCATCATGATGCCCTCTTCGGATTACGACATGCCAACAATGAAGGACGGAAGAGGATCTGAAAGGACAATGTGGCTGCCATCAACGTGGAGGGGGTGGCAGCCGCGACATGGCACATGTCTGGAAGCGCTGGGAGGACTTCAGGTCCAGGTCCCTCAGCAAGGCCTGGCACCTCTTGGAGGCAACGCATGCAGAGGGGTGCCGGTTCCACCTTAACAACATCCAGATGAGGGTCCTGGAAAATATACGCCCAGCGCTCCACCTCCAGGTCCTTGAGAGGCAGACCCGTCAGGAGTCGAGCGGTAAGTGTCCATGTGTACTGATTGGATGCAGTGCATGTTGAGGTGTGCCAGGAGTGTGCAGGTTGGACATATGTCTTGAAAAGCCCATGTATGGATGTGTATGCACAGGGACATGAGCCTGCCGCATGTGAGTCCAGCCAAGTGTGAGGCACATCAATGGTCTATGCGTTGAAATGCATTATGCACAAATGCATGTGGGGATGCACACATGTTAGCATTTCTGTGTAGGTACTGTGGCATGGTTGGGGTGTGACACATGGATGCTGGTTCCACCTTCATGTACGTGCACAGTGTACATGTGTGTGTGTGTGTGTTTGTGTGTGTGTGTATTTGACATGTGTTGGACTGTGATACACCATGAATGTATGTGACACCGACATGTAGGAGGCTGATTGGCAGATGTGACATAGTTGCCGATGATTTCACTGTGACAGGTGGTGGAGATGTACAGATGCATGTATGTCTGGTGGCATGTGTGCATGTGTTCTGCACTCCCCGTGTAGCTAACCTTCGGATGCTCATGCTGTTGTATGTGAATGGATGGTGCTGCCTGCTGCAACATTCCTGTTAATTGGTGCATGTGTGTGGGTTCAAATGATATGTGCGTTGGGGAGTGTGATGCCATCTGTGACGTTTGACACTGCCACTCATGTACAACTGTCATATGTGTATCAGACCATTGTACAGTGCCCTGATGCCTGTGTTCTGTCTCTCCCTGTCTGCAGCGTCAACTGATGAAGAGGGCGGAGACGGTGCTGTGGAGCACAGCGGCAGGGAACCCACCGCCAGCCGGAGACGCAAGGACCAGCTCCCCTCCCGGGTTGTCATCTCTTCGGGGAGTGAGGAGTCTGGTGCTGCACCCGTGGCCGCAGCTGCCGAGGGTAGGTCCAAGAGGCAGAGGTCAGAGGTGGACTCCTCGGCAGCAGAAGGGCCAGCTGAGATCCCACAGGGGCCTATGGAGGACGATGGTACGGAGTCATCCAGGTTGGTGGGGGGTTTGGTTGAGGAGGAGGCCATGGAAGGCCCATGCTCGGGGCCTGGAGGGGGGCATTCCACTGGTGCTAGTGGTGCAGTCCAGGGTCAGGGACAGGAGGCAGCACAGGCCGCCGCGGAGGTGCCTGTGTGTAATCATGTCCCCGATCCTGTGACTGCATCATCCCGCACCAGCAGGGATGCCTTCGTCCAGACCCATTTTCAGGGAGGGGATGCGCGAACAACAACTGGCTTTCCTCTCAATGCGGACGTGGCTATCCGGGGCTGGGTTGAGCCTGTCCTGGCTGGGGTGGCGTTGCGTCAACTTGGCATTCAGGATGACATGCAGGGTTCTCGTGTGGACAATGCATGTCATTTTGAATACCTCATTGACCGTTTCGACCTACTAGGACGGGTCAGCAGTGCTGGGTTCCTCTGTGTGCTGGAACTTCTATCGACGCCCTCCTCAACTGAACCCCCTATGTGCCAGTCATCCTCCGTGCCATCTTCCTGCCCAGGTATCACCTGGGCACCCTGTGGAGCTGGCCCTGACCCAGCGGCAAGGCTGGTGGAGGACACATCCCTGCCACAGTCGGGAGTCGGAGGTCCAGCAGGGGTGGCCACCCCAACAACTGGACCCCAGCAGGAGGAGGACGTGCAGGCATCGACAGGCAGGGCACATGCACGGCAGCAGCAGGCTCAAGGTGGGAGCAATGATGGTTCGTTGTTCCCATCACAAGGGCAGGCATCGGCCGGAGGGCAGGAGGACCCTGGATTGGGTGTGTCTTCCGTGTGGCAGCGGTTGGGCCAGCAAATAGATGCAGAGCGGCGGCGGGCGGAAGAGGCACGGCTCACTATGGTCAGGGCGGAGAACTCCATGCGCAGGGTGTTGAGGCGGGCTGAGTGCCTCGAAGCAACTCGCAGGGAGTTGGAGGAGGCCATGGCTGCATCCCTGCAAGACTTCGGGGCCAGAGAAGAGGCCCGCCTTCAGGACATTGAAGAGCAGTTTGTTGATGCCCTGTCCCGGAACATCAACAAGTGAGCCGTTGGACTTGCCTGCCACCTTTGTGCATAGTTCTTTAGGTCTCATTTGTTTTTTCTTTATTTTGGAGTTCATGGACTTTGCTTCACTTTATGTACATAGTTATTTTTTTAGGTTTTTTGGTAAGTTTCCTTTTGTTTGGGCATCATGGACCCTTTGCATATAGTTCCACACTTGTATATAGTGTAGTTATTTTGTCATCCAATGGATCAATGTTTTTTTTTAAATATTTTCATGTACTTTATTTGTACATTTAAAATGGACAACTTCAGTTTTTTCCTCTTGTGGATTTTTGTTTACATTCGATTTGTTTTTATTTTGGATTTCATCATTTCTTCATTTACAATTTTGATGTTTCATGATGTTTCTTTCTTTACATATTTTAATACCAATCATATTTCTTCATTATTGGTGTTGTGTACTCTCATTGGTTTTGTGCATGTCTCTATGAGCATTGCCTCAGTCATGTGTTTCCACTGTGTGGCTCTGTTGTACTATTATGCATGGCCATGGTGGTTCTTTTGAGGCTCTCATGGCATGGGTACTTTGGGAGTGGGTGCAGTGGATGGTTGCGTGCTTGTACTGGGGGGCCAGGGATTTGTGTGGGCATTGGGCCCATGGGTCTCTTTTGTTAAAACATGGTGTTTGGTGGGCAAGTATCGGGGCCTGCTGGCAGATGCCCGTCAATAGTGGGTGGGTGGGTGGGTGGGTGGGGGACATGAGTCGGGGCTTGCTGGCAGGTGCCCATCAATGGTGGGTGTGTGAATGGGGGACATGAGTCGGGGCCTGCTGGCAGGTGCCTGTCAATGGTGGGTGGGTATGTGGGTGGAGAACATGAGTCAGGGCTTGCTGGCAGGTGCCCGTCAATGGTGGGTGGGTGTTTAGACATGAGTCGGTGCTTGCTGGCAGGTGCCCGTCAATTGGGTGACATGAGTTGGTGCCTGCTGGCAGGTGCCCGTCAATGGGACATGAGTCGGGGCTTGATGGCAGGTGCCCGTCAATGGTGGGTGGGTGTATGGGGGGGTGGGTATATGGACATGAGTCGGGGCCTGCTGGCAGGTGCCCCTCAATGGTGGGTGGGTGACTGGGGGACATGTGTCAGGGCCTGCTGGCAGGTGACCGTCAATGGTGGGTGGGTGGGGGACATGAGTCAGGGCTTGCTGGCAGGTGCCCTTCAATGGTGGGTGGGTGTTTAGACATGAGTCGGGGCTTGCTGGCAAGTGCCTGTCTTGGGGGACATGAGTCGGGGCTCACAAGTGCATGGTGCCATGTGGGCTGCCTGCAGGGCATGGTCAGGGTTGTAGGGTAGTCCCCTGTGGTGTGGGCTGCCTGCAGGGCATGGTCATGGGTGTAGGGTAGTCCCCTGTGGTGTGGGCTGCCTGCAGGTCATAGGGAGGGGGTAAGGGGCCCAATGCCAAATCGCGTGTAAAACTCCCTGCATACCCACGAAATACACGTATCCCGCTCTCGCTACTCCTATCGCATGTGAAAATCCCTGCACACCCCCGAAATACACGTACCCTGCTCACCCAAGGCCTATCACGTGTGAAATTCCCTGCGCACCCATGTAATACACGTACCCCACTCGCGCAAGGGCTATCGCGTGTGAAAATTCCCTTGCACCCCCGAAATACACGTACCCCGCTCGCCAAAGGCCTATCGCATGTGAAAATCCCCACCCACCACTGAAATACACGTACCCCGCTTGCCCAAGGCCTATCGCATGTGGAAATCCCTGTGCACCCCCGAAATACACGTACCACACTGGCGCCAGGCCTATCGTGTGTGAAACTTCCCCCCACCTCCGAAATACACGTACCCCATTCTCACAAGGACTATCGCGTGTAAAACTTCCCACGCACCCCCAAAATACACGTGCTCCGCTCTCGCCAGGCCTATCGCGTGTGAAACTTCCTGTACACCCCCGCAATATGCGCAGGCACCCCATCCACCCTGGGCATGCCCCACAGGCAGCCCACTCACCCTCCCCATGCCCCATAGGCAGGCCATCCACCCTGGGCATGCCCCACAGGCAGCCCACACCACAGGGGGTATTTTTTCTATGCAATTTACATGGCGCGAGCGGGGTACACGTATTCAGGGGTGCGGAAGTACATTTTCATACATTTTGGCTGCCGTGAGCGGGGTACGCAAAGTATTTTCACACAATTACAGTGTTGCGGCCATGTAGGCTGGTCCAGGGTTAACGCGGCCCTTTGCGCTGCATTGGGGATTTCAATGGCTTTTGCTTGCGCAAGGGGCATTCTTGGGGGCGTAACTGGCGCTGCGGGATGTTCGCTGCGCCAGTGCTCAAAATGGCTTGGAAATTCCATGAATACGCTGTGCGCCAGAATGCTGTTTAGCGCCCACGGCTGTGGCACGCTGACGCGCGCTCCCTCGCTGTGCTGCCTCTGCGCTGAAATCTATGAATTACCCCCATAGTCTTGCTCATTCAATGTACCCGGGTGTGCAAACCTATGTGCTGTGTAACCTGTATGTACCTTTGCCAGATTCCCATTATAGTATGCCAGTAGAAGGTTAAAGGAAAAACAACAGTGTTTCTATTTTTTTATAGAACTGGTCTTTGAGAAAATGTCATTTTGGTAGTACAGCTTAGAGAATCTTATTTCTATTTCTGTGGAACCGGTCTCTGTTTCGTTCATGATGTTTGTAAACTACAATTTTGGTGCAGTATAGCGGAATTATAACAATGAGTATTCTTTATGTCTACCACATGTGAATGTATGTATATCAATGGCTCTATAATTAGCATTCACTAACAATGCATATTCATTGTTACCTGATTAATGAGTGTAGGTTGTATTTATTTATTAACATAATTGCAAATTGAGAAGCATCTGATTTGTTCCTTCCAAATAGAATGACCAAATGTATTTTGTGTAAAACCCTGATGATCTATAATTGTTACTTTAAATTAAGTCTGAATGTTTATAAGGCAAATAATAATTGTAATCAAAACCACCATGTGAACTTGGATATCATCTAAATACTTCAGAATCCTACCGGTTTCTTTTCATGTTGACTCCATGCATGTGCATTGACTTTACATTTGTTAAATCATAGCTGAAATGGAGGCTACATATCAGTACTTTTGTATTCAATGTACATGTTGGAATGCTATTGTCCAATAAATACAGCCGTTTTTATGTCTGGATTAATACCAGAAACTGTCACATTTGGTCTGCTAATTTCAGAAACACAGAGTAAGGGCACCATACCAGAAAGTCCCAAGTTCATTGTTACACCTTCCAGGTAGTGGAGCATGTAATACTTTCCTATACAATTGTTTAAAAACTCACTGATTACTAATTAACTAATTGTATTTATATTTCATATATTATGTGTTCATTGTTGTTTGCTTTCTTCACCTTTCCTTGATTGGTTTTGTCAAATGTGTATTTCCCTAATGTTCTGATGAATATGAACTTAGTTATTTAAAGAAACCTGTATTTATACAAACTTTGCCAATACATGTCAGGTGCGAATTAGCCCATATGATTGCATGTACACTATAACCATGAAACATGGGTAGGCTATTGAGAAGCTATTGGCTAGCCATCGATGATTCATTGAAAAATATACACACATTCAATGCCATCAGTTACCATTCAAATACATAATTTACTTCATATGAGAATAATTTTGCTGACACACACATTATTTCATTGAAGTGCTGTTCAAGCAGCCTGCATTTCTTAGCTTGGCTACACAAGTGGTGTCTGGTTTCGCACATGCAGGCCACTTTATTTGCTGCTCAGGCCTATTTTCTGTTCTATTTGTTGCCATGTTTAGATAGATAAATCCTTGCAGGATGCAGTTCAAATGCATCTGTTTGCATGCAAATCAACACACAAGTGCCAAAGCAGAACGTAACCGTATTTATTTTACATCAGTGGGGTCACTTCCTGTGTTGGCATAAGGATCAGATGCCATGTGATGTGTCTTGCTCTGCTGCCACTGTTGTGGGGGTAAAGGGTTAGGGATGTTGCTTCCGCCACCCCTCGCATTTATATGAATCAGTGTTCATGAACAGGATAGTTGTAGTCTTTTCCAAGAAGTTGTGTCTGGAGGGTCAGGCAAATGAGCAATGAGATTTAAGCACTACCCTCGACTCCCCAGATTACAGGATGCTCTTAATCCAGGAGCACAATTTGATACACACCTAATTAGAGAAGGTAAGGGAGTACTGCACAGCCACTTGGAAAAGGCCCCTTCCACATTGTGAGCCATGCACATTTTCTCTGCTGTTGAATGAATGAGTTGGCAAAACAATGATGGATTTGATAAGAATGGGTGGCTCCTAATAGAGAGCATGCAGGCAAGTTGTATTCAAAAGCCTCTGTAGGGATTCAGATACAAACTCCAAATGAGGACAAGACACTAAGGGGGTAATTCATAGAATTCAGCGCACAAGTGGCGCACGCGGCTGGCGCACAGTGTGCGCGTGCGAATCCCTGCGCCAGCCGCGTGCGCTAAAATCCATTTCCGCGCACAGCATATTCATGGATTCCAGCCACCAAAACCAGCCGTGGCGCGCAGTGGCGCAGCGACCCTGCAGCAGCGCCAGTTCCGCCCCCAAGAACGCCTCTCGCGCAGGGAAAAGCCATCAAAATCCCCAATCCAGCGCAAAGGGCTGCGCTAACCCTGTACCAGCACGGCAAGCGGGCTACGTGTATCACTGGGGTGCGCGGGAAGTACCTCACGCGATTGGCCCCGTGCGAGCAGGGTACGCGTATTTCAGGGGTGCGCGGGAAGTTCCACACGCGATTTCAGCACGGTACGTGTATTTCAGGGGTGCGCGGGAAGTTCCACACGTGATTGGCCCCGTGCGAGCAGGGTACGCGTATTTCAGGGGTGCGCGGGAAGTTCCACACGCGATTTCCGCAGGGTACGTGTATTTCAGGGGTGCGCGGGAAGTTCCACACGCAATTTCAGCAGGGTACGTGTCATTCAGGGGTGCGCGGGAAGTTCCACACGCGATTTCATCAGGGTACGTGTATTTCAGGGTGCGGGGGAAGTTTCACATGCGACATCAGCAGGGTACGTGTATTCCAGGGGTGCGCGGGAAGTTCCACACGTGATTTCAGCAGGGTACGTGTATTTCAGGGGTGCGCGGGAAGTCCCACACGCAATTTCAGCAGGGTACGTGTATTTCAGGGTGCGGGGGAAGTTTCACACGCGACATCCGCAGGGTACGTGTATTTCAGGGGTGCACGGGAAGTTCCACACGCGATTACAGCAGGGTGCGTGTATTTCAGGGGTGCGCGGGAAGTTCCACACGCGATTTCATCAGGGTACGTGTATTTCAGGATGCGGGGGAAGTTTCACATGCAACATCAGCAGGGTACATGTATTTCAGGGGTGCGCGGGAAGTTCCACACGCAATTTCATCAGAGTACGTGTATTTCGGGGTGCGGGGGAAGTTTCACACGCAATATCAGCAGGGTACGTGTATTCCAGGGGTGCGCGGGAAGTTCCACACGCGATTTCATCAGGGTACGTGTATTTCGGGGTGCGGGGGAAGTTTCACACACAACATCAGCAGGGTACGTGTATTCCAGGGGTGCGCGGGAAGTTCCACACGCGATTCCATCAGGGTACGTGTATTACAGGGGTGCGCGGGGAGCACCACACGTGAATTGCACGTGTGGGTCCTCCCAGGTGTTCCCTCTACACCCTCCACGGCCCCTGCAGGTGGCTCACACCACAGGGGCCTACCCTGCACATGTCCTGCAGGCACCCCATCCACCATGGCCATGCCCCCCAGCCAACCCACATGTCAACTTGCACTACTGCCCACCAATGCATGTCCCCCTGCACCCCCAGCCACCAGGGGCACCCTCCACCAGGCCCCCACCCATGTCTCCCACCCCCCCAACCCCCCAGCAGTGCGGGTCACCCTCCACCAGGCCCCCACCCATGTCTTCCACCCCCCCACCCCCCAGCAGTGCAGGATCACCCTCCACCAGGCCCCTACCCATGTCTCCCACCCCCCCTGACCCCCCAGCAGTGCAGGGTCACCCTCCACCAGGCCCCCACCCATGTCTCCCACCACCCCCACCCCCCAGCAGTGCAGGGACACCCTCCACCAGGCCCCAACCCATGTCTCCCACCCCCCACCCCCCAACACTGTGGGGCACCTGCCAGCAGGCCCCCACCCATGTCCAACTCATGTTCCCCACCACCCCCACCCCCCAGCACAGTGGGGCACCTGCCAGCAGGCCCCCACCCATATCTCCCACCACCCCACCCCCCAGCAGTGCAGGGTAACCCTCCACCAGGCCCCCACCCATGTCTCCCACCCCCCCACCCCCCAGCACTGTGGGGCACCTGCCATCAGGCCCCCACCCATGTCTCCCACCACCACCACCCCCCAGCACTGTGGGGCACCTGCCAGCAGGCCCCCACCCATGTCCAACTCATGTTCCACACCACCCCCACCCCCCAGCACTGTGGGGCACCTGCCAGCAGGCCCCCACCCATGTCCAACTCATGTTCCCCACCACCCCCACCCCCCAGCAGTGCAGGGTCACCCTCCACCAGGCCCCCACCCATGTCTCCCACCCCCCCACCCCCCAGCACTGTGAGGCACCTGCCAGCAGGCCCCCACCCATGTCTCCCACCACCCCCACCCCCCAGCACTGTGGGGCACCTGCCAGCAGGCCCCCACCCATGTCCAACTCATGTTCCCCACCACCCCAACCCCCCAGCACTGTGGGGCACCTGCCAGCAGGCCCCCACCCATGTCCAACTCATGTTCCCCACCACCCCCACCCCCCAGCAGTGCAGGGTCACCCTCCACCAGGCCCCCACCCATGTCTCCCACCCCCCCACCCCCCAGCAGTGCAGGGTCACCCTCCACCAGGCCCCCACCCATGTCTCCCACCCCCCCACCCCCCAGCAGTGCAGGGTCACCCTCCACCCCCCCACCCATGTCCAACTCATGTTCCCCAGCCAACATGTCATCACAATCTAGATCCCTGGTCCCTATGGTCAGCCTCCAAATGCAAAACACCCACCCGAGTATTGCATCCACCCACTCATAATTGCCAATTACATGACAGAACACCAATTGCAAGTTCCGAAACAAACACATTTCCCTCACATACACCCAATGGGTGTAAGTGAATCTCAAAACCCATATCATGATATGCATGAAACCAATGAGATACTACACATTGAAGTTCAATAAAAAATATGTATTAAAGGAAACATAAATAGAATCAAAAATAAAGAAACAGAAATGGGAATGTACAAAAATGAAAAGAAGCATGTCCGTGAAAAAAAGCAAAACCAAAAATCATAATCCAAAGTAATGGTGTCCAAAGTCACTGTCCACAAAACAAAATCCAATGGGAAATAAAATTGAAAGCCATTGCTCCATGGTTAAAATGTGAAAGAAAAATACAATCCAACAGTGAACTATGTACATACGAACAAGCCAGGGTCCATTATCCCAACAAAAGAAATGAAACCTATCTAACTACACTAACTAATAAAATAAACTATATAAAAAAATGTGGCAAATGTCCAAAAGGTCCAAAATAAATCCAAAAAAAAAGGAAACCTAACACTACCTACATAACTATGTACAAGGGCAGCGGGCTAGTTTGACGGCTCACTTTTGGATGTCCCGGGCCAGGGCATCATCGAACTCCTGCTGAATGTCCCGGAGGCGGTCCTCCTCCATGGCCCCGAGGGTCCGCAGGGCCGTCGATGTGTCCACCTCCAAACCCCTGCGGATTGCCTCGAGGCACTCGGCCCGCCTCAGGGCCCTCCGCATGGAGTTCTCCGCCCTGACCATTGTGAGCCGTGCCTCTTCCGCCCGCTGCCGCTCCACATCTATGGCGTGGCCCAACCGCTGCCACACGGAAGACACTCTCTGTCCTGGGTCCTCCTGCCCTCCGGCCGATGCCTGCCCCTCCGATGTTGAAGGCCCCGATCCTTCATGGCTCCCACCACGTTGCTGCTGCTGCTGTGCCTCTGCCCGTGCACTGCCTCCTGCTGCCTGCACATCCTCCGCCGGCTGGGGTGCAGTCGTTGATGTGGCCACCCCTGCTGGACGTCCAACTCCCGACTGTGGCAGGGATGCCTCCTCCACCAGCCTGGCCGCACCGTCAGAGGCAGCTCACAGGGCACCCAGGTGACTGATGGGTGGGAAGATGGCACGGAGGACGCCTGGCGCGTAGGGGGTTCAGTTGAGGAGGGGGTCGTAGCAAGCCCCATCATACGGAGGAATCCGGCCTGGGTGACCTGTCCCAGCAGGCTGACGTGGTCAACGAGCCATTCGAGATGACGTGCAGTCTCCTCATGAAAAGACTGCAGGTCACCTCGCATGGCCCGTTGACGCAACGCCACACCACTCAGAACAGGCTCCACCCGGACCCGGATAGCCACGTCCGCAGGCAGAGGAAGTCCAGTTGTCGTGAGCTCATCCCCTGCCTGAAAACGAGTCTGGACGTAGGCATCCCTGCTGGTGCAAGATGATTCAGGGACAGGATCAGGGACGGCCTGTGCTGCCTCCTGTCCCTGGTCCTGCACTGCACCACTAGCACCAGTGGGATTCCCTCCTCCAGACCCCATCTCTGTTGCTTGCACGGCCTCCTCCTCCACCAAACCCCCCACCAACCTGGATGACTCCGTGCCATCTTCCCCCGTTGGGCCCTGTGGGGTCCCAGCTGCCCCTTCTGCTGCCGAGGAGTCCAACTCCAACCTCCGCCTCTTGGACCTACCCCCCGGCAGCTGTGGCCTGGGACGCGGCACCGGACTCCTCACTCCCCAACGAGATGACAACATGGGAGGGGAGCCGGGCCTTGCATCTCCGGCTGGCGGTGGGGTCCCCGCCGCTGTGCTCCACAGCACCTTCTCCGCCCTCTTCATCAGTTGACGCTGCAGACAGAGAGAAATAAAACACAGGCATCAGGGCAAGGTACAATGGACACATACACACATGACAGTTGTACATGAGTGGCATTGGCAAACCTCAGACATGCCATCACAATCCCCAACACACATGTCATTTCAACTTGCACACATGAGCCATACCACAGCCATATCGCAACTGCCAGCACCATCCATACACATACAAAAGCATGAGCAGGCAAAGGTGAGCCAGACATCACATGCAACACAGGAAGTGCACCACACATGTACACACACCACCACACTTGCATGCATGTGTACACCTCTGCCAAGTGTCGCAGTGTTCAGATGGGCATCCATGTCACATCTGCCAATCAGGCTTCCACATCCGGCTGTCACATGCATCCATGTTGCATCACTGTTGCACCCTTGTCAAATACACACAGATGCACATGTACACAGTGCTGATACATGCAGCTGAAAACAACATACATGCGTGACATCACGGACATGTCTACTTACATACACATTCATCCAAACATGTGTGCCCACACAACTGCATTTGGCATGCAAGCCTACACACACAAGCACCATCCATGTCTCACACATTCCAGCCCTTGCATGTGTTAGCCCCACGGCCCTGTACACCCCCACCCATACTCGACCCCATACAAACAGATGTGCAACCTGCACACTACTGAAAAATCACCACACGCACAGCTCACAATGAGGATGCATGTACACTTACTGCTCGACTCCAGACGGGTCTGCCTCTCAAGGACCTGGACGTGGAGCGCTGGGGATATGCGTTCCAGGACCCTCATCTGTTCTTCCGACAAGTGGCCCCGGCGCCCCATGGCATCCGCTGCCTTCAAAAGGCGCTGGGCCTTGTTCAGGGTCCTGGACCTGAAGTCCTCCCAGCGCTTCTTGACATGTTGGAAGTCGCGGGCTGCCACCCCCTCCGCATTGATGGCAGTCACGATGTCAGTCCAGATCCGAGTCCGTCCTTCCTTGTCGGCGCGGGAACTTCCGAAGAGGGCATCATACTGCCCCAGGACTTGCTCCACCAGGACACCAACTTCGGTGGCACTGAAGCTGGTGCCCCTCTGCCTCTCTGGCCGGGGGTTGTCAGTGGTCTCAGATGGTGTTTGCCCCGACATGACAACCCCAGAGGCAGGAGTGGGTGGGCAACTGGGTCCTGGGGCTGGGCTGTGGAGCGATGGAATCCCAGTCGGGAGTCTTCTGTTCCAGCAGGGGTGGTCACAGCAACAGCAACCCTGGCTGATGTGCAGGCAGCAAATGTCAGGGCACGTGGGCAGCAGGAAGTCAGGCAGCAGCAGATGGCAGGTGGGAGCGTGCTCAGGGCTCTGGGGGGCAGTAGTTCCAACAAGGAAGGACGGACTCGGATCTGGACGGACATCGTGACAGCCATCAACGTGGAGGGGGTGGCAGTCCGCGACTACCAACATGTCAAGAAGCGCTGGGATGACTGCAGGTCCAGGACCCTCTTGAAGGCCCGGCGCCTCGTGGAGGGGGGCCGGGGCCGCATGAGTCCCATGCAGATGAGGGTCCTGGAACGCGTAGGCCCAGCGCTCCATGCCCAGATCCTTGAGAGGCAGACCCGTCTGGAGTTGAGCGGTAAGTGGCCAAGCATTGCTGTGTGAGACAGGGCATGTCGCAGTGTGCTGGTTGTCTCATACTTGCCTGTATGTGTGACATAGGCCATGTATGCATGTGTGTGTGCAGGGACGTCATGCATGTGAGACCAGTAATGTGTGAACCACACGGTTGGTGCATGTGTTCAAATGCAACATGGGTTGCCCTATGCGGAATGGCCACATGAAAGCATGCCAGTCTCTGTTCCTGGAAATGGGTGGGGGTGAGGGATGGGTGCTGATGCCATGTACATGTATGCTGTCCATGTCTGTGTGTCTGACCTGTGTGTCTGTGACTTGTGAATGCCAGGGATGCATGACACATGTCTGTCGCAATGTTCAGGTTCACTGATGCAGCCTAGTCATCCTTGTATCCACTGTGTCTGTGGTGTACGAGGCCAGATAGATGAAACTAGGGTGAAGTGTGTGCATGTGATAGGCATGGCCCATGATGCATGTGAGTTCCAAAACAACATTGTATGTTCCAAGAATCCCTTGGACATGTATGCTAATGTCCATAGCATGCGCCATGCCTGTTACCGCATGTGTTTTACCTGTACTGAGCCATGTGTTGTGGAGGGACATGATGGAAGTGATCTTTGACAGTGCCACTCATCTGCTGTTGCTTCCTGTCTAGGGGACCATTGTACAGTACCCTGATGCTTGTGTTCTATGTCTCCCTCTACACAGCGCCACGTGAAGAAGAGGGCGGAGACGGCTCTGTGGAGCAAAGCGGCGGGGATGCCCCCACGGCTGCAGCGGAAGGGGTGGGTGAGCCCCCACAGGGGCTTGCAACGGCGGAAAAAGGGGTGGAGCCATCCAGGTTGGTGGTTTCCACAGAGGAGGAGGAGGCCGCTACTGAGGTGCACATGGGGCCTGGTGGGGGCATCCCTGCTGGTGCAAGTGTTGCAGTCCATGGGCAGGGGCAGGAGGCAGCACAGGTCGCCGTGGAGGGGCCTGTGCATGTCACTGTCCCTGACACTGTGACTGCACCACCATGCACCAGCAGGGATGCCCCATCCCAGGCCCGTCCGCAGGTAGGGGGATGTCCATGTCATCTGACCCCCCTCCACCTGCGGACGAGGGGACCCCTGGCCATATGGAGAAGGTCCTGATTGGTGTCGCGTTGCGCACAGGTGCAATTCGTGATGAGGTGCGTGCTTCCCGGGAGGAGCATGCACGTCATCACGGAGAGCACCGTGCCGACGTGGCCCAGTTGGGAACGGCCATGGTCGGGGGTTTCCTACATGTGTCGGCCAATCTGGCGACCCTCTCATCCTCTGTGGAAACTATGCACCAGTCGTTCTCCATGCCGTCTTCCGGCCCAGATGCCACCAGGGCCCCCTGTGGACCTGCCCCGACCAATGCAGCCGGCTCGGTGGGGATCCCATCCCTGCCACAGTCGGTAGTCGGAGGTCCAGCAGGGGTGGACACACCAGCAGCTGGACCCCAGCAGATGGAGGATGTGACGGCATCATCGGGCAGGGCACGTGCACGACGGCGTCGGTGGATTCCATCAGCCTGGATGCTTTCGTGCTGGCACAGGCAGTTGCGTCGGAGGCAGCGGCAGGCTCGACGTGGGAGGCATCATGGCTCGGGGCCATCAACATCAGGGGTGCAGGCATCGGCCGGAGGGCAGGAGAACCCTGGAATGGGAGTGGCTTCCGTGTGGGAGCGGTTGGGCCAGCAGATAGGTGCGGAGCAGCAGCGGGCAGAGGAGGAACAGCTCACAATGGTCAGGGCGGAGAACTCCATGCGGAGGGCGCTGAGGCGGGCTGAGTGCCTCGAGGGTCTTCGCAGGGAGTTGGAGCTGGACACTGCTTTATCCCTGCGAGACCTCGGGTCAGGGAACATGCCCGCCTCCAAGCCATTGAACAGGAGTTCGATGATGCCCTGGCCCATGACAACATCCAGTGAGCCGTTGGACTAGCCCGCTGCCCATGTAAATAGTTATGTAGTTAGTGTTAGGTTTCCTTTGTTTTTTGATTTTTTTTGGACCTTTTGGACATTGGCCACATTTTTGTATATAGTTTATTTTATTAGTTAGTGTTGTTAGATAGGTTTCATTTCTTTGGTTGGGACAATGGACCCTGGCTTGTTCGTCTGTACATAGTTCACTGTTGGATTTTATTTCACTTTCACAATTTACCCATGGAGCAATGGCTTTCAATTATTATTTCCAATTGGATTTTATTTTGTGGACAGTGACTTTGGACACCATTACTTTGGATTATGATTTTTGCTTTTGCTTTTTTTCACGGACATGCTTCTTTTCATTTCTGTACATTCCCATTTCTGTTTCTTTATTTTTGAATCTATTTATGTTTCCTTTAATACATATTTTTTATCGAACTTCAATGTGTAGTATCATCTCATTGGTTTCATGCATATCATGATATGGGTTTTGAGATTCACTGACACCCATTGGGTGTATGTGAGGGACATGTGTTTGTTTCGAAACTTGCAATTGGTGTTCTGTCATGTAATTGCCATTTCAGAGTGGGTGGATGCAATACTCAGGTGGCTGTTTTGCATTTGGAGGCTGACCATAGGGACCAGGGATCTAGATTGTGATGACATGTTGGCTGGGGAACATGAGTTGGGGCCTGCTGGCAGGTGCCCCACAGTGCTGGGGGGTGGGGGTGGCGGGACATGGGTGGGGGCCTGCTGGCAGGTGCCCCACAGTGCTGGGGGGTGGGGGTGGTGGGAGACATGGGTGGGGGCCTGCTGGCAGGTGCCCCACAGTGCTGGGGGGTGGGGGTGGTGGGGAACATGAGTTGGACATGGGTGGGGGCCTGCTGGCAGGTGCCCCACAGTGCTGGGGGGTGGGGGTGGTGGGGAACATGAGTTGGACATGGGTGGGGGCCTGCTGGCAGGTGCCCCACAGTGCTGGGGGGTGGGGGCGGTGGGGAACATGAGTTGGACATGGGTGGGGGCCTGCTGGCAGGTGCCCCACAGTGGTGGGGGGTGGGGGTGGTGGGAGACATGGGTGGGGGCCTGGTGGAGGGTGCCCCTGCACTGCTGGGGGGTGAGGGTGGTGGGAGACATGGGTGGGGGCCTGCTGGCAGGTGCCCCACAGTGCTGGGGGGTTGGGGTGGTGGGGAACATGATTTGGACATGGGTCGGGGCCTGCTGGCAGGTGCCCCTGGACTGCTGGGGGGTGGGGGTGGTGGGAGACATGGGTGGGGGCCTGCTGGCAGGTGCCCCACAGTGCTGGGGGGTGCGGGTGGTGGGGAACATGAGTTGGACATGGGTGGGGGCCTGCTGGCAGATGCCCCACAGTGCTGGGGGGTGGGGGTGGTGGGAGACATGGGTGGGGGCCTGGTGGAGGGTGCCCCTGCACTGCTGGGGGGTGGGGGTGGTGGGAGACATGGGTGGGGGCCTGCTGGCAGGTGCCCCACAGTGCTGGGGGGTGGGGGTGGTGGGGAACATGAGTTGGACATGGGTGGGGGCCTGCTGGCAGGTGCCCCACAGTGCTGGGGGGTGGGGTGGTGGGAGACATGGGTGGGGGCCTGCTGGCAGGTGCCCCACAGTGTTGGGGGGTGGGGGTGGTGGGGAACATGAGTTGGACATGTTGGCCTGCTGGCAGGTGCCCCACAGTGCTGGGGGGTGGGGGTGGTGGGGAACATGAGTTGGACATGGGTGGGGGCCTGCTGGCAGGTGCCCCACAGTGCTGGGGGGTGGGGGTGGTGGGGAACATGAGTTGGACATGGGTGGGGGCCTGCTGGCAGGTGCCCCACAGTGCTGGGGGGTGGGGGCGGTGGGGAACATGAGTTGGACATGGGTGGGGGCCTGCTGGCAGGTGCCCACAGTGGTGGGGGGTGGGGGTGGTGGGAGACATGGGTGGGGGCCTGGTGGAGGGTGCCCCTGCACTGCTGGGGGGTGAGGGTGGTGGGAGACATGGGTGGGGGCCTGCTGGCAGGTGCCCCACAGTGCTGGGGGGTTGGGGTGGTGGGGAACATGAGTTGGACATGGGTCGGGGCCTGCTGGCAGGTGCCCCTGCACTGCTGGGGGGTGGGGGTGGTGGGAGACATGGGTGGGGGCCTGCTGGCAGGTGCCCCACAGTGCTGGGGGGTGCGGGTGGTGGGGAACATGAGTTGGACATGGGTGGGGGCCTGCTGGCAGATGCCCCACAGTGCTGGGGGGTGGGGGTGGTGGGAGACATGGGTGGGGGCCTGGTGGAGGGTGCCCCTGCACTGCTGGGGGGTGGGGGTGGGGGTGGTGGGAGACATGGGTGGGGGCCTGCTGGCAGGTGCCCCACAGTGCTGGGGGGTGGGGTGGTGGGGAACATGAGTTGGACATGGGTGGGGGCCTGCTGGCAGGTGCCCCACAGTGCTGGGGGGTGGGGTGGTGGGAGACATGGGTGGGGGCCTGCTGGCAGGTGCCCCACAGTGTTGGGGGGTGGGGGTGGTGGGGAACATGAGTTGGACATGGGTGGGGGCCTGCTGGCAGGTGCCCCACAGTGCTGGGGGGTGGGGGTGGTGGGAGACATGGGTGGGGGCCTGCTGGCAGGTTCCCCACAGTGCTGGGGGGTGGGGGTGGTGGGAGACATGGGTGGGGTCCTGCTGGCAGGTGCCCCACAGTGCTGGGGGGTGGGGGTGGTGGGAGACATGGGTGGGGGCCTGGTGGAGGGTGCCCCTGCACTGCTGGGGGGTGGGGGTGGTGGGAGACATGGGTGGGGGCCTGCTGGCAGGTGCCCCACATCGCTGGGGGGTGGGGTGGTGGGAGGCATGGGTGGGGGCCTGCTGGCAGGTGCCCCACAGTGCTGGGGGGTGGGGGTGATGGGGACATGAGTTGGACATGGGTGGGGGCCTGCTGGCAGGTGCCCCACAGTGCTGGGGGGTGGGGGTGGTGGGGACATGAGTTGGACATGGGTGGGGGCCTGGTGGAGGGTGCCCGTGCACTGCTGGGGGGTGGGGGTGGTGGGAGACATGGGTGGGGGCCTGGTGGAGGGTGCCCCACAGTGCTGGGGGGTGGGGGTGGTGGGAGACATGGGTGGGGGCCTGGTGGCGGGTGCCCCTGGTGGCTGGCGGTGCAGGGGGACATGCGTTGGTGGGCAGTAGTGCACGTTGACATGTGGGTTGGCTGGGGGGCATGGCCATGGTGGATGGGGTGCCTGCAGGACATGTGCAGGGTAGGCCCCTGTGGTGTGAGCCACCTGCAGGGGCCGTGGAGGGTGTAGAGGGAACACCTGGGAGGACCCACACGTGAAATTCAAGTGTGGTGCTCCCTGCGCACCCCTGTAATACACGTACCCTGATGGAATCGCGTGTGAAACTTCCCGCGCACCCTGATATGCACGTACCCCGCTCAATCGTGTGTGTAACTTCCCGCGCAACCCTGAAATACATGTACCCTGCTCAATCGCGTGTGTGACTTCCTGCGCAACCCCGAAATACACGTACCCCGCTCAATCGCGTGTGTAACTTCCCGCGCACCCCCGAAATACACGTACCCCGCTCAATCGCGTGTGTGACTTCCCGCGCACCCCCGAAATACACGTACCCCGCTCAATCGCGTGTGTAACTTCCCACGCAACCCCGAAATACACGTACCCCACTTAATCGCAAGTGTAACTTCCCGCGCACCCCGAAATACACGTAGCCTGGACATTCGCGTGTGGAACTTCCCGCGCACCCCTGTAATACACGTACCCTGATGGAATCGCGTGTGATACTTTCCGCGCACCCCTGATATGCACGTACCCCACTCAATCACGTGTGTAACTTCCCGCGCAACCCCGAAATACACGTACCCCGCTCAATCGCGTGTGTAACTTCCCGCGCACCCCCGAAATACACGTACCCCGCTCAATCGCATGTGTAACTTCCCGCACACCCCCGAAATACACATACCCCGCTCAATCGCGTGTGTAACTTCCCGCGCACCCCCGAAATACACGTACCCCGCTCAATCGCGTGTGTAACTTCCCGCGCAACCCCGAAATACACGTACCCCGCTCAATCGCGTGTGTAACTTCCCGCGCACCCCCGAAATACACATACCCCGCTCAATCGCGTGTGTAACTTCCCGCGCACCCCCGTAATACACGTGCACCGCTCGCACAGGCCCAATTGCTGTAAGTTGCCACTTATGTAATGCATAGGGACGCTACCGCCCGCCTTCGTGTGGCGGACGTGTTTCGGCTTGTGCGTGTCTTTGGCTGTGCGTGGCTTTGCCCTATTCCATTCCATGAATAGGTGTGGTTCGAGTGCGTGTGGGCGTTCCGTCTGCTTCCCTGCAGTACATCCCCAGTTACGCCCTTATTTTGGCGCGTTGTTCCCCATTCCGCGCGTTACGCCCCGTGTTCCGCCCACTTTCTGGTGTATGCGCCAAGGTTGGCGCTTTCACTGTGCGCGTCGCGCACGCCTTTCGGGACTTCTGAGTTTGGTGTTTGTGTGGCCTTTGGGGTGGGATAATTTGAGGGGTCAGAAATGCGAGACAGACACAAATGCATAGTTTCGCACAATTTGCCATTTTATTAAATCCCTAACCTAATAAAAAGATCCCTGCCTAACAAACTAAAGTTAAAGAAAGATGACGTAGTGTCCAAAAAGCACCTGACCCTCACCATAATAAAATCAACAACATTATCTAGGGTTATTGTTTGGCTCTTTTAAATTACACAGAATAATATATCAATTCAAACTCAAAAACTTTAAGTGATACTCCTTGTGACCAGGGTTGGATTCCGTTTGCCTGAATCAATTCAGGAGTACCTTGAGTTAAGTTCAGGTTCAAGAAAGTTCAGTTCAATAACAAAGTTCCATTCAGCATAGGATACAAGGTCTTTTCCATTCAAGACATTCTTTCACATGGCAAAGTGAATATCTTTCTTCCAACTGCTTGTTAACAAATCAATGCAATTGTACATTTTCCACAATCTCCTGCTTGGCAAAACATTTCCTCAGAACACAACTTCATAAATCAGAGCAAATGTTATTTTCTCAAAGGCCAAGCAATTGTTAATACATCATACTTCTTCGTAAGTAAGACTTGAGTCACGATGGTTCAATAATTATTTTCTGAAAAGAAACAGTTCATCAATGCGATGGAATTAACAATTCTTTTCCACCACACCTTTTTACCACAACCACAGTACTTTAAATCATCTTCTTCTTTCCTGGCATAGTCACCTGCCAGGACTAACTACAATTGGTCCCTTTCCTGGTTCACTCACCTGCCAGAATAAAACACCCACTACTACAATTGTAATCTGTGGTAATGCTTGTTCCAAAACTCTCCACACCCGAAACATAAATGAGGAGGTGTGAAGCAACACATGCTCCTCTTTATAATCTTTTGACTCTTAACAAAGTGAGTTACATCTCTTCCCAAAGTGATATTCCAGAAAATGATTATGTTCTCAGGCTCACCTTTTGGGTGTAGGCAATGCAAGTTACAGTTCTCTCCCCCTGGGTTTCTCTTACAAGGAGGGCTTTCCTCCTGCTGGCTTTATCTTCTGGTTATGCAACATATTGGATGTTGGCCGTTGTGGGTTACAGTTGTCCCTTAATTGGTATCCCTTGTTAGGAGAGTTGCGCCCACTTTGCTTTAAAATTCCTCTTCTCTGGCTTTGCCAATGTGTGTTAGAATGATTCCCCAATTGGTATCCCTTATTAGGAGAGTTGCGCACAACTTGCATCAATTCATTTGTTCGGTATTCAACATTATTACTTTCACCTAGCGATTTTCTTTGAAGCACCCTGGGGTCACCTGCTTCAGGCGAACTCACTTTTATGGCTTAGCATCTCTTTCTGATTCACAGGTGTTGCTGTGGATCTCTCCGGGTCCTTCTCTGCTTCTGCCAGCTCCGGTTTCACTGCCACGCTCTGAGCAGTCCTTCACAGGAGCTCTGGGAGCTCGGTGCAACCAGCAGTGCGACTTCAGTACCAGAGCAGTTCACGGCATGTCCGAAGCTCATCTCCCATACGGCGTGTCTTGCTTGAAAACTGTGCATTCTCTGCATGGCCACAGTGCCCCAGCATCTGCAACATCTCCCGCACAGCGTCCAGATGCCGCCAAAACTACACCACCAGCATCTCTCTGCTTCTGCTTGTGAAGCCCAATTATATATTTAAATGTCCTGCTCAAGTGATTTCTGCCATAACAACTAGAACGCTCATTCTTCTTCATTGCCTCTTAAGCCCTCTTCCTCATCCCAGTAACTTAAGTATTATGGGACTGGAAGTCCAAAGCGGTGTATATGTCAAATTGTCAGTTTGTTTACAATATACCATTAAGTCTTTAGGAACATTAGGGGAATAATTTAAAGAGGTATCCCACTGCCTTTCTCATGAGTACCCTCCCATGTACCCTCCCATGTAATCCTACTTCATAATACCATCCGTTGGTTCAGGATCAGGTAGCGACAGCCTTTCCCTGGCCACATTAGAGGAGGGCCACGTCAGGAATTTAGGGATGGTCTCAGAAGATGAATCACAATCACCTCAGTGATATGGAGAAGCTAAACTCATGCAGAGTGCCCAATACCACCTCAGGCCTCTGGCCAGGTGTTCACACCTTTTTACATAGGCACATTAGGCTTTTTCAGGATCGAAAAGATCACTAGGCCCTTATTAGGGCACCAAGCATTAATGGCTGTCCTTGAGCTATAAACAAATCTCTGTAAAACAATTAAATAGCAGACTTTTATGTGATGTGTATACCACTCATTGCAGCATCATACCCCACATTAAGGTTTCCGTGCTGTACTCGCTATATCTGTAATGTCGAACATCATCAGCCCTGAGATGAGCACCTAATTGATGGGGCTGGGAGGAGGAGAGTTGAATCTGTGAATGTCATAACCAAAATCCAGCAATGTCTTGTCACTCATGATGTCCTCACACAGGATACATCTTACTTACAACCTAGTGGTAAATGATACCCATAGAAGAAGATAACGAAGCATCATGATGAGTGTGAGTTGTTCTATATACTGTAGTAGGTGGGGCTGATTTGGGTTGTTGTACTGCATAGTGCAGGAAGTCGATGCCCATACATGCCAACCATCATTATTGAAATATCACTTATCCCACTAAGGGTCAATTGGCACAATTGACCCTCACTTTTATCCTCTCAATATCTAAAATAGAATTCTGTGCCGGTGGAGCTGATGGGCCCAACTGGAATTTCAACCCTCGTACGCTCCAAGACCATAGAAAGGCACATATCTTGAGATCAAGGGTTGTTGGAAGAGAATGGCAGGTTTTGGCTCTAGATTATAGTCTCAAAAGTGTAGGAGAGAAGCCTGAACAGGCGGAGTGTAGAATGGCAAATGGCCAGAGAAACAGTAAAAGGACTGAGTGGAGAAATTCATGGTAGGTGATGAGAGTGCCTACTCTTGTAATCCAACGAGGGAGCTGTAACTGTGCCTCACACCTTCGTCTCCCTGCATTTTTTCTCTGCCTTCCGGCTCCACACAGACGACTCATCTGCTGCTGCTGATGCCGTGATGGCAGAACCAGCATCATCATTGAACAGGAATGATGCAGGTGACATGGACTTTTGGAGGTTCTTTTATGGAATGAGAATGAACACACCATGGGTTGTGAATTCCATTTGTGGGAGATATCTGGTGACTTTTGATCCCTGGTGAAGTTGGATGGTGAATGTCATGGCCAACATTCATAAAACGTACAGAGACTGAACCGTGTTGCTGGTCCATGGACCATGCAGGTGATGGTGAAAGACCAAACCACACCCAACAAGGAAAAGGCAAAGAGCTTTGTTGAGACACTGACAGCTATGTTGTTGTATACGTTTACTAGTGGTACCACTCGGCATTGCAAGGATCTGTAGCTGACATGCATGTGTGGTCTGGTATAGCCTTGTGTAGGCTTTATTTGGTCATAACTTAATATTTTTGAAAAATCACAAAATTGGCAAATGCCTGAAATCGTCTATACTGATAGCACAAGACCGGACCCCGCCCCACACCTGTGCAGGGCAAATGGGTGGGGTTGGTCAAATTTCACCATCGTCAGTACACCACAGACTGTTATGGCAACCTTGTGTCCTAACTTCCTATTTTTGGAAAAGTCACAAAATTGTCAATCTCCCAAAAATCGCTTATACTGATAGCACTGAGCCAGGCCCCGCACTGTGTACGGCGAATGCGTGGGATTGGTTAAATTTTACTATCATCATTACACCCCAAACTGGTATGCCGTCCTTGGGCCAAAACTTCAGCCCACCAACTGTTATAGGGCTGGAGCCAACCTCGGACATACAAACACACTTTCACAAATATATATATATATATATATATACATATATATATATATATAGATAGAGAGAGAGAGAGAGAGAGAGAGAGAGAGAGAGAGAGAGAGAGAGAGAGAGAGATATTTGGATCATAAAAAATCAATTAAACATGCAATACAGAATCCACCATGGGATGCATCTTAACAAACATCTTCCCATGGCCACATTGCATTACAGTTTATAGCTGACTTGGCTGTATTGACCTTAAGGTCTAGAGCGTTCATGAACCTAGTGTATTTCTCTATCAGTTTATGGGGGGCTTTAGGTGTCATAGCAATGAGCACAGTATTGTCTGCATATGCTGACAGCGAGAGGGCCGGTTGCCCATCTTTGGAAAGTCTGCTCCATTATTAACCAGAGCTTGGTAAAGCCTGTTTAGACAGAGTGAAAATACAGCTACAGGGGCACTACAGCATACCGTTGTAAAAGTCAAAATGTCTGTTACTTCTACGGAATCTAGGCTCGAATTGGTGGACCCAAGGCTCATACTAGATTAAAAAAAATGGAAGTGGCTAAACATTTTGTTAGGCAGCAAACGTACACAGACTGGGCATCTAAGTCATAGTGAGCTGTTGGGCCTGTTTGTGAAATGACCGTCTTTTGCAATAATTGTGTGGATCTCTGTGACAACAGCATGCACTTCAGGTCCTGAAGGCACTTCCTTTTCCCATGGGAAGAAGTGGATAACCTCAGGATCTGTTGAAGGAATATTCAAGGATCTAATGATCAGAAAATGCCCAATGTAACAGGCTGAAGCAATCCGGCCACTCTAATGGGGAGTACCGTTCTATTTTTCCTGGACTTGGCAACCTGGGACATGATCAAATGCACTATGATACGAGAAATACAGACAAAGATGATGGACTTGAAGGTGCGGGCGTCCATTTGCCAACTAGCCAAACTTAACATCGACTTTTAAGGAGACTGATATATATTTTTGGAAACGGAAGCTGCAAAAACATTCCTCATACGTCCCATACATGCCTGGGTGGTGATGCGGTCCCGCTGTGAGCTTTTGTGACCTAGTGCAATTTACAGTTTACAGTGTACTTCCCACTTGCTGAATTGTTGAGAATGGAGGGCACTTGATTGCAGTGGGGCATAGCAAGGTCAGAGGGCTGTTATGGATTTGGGGTTGGATGGCGATCACCTAGTTGCCCTTTCCTTTCCATTGGTTCACCTCTCCCCGATTTGCGCTTCCTTATTGCTGACTCTCTTTCCTTTCTTTCTTTTTTTGTAACTTCCCTTGCCAGGATTTGCAGTGAGGATTAACTGTTTTGTCATGTGTTTGCTATTATGAAAAACTGGCTAAGCTTGTAGAGAGTTTATGAAATTTGGTGGTGTTCCGATTATTTTGCCTACAAAAGGAAAGTTTGTTTGCTTCTGAACACTGTACTGTACACTACCTTTTTACTGTACTGGTAAGTGGATGTCTGATATAACTGATACGCTGTTTGAGTAAGATGTAAGTGAACCCTGACCCACTCAAATCTCCGCTGTCATATTTTCACAGGATCAAAGTTACAGACGAAGTCCTCTCATGTGCTCAGCAAACTCTTGGTTGGAAAAGGTGGACAGTAATGTCAATTAGACTTTACAGTTGCGCTTCACTGAGGACGGCGGTGGGGGCGGGTTGTGCAGTTGTTATGTCAAGTGTTTCTGCTGTACATACACAATAGTGTGCTATACATGCCATTATGACACTGCAGACAAACACATATCCAGAGCAGTTATTTTCTTTGGACTCTGGGATACCTGTTTTTATTTAAGCAATATGCCCCGAGCCGCGGGGGCATTACCAAGTCAGGTAATACCCTGGGGCCCATAGTTATGGGGGAGTGGCATATTGCTATTAGTTCCGCCCGGCCTGCAAGACCGGGGTACTAATAGCCTTCTTTTCGTGCAGCGTTTCGGAACAGAAAAGAACCAAAAAATGTCAAAGGAAATGGCCGCCGGGAATGGGAAAACAGAGTCCGTTTTTCCTTTCCATGACGGCCATCGGGAGCGGACGTGCTGGGAACAGAAGTGTTCCCAGTGCGTTTGCTCCAGAAAAGGCAGAAATAGGCAGAAATAGGAAGGTAAGTGGGGCTGGGAGGGTGGGGAGGGTATTGTGTGCAGGGGAAGGGGGAAGAAAAAAAATTAAATAAAAAAGCATACCTGAATCCCTGGCGGGGGACGAAGGCAGCCTCCAGCCGTGTGGAGGCTCGGAGCGGGGATGGCCCCGTTTCGATCCTCCTCATTGGCTGAGGGGCTGCCATGCCCCCGCTGGGGACAATACCATGGAATCCCGTCTGAGGGATAATGCCCCGGCGAGTGCCAATCAGAATGTTTCTTACATTCTGGTTGACTCTCGCCGGGTACTAATATGTTTTTATAGTGTTTTAGTCAAGCCCAGCCTATTTGATTTTTCTGTTGTGTGCCGAAACAATACAAGTTGAATGGGGCTGCTTAGAATGTTTTAGATAATCCTGGTATCGAAGGAAAAAGTTGTTTAGGGCAAGGATTTACCTGTATTTTAAGTTGAACCTTTTTCTACTGTTTTAATAATCTGTTTATATTTTACATATCTTTTTTGATTATTACTGATGTATTGGTGTATTGTTGTTTTTATTGTCGGTTTATGGATGTCCATCCGAATAAACTTTGATGATGATGATAATAGGGAAATAATCTTAGAGGTGAGGCTGTAACCTGATGGGGTAAAAAGCAACCTTATATTTTGAGTAATGCTTACATTCAAAGTTTATGTGTAGACAGTCCTGTATCGGTGTGTTTCTATTATGCTCAGGCTGTCACCTGTGATCCGTGACCCAAACAAGGAGCAGTGAGTGCTGCTTGCAAAACAGTGATTTGAAAGAATCTGGGGTAACATTCTGTGCAATTACAAGCCATTTGGCATACTTGACAAGTTCAAACTGGTTTTAGAAGAGGGCACTTGTCAAGGAAACTACAGCTACAGCAGTACAGCGGTGTACCCAGTTAATGTACATGTCTGAGGAGGCATATCCAGGAATAGCTAAGGCCACGTCGCCATCTTTGAGGGCGCAATAGACACATCCTTCAATAAGGAGCACAATGCATGGGGGGTATTGGTCCCAAACATGAATAAGTAGTAGGCCAACAACAAATCCAAACATGACTCTCCTTTAGGATGTATGTAGCTGGGTTATTTTTTGGTTATGGACTCTGTCTGCGTCCCCCGATTTTAATTTGCCTGAGATGGTGTAGGAAACCACAAGTGATATTTCAACCAGATTCATGAACAAAACAGAATTCATTGATGGCTTCTACAAGTTTTGGCAACAAGTACTGACACACCACATTTACTACCAGAAAACTCCACATATTAAAAAGGTGCTGCCTGTGGTCATCAAAATCAACCATGCAACAACAAATAGGTAATGTTTGTGTATATTTAAAAATATGCTCTATTTATGTTTCTTTATCCACAGCTTTGATGAAATAAAACAAATGTGTGGCTCGTTATAACTTTCACTTTGCCAATTTCTTTTTTGATTTTGCTCCCAGCTCAGCATCAGTGCTCAGTGGGAAGGGAAGGGGGCTGGGCGCATTAACGAGGGGCAGGGCAGCTCAAAAGAGATTTAGTAACTGGTAGCAAGTCTTAAAAATCAGTATCAATCCACCAATTTAGACATTCTATGTCAACCGCTAATTGCACCCCCAGAAAATGGAATTTATTTGGTTATCGGGCATTTATAAGGAGCCTATACCACAGAACATTGTTTCAAGGCGACGCAAGGCAAAGGCGAAGAGAACAAGGGAGAAGATAAACAATAACAATGACAATGAATAAATAATGCAACTAGACGTGATCATACTAGGCCTTGTAACATTCGGTACGTGCAAGTACAGTGACAGAGGCGTGTTGTTATAAGTGCTGGAGAGGTCCCCCTGGGGGGAGTGCCAGAGGTGCATGTGGGGGAGGCACACAGGTAAGTGCAAGGGTGGAGACGTCCCAAGGGGAAGGGAAGGGAGAAAGTCTGCCGCCCGGCAGATAAGTGCAAGGGCGGAGATGATTCAAGGTGACCAATGTCTGCCGCCCAGCAGTAGGGTGTGGGCCCAGCGGGCAGTGCAAGGGGTGGTACTGGTGGTGACTGGAAAGATGGCCTAGACCCTGTCAGACGCAGGAGAGACCAGGCCACCAGTCTCAGCGGCAGTGGGTGGATTAACAAAGGAGGGAGCGAGGGAAGGAGGTGGCGAAAAGAAAGGTCTTGAGTTGTTTGCAGAACTTGAGGTGGTCCGTTTCAAGACAGAGAGAGAGAGGGAGGCTGTTCCAGAGGAGGGAGCCAGCTGAGGAGAGAGATCTGCCCCCAGCTCTCTGCTTGGAGAAATGTTTGATCAGCAGAGAGTTGGAGCTGGAAGATCAAAGGGATCTGGAAGGAAAGTATTTAGTAAGAGAAAGCTGCAGATAGTGTGATACCAGGGCCCAGAAAGCTTTGTGGATAACTCAGATGGTCTTGTATTGGATCCTTGTAACCACCGGGAGCCAGTGGAGAGATTTTAAAGCTGAAGAGATACAGTCCCTGGGCTTGAGGTCAAGGATAAGTCTAACAGCCCTATTCTGGATCAGTTGAAAGGGGTGAAGGGAGGAAAGGGTCACAATAAGGAATAGGCTGTTGCAGTAATCCAGCCTGGAGAGGACCAGAGCTCTAGAGAGATTGAGCTTCTGGGGGAATAAACAAAACAGTATTGAAGACATTTCCCGCAACATTTCACTGAGCCCCAAATATTAACACAAAACAACGTGGTGACCAGGCCAGTTAGTTATTTACAAGACCTGGAAATAAAGCCAAAGTGCCCCCCTCCCGGAAGGAAAATGTATTCCTTAGATTGGGACGCACCTACTGTGGTAAGGGTAGGAACTCAAAAGCGATTTGGAAGAAGATGGCGGGGTGGTATAAGGGGGGCGGGTTGATTATCAAGTGCATATTTTCCGTGCACATCAAACAGAAAAAGGTTAGGGTTGGCATGACAGAAATTCTGTTAAAGTACCTGCGGTCCTGCTATCACTTAAAACAAAGGAGGAGATTACAAGTGCCACCATTCTGCCAGTTCAAGTTTGACCTAAGTATTTGGCCAGACACGATATGTCAAATGCACTGATCTTTGAATGGTGCCAAACAGCTCTAGTAGGAGAACATGACTGCAAAGTCCAAAAACTATAGAAATAAGACAAAGCCCTATTCATTATGGAGGATACGTTACTCTACTGCACGGCATGTCTCTTCCCTATCATGGTAGCGTAAGAGATGTTACTATCCTTACCCAGTGAATCCTATTCAGATTCCCTCTCCATCAATCCCAGTCTGTAAAGGGCCTCCATCTTCCTCTCTTCTGTTGGAATTATATTGCATAATCTTGTTACCCTTGTATTGTTTCTGCATCCGCTTTCTGCTTTGCATTTTTCCAGAAACGACTTCTTCATTTTTAATTCTATAACGTGTGCTTGTCAGAAGGGCTTCACCACAAACCTTCTGAGACATTTGTGATTGATTATTCTTTTTTCTATGTGCTCCATATTCGGATTGGACGCCCGGATCATACGTCTCTTCAAACACTCCTAGCAAGTGATTTGCTCTGAGTGTGAGAATCATTTCAGATGAGAGGATTCTTTTCAAATTCCTACCTCCCCTTTATTGGAGAAGAGATCACATGTTCCATTTTGCCCCTCCTCTCAGTAAAATGAAATCACCAAGAGCGCAATTTTTACGAAATAAATATGAAATTGCAAAGAATGTGCTTCGATGAATACAAATTGATCTGTGTTTCTCCTGATAGTAAAACACATTCAAATCTCCTAACACTATTAGGAGCTGATAGCACACTTTATTTGGCTTCAAACGGTGTAAAGATTTTCTTTTAAGCTTCAGAACTTCTTTATATCTACTTGGTTCTCAAAGTCTAACAGGAACAAACGCACAAACAGCATATGTTTGTTTGTAGTGTTCGAAACACTAAATAATGCATGTTGTGTGTAACAGTTCATTGCTTTTTAGGGATGTTTCTGCAGGTGGGACAGGTAACCCCCATGCTCTTGCTGCATTGTAAATTATACATGCAATTAATGAATTGGCATCTCTTAAACCACTGCTGTTCTGGATTGGGTTTTGGACTCGCCCTCACAGTGCATTATTTTATGAGTATGTGCAGGAAATAAGATCAAAGGATGGGGCCCAGAGTTTGCCTTGGTCTTGATATATTAGACCTCAGATGATAAAACTTGATCGGGAGCATAGATGGGGCCCCCTAGACCTGATACAGACGAGAGATGCTACAACTTTGAAAGTGTCAGTCCGGCAACAGAAGAAAGCAGCTTCCTTTGATAGTCAAAAGTGCTCAATCAATTGAGGTAAAGACTAGTTGTAACAGGAAGCTTAATTTGATCTACTGAAATGCACAGCCTGTACCTGCAGTTAAGACTTTGCTGTTTGTTTATATCTGAAGTCCTACATTTATCATGGGTTAGGTCACATGTAAATCAAGCATTTCCCAGTTGTATCTGCAATCAATTATTGCTGTAGACCTCATTCATTTAAATTGTGCACTATTCTATAGGACTGAGGAAAGGAGGGATGCTGCCAGTTCATAGACAGACTGGCATTAGGACAGTTATAGCAGCTTTTGAAGCAGTCCAATCTTCTTTAGATATGGTTGTGTAGTTTGAGGTTGTTTCATTTCTCTGATAAGCAATATCTAAAAGAAAAACATTGCTTTTAAAAATGTTTGATACAAGAAGATGTAACAATTGTTAATTATCTGTAGTGTATTTTATTTTGAAACTGTTTTTTGCCCAACTATTTTTATTTAGTTTTATGTATTTATGATTTTAGAATTGTTGCAAGATATGTTATTATTTTGTCTCATATTTGACAAGATATAAATATTGATTTTGTCAGATTGTATACTGATGTTAAAATGGCTATGCTAGCAAATAAGATACATTAATTCATTGAATGATAATATACAGTTATCTCCCCTCCTCATATTGTGTCAGACTTTAAATATTGTCACATGGGGTGAGTAAATGGTAGAGGAAACATGTAATATGTGACCACATTTTGGATTGAATTGCCCTCATTTGTGTTAAGTTTCTGAGTACATATGCTGTCCCAAACATTTTACAACAGGTCTTTAATACCTTACCAGTAGGCAAGTAACCAATATATGAAAACAACTGAGACTTCAAGTCACTCCCAATTACTTCAAGGGATTCAACAATATCTTTGAGGTTTTAACAAATACATTTGTTCCATTTCATTGGATCCATTGGTTGTACTTCTTGGAAACTGGATTGCAGCCTAGTTGATCAATTCAAGAAGCAGTGCACACACAATTTAGCACTCTCCTCTCCCCTTGACAATGGGTTTTCTGTTAAATAAGAATATTGAAAATCTTGGGGTTTCTACAATGTGTACATGCACAATACAAACACTGGGAATGTTTGAGTGTATGCTTGTGCGAAAGTTCAACAGTAATAGTTAATGTAACAATAGGCCAGCACTATCATTTCTGATACATTTAAACAGATTTATTTCATAAAGAAAAGTGACAGATGAATTTAGTTTTTTGATTACTGAGTTTAAATTATCGTTGTTTAATTATGGAAGATCGTTCTCACATACGACAATTAAGAGACATGCTTACATTCATTCATATAACACATTACAGGTTCTTGCCTTCAAGTCCAGCAACCTCCCAAATCAATGATGTAATTCTGGGGACAACCTGCCCCTGCTGAACACTATTTCGATGTTTTCTATCTCAGCATTCCCTTCCTTCCATGCCTTTAACTCCAGCACCTCCATCACCATCATCTCAGTGGTCCCTTGCCTCTGATCCACATTATGCTCATGACCTATATCTCAGTATTCCCTGCCTTCAATGCCCACAACCCCAGCAGCCTCACATATCAGTGCCTGTTGCCTGTTTTGCTTGATTCTTATACCCTGTCTTCCCCACCCCACCCTACAGCCTACTTCTGCAGGAGTCTGTCCTGATGAATTCTGGTTTCACCATCACCGTCTTGTGGCCAATGCTGGGTTTGACTCTTATGGACTTCATTGATTCACGGACCAGCAAGTTAGCCTGCCAGAGTTGCTTCACCCAACAGGTCTGACCCTGCCGGGTGCATCCGCCCCAGTAGGCATACTAGTCACGGAAGCACTGGCACTGTTAGCAACACTGTGGGTGCTCCCATGTTCCCATTCCCGTGGAATCCTATGCAACCCCACAGGAATGGGGACTAACATTTACCGGCACCCAGCTTCCAGGTCTGCCAGAACTTGTAAAGTCCCGGTGGCACTGGGAAGCTAGGTGCCGGTAAAATGTTACGAGTCCAGCGGCAACCCAATGGTAGCACCGACAGGGTTACCGCTGGACTCGTAATGAGGCCCAATGACCTTCTGATGGCCAAGGCACTAAAGGGTTTTATAAGGCCAAACTTAAACACATTTTTCTATGGTGTGTGTGTTTGTTTGAGTGTGTTTGTTTGAGTTTGTGTGTTAGTAATATTATATATATATATACATATATATATACACATTGGGGAGAGGCTTTCTCGGAAATAGAGACTATCCTATGTGGCATCCCGCAGGGAGCCTGCTTGTCGCCTCTCCTTTTTAATATCTACATCGTCCCTCTCTGTAGAGAACTGGAGAAGCTGGGCTATTTCTTCACAAACTATGCCGACGATTTCCAGCTGTCAATGGAATTATCAGGAGACCATCAAGTAGACCAACTTAAACTTAATGAAGTATACAGAGTGATAAAAGACTGGATGACCACAAACTGGCTATGCCTAAATGCAGGAAAGACGGAACTCATGATTTATGGGTCCAAGAAATCGAAGGAGGCTTTAGCCCCGGCCTTATCTGGTTTCTTGGTTGACGATAGCCTCATCAAAGTAGTTGACAAGGTGAAGACACTAGGTGCATACATGGAGGCTTCCCTGGACGCAGGCGCACACGTAGATGCCATTGAAAAAAACACTCAATATCATCTGCGAGTATTGAGGCAGGTCGCCCCTCTAATCTCAAAAAACAATCGAGCCAAGTTAGTGAGAGCCGTGATCTTACCACGCCTAGACTACTGTAATGCTCTATTGGGGGGAGCAAGTAGAGAAGACGTTCTTAGACTACAGAAAATTCAAAATGCCTCCGTGCGTATAATCTATAGCATGAAAAGGTATGAACCCACCTCCGATGACAGAAGGGAGCTACACTGGCTTCCGATATCAGCCAGGATTTCCTTTAAAACGTTAACACTCTGTCACAAATGCATCTATGGGACAGCCCCAAACTACTTAAAGTTCAACATTTTACCAACCTGCAAGAAACCTTCGCTCCACATCCACTCTATGTGTGCAGGTGGCTAGGACAAAGAGAGCCCGCGGTAATGGACGTTCCTTCCCGGTGCTCGAGGCTAAGGCTTGGAAAAACCTACCACTGGTGCTCAGAGCTGAAAGAAACCATCTGGCGTTTCGGAAGCTCCTAAAAACAGAACTGTCCATTTAATTCTATCTTCGGTTATCCTCACTGACCTTTTTTTTCTGCTTGTGAAGGAGCGCTTGGATGCCTTAGGGTTTTAGCGCTATAGAAATGTTTTAACATAACATAACACATAACATATGTTACCCTGCAACATCCTTCTTACCCCCAAAACGCTTCCAAAATGGGAATGACATAGAGGGTTCTGACACACGTTCACATATATATACTTATTTAAAGGTGCAGGTATAGCAGTTGCAGCATATTTTATAGATGATAAAGATTAGACATAAAATGAGAAAGGCTGTTTTGGCAAAGCATATCCAATGTGTGTGTGAAATCCTGAGGCCAAAACAGTAAGCACAGGATACAATCATTTGGGATGCAGCTTTGAGCAAAGAAAATTGTAATGTGAGAAATGAACCCCATTTTGATTTCCAAGGTTGCATATGAAATTCGGGCCAGGAAGTAAAGTAGTTATTTTTCAGGGAGCACCGCAAGCCACTTAATCAAATGTTTATAATGGGATTTCTTCATCGTGTATCTTTCCAATGTGAATAGCAAATGTAAAGTTGATGTAATTACAGCAAAAGGTGTATTCCAAATCTTTATGAGAATATATAATGTGTTATTTTATTCTGTCATGTTATTAATGCATTCAATCTATAGTGTTTAAAACTCAAGGATAATAATAGAAATGACATGTGTTTCATTTTGCTGCATGGTTTATATTGATAGGACAAGTCTGCATTTATATGTGAATAAATGAAACGAAAAGGAGATGGAGTGAAAGAACAGAATCAAATTGCATTTTAGGTTTATATTCCCATGTGCAGGCATACATGAAGAGTTCTGGGCCTCAAACCAAGTGGGAACTGAAAAGGAAATAATTTTAAGTTATAGTCATGCCGGATAGATTGTGGGTAGAAAGCTTAAAAATGTAAACTCACATATTCCTACTCTCTTAAGAATATACAAGACCATGAATATTAAAATTACAGGGGCAGCTGTCCCAGGATCATTATACATTGATCCACCAATTAAGTTCAGTCAAACGCATTTGATATGGCTGAGGGTTAAACGGTAACACTCCTGACCTGCTAGCTCAACACATTGGGCTTGCTATATGCAATCTCCATGACTCCCTTATCATGTTTAGTACATGGAACTCTGGACTGTTCACAATGCCTTTATTAGCTTTGCTGACAATTGTGAAGAAAAGGTAACAGCTTTCTCTGTACATTAATGCAACAGCATGCTGCAGAGATGTTCTACCCTCTGCCACCAACCCTCACAACTTGGAGAAATTGAACAGACTTTAAATGAGGGGCATAACTCTCCGATGAAATTCATGCAGAATATCATGAGATGTAGCTGTACTACTGAAACAGTGTATTATAGATAGTGCTAATTGCATGTGGTTGGCACACACATTTGCAGCAATCATTACCTGCTGCTGGCAGGGGGCGTAAAGGGTTCAGAAAACAGCATGCATGCACACCTCAGAAATAAAATAATGCATTCTACTCCTTAATGTAATAGTTATGGTAAAGTTTTTGTGTGCCCTGATCTGCTTCTAGTTGCCTGTAACCACACACAGTGTACTGGGGGTGCCACTTGGATTAGTAAATCCCACTCTTTTCACTTTGTCTTACTTGGACATGGATGTATGCACTCAGATCACGTGCATGTGCTCGGACTCCCCCTTTACTAAAACTTGGCGAATAGCAGCCACCTCTCAAGGCTGAGCTTGATAACTGCCAGGCCTCATTTCTCAGTTCACTCCCACCAAGCAATGTCTCCATTGACAATCTCGGACCAGCAACTACCCCTGCAGGATACTATGGAGTTGTATGTCCACCCTAAAAAACAGCTGGACACGCCCCTGGAATTAAGGTGCAAGATGTGACATTACTGAATTCTCTCATTCGCCCTTGGATTTCCCCTCCTGCCCAGTCAAATGTTAGTTTAGATTGTCCACATCCCTGCCATCCCCACCTTTGGATCTTTGTCACCTAGAGAGGGATGGGGCTGAGATATTGCAAGTCCCATAGATGCCAGCTTCTCATCATGCACCCTGGATACTGTGGGTGGGTGACGCAGCACGCAGCATGTCCAACCATAAATTGAGAGCTTCAAGTGTGTTCAGGAGCTGAAGTCAGGACTCATACAGAAATCTTTTACATGTTTCGTTGCTTGTGTGTTTTTTTTTCTCTCTTTCACTGTCCCTCCTCTTCACCCCTGCTCTTGAGTGCAGCCTCCTTGCACCTCTGGCCCATCCCAACCAGTGTCCTCTTCTCCTCAGAGCTGTCAATTGCCTGGATCACCTCTTCATTATTGTAGAGACCACATACTTCATGCTGCCTAATATTATATGACATATAAAAGACATCCTGACGTACCTATCTAGATCGTTGCCCGTTGCTTATAGAAGTGGCAATTGGGGCAGGTCTAGTTTCATTCTGTTCTGTTCTGGGGAGTCCACTGGTAACTGGCTCATGAGCAGGCTCTTGTTGGCATAGTTAGATGTGTTCCCATTATCCACATGTCTTGTGAGGAAACGGGTGCCAAGTGGATATTTTTTGGAGGCTTCAACTGACCATAGCAGATTTTTTCATTACACAACTGTATATCTGTATTCCATTCCACCAGTGTGAAAGATGTGCTTCCACAATGAAAAATAGACCTGGTACTCCACCATGTTCTGACACTGCTTACTTTTAATAAAATGCCTAAAGCTCACACCCAGCAACATCATTATCAGTAGGGGTGCTTGAACCACATCTTCCGCGTCTAGCTCAAGCATGGAAAGAAGCATCAATGGATGGTGGCCATGGTACTAGGGGAGCTACTGTTGGCGATGGTGGTGCATGGAGGACTCTGCCTACCCCATGAAGTCCTCTGCCGGTAAAGGAACTGTGTTTTGCTACTGCTTGACGTGACCACCCAACACTGTGCAGCGGTCGCCTATGAATAAATGCCCTCCTGGGTATACAAACTGATTAAGGGGACTATGTAGATGATACATCACTAAATAAGTGCCTGATCAAAATGTGTTTACCACATCGATGAATGGCGGTAGTGAGGTGTTACCAACACTGGTGATCGTGCTCATGGTGGTTCTGATAGGTGACATGTTAGTGTTGGGGCCAATATCAACTCTACCCGCCATAAAGCTTCCAGTCTGTGGTCATATATTTGAGGCAAAGAATTTTTTTACTATAAAAGACCCAGTTACGAGGCTAAATTAAAGCCCTAGGATAATTTTTTGAACCCCTATAAACTCCTGCCTCTTTTACCTAATAGAGCAAATGCAAGGGAAAGACCTAGGGAGTTTCTCTAAGACACCCACAATAGGGTGTTAAATAAGGGAACTGCATTCAAGTTTTCCTCTTTTAAAACTCACCTTCAATGTTACATTTTGAAACTTTAATTTTGTTTGTCATATTGTTGAATGTTTTCTGTTATAAATCATGAAGACAAATGGCTTCTCTTTGATTATGATATGTTTTTTATGGAATGTATTACAGACATCAATGTTGAGTTCAAACTATCAAACTATCTTTGTATTAACACACTTTATCTATATGAATTAAAAAGCACATGTTAGTAAAAAGATGTTTTCTCTCTCCACCTAGCTCAATTATTCTAAGACGTCTACAAGTAATTGAATTAGATAATTGATGCAATTTAGAAGTCACCCGTAAAGTAATTATCGAGTGATTACCCTGAAACAAATTGTCCGTTAAGATTGTTTTGATACAGGGTGGGATACATCTATATTTACATATATCATATATTTTTGAAGCCTTAGTGAAATTTCTGATGTTGATAAATGTGGTGGGGTGCTCTATCTGTGTCAGTGGTAGACTCATTTTACAGCGGCCCTACTAGCAGAAGTGATGAGGGTGTCGCCACAGGTGTGTATGCCATGTCTATAACGGAGACCAGGCTTCTGTCTGTTGTCACTAGACGCACTAATAGAATGCATCAGTGGTTCAAATGGTTTTTTTTCTGCCGTACAAGACCACCGAATTGATGGGGTAAATTAAACGTGCTGCTGGTGAAGGCATTGCGAATTGTCATTCAATTGGCGGCAATGTTGGTATGGCCAGACCTCTTGTTAGGAAAATAGTTTTCCCAAATCTGGCATGTTGGTCCACAACCCCATTCCATTTGTTAATGCCAAGTTTTGGCCAAAAAGCTGAGCTATCCCAATGAAGTCTAAACAATACAAGCTCAAAAGGGCTGTCAGCTGGTAAGTCAGAGCTTCTGCCAAATTGCACTCCAGTAACATCTTTACAATAATGCCTGAATGTGATGATGGAAAACATGAAAACCCATTTACTGCTGGCAAAATGACCTATTTGCATACTCTGTTACCTTTCACCGATTAAGAGGTGGATAACAGGGCAGAGCTCCAATAATCACTCATCCGTCCGTCGAAGTTAATTATGCATAAATTCACTTTGAGATAGCAGATTTTAAAAGAAGGTGTCTTCATCGAATGTCTGTACCATTCGCAAAAATGTACTCGGAAGCATTTACAGCTTAGAATACATGTTTTGTTTAGGCATCAATCCGTTTTTTTCACAGTACAGAGCATGTTTTCATTGTGATTTAGTTAATAAGAGCAGATATTATTAGAACTCGAGGGAGTAGGAGGAGTCTGGCCTGAAGCGTTTTATTCAATCTAGAGACATCATTATTTTGGTATATCCAGACAACTGGCCGCATGGGACAACTTACTGCAGTGATTTTTTATGGTAACCAGCCCCACATATCCTATGTCCTACACCCTCCCCACTTACCCACCTCAACCCCCAAACACTACTCTGCAGTTCCCTTGGCCACACCGTTCCCCAAAAACTACTGTGATAAAATGCGGTAAGTCTGGCCAGCGCGGTCAGTCCGGGGCAACCAGATGGGGACAATCCACATGTTGGACAGGAACTTTGTGTAATGAATAAACTATGTCATTTCATTTCAGCTGACATATGTCAGACCAACTTCAGATGCTTGACAATGGCATTTAGGATTTTATTTTTTTATGAATAACAACATGGTTTCTATTGTAGTTTTGAAATGTTCTCAATTTATTAATGTTTGTGAACACAAAACAGTCTTTTTGATAAGAATGATGGCATTTGCCTGGATCCATTTGTAAAATTCAATCTAAGATCACATTAAAAAAATATATTACATGGAAGCCGGAAACAAGGCGCAGCTGACATCAATGATCATTCAGTAGGACTGGTGAACTCTTCAACTTCCTGCTAACCCTGGGCCCTGCACATTTCCAATTCTTGACACCTCTTAGTGTTTGTACGAATTATCTTACGTTGTGGCTTTTTTTCAGGCTAAACTAAAGATTATAAGGCTGCAAAAGGTCAAACGGAACCAATCAGATTGTGGAAACAAGAGTTTTCGCTGATAAAGACGCTGTGGCATTCTTCATCTTCAACTCAAACAGGTGACTTGGGGTGACTCTACTTTTAGTGCTGCTCCTGCGGCTCCGCGTAAAACCCTGGCTTCTCCCCGTGAAACCCTGGCTTCTCCTCTGGCTTCTCCCCTGGCTTCTCCCCTGGCTTCTTCTCATTGCAATACTCCTTCTTCATGTCAGCATACACCTTTTTGTCGATGCCGTCAAAAATTTGATCTACGCCGTCCATCATTATACGAAGGTAGGTCCTGTAAAAGAGACAGTATGGGTCAGTTTGTAACATTCATACTGCGCTATAGCTACTGCGTCACTGCTGCCATTGGTCCATAGGTCTGACAGGAACTGTGCCGGGTCCGTGAGTTCCATCTCAGAACCTAGGATGCTTTCCATGGGCCAAAGGACATTCATTTCAATGGTCACTACCAATGCCAATCCCACTGGAACACTCTTCCAACACATCTCTTTTGCATACCTGACCACAGGAAGTTCGTTCCATTATGTGCTTGATCCCTACTCTGTCAACTGAGCTCCCACTTCGTCCCTTTTCAGGCCTGACTAGACTGAGACACTGAGAGCTATCTCGCAGAGACTCTGATGTCAATCAACTGCTCATCATGGCAGAAAACAGCTGCTGATTGGTTACTAGCCGTATAGACGTTCCCCCTGCCATTAATTTACTATGACGGGGGCATGTCCACCCCGTCTGCTTCTTTTTGCTCCCATGTCATGTGTGACCTTTACCCCATCCCTTGCATCTGTTTGCAGCTCATGTAACAAAGTAATACGAAACATTGGAATGCCATGGGAACTTGCAAGATCATAAGCCACATTTAGTGCTTTTTTGACCAATGAAATCCGACTGGAACAAAAACCTTACATCAAGAAGAAACTCGGAGGAACCGCTTTCTACCACCTAGCCGCGAAAACCTGGAACAGCATCCCAAAAATAATAAGGAACACCAAAGATCACCTCAAATTCAGAAAATTACTAAAAACCTGGCTCTTCAAAACCAGAGACTAAAACCGAAACAACAATAAGACAAATGACTCAACAAAAAGGACCTTGACACAGGGGTCCACCTGCGAGACCCAGGGAGACGGAGGCAACGACTCCAGCCAACCCTCACCATCCCCCATCACCCGTACAGCCACAACTAGGTACCACGAGCTGTGGAACGGACAAGACACAACTAATCACCACACAAACGGAAGTATGGACACTAGCAGCTGCGCTAGTCATGTGGGGGGGTGAGGAGCATGCAAAGTTATTAAGGGAGCGGGCGGAGGGGACAGCTAAATCCTCAAACGGCCTCAAATGGAGAAAAAAAAAACGAGCACGTACCTCCTGAGGCACAGGGTGTACAAGCATCCCGTCATGTAAGATTACACGAGCCCAACCGGCTCAATCCAGGATAGAGATGCCAACTAACCAATACCACTAACAACTTCCTTCTCTGCATACACCTCTCAAACTCCAAACCAAACACAACCACAAACCTCCAGCACAGCAAACCGCACGAACTTCACTACACTGCAACAACAAAACAAAAACACACATAGACTCGCACATCAGCACACGACGACTACCGGCCGCATACACCCCAGGCCCAGCCGACGGAACCACCGGGCTGAGGCTGCCAACAGCACATCACTGCAATCTTGCACTTTTCCAGCCTCCACCCACTAACCCACCCCTCCCTCCCTCTTTCAGAGCCGCCAGAGCGCCAGGGGACCACTCCGGTGGTGATAGTGCGCGGTACAAATGACCTTTAACATTAACATTAACATGTGATAAACACCTTTCCAGCTTTTTTTCGACGTTAAATAAATCCTCTCATTCTTGGGTGTTTTTTTCTATTTTTGCTTTGGTACTAATATGCTGTTGAGAGCTCTGATTTGCACGTACATTTCCCAGCACTGCACACTTTCTTATGCTTATTTCAGATTGGACAGCAGCGACATTCCATTTTTAGTCCCTTCATTATGAGGCTGGCCCTGGACTAAATGCCAAGAGTGGCTTGGAAGTAGCTTATTCTCAATGTACTACTTTTTAAGGTGTAGACATTGAACGACTAGATACTCCCAGCATGCACTAGACATGTGCATAAACCGTGGAAGAAATGTGTCTGCCAGTTGTACAGTTGGGGGTTAGGAGAGGCCCCAATAAGATGGGAATGGGTCTTGTGACCTGCCCTAACACGTGTGTGCACATGCGTGTGTGCGTGTACACGCGCACGCTCATGCGCTCACGCGCGTGTGTGGGTGTGTGTTTACCCATTCTCAGTCCGTTTTTGTCTCAAATGTGGCCCCTCGTGGAAATCATGAAGATAAATCCTCAGATGGAACAGAGGGGCTGATGCTTGCTAGTGAGACATTTTAAAAGGGCCCAAGAAAGAAGCGGACTCTGGCTCCCTGCTTTACTCACTTCTTTTATTATTCTTCACCCTTTCTCTGTTGCTCCTACTCTTCCTTCTCCATCACCTTGCCCCTCCCTTCACATTTCATTTGCATGGATAGAGAGCTATGTTTCATTCTATTGGTGTCTTCCTCTGTTTCCCTATTGGATGCAGTAGCGGTGGGTGGCGTGGTGTGGTGCTCGGGAGCTCTCCTCATTTCCCAAAGGGATGTTCTATATAGAGCTGTGATTTAACGCTTTTTTACTGATGCTGTCTCAGTCTTATGCAGTGCCAGGGGAATGTGCCTAAAGTCGGTTTACAAAGATGATCAAGTCTACAAAGGTCTTATGGATGATTGCCTACGGTCCCTGATGTCAATGGGAATGGCTAAAATTCGCTTGGCGATTCAATGTCATTCTGAGAAATTTACATTTTAAACAAATTCCTCGAATCGTTAAGTGAAATTGGATACTGGAGAACCAATTGTGATTTTTCCAAATCCTCAGTGCCATGGATTTAGACAATAATAATTGGTATGATAACAGTGCATAGAAGTCAGAAGAATCAGGCTGGAGCCGCCCCAGACAGTAATGTATGTAAGGGGAATGGCCAGCACATTATTACAGATGCAGCACAGCCCCAGGAAATAAGGTGACCTTCATATTTTCAGAAAGAAGGCATCAATGAAAAGAACAATCTCTGCACTATTTATGAGTATAACTGGAGCTGATAAGGACTATGTGGACTCCCCCCTCTTCAAATCAAACATGCGACTTGAGCCAACTTTACTTTGTGTGTTTCTTCTGCAGCTCATGAGCTTGCGGTTTCTGTTCCTCCGGTTTCTTCTCCTTGCATATCTCTGCCTTCAGCTCGGCCTCTACTGTTTTGTCGAAGTCTTCAAGGAATTCAGTGATGGCTAATAACATATCACTCCAGTACTCTCTGTAAAAGAAATGGTCTGGGTCTGTAGAACCTGATGGAATGGGGAGGCCTGATTTGTTATCATTAGAGAATCATTACTCTTTGTTACAGAACCATTACTCATTATTACCTTTTTAGGAATCATTGCATCCTGTTTAGTTATCCATCATATATTCTGATTAGGAGTACATGAAGTAGTAATATTAGACTATCCACATAAATAGACTGCCACTTTGTATGCATTTGCATTTGCTTATAGAATGACAAACTGTCATATTTCAAGAGCAATGTAGTGCCATTTAGAGACACACTGTTATACAGGTAGAGACACATGTGGAGACTGTTATGTATTATGTATGTATGTAGAAAGACACGTATGCATTGCACTTAGAATATACAATGAGTCTGCATTATGTAGCGCTTGGGTTTGTGAGAGAAAGAGGAAACGCTAGAAAGCATGTAGCTGGCATTATAAAGCCATTTCTAGATGGAGGCACAAAGGAGCGCCGCAGAGTGCGGAAAGATTGTTATGAGTTAACAGTGTACAAGGAATGTAAACAGTTCCTTGGCAGGCACAGATGAACCTTCTCCGAGTGGAGATGGTGAAGGAGCCTTATCAGCATGGCTTGTGTGCCTCGCAGAGAGAAAAGGTGGGAGTCAGCGCCATGAGCAGCAGGCAGAGCTTTGCCTACACGGAGAGAGGAATTTCATGACAATGAATGGAGGAATAAATGGAAGATGGTAGGATTGCAGGCAGGCAGACAGAAGGTCATGCTAGTAGATATGACGGCCAATGTCACATTGACAATGAACACAACCATAACACAGGGTGTAAGCACATGCAAACACAGACTTTCAGGCATTGCTCATATTTAGAAATGTTGACAGACAGAAAGAACATTCTTAGCTTAGAGAACGAATGTAACCACAGGGATTTGAATACATCATTGCACAGTATAATGAGAGGTGAGGCTTTTGGGAGTTGCTGGTTGTTGGGGCACTAGTTGTCGGACATGAGGCTTTGGGGTATTTGCTTCTCTACTGGTCTGCTCTATGGGATGTTATTGGAGATGCAGTTCTGAGATCGAGGGAGCTGCTCTTTGATGATGGAAGAGAGATGTTTGGCGGTGGCATAGGAGAGACTTTGGGAGTTTGGAATCTTGGGGAAGCATTCTGATGAGAGGAGAGTTCAATGAGGTGGCAAAGGCTTGATGCAGTTCGAGTGACCAGACTTGGCTAGATTGCAGAGTGGAGAGCTTGCACAAAGCAAGAGGGGAGTATTGCTGAAAAAGACATGTGTGCATGGGGGAATTAGAACAGACTCACACAAAGAGATTTGGGTTTGGGGGAAAGGGGAAATCAGACAGGGATTGTCTTAGAGAGAGAGAGTGATGTATGGTGTGGAATGGAGAGGAATTCTGAATGCTGGCACTTGTCATATGTATATTGCATTAGACACTGATAGATTCAGCTAATCACATGCTTGCATTAGAAGCCTGTAAGGCTTATAGTTATTCACTGCCTGGTAGATTTGCACCAAAAGTATAAAGTTGAAAATTCGAGATTTGCATAGTTTTAGTAGTTTCTGCATCATGCATTGTTATGTATGAATAAATGTATTCTATTGTTATAATTGAATCGATTCTTGTGTTTTCTTTGTGTCTTATGTTATTGTGTCCATAGGAGTAAGATAGGAGTATGTTGCATAGCATAGGAGTGAGCAATCTAGGAGTAACACAGTTCACATAGGCCCTGAGATACGAAAGCAAGGGGGGTATAGTGATCCACACCCCTCTAGGAGATTGTCTGAGATTGTCTAAGACTGGTGCATGGTAGCCCACACGGGGTAGGCCAAAGGCAGGAATTGTTTTACGGTCTCACAGGTCAGCTCTTAGCATAAGTACCAGCAAATACAGATCTAGATGTTCTTAGATACTCTTATTTCGGTCATTCCTGGATCATGGAGCTTAATATAATGTTTGTATGACATTAATTTGACCTATTCCCCAAATTCAGTCTTTTAAAATGGGTTGCCTCTCTCTGGACTGAAAGACATTCATTTTAATAGTAGTTGTTTCCGCCATTAAGTCCTTTGTACTGAAACTCTCTACCAGTCCATCGCTATCTCAAACCCGCCCACAAGAAGTTCTTAACAGCGCTGAAGATGTATGTTTTCCGCTGTGAATATGAACTGAGATCCCACTTCTTCGCTTTTAAATCTGGTTAGCGGGAGCTATTGCAGTCCTATCTTAGAGTGGCTCTGGTGTCAATCAACTGCTTACCAATGCAGAAATAGCTTCTGATTGGTTGCTTGCCTAGTGACCTTTCCATATGTCATCAATTTCTGCATGCCATAGTGCCTGTCGTTACCCTGGGGATTTTTGTGCCCATGCCATGTGTAACCAGTACTTAATCCCTTGTATCCTTGTGCAATCCAGCAAACAAATCGTAAGGGTAAAATGAAATGCCACCATGACTTTTAAGACAACAGAATGTGTGAGTGTTCTGTGACAGGAGATGAACCAAAATGTGTTTTAACTGTTGGACTTGAATTTGCTTTTTTGAAAACAAACTAATTTGTAGGTATAATTTGGCATTTTTCTGTATTTGCAATTTTGATCTCTGATTTGTGTTTAGATTTCCCAGCACTGCATGCTTTCTGATGTATATTTTAAAATGGAGACTAGTGGACTTTCATTTTAGTCCTTTCATTATGTCCATGACCCCGGAATGAATATCACAAGTGGTATGAAGCAGATGTTATCAATGTGTTCCTCTTCCCAGAAGCACCTTGTCGGGTACTTTGACCCACTCAGTAGAATCCCCATCCATAACCAAGCTGCGCTTCTGCAGTCAACAGCAAAATGGCTGTGCTGGCTCCTTGGAGCACCATTTCATCAAAACTGTGTTTTGCAGCGACAAAAGGATGGCTGCACCATCATCCCAAACACCTATTGGGCGAGTTGGAACAGGGGGCACACAGAGAAAGGTGCAAGTGTGTTCTTGAGTGCACCCAAAAGAAGCAAATCAAAGCAGCGCTGCTCTTCTGCTTGCAAAAAGTTCCCATTGAAGACGGAAACTTTTACACTAAAAAGGATGCTGCCCTGACGCTATTTTCATCTATTCCACATCATATTGTTTTTATCCATAAGTCTCTGCCATGCCCATCCATATCCACATTGTGCTTCAGCAGAAGAAAGCATGATCCCTGCATGACAGGCAGTGCCAGCCAAATCTGAGAAAGGCAAAAGAAACTTTCTTTTCAGCCGCAGAAAAACGCTTGACATTTGAGTCACAAAATGTCAAAAAAGATCAAGGCTTCAAAGAAATCCTAGCTCTCTGGGCCGATGTCAATTTCAATGCATCTGTGGTTTAAGCAAATTGTTGTATAAAAGGAACTGACTATGGCTGCAAAACATTATTTGGAAGTCAGATGGACGAAATGGTGGTACCTGTGTGGGGAACATCTTGTGACCAGCTTCTTGCCCGCTAGCTGCATGCCCGCTGTACCTCTGCCATCCAGCTGTACTTGTTATCCAGTGACCAAAATTGCCCAGCTGTTTGCTACATGGTGACGCAAGCTATGCAGTGACCAGAACCCGGTTGACTGTTCCAAAAAAATCCCAAATTCAAGCGTGGACTGTGAGTAATTCCCCACCCACCCCATAGAACACATAGCCTACCTCCTCTTGACCCTTTTGTCTTTATTCCACTCTCTAAGCAATCCTATCCATGCCTTGGTAATTTGTCCTACTATCAGAATTCTCTGTGCATTTTGTCCGTTATTCACTAGTGTTAGCACCATTCTTTCATTCACCCCATCCTGTAACTCAATAGCAATATTCTGAATAATGTAATTAATTTCCATGCTAAGAGAAACGTGGCGTGGAGCAAGTTAATGCGGCCGACTTAACCTGTTTCATTGGCAGCGCTATCTAGCCTTGATAACCTAGCTTAAGTAAAACTTGTCTTTCTTTCCTAACTGATTTTCTCTCTTTCACGGCTTAATTTTGCCAAAAGCGAACCTCTTGTCATCTTGCAAATCTCATCCACATCTTCAGCTACAACCATCTTTTTTTTATACTTTTGCTGTGATGTGCATATATCCCCAGCCCAAAAACCGCATTCCAAATCTGAGTATTTCACCCATTTTTGATAAAAACCATTTGTGTCATTTAAAATGGCAATTGAGAAAAAATTCAACTTTCCAACGTGTGATTTGGCTGCATCGTGTTCTTACTTTCAACTTGTTTGTGAACCGTATGCCCTTTGTTGAGAACTTGCCTTGTGATTGCCAGTGTTTATATATTCCTGCTATTGTGAAAAATCATATTTGCCTCATAGGTTTAACCGCACATTCATTATTTATTTGTCAATTTCCGAGTGTCATTTTATTGCCATTGCAAAGGGCTTTATTTTATCAGGGAAGGACGGATTTTGATTCTGTTTGCTGCACAATATCCCTGACTCCCTGTTGCTTCTTTCTCTCGATTCCTAGGGGTTTGGGGGGGCATTGCAGGGGGAAATCTTAACTCAGGTGCTATCTACCCAAAGAGAAAACGGGTTCCTATTCATTTGTGCTTTGTATATGTTCTTGTACAAGGTAAAATTCAGTGTATTGCTTCTGTTTCCATTGTAATTATCACCCCATTGGTGATTGCTGCCCAATATTAAAATTTGTATGATTTTCTTTGAATTTTAAAAATAAATAAATATTGCATTTTCACCAACCGGCCTGGTTCATGGTTCATTGTGACCCGGGGTATTTAAAAAAGGGGGTGTGAGATGGGTTGTGTGCCATCTAAAATTGAATTTGTAGAATATAAAGGGAAATCATTCCAATTGTGCGCTACATACTAGGCTAAGACCAAGGTGTGTCGCTCGATTCCAATCCTTAACAATCTGCTTCTGGCTGTGTGGAAGAGGTTCCCACTGTCTTTCCGGGCTGATGACATTTTCAGGTGTGTCTACGTTCACAAATAAGGATTTGTGGCATACACACTCACAGTATAGACCATGTATTCCAATGAAATGACCCCCTACTCCAACCTCATAGCAGGTGTTAACAAGATATGACTAAATAATCTGACCAGACAGCAGGTGCTTGCATGAATCGTGGTAAATATTTGTTTTTCAGTTGTCCAGTTGTGGGTTTCCTTAGGTCAGGACCTAGTACGATGGGAGTTTGTTTTGTCACTTGCCTCACCATCTGTGTGTGTCTCTGTGTGTTTCCGTGTGTGTGTATGTATGTATGTATGTAAATCACAGGGGTGTGTCATATTGGCATGAGTATGTGTTTCCATTTGTACCTGCAGTGCATGATTACTTGTTTTCCTCTAGTGTTGTAAAGCTTCTTATGGGGACTGGAGTCTCATATTTTGTTCACTAAGTTGTTGCCTCAATGGTGCCCCTGGTGGTGAGCTCAATGAATAAAGCCTCAGATGGGACAGGAAAGACCCATCATTATTACTGGGTACCCGTGGAGCCAAAACAAAGCCACAGGAGGGTGCAGGACTAGACCCATAAAAAAGGTCTCTTGTGGGGCTCAGTTACCCGTGTTTAACCAATTGTAGATGAGCATTACATTTGAAGAAAGCAAACAATGTGTAGACATTTTAAGCATGCATAAACTTCTGAAACTGTCCTTTGCCTTGGGGCCCTTAGCCGAGGGGGTTGCCAGGGCAGAGAGGCTGCCCTGGTTGGCTAGTTTAAGGAGCAGCCTTGGCCAATCAGGGGTAATGGGTGGGTTGGGAGGCAGATGGAAGGGAAGGCACACAGTGGAATGGCTTGGTGGATGTAGCCAGGAGACTGTGTGCACCTGAGTTCAAAACAGATGCAAGGGCAAAAATTGCAGAAATAAGCAGACTTGGCTGCTCTGCTTTTCTCACTTCTTTTACTATCCCTCGCCGACCCACTGCTCCAACTCCTCCTATCCCACCACCCCATTCCCTTCCCTCTCTTCTCATTGGCCTCTACAGGCTGCATTCATTTTCTCTACCTTTCATCCTATTGGCGACTTCCTCTCTTTCCCCATTAGATGCAGCAGGGGTCGTGAGGAGGTGGTGCCTGGGAGCTCTCCTCAGTTCCCAAAGTGCTGTTTCAATAGTGCTGTAATCAAGCATATTTACTGATTCTGTCTTAATTGTGTGTAATACTTATGGAACATTCCTCAAAGTCATTTGCGATGATTCCCTAGAGGCGCTATGATGCCCAGGGAATATGCAGCCAATGAGAATGGCTAAAATGCCTTTAACAATTCCAAACCATTCTAGACATCTTGCAATGTAATTGAAATCCCTGAAGGTACATGGAAAACTTAGGTAAAATTGGGAACTAAAAAAACAATCCTGTTTCTGAAAAATCTTGAGTATCATTGATTAAGACAATAATAAGCACAGTTTTTATAGCACTTGGAAGTGAGAAGAGTCTGGCATGCATGATGCACCCTGGAAACTAATGTTTAGAAGGGGGGCCTGTCATTTCCTCGAGCACACAGATGCAGGAAAGGCACAGATCACCTTTCTGAATAAGGTGACTTGAAAATTTCTAAAGAGCTGGCATCTATCAAAAGTGTACCCTCTGTGAAATGGCCTACGCGGTGTGCATGAACTTCAAATCAAACAGGTGTCTTGGAACAGCTTTACTTTTTCTCTTGCTGCTGTCCGTAAGCCACCTGTGTCTGCTGCGTTGGCTCCTCCTCCACGCATAGCTCCTTCTTGAGCTGGACGTAGATCATACTCTCAGACGTGTAAACAAAGTAGTCGAGTACATCGATCATTTTACGTAAGATGCCCCTGTAAAAAAGATAGTCTGGATCAGCTTTGAGACTTGATAGCTGCAAAGATATGTACAGATGGTTTTGCCTACATTGCTATGGCTGCCATTGGCACTGTTCCATGGATCTTTGGAGAGATGTGCCTGGCATTCACTGCACCAGGTCGCTAAATTCAGTCCACGAAAAGGTGCTGCCTTTCTGTGGGACAAAGCAATTTCATTTACTGGGTCAGTGGATTCAAAATAAAACTTCAGATTGGCGCAAGACTAGATCCATAACCAGATCTCTGGTGGGGCAGAGTCACCCATGTTTACCCAGCTTTGGGAAAATATTATATCTCAAGCAGCAAACACATTTTAAACATGTCCACGAAAACAAGCCGTCTGTGATCCCCAATATTTCTCAATTCTTTAACTGCCCCCACCTAGCCCTGCTGCTCCCACTCCTCCTATCCTGCCGCCCCAGCAGGCCCTATGTTCCCTTGCCATGGGCATGTACAGGTAGATTTCATTTTTACTATATCTCACTCTATTGGTTGCTTCCTCTCTTTCCCTATTGGGTGCAGTAGTGGTGGGCGGAGTGATTGTGCCTGCGAGTGTTCATTTCCCAAAGTGATTTTTCACACTGAGCTGTAATTTCACGTGTTTGTACTGATTCTGTCTCAGGGCCTCATTAAAAGGATGGCGGTAAGGGTTAACGGTCACCGTTAATGGTACCGGTGACCGTTAACCCTTACCACCTTACTACGAGGTCCCTTTGCGGGTTGGAGAATTTAACGCCTGCTTTTTGCAGGCGTTAAAAACCCACCCGCAAAGGGACCAGGGAGCTAATTACGGTACCGCAATTTGCGGTGCCGTAATTAGCACCTTCCCCATTCCCATTATGCCCTATGGGGCAAAAATGGGAATGGGGAAGGGCAATGGGGGAAGGGGGAATTACCGCCTCACCAACCATGGAATAGGGCGGTAATTCCCCTTTCCACCAAGGCGGTGCCGGTATTTTACCGGCATGGACCAAGGTGCTAATAGCACCTTGCTCCACTGCCGTCCCTGTAATGAGGCCCTCAGTCTTTTGAAATACTGGAGGTCATTTATCAGCATGGTTTGCAATGATTCACAAATCTACAAGAGGCAGGATGATTACCAAGGTACCGGCAGCCAATGGGAATGGCTAAAATTCCCGGGCAGACTCAGTGCCACTCTGGACATTTTAGAATTTTATAGAAATCCATGAAGCTGCATGTAAGATCAAGGTGACATTAGGAATTGGAGAGCCAATTCTGATTCTGCCAAACCCTGGAGACCATTGAATTAGACAATAATAACCCCCATCATTATAGCGTTAGAAGTGAGAGGACGCATGAATGCGGAGCTGCAGTTATTTAGGTATGCAAGGGGTATGAACAGGGCGGTTACATGTCATTACAACGAATAAACAAATAGTGAATGAAATAATACTGAAAAAAATTATCGAATTTCCATTTCTTTTTAATTGGGGGGCAGCGCCCCCAACACCTGTTTCCCCATGCTTTTAACCCCACCCCGAACCACCCCCACACTTTATAACCCCTTACCCCCACCCCCATATATTTATTTTTCGTTATTTTCTTGGTATTATGTCATTCTGTTTTTTTTTCTTCGATATAATCACTGCATACCAGACACGGCATCATTTGCACTGGTGCACAGCCCCAGGAAATGCACATGTCCCCTGTGTGTTTAAGATGACCTCCGTCAGGGGAGTTGCTAGGTCTGGAAAAGACCCGGGGCTACGCTGATGTTGGAATTGTTGGGATTGGGGGCTAGCTAGTCTTTTGGCTGTAGCTCCTGAGATTCTATCCGGGGCTACAACCAAAAGATCAGGGGCTATAGCCCCCTTGCGCCCCCCCCCTAGCAACGCCCCTGACCGCCGTATTTGCAAACAGCTGGCATCTATGAAAAGGGCGCCCTCTGTGCTAGCTATCACTGTGGCCGACAAGGATTAGGTGGTTACCAGTTGGTGACGCGGGGGCAACCTTACTTCTCGCTGCTTTTCTCCTCGTTCTGCTCCGGCTGCTTCTCCTTACAGATGTCCTTCTTCAGCTGTGCCTTTATTGTTTTTTCAAGGGCTTCGTATTGTTTATGGAGATATTTGAGCAGTAGAGTCAAGTCCTCTCTGCAAAAGAGACAGTCTAGGTCAGCGTTTTCACATAATTAGCTATACATATGTAGATGATCTTAGCTGTTGGTTATTGCTGCAATTGAAACTGCTTTATAGATCTGCATAAAGGTTTGCCTGACATTGACTGTGCCATGTCCCTGTGCCCAGTCTCTCAGAATGGAATACTTACTATGGGCCAAAAGACATTCATTGCGATAGCCACTCCCTCCACTATTGAGGGCCTCCCACTACCCCTACCGCATGAATGAATCCTAGAATGCCCCCGAGCCCCCACTGTCTTGCTTTGTAACTCTGGCTAGGGAGAGGACTGCCTTAGAGTGACTCTGGTGTGAATCAGCTGCTCGCCAATGCAGAAATAGCTCCTGGTTGGTTGCTAGCCTTGCAGACTTTCCCTCTGCTACCAATGGGCTCATGTTGGGCGCCTGACCTCCTCCTTCTTTTTCTGTGTGCCCATGCCATGTGTAACCTGTAGCTATCCCCCTGCACCCATGTACTATTCACATGAAATGGCATCAGAACCTTCAAGGCCTCAACACAATTTTAGCGCGTTGCAACATGAAATAAAGTGAAGTAAATCCTCTAATTTCTAGGTGCGTCTTGGCATGAGTATTGATATGCAGTTCTGGTCTCTGATTTGCATATAGATTGTTCAGCAGTTCATGCGTTCTTACCTCTGCATCAAAATGAAAGATGGCGGCCTTTAATGTTTAGTCCTTTCTTTATGCCACTGGCACTACAATAAATACTGGGAGTGGCACAACAGTAGCTCTTTGCCATTGCGCCACTCTTCCCAGAAGCAAATGCTTCAGTGTGTGTTACATTGGCTCCTACTGTCCCTCTGTGGCGATGGCATTGTCAGCTGTAGCTTTGTCCTCCAGTAAGGGAGTTTTTCAGGCACTCGCTAGGCCATGTACTCCAATCAAACGACAGCTTACTCTGACATCATGGCAGGTGTTGGCATTTTACTACTAGATCTTCCCGGCATACACCAGCTATTTGCAGTAACCATAGTGGATATATGTCTGTTAGTTGCCCTGTTGTGGGAGTCCTTATGGGAGGCTGTGATAAGTTTGGAGGGTGTGGGGGCGTTAACATGTAGTGTGGCAAAGGTTCTCATGGGGGGATGGTGACAGTGATTAGAGGCGCTCCCCATTTCCCAAAGTGCAGTGTTTTTTCACAGTTCTGTAATTTCCTGAGTTTAAACTGACTCTTCCCAATCGTATGTAGTACTAGGGGAACAAGTCTCAATGTGCTTTGCAATGACTCACTAGTCTACAAGAGCCATTATGGATGATTGGCCAATGGGAAAGGTTCAAATTCAGAACCACTTTGTAAAGTTTGCAAGTTAATTTAATGGAATTCATTGAATCTACAAGGAAGATTTAGATCCAAATTGAAGCTGTTCTCATTCTGGCAAATCCTCAGCACGGTTAAACAAAAAAAACTCTTGTGTGCAGAGAGAGGGCCAGTGCATCGCCGCGATGCCGAGGGGCTGCTTTGTGCACTTTATAAATGTAATAAATAAATAAATAAATACATCATTTGCACTGACGCACAGCCCCAGGAAATGCACAGGTCTCCTTTTTGCAGAAGGGGGCCTGCGTAGTTCCATAAAGCAGGCGTCAATAGAAATCGCAGCTTGAACTCTATTCATGTGTATATTTGGGGGGCATGATGACTATGTGCTCTCCGCCGACCTCTTCTAATCAAACAGGTGACTTGTGGCCACCCTACTTCTCTTTTTGCGCCTCCTTGTGCTTCTGACCCTCCGACTTCTTCTTCTTTGACTTCAGCTCCTTGCAAATCTCTTCCTTCATCTCGTCGTAAATCGTGTTGTTATATCCTTCCGTAAAGCTAACGATGGCTTCGAAAATCTCATGTATGTAGTTCCTGTGAAAGAGACAGCCCGGGTAAGCTTTTAGCATGAGCAGCAGCAGCAAACACATTTAGACCCTTTTAATTGCTGGGTTACGTCTACCATTGGCAATGGTCCATGGGTATGTTTAAATATTTGCCTGACATTAAGTTTAACATGTCACTAAGTTCAATATCTCCCTTATAATGCACGCTCTAGGACATTCAGTTTCATCGCTGCTCTCTCCATTATGAAGGCCCTTCTCCTGAAACTTTCTACCAGTAAATCTCTGTTTCAAACATGGCCATAGGCGGTACAGAAGAACGCTGAATAGTCCTCTGTCCACTATGCATGTTACCTCTAGCCTATCAAATGAGCTCTCACTGCTTCCATTTTATTTCTGCCTAGACATAGAAGTTGCACGGCTAGCTCAGGATGACCCTACCAGCATTCAGGTACCCACCAGGGCAGAAACGCCTCCTGATTGGTTCCTAAATCTACAACCTTTGCCTCTGCCATAGCTTTCCTTATGCCAGGTGACTGTCCTCCTACTTATCCATGCCATGTCTAACCTGTATTTTACATCCCTTACATCCATGTACAATTCAGCATGGCAACATTATAAGACAATACACTCATTTGAATGCCCTTAACATGAGAGCAGTTGTCCAACTTGCTTTTTCCTTTAAATAAGTGTTCTCATTCCATGAGTATGATATGATTGGTTATTTATAATGCACTTAATACCCAGAGGTTTCTAAGTGCGGACCCATGGATCGAACACGTGTTGTTCCGTGTCGTCTTGCTTCCAAGGCGAGCACGGTGCCCCTGGGCTATCCTCCTGAGAGGATAGCCCTTGCTGCTTAGACCTTGTATGTAGCTTTTCCAGAAGTGCAGACATATTTTCATTGATTTATATAAAAATGGAGGCTATGGGGCTTTCATGTTAGTCCTTTCATTATGTCACTGGCCCAGGATTAAATAGCAGCAGTGGCATCAAAGTAGCTGTTTGTTTCCCGAAGTGCTGTTATTTATAGTGCTGTAATTTCATGTGTCTGTTTCAATCTTTGTGGGGAGGTGCAATACATTCATCGAAACCCGGTATGGCTTAGAGGCTGGACTTCAGCATGAAGCATTTCAATTTGATATGTATTTATTTAATTTTGGAATGGTAGATTTCTGCATGGCAATGAAAATGGCTAAAATTCCCATGCAGATTTAAAACCATTCTAGAAAGTTTTCTAAGAACCTGAATTTATATGGAAGGTTTAGGTGACATTATCGATTGGATCACCAATTCTGATTCTGCCAAATCCTGAGTACCATTGAGTTAGATAAAAAGAGGCGCTGGAGGACTGGGTGTACTCTAGAAATGTTTTAATCAATTTACAGGCAGGCTTTCAAAGAGGTATTAGTAACCTGGATCAATGACTAAGATTATATGTATTGATACATAAAAACATAAAAACAAATTATTACATAAAGTTCCTGTTTTTGTTATTTATTTATTTACAATTAATTTTGATAGAAAACCAAGGCATAGACACTAAGATATCTTGACATTCCACCTTAAGTCTTCAACTCCTTAAGAAAAATGTATGCTGACAATACTACTCCAGTGAGATGAAATGATAAAGGAGACATCATTCACCCCTTTCCGATAAACTGAGGTGTTAGGAAGGAGTTTGTTTCATCCCCAGTTTTATATTGCCTTTACATGAATGGTGTTATTGGGTACCAAGATAGACTGATTTTCGGAAGACCGCTCTGAGACCGCCCAGAGCGGTCTTTCTAACTCCAACTGTGATGCCCCTGCCGCACATGAGTGTGCGCAGGGGCTGACAGGCACGGTGGGGACGGCCAGAAAAAGACGGAAGTCGGCTGAGGTGAGTGTTTGCCTGCCTGTGTGTATGTTGTTCATTGGACAGTGTGCATGAAACTGTCTGTGAAGGGGGTGGCCAAGAATAGTTATGGCGTGGAGTGGGATTGAAGTGAGTGGTTTGTGGGGAGAAACCCCCCCCCCCCCGGTTTGAAGTGCGAGATTGGTTTTCAGAGAGCAGGGGGCTGAACAGTGATGTATTTTGAATATTAAAGGCAGCACGAAATCGGCCGATTATTTTTGCGTGCAGCCTTTAATATTCAAAATGATAACATAGAACCGTATTGTTGACCTGCTTAGGGCTATCTCAGCAGATGCTCATAGGGGCAGATGGGGAAAGTTACACAATTTTACTCTACGCAGATAATGCAGTTCTTCTGGGGAAATCCCCTACACGACTAAAACAGCCATTTTCGTTTTTTAAGGAGTGTGCTGCAGACTACGGGCTCACAATAAATGCAGATGAGACAACATTGATGGCTTGTACTGCCAATAGATCCAAATCACCAAAAGCTCAATTGTACATAGCAAATGTTAAAATTGAGGAGATTACTGGATCCTAGATAAATCAACTGATAAGAGGCAAACCCCATGCAGAGTGTAGTAACATGGCCATTAGAAGGTTTGCAACAAAGTATGGCAATACAAGTGTTATGCATGCAGCAAAAGTGTTTTAAGCTTGGGCTATATCTTTGTGTATTAATGGGGCAGAAATATTGGAATATATAAATTGTAAACAGCTAAGGACAGTGGAAAATCATTTTGTTTTTTTTAAAGGTTTTGGGATCACTCGTATAGTTCCTCCTGTTCACATATGGAGGTTGATAGCCAATCTATTGATGAGATTATGACACTGAGACCAATTTGTCATTGGATAACACTGTGGTCTAACTCTCAACTTGACCACTATTGGATAATTGTGAAGAAAATGATGTCCAGTCAAGGATTTACATCTGTTCAATCAGATTTGAGGGTTATCTAGAAAGTAAAAAATGTAAGATTCATGCAAAGATCCTAGTTTAATTAATAGCAATGATCAAGTAGAAGTGAAAGAATCATACCGGATATTATCTTGAGAGAAAACAAAGAATTAGCAGTAAGAGTAGGATGTATTAATATTATCTTGGGGAAAAAAGAAATTTAGGGTATGAGAAGTATTTAGATACCAAAGAGCCATGTTTGGGATTTATTCTGTCCATGATACTTATAGTCAGAATGTTGCCAGTAGCTAGATATATGGGTTGTTGGTCATTTGTTATCTCTAGCAACCTCCTGGCCTGTAAATGTGTAGAAGGAAGTTTCTTGTACTTCTTGTTCATCCCTCCATGTTATAGCTATATTTGGAGAAAGTTTAATAAAAGATGTTTGAATATACCTGCGATATTGATCCTAAAAGAAGTGCGTTGATTCTGTAGTTCTACCACGAAACTGAAACCAGATGTTTTTCAGATGATAGACCAATACATGATTAAAGTATGGCAATGAAGATTAGTTATGCTAAATGTTGTTTCGAAAACATGAAAAAGTATGCATTATGGTTTCATGTATGTGTGTTATATATTTTGAATAAGAGTGCCGTACAATTTCTAAATCAATTTTAGCTATAACGTATTATGTGGTGATTCTAAGACAGTCTCATACTGATTATTTATTGAAATGTCTGTGGAGGATTGTGCGTTTATATTTAAGTGTACGCATATATTTATTTATTTATTTATTTATTGATTGTTTGCTTGTTAGGCGCTTATACAATAAGTATATACTGTTTAAAGCGCCCACAGGGCATGGAGGGAGGGTGGAAAATACATTACAACACAATATTTAAGAGCAGAGGGGGAAGAGGTAAGGGAACAACCCTACCCTGCCCTGTGAGTATTCAGAACGTGCAAGTGCATGGATTTTATCATCTTTGTTTATGAGTATTAATTATTACTTTATTTTAATGTATTTGTAATATGTTTTTATAGGCAAGCCCAAAATACTCCGACACAAATATAGTCACTATCAATACAGTTCTTGGAAGTGGGAGGAATCCAGCATGAAGCATACATTACACTAATGTATGCAAGGGGGTGACCAGTTCATCATTTTCACTGGTGCACAGCCTCTGCAAATGTGCAGGTCACCTTTGTGAATAAGGTGCCCTGGGTATTTCCAAAAAGCAGGCATCTCCAAAAAGCACGTCCTCTGTGCTATTTGTATTTATAGTTAGAGTTGATCATGACTATATGCTGTTGTCCAGGCAACTTTACCCAATTTTCTCCTCCGGTTCGTGAGCCTCGTCCTTCCTTTTCTTTGACTTCTTGTCCTTGCACATCTCCTTCTTCAGCGCATCCGATAATTCCTGGTCAAGTTTATCAAAGAAGTGAGTGACGTCGGAGGCTTGTTTAACCACGTACTTCCTGTAAAAGAGACAGCATGGTTCAGCCTATAGCATACGTGGCTGAAACAATCTATCTACATTTTGTGAGATGTATGGTTATTTCTGCCATTGTCACTGGTTCATGTATCTGTATAAATATGTGTCTGCCATTTACTGTACTAGGTCCCTAATTACATTCTCTTAAAACTGGTCTCCTTTCGCAGGGCAAAGGAATTTAATTATGATAACCTCTCTGTCCACTAGGACTATCTACCAATACATCTCAGTCTCAAACCTGGCCAGAAGAGCACCGAAGGTTCATGATTTCCCACTACACACATGAACCCTAGTCAATCAGCTGAGCTCCCTTTGCTTCCTTCTTAAGTCTAGCTAGCCAGAGATATTGGAGGGCTCTCCTAGAGTGACTCTGATCCCAACCAGCTCTTCAAGGGTGCAGAAACAGCTCCTGATAGGTTGCTAGCCTTACCGGCTTTCCCTCCGTCATCAATTTCCTTATGCCAAGTGTCTGTCTGTCTTCCCCGTTCCTTTTCTTTGTGCTGGTGCCATGTGTGGCGTGTACTTAATTCTCTGCATCATGCACTATTCACGTAATAAATCAAAAGGAAAAACTGGGAAGTCATCAATAAATAAGACCTTTCTATTGCAACATGTGATGAACAAGAAATAATGTTTGTTCAATTTGCTTTTTTTTTCTTTAAATGAATCTGTTAGTTCCTAGGTGCTATTTGGCATGTGTATTAATATGTTGAGAGCTCTCCCTTATACGTAGATTTTCCGTAGGTGCACACTTTCTTGATTTTATTTCAAAATGGATGCTAGTGGACTGTCCTTTTTAGACCTTTCATTATGTAAGCGGCTCTGGAGTAGATCACAGGTGTGGTATGAAATTAAATACTTGTCAGTGGGCTACTCTTGACAGAAAGATGTGTATCACTGCATGAGGTGCATGCTTGTGCTGCTTCTCTGTGATGATGGCTTTGTCAGCTGTGGTTTTGGGTGTGACTCCTCTATCCCAAAATAAAGATTTGTGGTGGGAGTGGGTTCTGTAACCTGCCCCAAGTGTGTGTGAATGTGTGCACGTGTGTCTGTGTGTGGGTGTTTGTGTTTGTGTGCATGTGTGTGTGTGTGCACATGCGTTTATGTGTATGAGCATGTTTAGTCAGATGTTTCTTCAATGGTGCCAACCAGTGGTAATCAAAGATAAAGGGCCTCTTTACGAGTCCGGCGGTAGCTGTGCCTGTAAAACCGGCACGCTGCCGCCAGACTCGTGGGGATTTACCGGCTCCAGACTTGCCGGAATTACTGGGGAATTACAGCCCCAGTGATCTGGTAATTCTGGAGCCGGCATTCTGTAAATCCCCATTCCCGTGGAGTCCCAAAGGAATCCACGGGAATGGGGAAGTGGAAACACCGGCACCATGTCGTAATGGTGCTGGTGCCCGCCAGGTCAGACCTGGCGGGTGTTACACCACACGGCCAGAGAACTCGTAGTTAGCCGGTCCAGTAAACGGTGCAGGTACGGTTTTACCAGCACCGTTATTTCCGGACCGGCTAACTCGTAATAAGGCCCTCTGATGACTACTAGTGGATAACAGTGGATCCAAAACAAAGCACCAGATACCAGTTTTAGGTAACATCTCAATTTGTAGACATGTTAAACATGGTCAAAGAAACAAGCTGACTGTTTCCCTGCTTTTCTCACTTCTTTTAATACGTCTCATCAACCCTCCACTACTCATCCTCTCCTGGCACCCCAACCCCTCGCCTTTGTTTTCATTGGCATGTGTACAAATGACGTTCCTTTTCTCTATCTTTTATCCTGTTGTTTTTTTCCTCTCTCTCCCTATTTGATACAGTAGCGGTGGGCCGAGTGGTCATGCCTGGGAGCCCTTCACATTTGCCAAACAGCTGTTTTTTCTAGTCCTGTGATTTCATCAACTTTAACTGATTCGGTCACAATCTTAAGACATGCTGCTGGAGCATTTGTCGAGGTGATTGCAATAATTCACAAGTCTACCAGAGCCATTATGGATGATTAAGAGGGAATACTGTAGCCAATCGGAATTGCTGATTTTCCCTTGGAGATCCAATAACACTCGGGAAAGTTTGCAATTAAATTGAATTTCCCAAATCTACGTGGAAGATTTCAGGGAAATTGGGGACTGGACAACCAAACTTGATAGCTCCAAATCTTGAAGACCTTTGAATTAGATACAAAATTAGCCACCTGCTAATATCACAGAACGTAGAAGTGGTAGGAATCCGGCAGGAATCGGTGCAGAAACTACTGCATTTTTAGGAGATGGCCTCTGCTTCATTTGGGCTGCAACACAACCCCAGGGAAATGCGTGAATAAGGTGACATGTGCATTTCCAAATATCAGGCATCTATAAAGGAGCACATCTGTACTATTTTTAAATGCCCAGTTTTCATCAATTGGGGCCACTGAGTTCAGTTATGATGGAAGCAAAGGGACACCTTTTAACGTTTTCAAAAACACCATTAGAAGAAAATATCCTCTCTTGGTTTTGTGTTTGTGTTGATTTTATGAAAGGCAAATGCCATTCATCCTGTACAATTTGAGTGGTAATGTAAAGCCAATTTAATGAAATGTGCATATTTCACCTTGATATGCTAATTTCTGGCGATGTCACATGCCATTGCGTTTGTTGATGAGTCCCCCTTCTTTAATGTTTAGGACTTGACCCCTGGATTTACGCAGGGGTCAAGTCCTCAAATAAAAGTGTGTGTGGGTGGGGACTCATTAACATACCAATTTAATGTGGTGTCACCAGAAATGAGCATATCACGGTGCCCTCTGAAAAAAGTGGGGACTGCATACACACGCGTGTACCCTGAACTTGAGGCCTAGATTTACATTCAAGCAGCTGGATAGCCACCTTCCTAAGATGCAGAGGTAAGTGATTCTATAAAAAGGAAACTCTGATCACTCGCTGCAGCTTGATCGGGATCTCAAGAAGAGAAAGATTTTATGAGTGAAGAAATCGATATGGCCAGTACGGGTGTATGGGTGAATCTTGGTTTGCAGATGACCTAGGGCCATCCCATACATGCATTTAAAGACTGTGTCTAGGATCTTAAACTTAACTCTGCAATTGAAAGGCAGCCAGTGCAGAGAACACCGGGCAGCAGACACACAGAAGAGTACATAGGAATGCCAGGTATCCCCACCTATAGGGCATTACAACAATCCAATTTAGCATTGATTAAGGTGCCGAGAACAGTACTGGCGTGCTCTTTATTTAAATTAGAAAGAATGTGTTTAATCTGTCGTAATAGGTAAAAGGGTGTTTTTGTGACTTCTCAAATTTAATGGTTTAGGTCCTGATTAGATTGCCAGTAGACGCCAGGCTTGGACTGTGGCATACAATTGTCTGGGGACCAAGTACAAAGTGGCCCACACTTTCAAATGACAATTCATTCCTATTGTGTTAGACTGTTTGAGTAGTACCCAAGGGGGAGGCTTTTGAGAAAATGTGATTTTCTGTCTTTGGTTCGGGCATTGCCCTGTTGCCCTATAGGCCAGTTCGAGCCTGGTGGACCCCTAGCTAGAACCTGAAAGTAGCTGCATGAACTGAGAGGTAACACATGATGCACAAGTCTCCAAGATGCATTACTTAGTTGGGGGCTGACAGGGGTTGGGTCTGGATCAGAAATATCCTCAGGTGGCCTTGGTGATGTACCCCGTCACCTTTACCCTTATACATGTGGCACCAAGTATAATAAAAAGGGATCACAACTTGAGCAGTCCAGTGGGACCACAGGTACACTCCACAGTATTCTTGACCTGTTATTGTATTGTATTGTATTGTTTATTTATATAGTGCCTATACACAGGAAAGTGTTTCAAAGCACTCAAAGAGGGTGGGAACAAGGGGAAAAAAACAGCAGTCATTCAGATTCCTTGAAATTCTAATCAGGCTGCCAATGGCCAAAGGCTTTTGATGTACCAACGGCTGTCAGGTGTCAGCTACACATGACAGGGGACGGTGGCTCTGGTAAGATGTGTCCTCCCAGTGCACACAACTATTTTTCGGTTATGCGGTGAGCCTGGAAAATGTGCATGGGAATAGTCCCATCATTCATTCTTTCAAACAAACAATAAAAGCCCAGGTGAACGCACTCTTCCCGTGAATATGTTCGAATTCCTCACAGCATGGAAGTGCAGTATGCCCGGAAGGCGATGATTCCAGTTGTCCTGAAAGAACGACCCGAGATAGTTAATGCAGTCGATGGTTCAGCTCTTGTTTCATGATTGGTCACAGAACAAATAGAGTCTGTCCTGATGTCCACAGAAACCGGTCTCCATAAAAGCATCTCCTTTGATTCGATCGCAGCCCCACAGTATCGGGTGATACTCGGGTTGCATTGGTTGTGGACCCATAATCCACATATCGACTGGGGTAAACATGAAGTGGATTTTACCTCACATTATTGTAACTCGCATTGTTTTGACTCTAATATTGAAATAGAGCATTTCCCTTATAGGGCTATCTTGGACACGGTTTCATCTATTGGAGCTGTTTTTCACAAATCGGATACAGGAGTTCCTGAGGTGTATGTGTCATATTCTGACAGTTTTGATAAGGGTAAGGCAGGACAACTAGCCCCACACCGGCCTTATGATTGCCCCATAGAACTGATCCTGGATTCCAAAATACCTAGTGGTTTAGTTTATTTGCTTACCCTCAAAGAGGATGAGGTCATCAAAGGCTATATTGAAAAGGCCCTTCCCAATTGGTTTATTTGTCCATCTGAATCATCAGCTGCCTCTCCATTGTTCTTTGTACCTAAGAAAGAGGGCGACTTAAGGGCTTGTATAGACTATAGAGCCCTCAATGCCATCACCATCAAGAATCAATATCCTTTACCGCTCGTCTCCATCCTATTGGATCAGTTAGGCTCTTCAGCGATATTCACCAAATTGGATCTCAGAGAGACCTATAATTTGGTTTGCATATGAGATGGAGATAAGTGGTAAATTGCATTAAAGACACTACTGTGAAAGCTTTGCAGTCTTCTCTTGGTTTCACCAACTTCTACAAAAGGTTTATGCACTCCTTCTCTGCTATTGTCTTGCCATTGACCGGAGTCACTAGTATCAAACTGCCTTTTCGATGGAATCTGGCTGCCCAAAAGGCATTCAATACACTTAAATTAGCATTTATCATGGCACCAGTGTTGCAGCCTCCGGACCCTCAACAGCCTTTCGTTGTTGAGGCCAACGCCTCTAGCATGGCAGTTGGCGCTGTCTTGTCTCAACGATGCCCCAGTACGGGTGCTATACATCCTATTGCATTCAATTCCCGCAAGCTCACTCCTCCCAAAAGGAACTACACTATTACCGAGTGTGAATTGGTGGCTATCAAAGATGCCTTCATATAATGGAGACACCATTTACTGGGTGCCCGTCATGTGGTCACAGTTTATACCGATCACTGTAACCTACTGGCTCTTAAATCTGTCAAGTGTGTCACAGCACGACAAGCACCTTGGCATTCCTTTTCCTCCTTATTTGATTTCATCATCACTTACAGACCTGTGGTTTTGTACTCAAAGATAGATGCCCTATAAAGCTTGGGTGATCCTATGTACATTGAGAAGGAAGAAAAGAACCTTATATTACCACATTAAGTGTCCTGTGGTTGGACTCTGCAGTCCTCCCTGAGAGAGGCCATATGTGAATGGGTTGCTAAACATCCAGCGGAGGTGTCAGAGCTCAATTCTGAACCTATCAATGCTCTGTCCTATTCCCAGAACAGGATATATATACCTACAGAGGCTACACAACGGTTTCACGACTCCTGCATAGCAGTTCATCCCGGAAGAAGTAAGACCTTGGAGATATTGCATAGATAGTGTTGGTGGGCCATCCATGTCTCGTGATGTGAAGGAATACATCAGTACATGCTCAATCTGTGTTCAATGCAAAACCAGCACTTGCAAACCTGTGGGTGTAATGCAATACCCTATAAGCCCTGGCACATGGACTTCATTGTGGAACTACCACCAGTACAGGATTATGATACCATATGAGTGGTCATTGATTATTTTACCAAGATTGTTCCATGTCAGGGTCTCTCTACTGCTCCGGTCTTGACCAACCTTTTTCTCAAGATTGTCGCTTGCTTTTTTGGCTTACCTTTGATTATTGTGTCTGATAGAGGCCCCCAGTTTACCTCTCATTTCTAGAAAGCCTTGACTTCCTCTTTCAAAATTGAAGACCGTTATTCCAGTGCCTACCATCCTCAAATGAATGGGAAAACTGAAAGATTGATCACTACTCTAGAGCAATACCTTCGCTGTCTGTGTTTGCAACACCAGGACAGTTGGTTGTCGGCTTTGTTCAGGACTGAGTTTGCATATAATAATTCTGTGCACACATCCGCTGGTTCTTCTCCTTTCTATGCCCTCTACAGACAGTATCCCTGATCCATTCTGCTGGATCTGTCTCTGCCGGTCGACAACCTCAGCGCTCGTCCTAATGTGCGGGGCGTGGTCACCCTGCATACTGAGATATGTGAACATCTTACCCAGGCGCAACACCGCAAATTGAGGTTTGCCGATATTCATCGAAGCCCTGCACCTGTGTATCAAGTTGGAATGAGGGTTTGGTTGGCCAATATGAATCTTCGATTGGATGGTAAAAAAAAGCTCTTTCCTCGATACTTTGGTCCTTTTCTGGTTTCCTGTGTCTTCAGTCCCGTTGTTGTTTGCCTGGAACTCCCCTTTCACTTGCGTGTTCATCCGGTTTTTCATGTTTCTCTATTAAAGCCCTGTCATCGGGCAGCCAGACTGCTGGAGTTTTCGGCCCCTGTTTTAGTGGAGGGTTCTGAGGAGTATGGCTATGGAGGTGCGTGGTGGCACGCATTATTATCTTGTTAACTGGAGCAGGTATGGCCCTGAGGACAGGACCTGGGAACCAGCTGTCAATATTCATGCTCCCCGGTTGTTAGCTCGTTTCCATGCCTCCTGAGGGACTGTCTGGGCTTTCAGGGGAGGACACTGTCACTGTCCAATGAACTTTAGCGTGATCGCTAACCAATCATTGTGATTCCGCAACTCACTTCCTAGAGTGTTGGTGGTTGCCATGGCATCTGTGCCAAAGCAGCGCACATGACGTGCTCCAGTCAGTGCGCCCTCGCATCGGGTACTACGTCTTGTCACCATGGTTACCCGACACAAGGCATGACGTCAGCACGCTGTACTTCCGCACACACGGACATAAAAAATGACCCTGCAATGGCGGCAGTGCTTCTGTTTGTTTGTAAGTGCTTGCTTGTTAGTTTTGTATCTCTTTGATGCTAAAACTCCTTGGCCTAGTGTTCTGTTCCCAGACTGTCATTTTGATTCTTTTTCTGGTCTTCATTCCTTGTATTATTGTCTACGAACTCTGATCTGTCCTACGAATTAGTTTTTGGATAACCCTTGACTGCTTTGTTGTGTCCTTTGGATTACCTTTTTTGGATATTATTCTCCAGACCCTGTGCTGGTGTACAGTCCTTGGATGCTCTGCAGTGTGGACTGTTCTATCCTTCAGTGCGTCCTCGTGCAGCCCGGGAATATGTGCCTACTAACCTACTAATTTCCCCCCTTCCTTCCTTTCCTCCTGAATCTCTCGGTGTTCTCTTGAATTCTTCTTCTTTTCATATGCCACAGACCAAACTCCTTACCGTAAGAGTAATACAGAGCCTTTTTGTCCACCAGACAATTCCTAGGTGTGTCTGCAGCGTCTTAAAGTTCCTCAGGTCAGTGTTGTCGCCTGTCTTCGCTTATATACATTAGTACAATTACTGATTATAAAGTCTTCCTTTATTTCTACAGCTTAGCATTTCCCTGGTGGAATTTTTTGCTCTTTCAATTGAATTACACCTCTATTTGTAACTTATTACCAACTAGAGGAGTACATCGAGGAAAAGGTCACCCTCAAGAGAGGCCCAATCTTAGGCTTGGGTGACCAGCCTGCTGATCCTGAAGACCTTGGTTGGTTCCCGGGGGTGTTTTTAGTGAGTACTGACAGAAACACTGCATGTGGAGACGTTGGCCTCAAGGGAACCCAAACATCAAGACGTGAAAGCCTAGAGTAAATGCCTGCAAGAAGAGATGTTTGCTTTAAGAGAGTCCAAATGTCAAGTAGTAGATACCTTGAGGCAAGCTCTGCATTATTAAATGTTTTCCACAACGGACTTCCACCACCAAGAGATGGCTTCCTTGAGACAATCTCTCAACATGCAATTGGAGATGTCAAGGGTGAGCAGGCATAATGACCCTGTGGCCACTAGCAACATACATCACTAGGACCTTGCAACAATTAGGATCCTCATGCATGCCGCCCTCTCATGAGTGGCCGTAGCCAATGAAGACTAGGCTTTGGTGCTGGATGGTCAGAGTGCTCAATCTGAGGATCCACCACAGGATGGTGGTCCCAGTTAAACCATGCACGTGTTTCCTTTGGATATGTCCACAACTCCCCCCATCTTCCTGTCACTGCCAGCTCATGCAGCCTGGTGTCCATGGGCCTGTGGAGGGGGGAAGGCATCATCACCTTATATATATTTACATTTTCCACCCAAGTCCACATTCCCTCTGCGGGACATTAGCCCTCCTAGCACCAATGCAGAGGCCCGTTGTTAGGTTCAGGTGGTGAGGGATTCACAGCCCCACAGCTGTACCAGCAGGTAAAGGTGTGCCATGTCAATCCTGTTCATGGATGGTGGCATATCACCCCAATAGTGGCATGATGTGGCACATGCAAAGTTTGTATGGATGATGTGACTTGTTGATCTTTCTGTGATGGTCACTGTCGCTGAAGATGTGAGTTAGCATACATGACAGTGTGTGTGCATGTCTCCTTGATCAGCCATGCATGGGCTTTGGTTTGCTAGTTGCACATCCACGACTTGCTGCTTGGAGAGATTCCCCTTGGGATGTTCCTGTGCACATGCTTTTGGTGAGGGCTGATGCTGTACCTTCATTTGTTTTGTTTGTTTGTTTGTTTATTATTTATAGCGCGCGCCAGACCCGAAGGTAACCGGGCGCGTTGTTCTAGGATACTTTAAACTTTACAGGTTACGCATGTTTACAAGTAGTAGTTATACATGGTAGAAATTACATAATGCAGGACAGTAAGGAGAATATACATTGTGCATAATATATAATTATAACATAATATATACAGGAAATATGCAGTAGGAAGATAGAGAGTATATAATTATGTACATAGTACGTCTGTAGAACAGTGGTTATGTTGGTGTAGGGCAGGACTATCGGTCATTTTCTTTGATCCAATTGATACAGTTAGATCTGAAGAGAGCGTAGGATTGGGGAGATCTCAAACCGGACGGGAGGGAGTTCCAAAGCTGGGCAGCTTTGACCGGGAAGCTGTTTCCTCCGGCCGTACTTAGTTTAAATGGGGGTATCACTAACTGGTTGGAGTATGCTTCTCTGGTGGGTCCCTATGTATAGTGTGTTGCAGTAGTCCAATTTCGACAGCACTAATGCTCGAGCAAGGGTTAGGCAGTTGGCAGTGGATAGGTATGGTTTTGCGGCTCTAATCAGCTTGCAGGTATATGCGGTGCTGGATGCCATTGCGCTCACCTGTTTAGTTAGGGAGAGGTGGGAATCAAGGTAAAACCCTAATGTTTTTACCTCTTTTGCTACCTTGATAGTGTTACCGTCTATGACGAAGGAGGAGTATTCTTCTTTTAATCTTTTGATGTTTTGTGTGTTCCCCAGTATGATGAGTTCCGTTTTGTCATCATTCAGGCATAGCCCGTGGGTGGCCATCCATGCCTGAATGATGAGATAGATCTTATTCACCAAGGCCAGATCTTGTTCATAATCCCCTGAAAGTGGTATGAGAATCTGAGTGTCATCCGCATAGTTAGTGTAGGTGACACCCAGATTATCTAGATCATCGAACAAGGGCTTCGTGAAGATGTTGTACATAGTGGGGGAGACACAAGAACCTTGTGGGACTCCACATGTGATGGATACAGGGTCAGCAGCAGCAGAAGTAGAGAAGACTCTCATGGTTCTACCGGTTAGGAATGATTTGATCCATGCGATGGCATGTGTGGAGAAGTGGGCAGCTGTTTCTAGGTGGGTGCAAAGCACATCATGATCCACCAGGTCGAAGGCTGCAGAGAGGTCCAGTAAGAGGAGTAGGGCCATCTTTCCGGAGTCTCTCAGCTCATCGAGTTTTAAGATCGATGAGCGCGGTTTCGGTTCCATGCTGAGGTCTGAAACCTGATTGTCTTATGCCTAGAAGGTGGTGCAGCTCCAGATGTTTTTGGATCTGCAGGTAGGCTACCCTGTCTAGGATTTTTAATAGGAAGGGTACCGTTGTGATAGGCCTGTAGTTAGTCGGGATGGATGGGTCCAATGTTTGTTTTTTTAGGAGGGGGAGGACCCAAGATTGCTTGAGGTTATCAGGTATAGTGCCTGAGGCAAAGGAGGCATTAATAAGCTTAGAAATGAATGGGGAGAGGTCTCTGGCCGCGTCTTTTATTAGTTGGGCTGGGCATAGGTCGCCTCGGCAATTGGATGGCTTGAGTGAAAGTATTATCTTTTCGGTTTCAGGTATAGTTACTTTCGAGAAGTTAAATTTATGGTCTGGTTTAGTGCTGGTTGGTGGTTTGCCTCTTAGGTTAGTTGAGGGCGGAATATTCTGTTTCTTTATCTCAATTTTTGTTTGGAGTGTGGCAATTTTGTCATTTAGTGCTTTTTGGATGTTCGAGCACCATATTTTATTTTTGTCACAGTTATCCTGGACAGGAATGGGGTTTTCTAGTTCCTTTAGTATAAGGAATAGTTCTTTCGTTCCAGATTTGGCCTGCAGTATTCTGTTGTTGAAGTTCTCTCTTTTTGCTTTCTTTATTTCATTTTTGTAAATCTTGGAGGCATTGATGAGTGCAATTTTATTTGTCTCTGTCGGGGTTAGTCGCCAGGCAGATTCGCATTTGCGTTTTTCAAGTCTTAGAGATTTGAGGTGAGGAGTAAACCAGGTGTTTAGGTGGGCTCTGGGCTTACTCTTTCTCAGTTTCAGTGGGGCAATAGTATCTAGAGCTGTAGCCATGGAAGAGTTGAATTCATTTACTAGTGATGAGGTGTCCAGTAAGTCAGGTAGAGAGTTTAGTCTGGGGAGGATAAGTGGTAGCAGTTTTTCTGTAGTTATAAGTTTTTTGTTTCTGGTTGGCAAGGGGGGAGCCAGAGCAATTTCAATAGGTAGGGCCAAGTTAACATTTAGGAGGAAAGTTATCCTGTTGTGTCATTCCATTTGCACTCCTGTCATATCAGCCTTGTATGCCATTTGCTACCATGTTTCATGTCTGGTAGCCTCTCCATGATCAGGGGTGGACTGGCTATTGAGTACTCTGGTAATTTCATGGTAGGCCACGGCACCCTGGGGCTCGTTTGTGTGTGTTTCCACATTTTCTGATGGGGATCAGGTTGGCCTTGTAGTTGAAGTGTGTACATAGGTGGATGATCCAATTGACATGCATGCATGTGGATGATTTGTGTAGTGTGCAGTGCATTTCTGGTGAGGTACAGTTGTTGGATGCCGGTTTGTCCTTTTCATGTGTCATGGTGCTGATGTGTTTCCATTGATATGGTCAAGGACTGTTGAGAGAGAAGGGCATGTTACCATACCTTTTTATTTATGTTTGTGTATCCTGTGGTTGGCTAGTTTGCTTTCTTGTATTCCTGGAGAGCATCTTCATGAGTGGGCGGGGGATATGTTGAGGGTATCAGAAGCATGCACGTGGACGGGCTGGGTGGGCAGCTGTTGATTTTCCCCATTGCAGGAGCACGTACATGCCTGTGGTGTGTGGATGTGGGCAGGAGCAGCAGCAATATTGTGGTGGGAGACATCATGAAGATGGCAGTCAGGTGAGCCATTTTTTGCACTTGGTGCATGCCACTCAGGGGAGCGCATGGTATTATGACATTGTTCCTGGGGATGGCTGCGCTCTGTTATGATATTTAACATAGTGGAGATGAGCAGGTCCAGCAGCGATGGTTCAGAGGGAGACACCATCAAATGGCAGTCAGGTGAGCCCTTCCTTGCACTTGGTGCATGCCACTCAGGGGAGCACATGATATGGAGACATTGGGCCTCATTACGACCCTGGCGCTAAGTGAAAAACGATGGCGGTAAATGGTTACCGCCATCGTTTTCCGCCAGGTCCGATCATGACCCGTGACCGTTAACTACGATGCCATTAGCGGCATCGTAGTTAACGCTGCCGCTAACTGCGCCAAGGGCACGCGCACGCGACCTCCCACACCGTACTTAGCGCCATGGCGGAAAGGTACGCGAATGCCGACCCAAGCGGACATGCACCTAACGCCATCACCCAGCCCGTTAAGTACCTTACCGCCATGGTGCTAATTACGCCATCGCGAACCAACCGTAAAGGGCCATGTAAAGTGAATGCAGCTGCCACAGGTGCACAGAAACAGCACAGGTGAAGGCAATACAGACTCAGGAAGTACAAAAAGAGCACACCCCACCCCTTCCCACACCCAGTCACACTCCACAATGATACCAATACGACTAGCAATGTTGGGGCTGGAGGACCTGATAGCAATGCAAGTGCTACAACAGCAACAACAACAACAGGCAGCACAGAGGAGACGCAGGAGGAGAAGGAGGGCAAGGCAGGCCCAGCAAGCCCCACCAGCACAGCCAGTGCCACCACACAGGCAGCCCCCAATCCCACGCATCAGAGCCAATCCATTCAACCTCACTGCTGAGCAGATCCACACCCTGTACCGTTTGGACCGGGACACCATCACCGCCATCGTAGACATGACACATAACGACATTGTCAGCATGATAGAAACTCCAACCGCCATCCCACCCCGACTGAAGGTAGTGTCTGTACTCCACTTCCTGGCCACAGGCACCTACCAGCACACAGTGGGGCACTTGCATGGCATTTCACAACCATTATTCTCACGAACACTCATCCAAGTGCTCGATGCCCTCCTCAAGCACACAGACAACCACATCTCATTACCACGGACTGCCCAGGAGATTGCAAACACCAAAGTGGGTTTCCCTGCACTAGCCGGCATACCTGGTTGCATTGGTGCCATCGACTGCACCCATGTAGAATTGGTGGTTCCACGTGCCATGGAGGTACCGTACCGCAACCGGAAACAGTTCCACTCAATCAACGTGCAAATGGTCTGTGTCTCCAACAAGATCATCACACATTGTTGTGCCCGATTCCCCGGATCAACCCATGATTCTATGGTCCTGAGGAACTCCACAATACCACGCTACATGGAGCGACATGCAGGCCCAAGATCCTGGCTACTCGGTGAGTCCAATGTCATGACCATGGAAATGTGAAGTGGGCAGGTGAATGACGTACCGATGCATACTCTACCTGGCTGAAAGGGGAAGGGATGATGCATACTCCACCTGGCTGAAAGGGGGGGAATGATGCATACTCCACCTGGCTGAAAGGAGGGGTGGATGATGCATACTCCACCTGGCTGAAAGGGGGGGAATGATGCATACTCCACCTGGCTGAAAGGGGGGGGATGATGCATACTCCACCTGGCTGAAAGGGGGGGAATGATGCATACTCCACCTGGCTGAAAGGGGGGAGAATGATGCATACTCCACCTGGCTGAAAGGGGGGGGAATGATGCATACTCCACCTGGCTGAAAGGGGGGGGGATGATGCATACTCCACCTGGCCAAAAGGGGGGGGAATGATGCATACCCCACCTGGCTGAAAGGGGGGGGAATGATGCATACTCCACCTGGCTGTGAGTAGCAGAGAGAACGGAGACAGAGGATACCCTAAAGCAACCCATACTCCACCCAATACCAGTAAAGCCAATAGCCAATGTATGCAGCCCTACCATGTGAATGAGGTTGTGTCCCAACCATGACACAACCATCTGCAAGTGCATTCTACCAAATCAGACCACATTTTCAACAATGAAAAGCACCTACATGCACGTCACCAAACACCATCAACCGATAGTGTTTAACTGCCCACGAAGGAGGCACATGACGGACAAAAACATCAACACACCATTACACAGACAGCAGGGCCCCCAAAATGTCCCTGTCTACATCAGCATTGCTCACTGGGGTTATGATGAGGCCCACAGCAATGTTGCAATGATGTGCGCATTGCCATCACAGGACATGTGCCAGGCCAACTAACCAAACGGCATGAACGGACACAGTGGATGGGCACTCACAATGCACTCAACCCCTCTGCATACATTGGGTGATGGCATGCAAAACAGGCCATGGGAGCCATGAGCATATACTGGTTGCATTGTGTGAATCAATTAGTGCATGTAGAAGTGAGCCAAAGTAACAGTTGGATGCAAGCCATGGTGGCACATCATGTTCTTGATCAGACGTCATGACTGACACATACATTCTCGCCTACATACAGGTGATGCAGGCTATCCCCTGAAGAGGTGGCTCCTTACACCAGTCCGGAACCCGCAGAACCAGCACGAGGAGGACTTCAACCGTGCACATACACGTACCCGTGTGGTCATAGAGCAGACATTCGGCCTATTGAAGGCACGGTTCCGAAACCTCAGCAGGTCTGGTGGGGCACTCCTGTACCGCCATGAGAACGTGGCAAAGATCGTCATGGCATGTGTCATGCTACACAATATGTGCGTCAGACGGAATGTGCCCCTGCCCCCTGACGCAGAACTGCAACCACCTGACGATGAGGAGGGTGCAGATGGGGCGGCACCCCATGGAGGAGGCGATGCACAGGAGGGGCGTGCAATGCGCCAAACTATCATCGACCACTGCTTCTAGCACACACGGCTGGTGTGTATCACATGGAGACTGCACTTGGGGCACTGTGTGTCTCTGGGACATGCACACTGTGGACTGTACACCAATAAAGCACACATATGCAATGAAAATGTCCACACATTTCATTTCGGGAAAGCAAAAAGTGTATTTCAATCATAAAACATCGTGACACAACCCCTCCCCCCTCCCCCCTCACCCCTACACACCCCAACACACCCCTTCCCCCCTCCCTCCTGCACACCCCAACACACCCCCTCCTCCCTGCATGCATGTCCTGTAGGGTGTGGGTGAGCTCAGTGAGTGCACGACGCAACCCGGCAAGTTCACCACAAATGTCCCTAGACATGGCCTGCATGGTATCCCTCAGGGTGGCAGTGCTCTGCGCTACTTCGGCCCTTAGGGTCTCCGTGGCCTGTTCAATGGTTGCCCTAGCCCCCACACATTCCGCTGCATGCTCAGTCAGCATCGTGGATAGTTGTTGCTGCCGTTCTATGATGTCCTCGATGGACTGCTGCCCCTGCTGGGCCATGCCCAGTGCTGGTGGTGTGATGGAGGGGCTGCTCCCCTCCTGTGGACTGAGGACTGGGCATGGGGTAGAAGGCCACTCCTCTTCCTCTGTGTGCCCCTGTGTGTGATCCTCATGGGGGCTGGCGTTTGACAAACAGGGGGAATGTAGAAGGTCAGTGGGGCTTCTGACTTCGTGCTCCTCAATGTCAGAGTCTGAACATGCAGCAATTGCAGCTGTTTCACCCATGTTGCTGCTGGCTGCAGACCCGGTGCCTTCTGTGGCAGGCAATGTTGGTATAGGTGGAGCTGCTGCTGCTGGCCTGCTGCCTACAAGGGTGCTTGCCGGTGGGCCATCCGGTTTGCTTGCAGTGGATTCTGCTTGTTGTGGGGTCTGCCTCACTGCAGCTGAGGTTGAGGGTGCGGGATGGTATTATTGGCCTTCTTGGCTCTCTTCGTCGCAGGGGTGTCCTGGTCCTCGGGGTGTGAATCTGTGCCTGTGGTGGAGCAAAGGAGGGAGGGCGTTATTGATGGGTCTGCGGACTTTGGAATGACAATGATTCAGTAGATGAGGCAGATTTCAGGCAGGGCCATGCAGGTTGTCTCCTTTTTGTGTGGAATGTGGATGCAGGTATGTGGGTGCCAGCAGTGTATACAGGGTGGTGCTCGCATGTGGCTATGGGCAGTGTGGAGCTAATGTGTTGCATTTGCACTCTAGGGCAACCTTGTGCTACACATGAATGGACTGCAGTGACTATGGCATGTCTTGTTTGAGGCACCTACCTTCATCGCCTGATGTCGGAACTCCCCTTTCCATCCCTCCGACGCCTTCAATGCCTTCCATGCCAATCGTGGTTGCACAAATCTCCTCCCATGGTTGGAGTTTTAGTGGGGATTCCGAACCTCCACCGGTACCCAGGGCAAGGTTGCGGTTTGCAGAAATGATGTCTCTGACCCGTATGCGAAGGTCATCCCAGCGCTTCCTTCACTGCTGTGGGGTGCGGGGTACGGTCCCCCCGCGCTGACGCGCTCGGCCACCAGGGCCCAGATGGCCTTCTTTTTTGCTATCGCTGGCCTGGTCATTTCCGGCGAGAAAACGACAGCTGCGTTGTCTTGCAGGGTCTCGCAAGCATGCAGAGTTCCTCCCGGCTAAATCTTCCTGGCGCTGGCGGTCACATGCCTTCTTAATAACTTTAGGCATTTTTGGGTGGTTGGATGGGTGGGTGATTGGTTGGGACAGGTGTCAGGGTTGGATCTGGTGTTGTTCGGAAGGATGGCAATGGATTGTGTTTTTAAAGATGGCCGACGTGCTGTTTCCCATTCCGCCACGATGACGCTATTTCCGGTTCTGCTTTTTACGGTGACCGCTAATTGCGGCCACCGCTAATTGCGGTGGCCGCTAATTACGGTGGCCACTACTTACAGTGGCGGAAGTGCACCTTGCTCGCCCTACGATGCCGGTAGGGGCCTTTTCCGCCATGGCGTTAATTGCATTACTGCCATGGCGTAATGCTCGTGCGCAATGGGTCGTAATGTGGCGCTCTTTACGCCATCGGCCCACGGCGTAAACGCTCATTACGCCATGGCGGTAATGATGGCAGATTACCGCCTGGGTCGTAATGAGGCCAATTGTGACTGGGGATGGCTTCACTCGGTTTTGGATTTTGTGCCTGTGACAAGGACACTTATATATGAATGTTGATGTGGCGGCATTGTGGTTTTTGTTTTATGGGGCACAAACAGTTTGCCTCTCAAAGACTCACATTCTCAGGGTGTTGTTATGAGCAAGCTGGATTGGCCCAATTCCATCATTGAAGGGCATGAGGCGTGTGGCTTCACTGTGTGTGCTCCACAAGGGTTGTAATTCAGGTGAAGTATGTTTATACAACCAGATTGCATTTGTCCTGTCCCTGTGCCATTTGACCTACTAAGGGAATGGGTGGTGCCTGTGGATGAGGGTGGCGACTCACCTGCAGCTCTACTGCTATGCCACAGCGTGTGGTAATATTGTGCAGGACACAACATGCCATGATGATCTTGCATACTACAAGGGGTGCATACAGCAATATGCTACCTGAGTGGTTAAGGGAGCAGACGCGTGACTTGAGCATTCTGAATGTGTGCTCCACTATGCCGCTAGTGCTATGTGTGCTATGTTGTTGCTTGCCTCACCTGGGGTGGCTGGATTCCTGATAGATTGCAACAGGAATGGTGAGAGCGGGTAGGCAGTGGCCTCTGCAAAGGGGGGAATGGTTATTGTTTGCATTTATTGTCATTTCTTGTGATCCTGTGTGTCATGTGACTGCGTGTGTGTGCGAGATAGTTGATACTCACTCAGAAGCCAGGTGTTTCCAAAGGATCCAGATGCAAGAGCCTGGTATATGGGTTAATGGCGCTAGATGTAGCTGTCATGCGTGCATCCTGGATAGATGGCATTGACATGCATGATGTGTCGCTTGGTATCACAGATCACTGCTCATGGATGGAATGCCAATGTTTCCTATTGTAATATATGTGCTCATTCTCTAATGGGGCTGCAGTGCTACATGTTTGCAGTCAATGGCTTCCCGGACCCATGGAAAGCGTGCAACTGCGTAGTCTCCCTGGCACACTCTCTGCCTTGCATGTAGTGTGCGTGGCATGTATATGTGCTGATGCACACGTACTAGGATGCTGTGCGATACCTGGTGGAGGCACCTTGATTGTGTTAGCGGTGATATGCCTCCGACAATGACTGTGCTGGAATGATCCAGTAGTTCAGCAGTTTTTCGGGGGGGGGGGGGCTGCAGCGCTACATGTGTGCAGTCGATGAACCCAGGAACCATGAAAAAGTGTGGAACTGTGTATAATTCTTAGCGCTACTCTGCCTTCCCTGCAGTGTGCATGGCATGTATATGTGCCGAGGCATGCATGCTAGGATGCGGCACAGTACCTGGTGGAGGCACCTGGATTGTGTGGACTGTAATATGACCCCGGCAATGGCTGTGGTGTGCTGGAATGATCCTGTAGCCAGGAAGTGTATGGCTGATAGGTCTTTTCACCAGGGGTGTCACTGCCTGCCAGCACATGGTGGGTGATACCAGGTCATTCTCCCACTCCCTGACCTGTTCTAGAATGACATGGAGAGGAAATCAGTATCTTCCATACACCTTCTCAAAGTATGGAGATTGTGGATGGAAGATTCTGTCATCCTCCTCCTTCTTCCATGTAATAGGATCAGTGCTAGCAATGCAGAGTTCGGCATTGTGTAAGTCCTGTGTCCAATGGGGTTGCATTGTGCTTTTATATGTGAGCTTTCATTCCGCTTTGTGCTTTGAGATGTGTAGCAAGTGGTGGTAAGATCGCAAGATATGCATTCTGCCTTGGACTCCAGACAATTGCGCAATAACTTCTGTGAATAGGGTCTCAGTAGCGCTTGATAGGGTGTGGTTGTTGTTTGCACGGTAACTCCCTCCTCACACCCATGTTCTTCCTCATTTTCCATCTTGCATGGAGACTTTGCATGTTCCACCCCCTATTCAGTTATTTGCACTGGCCCTTCCCAGCGTTGCTCTCTGTGTCACGCAGATAACACCAGCACAGCGCACACTAGGAAGGACCAGCGAAAAGTCAGATCTGTGAATTGGAAATTGTTCTTTAGTGCTGTGCGAAGTGCACTTTTATGATGCAAAGTTACTTTGCATCACGATAAATATTTTGTAAATTAGGCTCCCAGTTTTCTGCGATTGGTAAACTTTCTATACTGACATTGCCAAATGCAAAATGTAAATAATTTTGCAAAACTAACATTAAGGATAGTGCACTTTTCAAGCTGGGTATAAGCTAGCGTTGTTGAATTGGGAGTATGCTTGAAATATGCATAAAGAAGTAGTAGACTGTGATGGTACATCTAGGAATATATAGGGATTGGGATTTGTAAAATCCCAATATACCCCCAGTTTGGATAAATAGTTTTACTACCAATTCCAGTTTGAAAACCTGGACTATATCAGGAGTTGCCAAACTGTAAGTACACAGAGTTGTTCCAACTGGGAATCTGGTGCCATGGTATAACTGAGAATGTTAAGGTGCAAACATATTGCGATTATGCAAACTGGAATATCTACTGGAGTTATTTCCCTGGAAGCTAAGAGTAAAATGGCACTTTGCAATAGCACATTTGGGGTGTATGAATATGGTACAATATTTAGACGGCAATATGCTGAATGTATGCACTCTCCGGGCTGCACTAAAATAAATATCTACATTGATATTTACTGAAAAAACCTTAGTTAAGGTGCAGTTAAATTGTGCAGATTTAACGTAACAAAACCATTGAAATTCAGCGGTTCTTGGAAGTCATGACCAACTTAACTCGACACGCTCCCGTTGATGTCTCCCATAATGCCATGTCCGCCACAAAGCCATTTTGTATGTCATTGACAATCCCTTCACTTATATTTTTGTGCTCATAGGCTTTGCAACAGGCTCCAGACGAGTTAAGCTGGTCATGACTTCCCACATCTGCTGAATTTAAAGGGTTTTGCTGCTTTAAATCTGCTCAACTGAACTGCACCTAAGGTTTTTTCAGTGAATTTCAAGGGTTTTGTTGTACCATAGTTTTTTCATGGGCCGCCAGCCATGGCCTTTGCCCGTGTCCACTGTACATGTTCCCCCAATATGTTTTGAAGAGGGATGGGGAAGCCTGACGCCCCCTCCCCCTCCTACAAAATTCATGACAAGGAAGACGGCCAGCAAACATCGCAATCACCCATTCTATTTCAGACTGATTCCCAGTGGTTCTATGATTGACAAGTATGTGGAGAGATACCCCCTCAGGCAGCCATACCCCCTCAACCAGCCCCACAGACCAAGTGTGGTATGGATTTACCCCAGCTTGGATGAAGAGCCACAGGCCATGATCAAAAACACCTCTATTGACAGCCTGGACTAAGCACCAAGTAGCCAAGTTGCTGACATCGTTAGAGACACCACGACATAGCAGCGTTAGACATGAAGCACATGTGCCATCCGCACTTCGGGAAATGAACACACACTCGAAAACATGAAGAACACGAGCGTACAGTTCTGTAGTTAGAGGACAGATACATAATACATACTGTCATTGCTTTTATTATTTTTGCGATTAGCCAAACGCAGCAACGCAGGGACCGCAAGAAGCAAGAGATCCTCAGTACAGCTTGCAGATGCTTACATGCGAATAACCCAATGGAACTGCAGGAACACCTATGGGATCTGACAGAACCAAATGTGACTAACCTATGGAAATGTAGTATAGTATGGACACTTTAGAAACCACATTGTAAGGTTTAGGAAAAGTACAGCAGGCCACAGGCCCCTCAGCAAGATACAAGCTGAGCTGAAATGCAGGAAGAACAGAGAGCAAGACATGTGAGACAGGACCAGCAGCAGAAGGTTTAGGAAAAGTACAGCAGGCCAAGAGATACAGATGACATTCCAATCCCCAGACGATAAAGGGACCAGCTGCAGAAACAGCTATTAAATCCTCATAATTCAGAGCTGCACAGCTCAAATTCGTGGTCTCTGAACATGTGACGCGGCCGAAGCAGACAATGGACAGCGAGCAGCGGTGGGAAAGAAGCACTGGTCTAGACACAGACAGCGACAAGTCTGCAACAATGTGGAACAAATTTTGTGCAGATCGGGTAAGCACTCACGTAAGCTAAGGTGGTGTACACAAGTTACAATGCAGACAGGTAGTCATTCTTGTTACCTTAAAGAGGTACACAGAGAGCTGAGAACTGTTGCGGGTCCCACGCCTGGGGGACATCAGCTCTAGCCAATCACATTTTAGTACCCCTGGGGTGGGTAGCAACAGGCAAGAACCAATGGTCAGCCCACCACACTGCAACACTTGGGGATGGGCCAGGCCAGCCAACTGACATGCGAGGGCCAGTAGAGTAACATCTATATAGTCCACTATAGGTGGTAGAATACTCAATACCCAATCATGTGGCCCAATAGGGTTTCTGGTGAAGGACCCAGGTAATGACGTCATGCTTACGAAATTGGGATCTAAAATGGCCTGCAAGCTGAGGAAGACCAAATTGTGCATGAATTTTTCCTGTTCATGTGCTGATCCCGGTTGGTTTTGCCTGTAATAAAACACAGTTTGAACTTGCCGTTGACTGAGCTGTCCATGCCTTCTGGGGAAGGATGTCAGGCTCTCCAAAGTCTGCAGACTTCCAGTGACCCTCTGGCATACCTGGGAGTTTGTCCCAACAAGTTGGTAGTAGAGGTGATGGTTGGCTGTGCCAGCCAGGCACTAGGTCATCTCCTTCGTCGCATGTTTTTTTCCTGTTCATGTGCTGATCTCTGTTGGTTTTGCCTGTAATAAACCACAGTTTGAACTTGCCGTTGACTGAGTCCTCCATGCCTTCTGGGGGAGGGTGTTGGACTCTCCAAAGTCTGCAGACTTCCAGTGACCCTCTGGCATACCTGGGAGTTCGTCCCAACAAGTTGGTAGCAGAGGTGATGGTTGGCTGCGCCAGACCGGCACTAGGTTGTCTCCTTCGTCGCCGAACCTGAGAAGCTGCAGGACCCTCGCATAAGACGGGACAGCATGTGCCCTTGTAAAGGCTGTCAGGGGCCACTTGGAAATCATCCTTCCCGAACTCAGCGAGTTGTCCAGGCAGACCAGGGCGGGGAGGAGAGTGCCTTGAGGAGGAGTCGGCAGCCGAGCAGCACCGGCAGACCAGAGAGTGTAAGTATTGACCCAGTCTAACGGCAACTGTAGGTGTGGGAGGTTATTGGGAATTGTGTGGTATTGTTTTTTAGTGTTGAGTATTGCCACAATGACAGGAGCGGAGGTAGAAGACCTTTTTCTATGTTTAGGGCACATTCGGTCTTAGATGTAAAAGGTTCTGGTGAATAACCTAGACTATTGACTCGAGGGCTTGGATGACAGAAGATATGTAAATATTGATATTCCTGTGGGTGGGGCGTTTTAGCTCGTGTCATACATGACGGTATCCCCGTAAGGTTTAGCAAGGGAGCTGGCCTAGATTGCGGAAGGTGAGTCGACTGGTTAAGTCTCCTGGAGTGAGACGGTTTGCACGTTAGGTGACGCAGCGGGTGCAGTTTGATCACAAGAGAATATTGGTATACTCTGCCTGCAGTGTGGGAAGACAACTGTGGGGTTTTTGCATTGTTTGGGAATTACAGGCTACTATGGTGTGCACGCGGCGTTTGTTTGTGTACTACCCTGTCTAGAACTGGTGACGTCACCCTTAGGTTTGCACATAGGACACAGAGGGCTTGAGATGGTGAGGAACTAGTATTGGAAACTTGGGACTGACAGACGAGGTGAACCAGCGGCAGTTCGCAGAAGGCACATACGCAAGATTGTGGATGTGCCTGAGGAGGCAAAGAGTGTGAAGGAGGGGTGGTGAGTGGCTCGTTCCAGATAAGTTGTGGAGCAGGTGAAGCTCATAGAAACTGAAAAGTATTGTCACTGTATTGTGCCTTTCTCCGTTAACAGCAGACTATTAAAATCCTCGACTTGAGGTCAGGTAAAGGTACTGAATAATGTATCTGGGAAAGTGCGGGGGGACACGTTACTTCAGCACTTGTGTAAGACACTTCCGCCTTACAGGGAAAAGATTTGCAAACATAACATAGAATGGTCCAAATGTATAGAGGTAAAGTTAATTAAACCATGACCACATACAGGGTACCTATAAGGGGAAGTAATTAACCAAATACATGGCCATATTCGAGTTGTGGTGCATGTTTCAGGAGGGCAGCAGAAAGGTACTCAAATCTGGCATATAAGCCACCACCATATACTAAAGAGGAGAAGTTGAAAGGCGCAGGGCAGCCAGCTATTGATCGAGAGGTGAGCAGTGAGGCATAGCAGGGCGCGAAGGAGGGGCTCGAGGGCATAGCCATGAATGAGTGGATAGGAGGGCAGATACTCCTGAAATTGCAAGCGAAGACAGATGGAGAGGCAGAAGGGTGACTAATGCAATGGAGGGCCTGAAGAGGAGCAGTGAGGCAATAGACTGGGCAGAAATAATGGATGAGGAGGACAGGAGGGCAGGAGGGAAAAGTGCAGGCAAGACAGGCAAGAGAGAGTGGCACAAGAGGACAGGGAAAGAAAGACAGAAGAGAAGTCGGAGAGGGAGGATGAGGAACGAAGGAAGGAGTAGGAGAAGGAGCACATGGAAAGGGAACGAGAAGAAAGGATCGAGAGAGATCTTATGGAAAGGAAGAGAGCATAAAGGGAGATGTTAGAGAAAAGGGAAAGGGAGCTAGAAAAGATAGAAAGAAGAAGAGAGGTAGCAGAGCAGGAAAAAACGCAGGTTAGCAGTGTGGGAGAAGAGGAATAGACTAGCAGGGGAAAGAGCGTGCAGGAGGAGCTCGAGCGAGCAATAAGAGCGGTAAAGACACAAGTAGCCCCAGCCCAGACAGGGGAGGTGAGAGACTCGAGGAGGTCAGATGAACAGAATCGGACAGCACCAGCTCACAAGGGAAGAGCACTGTAGACAGGGAAGGAGCACGCCTTAGGACTTGGGCAGGAGGAAACAGGTACGATCTGGGGGACATCGACTTGTCTTAAGCACAACATCTAACACCGACTCAACATCAAGGAAGCTGAGTTTTGCAGGTGATTTTTGCAGTAATATAGACAGAGGTTCTGACAATGAGGACCAGTACAGTGGGGACGAGGAGGGAGAGCAGTTCCACTCCTAGTCAACGGGGGCAGGAACAAATAAGCGAGTGGCATGGGAGTTTAGGACGCACACAGAGGGAGAAGGAGGGGCCAGCTCAAATGAGCACACACGACAGACAACCGACTTCAACACCCAACAGGACACCACTACATATGTTGATAAGCTTAGAGACCTCCCAGGACAAAGGAAAGTGGAAACAGCAATGGCTTGCTCAAGGCGGCGGTTGACCAGGAGGTATGACGTCAGTCAGAGAGTACCCATACTAGAACCAATAGATGTATGCGCAGGCCTTGACAGTGAGAGAGGGAACCGACAAGTCACCCTGACTAGAAGTACGCACGAGGAGGAAGCTGCATTCACACAAATGCTCTTACTAGAGCGAGGAGGGGTGCGACGTCAGTATGTGCCTTGGAAGCACACAGACAAGGAGAACGTGAAGTGAAGGCTACCATCATTGAGTGCAGGGGCTAGGGAAGTGGATTTATGAGATGGAGAAAATGACAGCAGGCCATAGGCTAGCAGTGGGAGACTTAAAGGGACTATTAGTATCGATCTTAGGAGATGCAGCTAATGACGTATGGATAAGGGTGGGGTTCCTGGGGGTGATGCCTCAAAACACAGCACACAACGGTTCACCATTTGCAAACTGCAGGGCAGCAGTATGGCAAGCACTAAGGACACAATACCCAGACACATCAGACATTGGGGCAATTACATCACAGAAGATGAGGGAAGACGAAGACCTGTGCAGTACATTCAGGAGATTCAAGAGATTCAAGAGCTTTGGCGCCTTGAAACTTGAGAGACTTGGGACAAAAAAGTAGCAATATTCTACCACATACTAGTGCAGGGGCTACCAGAGCTGGTTCAGAAGAATTTAAGGAAATTAGTAGGGATGGAGGCAAAAGGATGGCCAGAAATACAGCTCACGATAGTTCATCATTGTAGGCTGTGGCAGGAGAAAGTTAAGAAAAAGGCAGAGGACAGCAAGGCATATGAAGCTAAACTAGTACCGAAAAAACTATCGAAGTATGCGATGGATGGGGTGGTCATAACCAGCCCCGCCTCACAGTCACTGCAGCCGCAGCGAAGGCCACAACCACAGCAGTTTGCACTGCACATGGGAGGAGAGTACATGGGGTGGGCCAGCACACAGCAAGGGTTCAGAGGAAGGAGAGGCCAACAGCGAGGGTGTGGCTTCGGGCCACAGATGCATCACAACCAAGGGGGTTTCACAGGAGGGTTTTGAGGATGGGGGCAACAGATGCAGAAGAACCCAGGGAATTTTTGGGGGAGTTTCCAGGGGCCAGGGAGGGAGCCACCACAGTGTTGGACATATGGGCAGACAGGACACATTTCAAGATTGTGCAGATATAGGGGGTTGCAGCAGAATTGGGGAGGGCAGGGCCAGCAGCCCTATCAGGGACACTAGGAAAATTATTATGCACAGATTCAGCAACAACAAGGACAGATGCAGGGCACATATCAACAAATGCCACAAGCACTAGCACCCCCAGCACAGATGCAGGTACCACAGATGCCAGCACCAGTACCACACTATTTACAAGAACCACAAACTCAAGGGGATACACAGTAATTAGAACAGATACAGAGCAATGACGTGCCAGCACATGTGGACACAGTGGCGACAGTTCCCTTCAGACAACTGGGGGAGTGACCATGGTGGGGAGCAACCCCTTTACAGGGAATGGGATGTCCATGTACCCTCAATATGACAGCCCACAGATGAACTTGATATGTCCCATCCTGTTGCTGTCACCCAACACTGCGGAGGAACCTCGCATAGGGGTGGCGATAGGTGACACGTCTTTTTCCTTTCTCGTTCACACAGGGGCAACTAGGTCCTGTATTAGGGAAGGAATATTTACATTGTCAGGCGATGCCATGAACACTGTAGGATTCTCTGGGGCTTGGGAAATGGTTCCTCTTACAGACAGTATCTCACTATCTATAGGAGATCACAATCTATCACTACCTTTGCTTTACTCTCAACAGACACCTGTAAACATCCTGGGATTGGACATTATGAGCAAACTGAACATGACCATCTCATTCACAGACAAGGGAATGGTATGCTCCATACCAGAAATACACATGCTAAATGTAAGACATATCTTTCAAGCTTATTATGGATGCAAGGTACAGAGGGGGTGCCAGTGGACCTAGAGATGTTCCAGTATGGAACTGACATTGTCATTGCATGGCTTTCAGGCATTGCAGGGAAGATGTGGCGAATTCCAAACGAGTACCCATTCAGGCCAGAGCTACCAATGGATGAGCCAGAGGGAACCATACTGCCAATAGAAATAGAGGAAGTGGTTCCAAGAGAAGATTGGATTACAGTACATGGGATGGAAAACACAAGATGAGCATGGAGAGCAGCGATCACAGTGGCAGAGGGATGTAGGTTGACAACAGTGATAGACGAAGAACTCTTCACGGAAGAGAGGCTAGAAATAGAGATGGTGTTTGAGATGAGTGTGACCTACTGGCAACAAATCCATTACAGAGAAGTTCCACAGCTAATGGCACTGGCACTAGAGGTGCCACCAGCATTCTGGGAGGATGACATAACCAAGGTACCCAGCACCCTATGGACTACAAGACCTCTGACGTGGGTTGCATAAAGAGCATAGAGGAGATGAAGATCAAGCGAAAGCCTGGAGTAATTTTACCAAGAGTAAAGCAGTATCCCTAACCAAAGAGGCAGATGAGGGCATTTATGAAACAATCACAGCTCTGATTGAGAGAGGCATTCTTGTACCATCAGAATCCCCATGTGACACTGTGGTGCACCCACTGCACAAGGCAAAGGAAGGATCATGGTATTTCATATAGGGTTTAAGGCCTCTTAACCATGTTGTAGAAGCAGGGTATCCTCTAGTTGCAAATCCAGTGACAATTGTGTGCAGCATTCTGACGGAAGCTGCCTGCTTCACAGTCATTGATTTGTAGAATGCATTCATCTAAGTGCCATTACACCCAGACTCACAAGACTTGACCAGCTTTATGTATAGAAATCAGAAGTGGAAACACACTCTGCAAGTCACCATCTATCTTCAACAGAGTGATACAGAAGGACTTGAGCCACATACAGATGGAGAGCTCAGTTTTGCAGTATGTAGATGACATTTTGATCTGCAGTACGACAGATCAGTGTAGGAAGGACTCAGTACACATGTTTACAGTTTAAACTGACAAGGGGTACAAGGCGGACATGGCCAAGTTACAGTACTGTCAGAAGGAGATGCTATACATTGGACAGACTATATCCCAAAATGGCCTACAGATCGCACCAGAGAGAGCAGAGACAGTACGCAAGACACCTAAGCCCACGACAGTGAGGGAAATGCCACAGTTCTTAGGGATATGCAACTACTGCAGAGCATTGGTCTTTGACTACAGCACATACAGGAGGCCACAGATAGTTGCACTGAAATAATCACAGAAAGGAATAAAGACACTGACATGGACCACAGAGATGACTGATGCCTTTGAGGAGCTGAAGCAAGCAATAAGCAGAGCATCAGTGACAGGGAGCCCAGACTATAAAAAGGATTTTTTCCTATTTTCTCACACTGATGGTGTAGTGATGAAGGCAGTACTGACACAAAAGATGAGAATGGGCTACAAAACAATAGCCTACTACAGTGGGCAACTGGGCCCGGTTATGAGAGGCGAAAAAATGGGAAAAAATTGCAAGGTGGGACTAATTACCCCTCTTTCCCTTTTCCTGATGTGTCAAAGTGACAACCACTTACACAATAAACAAACCCCATCTTATTGCTCAGATACATCATGACCCCAGCACAAACACAGTACTTAGAAAAAATAAATTCACTTTTTAATATGTATGTCAATAAAAAAGGCGACATGTGCCCTACATAAAACATTACACGATTAAACAATTCACAGTTTGTTAAAAACCTTATTAAAGTGTAACAAACAAGGTGCAAAAGCACTCATGGTATAGAAGGGTGCAAACAACACAAAATGTTTTGTTTGTATACAAATCCCACAGTTGAATCATGAGGGTATTTCAGATGGATGTCGACATGTTTCGGACAATTTCTTTGTTTCAGACACTATCTCTAGTGTCTTAGATCTTTCTTTTCTTAGGCCATCTTCAGGACACGATTCCTTCAAGAGGTCAACAAAGACTCTATATCCCAGAGATGGTCAGCATGACCAGGTTCTACAGAAAATATATCAAAACATACCACATATGAGTACAGGTCTTGTTCATTACAAAGGTTCAAGATAGTTTAAAGATATGCCTAAGCATTACAAATTGTGCATATCAACACATTAACAATAACACTATTAAAACCAAATTACACATACACGTAAATACACAAGCGTCACTTCAACCGACACTATAACATCAGGGCAACGTAAGCGAGCTATTCATAATTTTGCTCTTTCAATAAATCCAACACACTCATTAGTAGCACTGACTCTGTGAATACTTCTCTGATAAAATGTATTCTGAACATGGCCAAACTCATTTTTATTCCTAGCATAAGAATTCATCATAAGGTCACATGTGTCATATTTCACTTGTACAAAAAGCTAGGTGAGTCAATAACCTAGACCTTGAAACCAAGAGTACATGGGACAAGGGGAAGGAGGGGAGGAAGGAAGAAGGAAAAAGTAAGGGGACATGGAAGGACAAGGGCTCTATTTCATCAAGAAAATGATTGTTTCTGCATGTGAAGTCATTAGATCAATACATGAACAGTTTATCTGGAGACCAGAGTATCTACCACAACAACAAAAACAAAAGTCTGTCTCAATATTTCTTTAAAGGACACATGCTTTTCTAATCTACAGGACCTAAAAACTTTCAATTCACAATATATTCAATATCAAGTGGCTATCCACGTGCTGGGGCAAAATCCTTCAACACTTACTTTTGTTACATATAAATACACGTTAATCCGTGAAACAAGTGTACAGAATGCCACTGAAAACCGTGTCTTTAGTACTTATTATCATACGTGTAAAAAGCAAGACACTCGCCTGCCACTGATGTGTGGAAGTCCTGTAAAGAAAAAAATGAAATGTGTCTCAACACATGCTTGTTTTCTTGCCAACATAGTCAAATTCAGCATTACTCTATCAAAGCCTCTAATCTCAAGGGCTGTACTCGTCCAATCCCACTATAAAGAATGGACGGAGGCAAGTATCGAATAGTGCTTACCCTAATCAGGTGACAAACACTGTAGTACGAAAAACGGGGTGATGTTTTTTGCCCCAGCAGCAATGGACAAATCAGGCACACGCTGTTTGTTTCATGCTCGCGGCCATTCACTATGTCAGGAGGCTATGAATCCATTGGGTTTCCTAACAGAGTAAAAACAAAACATCCCTTTGTCAGGAAAAATAATGCTGAGACAGCGCATCTAACTAGTTAAACGCTCCCGCGATTTACACAAGTCGCTGTGCAGGCTTACCCAGTCAATGGAAATCCTCGTCAAGAAGCCGTAGAGCAGGGAAGAAACAACCGACATGGGATTTCAATTTATGGGTGTCTACCTAACTCACGAGATGGATCACGCCTTAAGAGAGAACTGTTTATTACCCAAAATACATAAGAACAGCGTGACACCACCAAGCAGACCGATTGTATCAGCCCTTAACTCTACTCTAGAACCTCTCTCCATTTACACTGATTGGTTCTTGAGACCTTTTGTTAGGACAATGAAATCTTTAATTAAAGACACCACTAGTATGATTAACCATCTAACAGATTTGGTGATTGATCAAGATGATTTACTTGTCACCCTGGACGTTACATCTTTGTATACTAGCATTCCGCAACCAGAGTGCCTAAAGGTAATGGAATTTTTTCTGAATAAACGCACAACAACTCGGGAAGCAGTACCCACAAATTTCATCTTAGAATGTATACGCCTCGCATTAACAGAGAACTTTTTCCTATACGATGGCTCTTTTTTCCAACAGATACACGGCACGAGCATGGGTTCTACTTTTGCTCCCGATTTAGCAAATTTATTCATGGATTCATTTGAGACAGCATCCATCCTCCATGAAACAACCCTTTTAAAGGTAACGTCACCAAATGGGTGCGTTACATTGATGATATCTTTATGATATGGAAGGGTGACCACACCAGCTTGAATCTTTTTCTTGAATGGCTGAATAAACAAAACAGCTGCATTCAATTCACCATGTCTTCTGATCTTTGGCAAATTCCTTTTTTAGATATTCTAATTAAAAAGGCCACCTCATGACATTTGGTAACTACTCTTTTTCGGAAACCCACCGAAAAGAACACCCTATTGAAATACAACTGTTTCCATCCGGGCCAATTTTTAAGGATCAGGAGGAACTGTTCCTCCATGAGTGACTTTATAAGTGAAAGTAAAGACTTTAAACTGCGTTTAAAATCACTTGGTTATCCTAGCCGAATAGTCCATCAAGCATTCAAACGTGCCCAACACACCAATCGTGAAAGATGTTTGTTTCCAGAGAGGACCATTAAGGATGACAAAATCACCTGCGTCACCACATACAGCCCTATAAGTAACGACGTTAGAAGAATAGTGAAGAAGCACTGGCATTTTCTAAAAACTTCAGGTTTCAACCCCACTGTCCCGAGATTTGCCTTTAAAAGGCAAAAGAACTATAGGGACATGTTGGTTCACACCTACCCGGTTAAAAAATGTGCAACGCCACAGTTAACTCTCTGGGATCTTCCACGAGTGACAGGCCACCACATATGCGGTCAATGTTTGGTGTTTGCTCTCAATAAAAACATCTCTTCTATTGATCTCAATGGGAAACTCTGGCAATTGTGTACTTTTACAAATTGTACCACAGATTGGGTGATTTATGGGATTAAGTGTTCATGCTCTTTATTATACGTTGGTAAGACGACCAGGCCAGTGAGGCAGCGTATCTGTGAACACAGATCGTGCTTCAAAAATAAAGTGGCTAATAAACCCTTGGTCGCTCATTTTGAATTTAAAAAGCATAAATACACTGATCTTTTCTGGTTCGTTATTGAAACTATCCCAAGTACCCCAAGAGGGGAAAATAGGGAAAATAAACTGGCCCTGTGTGAGCAGCGATGGATTTACACTCTTAAACAGCCCAACAGGGTTTGAATTCTTCAGTGGAGTGGAATACCCTCCTCTGACGGTAACCAGATACCACAAGCAGGTTTTTTCTGTTGAGCAGGAGCTCTCCAATGGCTAGATGACACTGCATGCCACTATTTGGGTGTGCCTTGTGTCCTGTTCATAACATGTGGCTGTCGATTTGTCAACATAGCGAATCCACCTCTTCAAATATGCCCTAGCTAAATTCTATCTGCTAATATGTGATTGTGCAGTCATCAGAATAAATCATGGCCATATCAATGCCTGGGTTGTTGTATTTGCCGGCTGGGTCTGTGTTTTGGTGTAATTTGCACAACATAGTTTGTTTGTTGCAAAAGAAAGAGGCGTTCTCCCAATATTTGTATTGTGGGTGTAGCCCGTATAGAGAGTAATACGGTAATGGGCCCGCAAAGAATTGTATTTCGCCTTAACTAGATGGATGTGTGAATACTAGCCTCTGACGACTTGGGAGCGTCATGTGACTAGACGCAATTCACGTAAGTAACCGCCTACAGCTATCATGTGAGTTAGGTAGACAGCCATAAATTGAAATCCCATGTCGGTTGTTTCTTCCCTGCTCTACGGCTTCTTGACGAGGATTTCCATTGACTTGGTAAGCCTGCACAGCGACTTGTGTAAATCGCGGGAGCGTTTAAATAGTTAGATGAGCTGTCTCAGCATTATTTTTCCTGACGAAGGGATGTTTTGTTTCTGACTCTGTTAGGAAACCTAGTGGATTTATAGCCTTCTGACATAGTGAATGACCGCGAGCATGAAACGAACAGCGTGTGCCTAATTTGTCCATTGTAACTGGGGCAAAAAACATCACTCCGTTTTTTCGTACTACAGTGTTTGTCACCTGATTAGGGTAAGCATTATTTGATACGTGCCTCTTTCCTTTCTTTATAGTGGGCTTGGAGGAGTACAGCCCTTGAGATTAGAGGCTTTGATAGATTAATGTTGAATTTGACTATGTCGGCAAGAAAACAAGCGTGTGTTGAGACACATTTCATTTTTTTCTTTACAGGACTTTCACACATCAGTGGCAGGCGAGTGTCTTGCTTTTTACATGTGTGATAATAAGTGCTAAAGACACGGTTTTCACTGGCATTCTGTACACTTGTTTTACGGATTAACATGTATTTATATGTAACAAAAGTAAGTGTTGAAGGATTTTGCCCCAGCACGTGGATAGCCACTTGATATTGAATATATTGTGAATTGAAAGTTTTTAGGTCCTGTAGATTAGAAAAGCATGTGTCCTTTAAAGAAATATTGAGACATACTTTTGTTTGTTTTGTTGTGGTAGATACTCTGGTCTCCAGATAAACTGTTCATGTATTGATCTAATGACTTGACATGCAGAAACAATGATGTGCTTGATGAAAGAGAGCCCTTGTCCTTCTGTGTCCCCTTCCTTTTTCCTTCCCCCTTCCTCCCCTCCTTCCCCTTGTCCCATGTACTCTTGGTTTCAAGGTGTAGGGTATTGACTCACCTAGCCTTTTGTACAAGTGAAATATGACACATGTGACCTTATGATGAATTTTTATGCTAGGAATAAAAATGAGTTTGGCTATGTTCAGAATACATTTTATCAGAGAAGTATTCACAGAGTCAGTGCTACTAATGAGTGTGTTGGATTTATTGAAAGAGCAAAATTATGAATAGCTCGCTTACGTTGCCCTGATGTTATAGTGTCGGTTGAAGTGACGCCTGTGTATTTATGTGTATGTGTAATTTGGTTTTAATAGTGTTATTGTTAATGTGTTGATATGCACAATTTGTAATGCTTAATCATATCTTTAAACTATCTTGAACCTTTGTAATGAACAAGACCTGTACTCATATCTGGTATGTTTTGATATATTTTCTGTAGAACTTGGTCATGCCGACCAACTCTGGGGTATAGAGTCTTTTTTTACCTCTTGAAGGAATCGTGTCCTGAAGATGGCCTAAGAAAAGAAAGATCTAAGACACTAGAGATAGTGTCTGAAACAAAAAAATTGGCTGAACCATGCCGACATCCATCTGAAATACCCTCATGATTCAACTGTAGGATTTGTATACAAACAAAACATTTTGTGTTGTTTGCACCCTTCTATACCATGAGTGCTTTTGCACCTTGTTTGTTACACTTTAATAAGGTTTTTAACAAACTGTGAATTGTTTAATCGTGTAATGTTTTATGCAGGGCACATTTCGCCTTTTTTATTGACATACATATTAAAAAGTGAATTTATTTTTTCTAAGTACTATGTTTGTGCTGGGGTCATGATGTCTCTGAGCAATAAGATGGATTTGTTTAATGTGTAAGTGGATGTCACTTTGACACATCAAGCCAACGGAAAGAGGGGTAATCAGAATCACCTTGCAACTATTTCCCCTTTGAACTAATTCCCTTTGAGTTCTGATCCCCCGAGAAGAAAAGTGTGGGAATCTTACCTGGTTTAGGTAATACCGGTTATGAGAGGACACTATCTGTGCGAACAAGCTTTGGCAGCTGCCACATTTGTAGTGGAAAAGTCACAGTGATAACCATGGGGTGCACCGCCACTCTGTTCTTGGAGCACGCCCTTTCTGCAGTACAGCTGAAGCCAAAGAGCACTTTGACCACACACGGAGCATCAGGCTATGGGGTGATACCATCCAATGTAGGCCTAAAAATAGTGAGATGCAGGACCATTAATCCAGCAACATCTTTGGCAGATGTTCTACAGGTAGAAGACTATGCACACGACTGTACCGAAAACATAGAGATGTTCAGTGACACTCGCAAGGTAGAGGAGTATGCACTTGAGGGGGGAGACATGCTCTATAATGATGGTTCTTCAACAATTGACCAGACAGATGGGGTCAGACATACTGGGACTGCAGTGGTAAGACTGAAGGAAGATGGGACAAGTGAAGTGGTAGCCAGTGCGCAGCTGCCATCCCATTTTTCAGCAAAAGCAGCAGAACTAGAGGCCCTAATACTACCACTGGAAAACAGCATAGAGAAGGAAGTAACAATCTATTCTGACTCCGTCTATGTGACGTCAGCTGTACACTCAGGACTGGCACGATGACTCAGGGGAGGGTTCAGGAGAGCAAAGGGGACTCCTGTACAGCATGCACTCTTACTGGGCAGACTGATCGAAGTAATCGCTTATCCAACACAGGTAGCAATAGTGAAATGCCAAGCACACACAAAATGAGAAGATCCTAGCTCAAGGGAAAACTAAGCAGCATATTTTGAGGCCAAGTGTGCCGCATATTTTGGGGAAAAGTGGGAACTAGGAGGCACACTAAATGCGACAGAATTCACCAGGAATATGGTACTTAAGGAAGGGTATAATATGCTGCCAGAAGCATGGAGAATCATGGAGTTGCAGTGAGCTGCACCCAAGGAAGAGAAGGAGCTTTGGATAAGGAGAGGGTGTTCAATGTCTCTGACAGATACACTATTGAGACAAAATAACAAAGGGAAAGTGGTGATGTCAATAGCATTATTGAACACAGCATTAACACAATTGCACTATCCAACACACACAGGGAAGGAGGTCATTGTTACATGCATTGGAGAAATGTGGTTCTGTCCCAATTTAAAAGAACATGTGGCAGAAATTATGAGCAACTGCTTGACTTGCCAGCAATTTAGAGCAGGCATACCTTGAGAGTGGTGACAGGAACCATACCAAGACCAGCCATACCAATTCCAGCATTTACTCAAGGGTACCGCTACATGATAGTGGTTTTATGCCCATTCTCCAGATGGATTGAGGCTGGGACCTGTTCACATGCTGACGCCCTTAGAGTGGTCAGGTTCCTAGTCAGGGAGGTGTTTCTAAGATGGGGCGTGTGTGAGGTCCTGTGGTCTGACAACGGCCCTCACTTTGCCAACAAAGTATTTCAGCATATCACAGCATTGTTGGGCTTTCAACACAAGTTTGCCTGTGCGTACCACCCACAAGCAAATGGGGTGTGTGAATGCCTGAACAGCCTTCTCCAAGAGTGCAGAGCCAAAACACAGCAGAGCACATAGAAGAATTGGCTGCACTGTTTACCTCTTGCACTGCTTGCATTGCGTAATAAGCCTAGGTCCGACCACCATTTAACGCCCCATGAGGTGGTGACGGGATGGCACATGCATCTTCCCCTGGCTCCTCTAACAAGAGCACTGAAAAATAGTGAGAATAGTACAGATGTGTTGGGACAGGAAATGGACGACTATGTTACTGCTTTGGTGGCTAGTGCTTCTTTTATCTCTCGTCAGATACAACGACACCGGCGAGGACCTGAAGACAGCAAAGAAAGCAACAAAGACAGCGCACCGCAAGACTCTGAACTCAAAAATCCTGTGAGTGTGGGGGATATCGTCCTCCTCAGGAATTTCGTATGGCGGTGGAATGCACCTAGGTTCACCGACCCGCACATTGTGGAGAAAGAGGCCGACCGGGCTGTCAAACTAGAGGGTTAGACAGTCTGGAACCACTTGTCGGATGTCAAGTCCTTCAAAGCAGTGGCCTCACCTGGCAACAAAGTCACCATGACCAACATGGCCAACGTTCAGCACTTAGGAGAGCTACAAGCGTGTTCTGAACTCACACGACTAGGGAACCAGGCACATCCAATGGTCACGTGCTCCGGAGCAGCAGAAGTAGGGACTGGAACTCTTGTGGATATAGATTAGGGCACACTGCCTGTTTGTTATTTTCCTTTTCTGCTCACACAGAGCCTACGTGCACGCTGATATCACTGTTACTGTTGTATTGATTCATGTTGCCCTCTACCCATCACCCAGATACTTTCTTCAACCAATTTGTCCACGCTGTAAGGAGACCTAGCAGATTCCAAGCCCAATCCCCCGGAGTATACTATCTTACCTTGATAGAGTATCTGGCCCAAACGTACCCTCAGCTTGAGCACGGTGATCCCCAGTACTCGCCACTCTAAGAGACTCATCAGTAAGAAAAATGTGGGAAGAAGTGTTTGCCTTTGCCATCAGTGATTATTTGGTCAGTGGGGCTTAAGAGTGTTTTCCAATACTAACAAAGTAACGCAGTTCTTTGCACATTTCAGGCCGGCAACTATATCTTCAGGATGCAAGGATCAAGCATCGTAAGTGAAAATGAGGGAAACAATAAAGAACATTATTATTATGTTGTGTCTATTATTTCCAAGTGGGTTGGCGGGATTTGTATTCTGGCAATTATATATTGTTGTCACTACTACCGCTGTACCCTCTACTAACATTCCCCTGACCCAAGCAGGTGGAAGTACCAAGTCAGGTGGACGGGAAAACACTGCTGATAAGGTAAGCAGAGGTAACCGCAGTGTTGACACAGACATGAAAGGGGTTGACATCTATCTCACTGACACTGCTTGAATGTCTAATAACATCTGGTACAAACACATGACAAAGGTAGGTAAGGAAACCACTGGGAGAGCTGTTATGTCTGCTCTTTAATCCCCTATGCAATGAGAGCCTCCAAAACGGTTCATAGAAACTTAACTACCCGCAGCAAGAGCACAATGCCTAATGTATTTCTCGATGGTGCAAACGCAAGGAAGATTTCAAGGGAAGACAGCCACGCTGAGGTGGATGTCCAAGGGAACATTCCTGTATGAAGATAATTACATAAAGACATTGGACATAATGAACAATTATTGGCAACTAGATGAAGCTATACAGTACATAACTGACGGACCTGAGAAGGGAGAAACAAAGAATATCACCTTGAAGGAACTGCCATGTCCCAGGGCAAGAATGAGGGAGACAGGAAGAGAGCCTGGTTGCTGGGAAATACCACAGACACTAGCGTATGGCCAGGTATATACAAACAATGGATGGCAGGATAGAGCGGTGGAGAGAAAAGCACTGACCCTAAGACAGTCATCAGTGTACAAAGTGCAGAAATAAAATGACAAATGCCTGAAAGAATGGGAAAAAAGTGCAAAGTTACTGACCTGCGTGGAGAATAAAGCTGGTCCAATGCCGACAATACCTCTGAAGACACCAGCACTGTGCTATCAGAACAATGGCGAAGTTGAAGAGAATGTTGGGTGCAAAATCATTGACCAACTCACAACTATGAAGGCAGGAAAGGCACTGCTGATGGATCACTATTGGGCTTGCGAATCGAACACATACAAGAAGCTGTCAACTGATTGGGGAGGAGTCTGTTCATTGGTACTCATCAACATGCCTTCGTCGATCGTGCCAAGAAAGGATGTAAAGCCTGATGAGTTCCCAAAAATGGACGACAACAAAAGAAAGAAGAGGTTGATTGAAGAGGCACCAACTGCCAAGACAGAGAAGGCAGAGAAGCAAGCAGGATTCATCAGAGTAAAGAGAGGAGGGAATTACTTCTCAGAAGCATCAGAAACAGAAGTAGATGAGAGCCAAGCAGAACATAGACTGTTCAGCAGGATGCAAATATTCTTTGCATCAATAATACCATCTGTGCAGACAAACAAAAACACAAAGTAGTTATAGATCACTCGCTGGGAGCTGATGGTAACAATTAATTCCACTGTGAATGGGTTCAACGCCATAAAGGAAGAGCTCGGAGCGATAAGGTTGGTGGCGCTCCAGAATAGGTACTTTCTGGACCTCCTCATGGCTAAGGAGGAGGAGTTTGCACAAAGATAGGGAATTCATGTTGCACATTCTCAACGGCCAACGACGAAGATAATGGGACTCTGTCAGATGGAGTGGTACAACTGGCACAGATGCATGCCAAGATGGAAGATGAAGCAAGGGGGACAGGGAAGGACCAAAGCTGGATAGCGTACATATGGTCATGGATGCCATCATGGCTGTCAGACGGACTAAAGGTGATAATGGGAACACTTGTGTTGGCAGCAACATCAATGTGTGGAATAAAGATATGCATGGCCAAATGCAAGAAAACAGCAGAAGAGGCTATTGGAATGCAGATCCTGATGGATGTTAACATAGAAGAAGCAAAGGACGAGATTGTCACAGAGAGAGACAGAAAGAACTGCACAATGCCAACTATTCCCAACAGAATCCATGAAGCTAGACAACCCATTTGATGCCAAGTACTATGAAAGGAAGTGGGTTTGATGCAACACTGAAAGGAGTGTGCTGTTACATGCACTGGTTGTTCGATGACCACACCAACTACTATGGTCTCCTCGGTGGAATAACAAAGATATGGCAGCCAAGAGCAAAAGGACTGTCATATAAGGATGTGGTTAACAGGTCGACCAGAGAACCCCCTCCCGCTCCTATGAAATTCATGACAAGGAAGAAAGCCAGGAAACATTGCAATCACCCATTCTCTTTCTGACCGATTTCCAGTGGTCCTATGATTGACAAGTATGTTGAGAGATACCCCCTTAGCCAGCCATACCCCCTCAACCAGCCTACAGACCAGTTATGAGATGGATTTACCCCATCGTGGATAAAGAGTCACAGGCCATAATCAAAGACACCTCTATTGACAGCATAGACTAAGCAGCAAGAAGCCACGTTGCTGACATCATTAGAGACACCATGACATAGCAGCATTAGACATGAAGCACACGTGCCATCCGCACTTCGGGACATGAACACACACTCGAATACATGAAGACCATTAGTGTACAGTTCTGTAGTTAGAGGACAGATACATATACATACGGTCATTGCTTTTATTATTTTTGCCATTAGCCAAATGCAGCAAGGAAAAAACCGCAAGACGCAAGAGATCCTGAGCTCAGTTTGCAGATGCTTACATGTGAATAACCCAATGGAACTGCAGGAGCACCTATGGGACCTGACAGAAATGAGTTTGACTAACCTATGGAAATGTAGTATAGTATGTACACTGTAGAAACCACATTGTAAGGTTTAGAAAAGTACAGCAGGCCACAGGCCCCTCAGCAAGAGACGAGCTGAGCTAAAATTCAGGCTGTACAGAGAGCAAGACAAGTGAGAGAGGACCCGCAGCCAAGGCTAAGAGATACAGGTGACATTCCAATCGCCAAACAACAAAGGGACAAGCTGCAGAAACAGCTATTAAATCCTCATAATTCAGAGCTGCACAGCTCAAATTCGTGGTCTCTGAAAATGTGACATGGCCGAATAAGACAAGGCACAACGAGCAGTGATGGGAAAGGAGCACTGGTCTCAGGCCGCTAGACACAGACGACAAGTCTGCACAATGTGCTACAAATGTTGCGCCGAAAAGGAAAGCACTCACATAAGCTAAGGTGGTGTACACAATTTACAATGCAGACACATAGTCATTCTTGTTACTTTGAAGAGGTACACAGAGAGCTGAGAACCATTGCGGGTCCCAGCCCTGGGGGATGTCAGCTCTAGCCAATCACAGTTTAGTACCCCAGGGGTGGGTAGCAATAGGCAAGAACCAATGGTAAGCCCACCACACTGCAACATTGTTATAGATAGCAACTTGGGGATGGACCAGGCCAGCCACCTGGCATGCGAGGGCCAGTAGAGTAACATCTAAATAGTGCACTATGGGTGGTAGAATACTCAATACCCAATTGTGTGGCCCAATAGGTTTTCTGGAGAAGGGCCCAGGTTGTGATGTCATGCTTTTGAAATTGGGTTGTAAATCTGGCTGCGAGCCACGGAAGAGCGAGATGTGCATGGATTTTTCTTGTTCCTATGCTGGTCCCTGTTGGTTTTGCCTGCAATAAACCACAGTTTGAACTTGCCGTTGACTAAGTCCTCCGTGCCTTCTGGGGGAGGGTGTTGGCCTGTGCAAAGTCTCTGTACTTCCAGTGACCCTCTGGCATACCTGGTAGTTTGTCCCAACAGTTTCTTTTGGACCTACTAGGTGGCCATGGTCATCAACTATTTTGACCCTATTGGAAACTAGGGTACAAGAAAATAAGGCAATGGGCCTCATTACGAGTCCGACGTTAACCGAGGCGGTAAAACCGCCTGGTTAACACCGGACTCGTATTACCATTCCGCCTCCGTGATTCCCGGAACTACCGGGGCATTACAACCCCGGTTTTCCGGGAATCACGTAGGCGGAATGGTGTAAATCCCCATTCCCATCTCGTAATGCTGCCGGTGTTTCCTCGTCCGCCTGCATGCGGGAGGTGTTAAACCCGCCTGCAGGGGTCGGACTCAGGCGGTCCGGAAACAAAGGTGGCGGCGGGTTTACCGCCACCGTTATTTCCAGACCGCCTGGGTCGTAATGAGGCCCAATATCTTACTTCCAAGGCCACTTGCGAGACAAAAGAGTATCACAACACACTGCTTCATACACAAATATGGAAATACAAAAATATGTTTTCATCCTTTTATAGACTTCAAAACAGTGATTCAAAGCAATTGAAATAGTTATATGGGACAAATTACAGACAGTGCTGGAACTTCTAAAGATACCAACCCCGATTCATGCGGAAATAAAGGCCCTTTACAATAACAACTTGGCCAAGGTGAGATTTGGCAAAAGGGGGGAATGTACTGATAAATTTCAGATTGAAAAAGGAGTGAAAGAGGGTTTTGTTTTATCACCTTAATTGTTTTCTTTATATATCAACTTTTTACCTGAGGAAATTACTAATCTGGCATGTCATGCACCAAAATTGGATTGCAGGAAAATGTGGATTCTTGTATATGCCGACGAAATAGTTTTAATTTCACAATCGTCTTTTGGAATCCTCAAACAGCTAAACTCTTTAGAATGATTTTGTGACAGTTAGGCTTTGGAGGTCAAATTAGCAAAATTACTATGGTATGTCACAAACAATGTCATTAAATGGTGTCATTCTTATTCAAAGGGACAACTATCAGACAGGTTGAAAACTTTGATTATCTAAATGTGAGATTGTCAAGTAATGGCTCTTGGACTAAACAGATAGACAGAAATAATTCCATATTAAGACAGCAGGCTAGTTTGGTCCTTGGTTTCACTAATACATTTGGGGAAAACATGATCATGGAAACGATCACGGTTTACGAATCCCAGGCGCGCTCAGCCGTGCCTTATGGCACTGAGCTCTGGGAAAATATGAACCTATATAAAGTCAAACTGGGTGAACAGATTTTTAAAATGACTACTTTGTTTACTACAGAGTGCTCGTGCAATTCCTTTTTATTGTGAGGTGGCCCAGTTACCAATTCATTATGAAATATGGATGAGAATCTTACACCTCTGGTACTGCCTAAATATGATAGAATTAATAAGGCATGGAAACACATTGTGTGAATCAAGAAACCAAAAATAAGGGAGAAATTGGGAATGGCTCCAGTTTATCAAATTTTGATTGAAAGAGTTACATTTATTACACCTGGGAATTAACATTTTAGTGAATCTTAAAACTCCTTTAAAAAGCTATATGAAAATTGCTTTGCGTTGTCAATCATATCTAGAGTGGATCGTCTGCCTGATAAAAAGAAAAAGAACCTTGTATACAAAATGTTGAATTCATCTTTTACCTTTACAGGAGCAGGACAAATTAAAAACTGGCATATGTTATTTTTGTAAAACTTCCAAAGAAACCTCGAACAATGTCTTGTTTTTATACGCTGCATATACAGGATACAGACAGAAATCTCCCCCTGTAGCTTTTTATGGCCTTGTGAGTTCTAATGCAGCTATTGTACTTTCAGAATTAGTTTGGTGTAAGTGGGCAATCCTATTTAAATATCTGTTAGATCCTTATCATTTTTGTACTAGTATCAAATAATGTGCCTAATAGATGATTTTATAAATTAGGTTTTACAATCTGTTTATAAATGTGTCAAATACGCTTAATTGAATTTTAAGGTAACGAATTGATGTTTTTGCATTTAGCTATTTTTTCTGCACTCTGTAATGGTGTTGTTTTTCCTTTCTTTAGTGCTATGATGCTTTCTTGGATAGTTGTTTATTAGCCGAATAAAGCTAAATGTGTTGTTGCACTTGCCTACACATTCCACCAGAATGTACCCTATTGGCATTGGTATTCATTGACCTTTCACCATTAAGTGAAATTCAGTGTCTTGAAATCTCTCTATGGTCTTGCCCCACCCTACCTCTCCTCCCTCCTTTCATTTTACTCTCCCTCTCGCCCACTCCGCTCTGCTGAACATTTCCTACTTTCTTTCCCACGTGCTCCCTGTGAACCATCCCGCTTCCGTTCCTTCCAACTTCTTGCTCCTCTTCGCTGGAAGCGTCTCCCTCACCCTATCCGCTCCATCACCTCATACTCCTCTTTCCGTACCTCTTTAAAATCCTACTTATTCCAATCTCCAACCTGACAGCTCTCTGCTGTTTTTTCTCACACCTGTCTTCTCCTACACTTGATTTTTCTTATGTTGTCATGGTAAATTGTTCTATATATTGTTCTCAGTTACTTGATTCATGACTTGTATTTACTTGCTTGTAATGTATTCACTGTTGTTCCATGTAAAGCGCTTTGGTTTAAAGTGTTATATAAAATTCAATGAATACATATACAAATACAAGTACTGATACGTGTGAAGATAAATCGAGTGTGATGAAATAATACTTTATTCTGGCTGAAGTACAGCAACCCTTGCAGAAAGTAAGACTTCATAAATTATTGATGGCTAGAAGCATAAGCTGCATTGCTTCTTTTTGGAGGAATTTGGAAGGTGATTGAGTTGTATTAACCATCTGTTACCTAGGACTGTTTAGCAATATTTGTAATACTGTAGAAGACGGGGAACCTGTCTCAAGCTAAGATGTGTGATGTAGCTTTAGGTTACCTTTACAGGCCAATTAACAAAAAACCCACCCTCGCCTTCCTAGGAAGGTAGGCCCTAGTGAGTTGCCATAGTCTAGGGTATTAGACAGGATTAGAAGGAACACCTTTCCACTGTCTCACCCATTCCTGCAACAGATTTGTTCCCTTTGGTAACACAGTTGCTGGAGTATATTGAACCAAGTAGGTCCCCCATTTAAAACCCAGTCAATATTCCTGAGGTCCGACTGTGTAACAGGTGCGATTTGGCTCCTTTTAGCATTGCTTCCTACAGGTCTGGAGAATAATTATGCAATTTGTCCTTATGACGTAGATAGGGGGAAGGGTTGATATAGTCATCCTGCCGCAGGATATGGTTTGATATTTCCAAATATGCATATATAAACAGTGGGTAGTGAAATATAAGTTTCCCTGCATACTTACAGGAAGGCGCCAAACAGCAACTTCCAACTTTTGAAAAGTGACACATTCATGGAGACCTGCAGCCTACTGAAGTTCATGGACTATCATCATTATACACGTCTCGCATGAAAGCCGCAGGAAAGTGAAAAGAGGTGTAGTTGTACAGGGTAACTGGAACTGGAATCACATCCCAGAACCGGAGTCACACCAAATTTCGAATCCCAACATGCCAGTGTCCAATCGGGCAGAGAACCCACAAAATGTCACCAAGCATTAGGCATGTACAACAAATGTTTAAATGGAAAGTTCTGGCCAGAGGTGGAGAAGAGCATTAACTGCCTCAGCGGTCACTGTGAGGCTGGCGCACGCGCTGATGTTCTTCAGCCCACACTTTGTACTTGGGGAAAGTGAAGTTGGTTTAAGCCCCTGGGTCCTAAATCCAGTTGGTTTGCATGCTGAGCATGTCACACCATTGATGCCCCAAATGGGGTTGAAAAGATGCTACATGCCTTGACGTACTGCAGCCTGTGGTTTGTACGCCAGCGAAGAGAAGTTGGTTGAAACCATCTGGTCCAAGAGCCAGCTGGATTTAGCGCTGGACCCTTTTTGCGTACTTGTTGATCTTACTGCCACTGAGATGCTGCCGTGCAAAAGGGATATACATCAAACACCCAAGAAAGCATGTTTATCTGAAAAGGGCAATTCATATTCGACTGGATGGGAATAAAAGAGAGACCTGAGTGATTCTAATGCAAAAACATTGTGTAAGATTTGGAAGAAAAGGAAAAAGGTGATAGGCCCTTCAAACCTTACCTTACTTTCCCATAGTGTGGATCTCGCAGGATACTCTCACAGATTTCTGCAGCTTCAGGCATAGTGCTGTTAACAATTGAACCAAAAGCCAATTCTATTGCATCCAGGACGGACTCCCATTCCCGCTGTGCACTCTTTTTACTAAGCGGCTTTGCATCCAGTCCTATAGAGAAGGAAAGCGATGAAAGCTATTTTTACAACCTTCTTAATTGGAGAAACAGAGAGAAGAAATATAAGCATTTTCCTATGACTAATGCCCTGAACACAAAAGCTTCTTCGACAAAGTTATGGCCCTCACATTAATGCACCCAAATGATGCTATCCATATTATAATATATAGAGTTTTTTCCCGACATCATGGCTTCAGTCTGTTCTCGTTCCGGTATACAAAAAAGGTGACTGTTTGCTGCCGGAAAATTACAGACTGCTGTCTTTACTAGATGTTACGGGAAACATCTTCTCCACTTTTGCCCTGAGGGCACTCCAGGCATGGACGTTGCACGTCGCATAACCTCAGGACACTGGATTCCCTGATTAGGGGCGCGATGGAGCCTGGTGGGCCTACCCTATGTGTCACGTTTGTGGATTTTAGAGCAGCCTTCAATGAGAAGATGTGGTATAAAATGGCATCCTCGGGGTGTCCGAAATGGCTTGTTAATGTCCTAAAAGGTCTTCATTGGAATACTCAAGCACGCGTACGTCTGAGTGAACAGGGGGGGGGGTGTCTGCCCCGATTACTATATTCAAATGGGTGAAGCATGGTTGCACGATCGCGCCACTGCTTTACAATATATATGTCTGATCTCCCGAACTGATTTGTTCCAGGCACTGGCTGTTGCCTTAACAGAGGCGGGAGGTCCATTCCTTGTATGCTATATGCCGATGATCTATTTAAGTTAAATTACACCAATAGCGGAGCCAAAGCTATGTTCGATATACTGGTTAAATATGCGGCTGAAAACTACCTGAGAATTAAAATGGGGAAGACTAAGGTTATGGTGGTTTACCACAGAAAAGTGAAGTGCCCTACTTTTATTACCAGTTTGGGGAAGGTTGACTACGTGGCATCATACCCATATCTGGGAGTAGGAATTAGTGCCAGTAGAACATACACCCACATAATAGCTGTTAAGATGGCTAACGTTTGACGCATGACCCAACTGATTGGCAATTTTGCTAAACAAACTGCTGGGTTTTCTTTGGAATGGATATTATGGTATTAGTATATTTGTTAGTTTATATTTGGCCAAATGGTTCATTTGACTGAATTTGACCTGTACCATTCGACGAAATAAAAACAAACAATTTGGCTAATACATACCGAACATAGGCAGCAGGGGTTGCAGGGGTGTGCCCCGCTCCCTATGATCGGTATGTATTAGCCTTGGTGGGTTGCAGGGGTGTCCTCCGCTTCCTCAATATTGGAGGCAGGGGACCAGGAAAAATATAAAAATGAATAAAAGGGACCCTGCAGCGTCGGATCCAACCCGCTTTAGAGGGATGGATCTGACGCTGCAGGGCTGAAGTGGACCAGGCGGTGAGCGAATAGGTAATGTTATGTTCTGTTATTCTGCATTGATCTAGTGCTCTATATATCATTGGTATGATCTCAAAGCGCTGGTAGGTTGAACGCCCTCGGGGACCGCAGTCCAGGTCAGTAGAGAGAAAAGGTGTCGTAGGGTGTGTGGGTGCACCAGTTATGTGTGCAGCTAATGTAATTGCCAGATGGTAGCTGCATCCTAGCGTTAGGTGTGGTGGGGAAGGTATCAGTTGAATTTGTGCAGTCTGGTGGGTGGACACCCAGGCTAGCTTCTAGCTGCGTTAGGCCCGTAGGACGCTTATGTGAGCAGCTAGGCCGTAATGTCACGGGATAGCTGCGTTTTATTAGAGTGATGAGGTGTTCATGGGGTAATGTTCGTATGTGAACAGCTAGGCCGAATTGATCAGGGGTATAGCTGCAATCTATTTGTGTGATGATGTAGAGTAGATAGTAAGCATAATGATATGGGATGGGAGTGTTTGCTTGGGTTTATGAACCAATGCAGCAGGAGCAATTTCTAGGTTGAAGTTACTGATAATATTTGTTCTTCTATCTAAGTGTGGCACTTGCCGATGTTTACCATCCTGTCTAGATGTGATGTAGGCCAATGTTCACAATTCTAACTAGGTTTGGCACCTATCTTCAAGGAATCGGCACATGACCTGGCTCCTTTTATAACCACCTTCATCAATTCCTCATTCTTAACCGGCACGGTTCCTAACAACCTGAAGGATGCATGGGTCATCCCTCTCCTAAAAAAACGACCTCAGACCCTGAGACACCAACTAACTACAGACCCATCACCACTGTCCCTTTCCTCCTAAAAATATTAATGGAGCAGCATATCTACAGATACAGAATTATCTGGAAATAAATAACCTTCTCGGCATAAGACAATCTGATTTTAGACCCAAGCATGGGACAGAAACCGCTCTCTTCCTACTGGACCTATCTGCTGCTTTCGATTTGGTCAATCACCAAATTCTTTGTCAGCATCTGAAATCTGCTGCCCACTTCTCCGACAATGCCACTAATTGGATTAGATCATTCCTCGACAACAGGCACATGAGAGTATTCTCACCCACATCGTCTGCAGATCCCTCACCAGTCCCCTGCGGAGTCCCACAAGAATCCCAAGTTTCACCCACACTCAACAATGTACTCACCAAACCACTCTTTGATGTGATCGACTATCTGGGTGTCGCCTACACCAATTATGCGGATGACACCCAGATACTCATCCCCATCACTAGTGACTACATTGTCAATTCCAAAGCCCTTAATGACATTTACCAAGCCATCCAAGCATGGATGGCCCAACACGAGTTGTGCCTTAACGATGACAAGACAGAGCTTCTCATCTTGGATACGCAACAGAGACTTAGCAAACTGAACCCATCTTTCAGCGCCTTCAATATTGACTGCAACTCCATTAAAGTATCCAAAGGTACCAAAACCCTAGGAATTTACCTAGACTCCACACTCACCCTCACTCGTCAAACCACTGCTGCCTCGGCTGACACCTGCAAGCTGATCACAGCTTGTCGCCCATTCCTCACCACCCAGAACTGCATCACCCTGGCTCGGACCCTGGTTATGTCCAAAGTGGACTACTGTAATGCAATGTATCAAGGCACTAACCAATGTAACCTCAATAAACTCCAGATTACCCAAAACAATGCCATTAGAGCTGCCCATAACATCCCCAGATCAGCTCACATCTCTGAAACTGGGAAGAGCCTTCACTGGCTCTCAGTCGCCCAAAGGATTTCTCTGAAAGCATTGGCCCTCACCTACAAATGCGTAAACAATCAGGCCCCATATATCTAGCCTCTCACTTCACCCATCACATCCCATCGCGGGCACTCAGATCCGCACAAACTCAAGGTCTCATGATCCCCAGATACAAGCTCCAAACAGCTGGAGGCGTTAGCTTCCCATTCCTTGCTGCCAAGCTCTGGAACACCCTACCACTCACCATTAGAAATCTATTCAAACACAAAGCCAAGATCTGGCTAGCTACTTCACAATAACAACCATCTTCTGGATTGTGTATATCTTGACTCCTTACGTGCCTGCTGGGAGACTGTATTGCTCCCACACATTACTACTCTCATTGATACATATGATATGTGTAACACTAATTGTAATTCTGCCACAATTGTTATTACCACTGTGATTATATGTCATTGCTATGTAATGTACTGTTAAGACATGCGCCCGGTTGCCCTCGGGCCTGGCTGCGCTATATAAATAAAATAAATACAATTAAATACAAATACAATTACCAACTTATTGCCTGATATAATTGTCTGATAATCAATGTCAAAAATATTGGTAAGTAGGGATGGGGTTGTGGGGCTAGGAGGTGGTGTTTGATCATCTGATAATTGATCGCATGCTGGCTGTTTTTTTTCAAACAGTTTGCCGCAGTCAATTCTCAGACAACCAAACACCACCAAACCGATAATTACCCTATACAGCCAATGCTTTTGGCCCATGGTTCTATACAGCTAAGAGGCCCTGCCCATGGGGGACTTGCATTGGCTGGATTTGAGTGAGGGTTATTTTTGGAAGGGAATTATGAGGCTAAGCCCCTCTACCACAGTTGAATATCTCCGTTTGGAGCTGGGGCTGGTTTCCCTCAAGGGCCAGATGTTGATTAGACAGGGATTACTGCACTTGAAAGTCAACACCAAGCCGAAATGTCGGTTACTCTCGCTGCTGGGGTCTGGCCAGAGTCCCTGCCATAGATACAGGGAAGAGAAGTTTGACATATTAATCACTAAATTATATAAGAGTATTGGATGGTGCCCCAATTTCAACAGAGGAACTAGGCATGTTGTTTTAAAACATATTTTCACTATGTACATTGAAGCAGTGGGATTAGATTAACAACTATCCCCATTTGTCTACTCTACATTCCCATACCTATGTTTCAGGAGTGGTGCACCAATGTCTCCAACCTGAAAGATATCTGGGTCAGTGCCCTAACCCCGCAGTGCAGAGTTTCCTACTGTGGCTTCGGATAAACCACTTGCCATTGTTTATGGCGCTCAACTAGGGTTACCCGTCCAAGACAGGGGTTGTCGTATATGTACATTTCCTGGCATATTGGAGATGGCAAAGCACCTTTTCACCGAAATGTGCAGCTCTGGGCAATGCATACATGACCATATGGGGCAGCTTCGTACACAATTATGAGTCAATAAAGCAGGATGCATTTTGGAACAACTGTCTTAATACTGAGAGCAAAAGCATGCACATTGCCTTGCACGGGCTATGGTGTATCATCAAAAACCGCCTGCCTAACACCAATTAATTTCATGGGGTCAGTTCATGATGAGTTAATTATTGTCTATTTCAACATAATTGTATTTACTTGATTATTTAATGTTTTATATTCACAATCTATATACGTTATGCATTTAATGTATAAGTAGGAAAGATAGTGATTTTAGTCGCTTTGCAGCTACGCCAGTGTGAGATTTTTACACATGATGTCATGAATTGAATAGGAGTGTTTAAACAAGAGTTAATGAAGTGCATCAACCTGTGTATAGTACAATTTGTTTGTTTGATTGATGTAATTTTGTGATTTTGTTAATTGTGATTTGTAAAAGTTCTTCTGGAATTGAATACAAATAAATAAATAATAAAACAAAATATCGACTGTTTTAGGATGGTAAGAATGCAACATTTTGGTGAATTTATAGTACAGATAAAGAAATATGTAACATACAACCATTTTAGAAATGTATATGTATCTTACAATAAAAAAGCGCTTGCAAACAATTCAATTCCACATGTAGAATTCAGCAACTGAGCATTGTGAGGCCCAATTGTTTATTTTTATTTTGTATTTCTTAGAATACTGCCTATTTTAAAGGCTTCTCATAAAACAAACACGAAGAATACAGACATTCTAACATAACTCTCCCCCTGCCCACCACACTACCTGGTTTGCATCTCTTCTCCCCCAGCATAATTTAGATCCAGACGCTGGAATACATTTATAATCAATGCACGTCGACGTTACAGACACCCTGTCGCATTATGCATTCACCATAGAAACCAGAAGTGAGAACAATAATCCCAGAGTTAATTAAATCCCCAAAAGCAATTCATCGTATTTTGGGGGACTCTGTTTACAAGCTATTTCACTGGCAAGACATGTGTACATTGCGATTGATAAAACCATGGTTAAACCCTAAGTAGTTTCGCCATAATAAGGCTTTTCTCCTGCAATTTGGGATCTCTAGAGGCCTTAGCAGTGCTTTAAGTGGGGTAAGAAATTGAGGGGGGGCCCTCGTTTGGAGGCGTGGCCTCCATTGTGGGCGTGGCCTAAAAGTGCACAAATCATAGTAAGGTGCGCAAACAAATATATAAATGTATTTGAGCATTTATATATTTGTTTGCGTACTACTATGGTTTGTGTATTTTTCAAGCCTTCTTTTATATTCATAGCAATGTTACATATTTCTATGTTTATAAAAGGTGGCTTGAAAGTGCACACACCATAGTAAGTTACGCACACTTGTGTGCTTACCTTACTATGGTTTGTGAACTATTCAAGCTGCCTTTTATAAACATAGACATTTGTAACATATGTCTATGTTTATAAAAGACGTCTTGAAACGTAGGCATCTTTTATAAAGCGTTGAGGACGGACAAAACCCAAGGTGGCTTTGTCCGTCGACAAAGCTTTATAAAAGTTGCTTTGAATTGTGTACGATTCAAGCCATCTGTTATAAACATAGAAATATTTGTACGTGTATAAAAGATGGCTTAAACGTACACAGTTGAAGGCATCTTTTATGAAGCCTTGCCAAAGGAGAAAGGCGCCTCGGGCTCAGTGATCTCTGCTCAGAGCACTGACCCCGAGGCGTCTTTCACTCTCTGCGAACCCGCGGGCTCCCTGATCTAATCTACATATTAGATCATGGAGCCCGCGGGTTCGCTGAGGGTCAGTGACCTGGTGAGGGGAACTAAGGGACTGTAGCTTCCTCTGATGGCCCCTCAGATGAGGGGTCATCAGAGAAAGTTACAGAGACTGACGGAAGTGCCAGCCAGTCACAGCGACGCTGTGGCTGGCTGGCACTTCTGTCAGCTTGCCTGACGTTTAACTGGCGGGCGCATCTCTCGTTGCGGCTGCGGCCGCGGCGGGATAATGCGTCCTGCCATGGTGTGGTGGGGCTGGGGGGCCCCGGCAGGGCCCCGGCTCAGCCTCACTTTTTGGAGACTGCCGGGGCCCGGACCCGGCAGGCCCCGGCCCACTTAAAGCACTGGGCCTTAGACCTCCCAAATTGAAATATGGATGGTAGGCCTTTCTGATTGTTGTCTTCCATAGTCAATAAAGTAAATGAACACATTTAAATAGAGTGTTGAGCGGCTGGACCTGATTCCAAGAGAATGGCGAGGAAGTCACGTGTTAATGTTGCAGCATTTCGAAAAGAAAAAGAATTCCTGAACCCATGTCTTTAAAATAAATATAACCAAGTAAACCTGCAAAGCATGTTTTGTTTATATGCCCAAACGAATAACCAATAAACAGCCTGGCCCTCATTACGACCTTGGCGGAGGACCATGGCGCTATTTGCACCATGGTCCATGGCGCAAAGCTGCCAACTCCGCCATGGGGGTTGGCGGACTTACCGCCCCATTCCGAGGTTGGTGGGGCGGTAAGTCCCCAATCCCCATTTACCCTTCCCCATTCCCATTTCTGGCCCCATAGGGCATAATGGGAGTGGGGAAGGCGTTAATTACGCCACCGTAAATTACGGTGGCGTAATTAACAACAAGGTCCCTTAGCGCCATGGATTTTAACGCCTGCTAAAAGCAGGCGTTAAAATCACCATGGCGCTATGGGAACTCGTACTCAGGCGGTAAGGTGCGCCATGGTTTAGGCCGGCGTAAACCCCTTACCGCCTGGGTCCTAATGAGGGCCCCTGTCTCAGATGAGTCCCACATTTTAGATATGCATCAGTCCTAAAACAAGAGAACCAAATACTGAGACAGTACTTTTTTGATGGCAACAGTTGTAGGTGGTTTTGGAGAAAACTAAGTGAATTGTGTTATGTCTATAATTGTTCTGAGATATGCTTCATCTTTTTATTTTAATGAAACATTGATTTCAGATAGACAAGAATAATTCTATATAGTAGATTGTGCAAACCAACACCAATGTCAATTTGTGTATACACCGTATTGGATGCAAGCTGCATATGTTCATGTGGAATATTGTGGTGACGTAGCCCACATTGAAAATTAAGGGACCCTGTTTAATTCATTGATTTATCAATTTAAATAGAACAGAATATTTCATATTAAAAACAGCCTGTCCTTGTGCCAGAATTTTGGGTGGCATTTTTCTTGTAGGCGATATTAAATTGGAGACATTTCTTTCAATTAATCATGTACTAGGAAAGTACATATTTTCTATAGTTAGAAGTCATTACATTGTATCATTTCAAATTCAAAGGTTCTAGTCCCTGACTATAGTCACCAGAAATTAAGTCCTTATCTAGAAATGTTTAAGAAAAATAACTGCATGCATCCCTCCCTAATTTGCATGGGAAGCTAGCCAGAAAATGGTGAGGTGTTGCACCACCTTTGCAACAGAACATGGAGGTTTAGTTAAGTAATAAGCCCCGAGCAGGGGGGGCATTACCACTTCAGGTAATGCCTGAAGGGCCCATAGTTACAAAATGAATGCCAAACTGCATTCAAATGCCCCGGGGCATTACCTAAAGTGGTAATGCCCCCCCTGCAAGGGGCTTATTGCTATTAGTATCCCATCCCGTAAGACCGGGGTACTGAAAGCATTTTTTGTTTCTGTTCAAAAACAAAAAATGTTAAAACAATGGCCGCCGGGGAAGGGAAAATGAAGTCAGTTTTTCCTTTCCCTGCCGGCCATTGAAACAAGTAAACAAAAAAATGGCCACCATGGAAAGGATAGAAGGCCCTACACATAGTCCCTTCTTCCTTTCCATGATGGCCTGTCTCAGATCGGGAGCGAACATGCTGTGGACAGAAGTGTTCCCACCGCGTCCGCTCCCAAAATGGACTGAAAGAAGGTAAGTGGGGGTGGGAGACAAGGAGGACATTCTGTGGATGGGGAGGGGGCAGGGAGAGGACCACACTGACCTCGTTCCCCAACGGGGGAAGATGGCAGCCTCCAGCCATGAGGCGGCTCGGAGCAGCAGGATTACTGCTGGTAATTCCCCCGTTCCGAGCCTCCTCATTGGCTGAGAAGCTGACACACCTCCTGCGCCGGGTACTAATATGTGATCAATTAGATATGTAAACTTCTGTTCATAAAGAATCGACCAGAAGCAAAATGCCATATGTTGATATCCTGCACCACGTATATCCTCCTGCAGGGATGCATGACCCATTTCACTTGGCACACAAATTAAGCATGAAAGATTTCTCCAATCCCAAAAGTAAACCCTAAACTATGGACTAAAACTGTTCTCATGGTATCCCTTTCTTCTTTTAAGTGGTAATGCCGTGACATTGGGCCTCATTATAAGTTTGCTGGTCTGGGAACTACGGTACCGGTAAGCATGCCGGTACCATAGTTCCCGGAGTGGCAAACTACGAGTTCTGCTCGCGGGTGCCATTGCGGCCTCCAGGACTGGCCTGGTGGCCATACCGGCACCCGTGAGCAGAGCATGTCGATGCACTGGCACCGTTGATAATGGTGCCGGTGCATCTGACTTCCCCATTCCCATCTGGGGCTCAAATGGGAATGGGGAAGAATATTTTCTGGCTCCCAGGAATGGCCAAATACCGGGTCTGGCAAAGCCGTAATTACCCGGTAATTGCCCATTCCTGGGTGCCGGAAAAAAAATGATACCGGCGGCAGCTGTGCATGTTTTACAAGCACGGCTACTGCCAGTACCGTAATGAGGCCAATTGTGTGATAATACAAAAAATACATTCAGATCCTTAATTTCAAAACAGGGTGTCATTCTGATGTTAGATACACCCCCATATCCTGTCTAGTAGGTTCTACTGACAATTATTTGTATCATTTGTCAGGATAGCCAAGTGTGACACTTATTAGATTTGGTTGAAAGATGTAGAGTTAACTTTGGCAAAATATTGCTATATGTATATGGACTTTCGGAAGTGTCCAAGGATACTGTGGAATTCAGCTTGCTGTTTCCTTCCTGTATAGTATTCATCCAATCTGGTTTTCGCCTGTACTTTTCATGACAGCATCTGGCAGACCCTGATTGGATGAAAACTCCTATCACTGCATCCATAACACTATCTCTGACCCCCCTGCATCCACTGTCCATTCTGTCTTCCTTCCCCTCTTCGAATCCCCATCTGCCTAAATTTGTCTGTACCCCTGGAACTCATTCCATTCTATTGTCTCATTGTCTCAGGAATAAATTCTATGTTAGAACCCCTATCAAAATATGTGGATTTTTATCTCAGACCGTTCATACTAGGTATGAAGAGTTATATTAAAGACACTACCGATGCCATCAATAGAATTGAGGGCAATACTGTTCATCCCTGTGTTAACCTGATGTTGTGTCTCGACATACAGGCTCTATACACCAATATACCCCAATTAGCAACTTTGGAGGTAGTGGAAGAAACCCTATTGAAAAGAGAAGATGATCACCCTGTTCCTAACTCGTTAATTAAATGGTGTGCTGAGATGGCCCTGACTAATAACTTTTTCCAGTTCATGGGCCAATTTTACAAACATGTCGAGGGAACAGCAATGGGAGCTGCTCTGGCCCCCAATTTAGCGAACTTGTATTTAAATATGTTTGAAGAGCCCTTAACCCGTTTCAAAAAAACATCTCGTCCTGGCTTAGATACATAGATGATGTGCTTGTAATTTGGAAGGGCATTGAGGAAGAAGCAAATCAATTTGTCAAATGGCTAAATGAACAAAATAGATACTTGAAATTCACAGTAAGTATGAGTAACAATCAAGGTAACAATTTTAATATTTCCATATACCATCATCAAGGAATACTTTTAGCCAAACCATAGATAAAAAACACTGACAAAAATACCCGTCTGCATTACGATAGTCATCATGCCCAGCACGTAAATAATAACCTACCATTTGGTCAGTTTTTACGCTTGCAGAAAAACAGTAGCACCAACAAATCCTATGAAGATGGAGCTAATACCCCGATAGACAAACTGACTGATTGTGGTTATCCTTATCCTATAGTTAAAAATGCAGCGAATAGAGTGTTTAACAACACTAGAGAAGCTCTTTGAGGCCAGCATTTACATAAAACTACAGAAAGAAAGGAGGCACCACTAGTGTTTGTAAACACATTCAGCAATTTGTCCTATAAAACGAAAGGAATCATAAATAGGAATTGGAAGAAAATCATGACAAAAGATTGTGCTAAACCTTTAGTAGCATTTAAAAAGAGTACCACAGTACGCAATCTAGTGATGAGAAATCACATCAGTACCAAAAAGGGAGAACCGCAACAGACAAGACTGTGGGGTTTATCACCGGTGTTAGGACACCACCGTGTGGCAATTGCGTAACGTGTGCACAGACTAAGAAAACTGTAGTAGTGGATCTAGGTTTGGAAAAGGAATGGAGTCGCACAGAGCACACAAACTGTAATACTGAAAATTTGATTTATTTGATTAGATGACCATGTCACTATACATACATCGGAAAGACAAAGAGAAAATGTAAAACGAGGATGATTGGGCACAAAAGTTGCATTAGAAATAGAATGGAACAGGCGCCACCAGTAAAACCCTTTTTGGAACAAAATCATATGTGTATTGACTTTCATTGGACTATTTTAAAACACATGAAAGGACAATCACAAGATCTAATTTAAAAAGAAATTATTGAAATTGGAACAGAAACTTATTTTCCTGACTTAAAGTCAAATTTGCAGCCTGAATTAAAATGTTGAATGGCATAATGCCTAAAAGGTTCCTTTTGTGTCCAATCAACTTGTTAATGACCAAAACACCATGGGCCTCATTACGAGGTTGGAGGTAAGGATGCTGGTGGCGGTAACCCCTTACCTCCGTTTTCCGAGGTCCCTTAGCGGATACAAAATGTATCATACGTAATGATTAAACATCCTTAGCTATGCTTGAGTTGGTCTCATGGAGTTTTAGGTCATGTAATAGTGCTATGGCTCTTATTCTCACCATTGTGAAGAAACCAGAATGAATCATTTTCCACGAAGTTTCGGAGGTTGAAACTCTCTGTAGAGCTACACTATTTGTTTAAAATGTTTCATACGTTGATTTATTAGTGCCCCACATTCAATCAACAGATGCCTCAAGTTTTCTTCTTTACTTTCTTCCCGACAGAAGCGACAAAATTTCAGTTATTCATTTATAACTTTCCGCCGAGCCAAGACTTTCCTTGATGGCCACAAGTTTAACCTCAGTCGAATAAAGTCATTTCTAGGTGCTGCAGATGGCGCCTTGCGTAGCTATGGCTCTGGATTACTATGTTTTTTTTTATTACAAACAATTCTGCATCAAAGTCACGATAGCTTGTGCATTTGTCTCTAGTTTTAATCCAGTCCAAGGCAAAGAGCCTGGTTTTCACCTGCATCAGATTGTGAAGAAGGGTCATTAAAGTTACATCTACAAAGGCCAGTGCTTGAATGACCTGAGTACGCCACTTGATGATAAATGTGTCAGTGGATGAAAATACATAATCTGCCAAGATTCCCAATACAGTACAGCTTTTAATGGCTAATAGACACTTTCTAAACAGAGCCACCATTTCCCATGTGTATCTCATATGTAATGAGATAAGGCCAATTTCTTTGCATATCAAAGGAAGTGGAGTGCAGATGGGAAGCTTTAAGACTCCACGCCAATGTTTACTCTCCAAGGTAGACCAAAACTTTACTGTCAGCATGGGTCTAGTTTCTGAAGCATGCAATATAATGGGTGTTGTTTTTTGATAATAATACGTCAAGGCGGCAGCTGTAAATTTGCCATATTTACCTTGGATAATTTTAGTTTGTTGTATAGCTGTTGTTACTTTGTCTACTAGTATTTACCTATACAATTGGGCACCACCATGGCTCACTATTTGGACTCCCAAATAGGTATACGTTTGAACTACTTGTAGTGTAGTTCCTCTGAGGGTCCAAAAACCAGCTTTGTGGCGAAGCTTCCTTGTTGAGTTGCATAACATGACCTTCGTTTTCTCAAGATTTATAGCCAAATGCTTCTCCTGAGTGTACAATGCAACAGCATCCAAAGCTCTCTGAAGCCCTTTGGGTGTCTTGGATATGATGGCCAGATCGTCCGCATACATTAAGAATGGAATAGACCTATTTGCCAATTTCAAGGGATCAGTTAAGATGTTTGTGAAGGCATTGCTCACATCCGAAAGAAAGAAATTGAAAATAGCCGAGGCCAGTGTACATCCTTGTCTAAGCCCTCTATGTGTCAGCATTGGAACAGATAGTTTACCATCGGCTGAAAGCCTTACTTGGATGCTGTTGTTGGTGTGCAGATCTTTAATAAGAGAGGCAATATACAAGGGGAATCCGTGTTGGATCAGCTTGTGAATTAATAGCTCTCTCGCAATGGAATCAAATGCTGCTCGTAAATCTATGAACGTGATGTATAGCGGTTGCTTTTTAGAATGATGATGTTCAATTATTGATGTTAATGTGAGTAGGTTCACACAGGACCCCATACCAGTTATGAATCCAGTTTGGAGTGGATCTCTTCTACCAGAGTCGAGAGTCCACTTGTTGAAATCTCTCAAAATAAATCTGGAAAATAACTTCCCAGGAGCATCCAACAGGAGATGGGTCTGTAATTACTTGCCTCTGACCGATCTCCCCCTTCAATGATTGGAACGACCACCGAACATTGCCATGAGGGAGGTATCATGTGTATAGATATAATGTGATTAAAGATGTTAAACAAGATTTTGGACCATAGGACAGGATTCTGTTTGAACACAAAATGACTAAGCCCATCGGGACCTGGCGCTCGGGAATTATTACGTTTTTTTTTATTTGAAACAGAATGTCCTCCTCTTCAATGGACAATCTCTCATAGTTGGAATACTCTAGGGTGGAGTAGATGTTATCACACAAGGGTCTCTGATACATGTTTGTAAAATGCAGAACCCAATCACTCTCATTGACACCATTCAGCTGGACCGGCTTTTGTGCTGTATTGTTTGCGATGTTAATCATCGACCAGAATTGCGCCATGTTTTTACGTAAAATGGTACCTAACATAGATTCATCATCTGTTTGTAACAAGTGTATTTGGTGCATCCTGAGCCAATTTCTATATTGACAGTTGAGTGAACGTGCCAATTTGTGCTTGTCGACACAATCTAATGCAGAAATTAGCTTTTTGTTTTTGCGCAACAGGACCTATTGGGATTGCACCATTGCATCATACTCATGTCGAGGTTTATACTGGACATTATTATGTGTTTGTGTGAGCTCTCGATACATGTGAAGGAAAGATGTGTAATCTCCAGTGGCGGTTAGGCCATCATGGTAACTGCTCTCAATATTTTGGTGGAAAGATGTCAATGTCTGAATATTCCACGTTAGGCGGGTTCGAGCATTATTTACCGTCATGGCATGAGGAAAGCATTTCGAGATGGTGTCTACGCCTTCACATTTACCGACCATACTAAATTTAACATATTATGGTCACTATATGTTTGTGGGAGTATCTTAAAACTCTTGGCCACATCCAACGTGCGTAAGTCAACAAACACATAGTCAATAATTGATGTGCTAGCCCCTCTTTTCCAGGTCATCTGAGGAGTCATGTCTCCAGGAAGAGACCCATTGCACATCCAGAGCCCTCTGTCTTTGATCAAAAGGTGCCATCTCATACAAGATAGATTGTATTTGAGATTGTTGGCTGGCAATAACTGTAGATTTAAATCACCCATTACAAGTATATTTGTTATTTCCAGAAAATCAGAGATTACATTTAACAGGCTTTCCAAGTCATGAAAAAAATCATCGTCTGAGATCCCCTTGGGATTGCGATACATATTAAGGATTGCAACAACCCCACCTGGGAATGTTAGCTTTGTCAAGAGTAAATAAAGCCCCAAGGTACAATTGTGCTGACATGTATCTAAAGGATTAAGAAATAATGAATATATTAACATTGATATGCACCAAATAATTGTCCAATATTAGTCTTGGAATAATACTAAATTTCAATTGTGAAATAAGACAACGTATGTGACTTTAGAAATATTTGTAGCCACTATAGCCACTATTCACCGATAGGTGAATGAACATAAAACTAATCGAATAATGCTAGTAACATAAGTCAACTTATTGGGGCCATGTATTGAAGATACAGCATGATCTTCCTGTAAGTAACATAAAGTGTATTTGGCATCGATACTTTTAGCATTTTTTTTCGACTCAGCATATCAGAATTTCTACGATAGCTGGGCACCATCAGCATTTTTCCCCTCTAGCAGGAACATTCATTGTGTTCATTCTCATATAGGAATCTGCATTATTCAAAACTGGCAATTTGTAGTTTCCTTGTTGGGTCTATATGGCCATTGATTGTTTTGAAACTACGTCTCCCAACACTCAAGGTCTAAATGGCATAATATGGCACTATGCGGCAAGTGATGACGTCACGATGCAGCATGTGATGACGTCACGATGCGGTACGTGATGACGTCATGCCATTGTTCTCTATGCGCATACATAACGCGGCCATATATTGTTGAAAAAAAGACTGCAATCCAATAGAAGGACTTATATGAGTAGGAAAACACTATTTTTGGGTGAGTTTCTTTATGGTAATTCAAAGAATTGCACATTAAATTTCCACATGATAGTATCCCTGACAGAAAAATTATGTTTCCTTCCCCTAGTATTATTTACAATGAGACTTTAACTCCGGGGATTATACAGGAAAGGCGAGGAGTGGAAGTTATTTCATCTGCCCCTTGACCCTAACTCTCAGAGTATTACTACGCTTGTTCAAATAAGGTTTTGAGGGGATACGTGTGAATGCCTTGTAAATAGTGATACAATCCACCTGTATTGAAAGCACTTGGAAGAATCTAAGTAGCTGTCATTTTGTTTTCCATGTTCCCTTTCCTAGTTAACATCGAATAGGTCAATTGGAACAATTTTCTGACACATACGTTTCTGTGCAAGCAGATGGATAGGATTTTTTGTGACTCTCTCAGGTAAGAGAGATTCCTAACAGGAATAAGTAATTACATAGCCTGGCTTCAGGTAGTTTGAATGTAGTGTACTCTCTGTTATTTTGTAGAATAGAAGAAGCTCGGTAGATATTCCCAAAGAAAAGGAAATCATCTTCTGCAACCATTTGCGGTTCTAATAGGCTGTGGAGAAATACAACCCCAGCCTGTAAGGTATATAATTTGTTACATATCTATACCCCTAGGAGGATCGGGGTACTGTAATAGATCTATTTGGAAAGATCTAGTTTTCAGTAGTGAATTCTAAAAAGAGTGTCTTTAACCAACAGGGTGTCGTGTCATAGAAAATGTGTTGAAGAAAGAAGTGAAAGTAGAGAAGGTCTTTCACCATAATAAACACAAGAAAATATTCACCCATGATGAAGGTCCTACATTTATCTGTGGTTAATGGACAGAAACTTGTACAAGTTGGCTTTCACAGAGTATAGGAGGAAATTCTAATAACCTCAGAAAATAAGAGAAAAGGGCCCCAGTGTGAAGAATCACACACAGTTGGCACATGTACTTGAGAAATTTGACCCACATATTTGTATCCCTTGTGTTTACGTGTTGTTTTTTACTAGTTTTATGTAATGCAATTATTTTATGATTGTGGAAACATTTAATTGTGTTTAATAAAAACTGTATTACTATAAATTGTATGCTAACAATTGTTGTGTTTGGTTACCCCTTGATATAGACACTCTTTTTTACATCTTCTTTTTGTAGAATATATACTTGTACCCATGTGGTAAGAAGTGTGTGATCCCCAAAACGTGGCAATAGCCGTTTGAGACCAGTGCTATGTGTGCTAGCAATTTTAGACAGAGATGAAGTGCAAGGCATCGAGGCCTCAGGTGATGATGCGATGATGTGTGTCTTAAAAATATCATGGTAGACAAAGGGCAGGCATTTCTTCTATGGTGCGAGTATCCAAGGAAAATGATGGCCGCGCTGGTGTGGCACTTCATGCACGGCAGCCGCTTTGTGAGCTTGCAGCAATGAATAGCAGGGCAAGGCATTGCCGAGCAGGATTAATAATGTGGGTCTTAGCTGACATTCCCACTTTGCAAGTCTGTTAACATTGCAAGTAGCACGTGAACCTGGTGACACAGGGTGCACCGACCGTGCATGTGTAAAAGGCAATCGACTTAACAGAAGTGGGGAGGTAGGTGGGGAGGGACGACTAGGAAAGAATAGTTTTAATGATTCTAAAAGCGTTATTTTTAAAATCTTTACTTATTGTACTTGGTTTAAAACAAACCTTTACAATAACATATTTAAATAAATAAACCTCAACACATTATATAGACTTCATTAATAAATACCAACACATTATGTGCACTTCATTATTATATTTATTCATTTATTTATTTTACATTTGTACAGCGCTCCGAGCCCATAGGCATCTGGGCGTTACTTACATAGAAGACAAGAAGACGACCAACATTCGAAGGTGAGTAGCCCTGCGGTCGGGATGCCAGTTACAGAGGTGCAGGTCCCTGGCCATCAGTGCAGTCATTTGTACATGGGGAGCTACTTTGCATGCACAATGTTCACGGTGGAGCAAGTTAATTCATGATCTCGTATGAATAACCAATTTTTAAGTTTCCTGCGAAAGGACCAGACGGAGGTGTCAAATTTTAAAGAGAGCAGGAGTGTGTTTCAGTGTTTGGCTGCTACGACTGGGATGCTGCAGCCCCCTGCTTTTTTAAGCTTGAACAATAAAACACATTCAATATTAAACACCATAATAAAACACATCCTTTATGTGTTGCTTTATTTATAAAAATCTAACTCCTTAAGAAAACGTAAAACCATTTTTGCCAATGCAACAGATGTAAACGATTTGGCTCTGGCAAAATTCTTCGTGGCCGAATTAACTGTGGTCAATTTTGCCACAAGGACAATTTTGCCACAAGGACAATTTTGCTGTGGCCAAATACAGCAAAACGTTAACCCCCAATGGCCCAATATATCCCCCACCCACCCCCTGCTTCACTTTTTGATTTCTGTTTTTCTTCTGACCCTGCAGCGTTAGTTCCGTCCCTCCTATGCGGGTGGGATCCGATGCTGCAGGGTCCCTTTTTCTTCTTCTTTTTTCCCGTACCCCACCTCCAAACCTCTGGAAGTGGGGGACACCCCTGATGCCCCAAAGGCCATCGCTACCAAACATTGAGAGCAGGGAACACCCCTGCAACACCCGCTTCCTATGTTTGGTAGTGATTACCCAATTTGATCAAATCAAATCGATCGAATGGTACTGGCCGAATTCGGTCAGATGTAGCATACGATCAATTCAAAACAATCAATTTGGGTAATACCAAAGCAACTTATCTACCTCCCAAAATAGTCTTGCATATGTTCTCAGTATCCACCTGTGCTGTGTTATTCAAAAACTTCCCCAAAAAGGAAATACGCTGTGAGATAAGGGTTGGACAGGACAATACTGAACCAGTAAAATGTAATAAAGGCTAAAGTCATGGTTCCACTGTAACAAGAAAGAAAACACAGAATGTAAGACCGCAACTAAAGAAAACCTCTAGGGTGTTGCATAGGAATTGAGCGATAAAGACAGCAGAGCTGAAGATGGTGGAATGACATTATTAGTCATGTGAATAAGAAACATATGCCATAACCATCCTCCTATGCCCTGTTGCCACCTCAAGTTCCCATTACTACCTACTTTATATATTCACTAGCAAAAAGTGGCCACACTTCGCACTGGTTCTGTAGAACAACATGATAACACTTGCTGACAATCACGGAGCAGATGTGGAGGGGAGGTGAGAATTGGCATGTTGCAACATAATGGGACTGGTGCAGTATGTTGCGGTGCAGATATTTCAGAACGGTGCGTCCTAGGGCCTTCAAACTATGGGATCACCATGTTTTGTCCTGGCATCAAGGCAGTAAAAATGAGCTTTGTCCGGTCCTTCTATGACCAAATTGATGTTTTGCCTGTGGAGGTGCAAATATCTTGGAAACGGTGCCACCTAGGGCCTTGAAACATGTTTTCCAAGAAGTTCTGTTCCTCGTGTCCAGACACTTGAAGTGCGCTCTCTCTGATCCTTCTGTGACCGCCTTGATGTTTGACCTCTTCAAGGCAACCGTCACTTGTGTACAGGGGCTGAAATCCAGGGAACGGGGTGAGGTATCAACATTTAATGTAGCCAATGACATCCAGAGGATCCTAACAGGTAACTGCAGAATTTGGTGCAGGTTGGTGGAACGGTGTGGAATTGTATGAGGAACAAACAAACTCAGTTTCGGTTTTATATATATATAGATAGCTTGATTAATCCAACCTAATTTGTCAAGTACATCTTCATATGCCCGTTGCATTTGTCATATGATATTATATGGCATTTATAACGTGCCTATACACAAGTGTTTCAAGGCGTGACAAGGCAAGGGAGGGGAACAGAGGGAAGACAGAGAGAACAATCTTACTAGGCCAGGTGACATTGAGATCACGCAAGTGCAGGAGAGAGGGGAGTAAAAGGGGAAAGGGGGAGGGGAAGTGCAGTACATAAGATAAACAGTAAATAAATAAAAACAATAAATAAGAACAGTAAATAAGAAGTGCGGCCAGCTGGTGGCAGGTGCACGGGTAAGTGCAGACATCAGGTGTCAAGTGTTGTCGGGGGCTGTAGGAATACAGAAACAGCCCCAGAGTACAAGGGGGGTAGTGCAGGTGTGCAACTAGTGGGGAGGGGACCTGTGCCCAAGAAAGAGGGAGGCCAGATGACCAATGCAGTTTCAGCCAGGAGTTTAGCAGGGGAGAGAAGGAGAGAAAGCAGAACAAAGAGGAAGGTCTTGAGGTGCTTCCTGAACCAGAGATTGTTCTCCATTTCCAGAGAGGCAGGGAGGCTGTTCCAGAGGGAGGCCCTAGCCGAAGAAAGAGATCTACCACCAACTCATTGCTTGGAGAAGCGACTCACCCTGAGAGAGTTGGAGGTGGATGAGCGAAGAGCTCGGGAAGCAGGATATTTAAGAAGAGAGAGTTGAAGGTATTGGGCCCCAGGACCCAGACGGCCTTGTGGACAATGCAGAGGGTTTTGAACATAATCCTTGCAGCCACTGGGAGCCAGTGCAGAGATTCAAGTACTGGAGCGATACGATCCTTGGGCTTGATGCCAAGGACAAGTCTTGCAGTCCTATTTTGGATGAGTTGCAGAAGGCGGAGAGTAGAGGCAGGCAGATTTAGAAAGTGGCTGTTGCAGTAATCCAGCCTAGAGAGAACTAGAGCTCTGGAGACAGTGAGCTTCTGGGGGTAGGAGAGGAAAGGCAGAATACCTCTGAGGAGGTTCAGCTGGTAGTGTGACTTCTTAGAGACGTCAGAGATGTTAGGAGAGAAGGAGAGTGTGGAGTAGAAGATGACCCAGAGGTTTTTAGCCTCATGGGGGGAGCAGGAAGAGGGCCAAGAGAGGCCGGCCAGAGAGTGACAGGAAAGGAGGGAGCGGGTGTTCCGATGAGGAGAATCTCTGTCTTACTGGCATTAAGGCAGAGATCATTGGCGACACACCATTGCTGGATAGCAGACAGACAGTCAGAGATGACAGAAGGAGAAGAGGTGGCTGAAGGGAGCCTGAATATGAGCTGAGTGTTATCCACATAGCACTGAAAGTTTGGGCAGAGAGCGGCAATGCGGTGGGCATGAAGTGCCAGGTATTGGTTGAACAGCCAGGGAGAGAGGTTAGACCCCTAGGGAAAACCACAGGTAGAAATAGAGATAGTAGGAACCTTATTGTTTGTCTTCTTCCCTGTTCATCCCCACCTTACACCTACTCTTTTCCCGTCCTCCCCTCTTCTGTTACTGCAGTTGCATGCTCCGAATTGTCTCACGACCCAGTAGGAATGTTACTGTTTGACTTCTTCCCTGTTTATCCCTAATGTACACTTCCCCTCCTCCACCCTCTCCCCTCTTTTTCTTTTACTGCACTGCACGCTCCAAATTGTCTCATGACCCAGTACGAATGTTGTTTGTCTTCTTCCCTGTTCATACCAACCTACACTTCCCCTCCTCTCCCCTCTTCTGTTACAGCACTTGCACCTTCCGAATTGTCTCATGATCTACTAGGAATGTTATTGTTTATCCTCTTCCCTGTCCCCCAATCTTCAACTCCCCTCCCTCCTTCCTCTGCTTTCTTGTTACGGCACTTGCATGATCCGAATGTCTCAAGACCTAGTAGGAACGTTATTGTTCGTTTTTTCTTCGCTGTACCCCCCCACCCCCTTCTCTTGATGTGCCTTGAAACACCATTTGGCGCTATAAGTGCATTATGAATCCCAAATAAATAAAGACATTGTTAGTCACCAGTTTGAAGGCCAGGAGCTGCTTGACTTACACCGCTCTCAGGCTCTGCAGGCCTTTGCGGGAGTCACAGCGGCTTCCGTTTCACATTAGGGAAAACGGGAGCAGCGTCCATCGAGAGATCAGGTAGCAATACTTTGTGATGTATTAACCCTACATAAATGTAAAGTGCTGGGACCCGAATGTCCGTTTTATAGCATAGCAGCACTGCTGAAAAGTGCTGTTACTGGCTCATTACAAATGAGGAGCTTGGCTGAGAAGTAGAAGTACTGCCTGAACTCCCCACCCCCAAACACACAAACACCAAAGCAACTTCCCATCTAAAACACTGCTGTGTGCATGTATCTCTGCAGATGTTGTTGCAGTTGTGTGACCGCCAACCTCAGTGACTAGAGATGCCGCAGTGTATATCTTGGGCAGGTGGTTGTCATTGTTGTATGCAGGCAATGTCACGGGGCCTTCCTGTAACGCTGGGGTCCAATGCAGTGTGTAACTAGAGGGTACTGCATATACCAGTACTATGTGTGCACATACTGTGGTTCAGTACTGTGCATGCACCGAAGAATTGTCAGCAGTGTGTATGTAGTGCTCGATGCTCTGTGTGTGCACTGTCGAATGTGCTGTGCGCACTTTTTGTCTGTCAGTACTGTTTGTATGTGCATCGCAGATTTGTGCCGGTTGTGTGTTTGTGTATGCCTGGATGGGATATCACTATACTGTGTGAGTACTGCTGCTTGGGCAGGAAGGCAGCTGTTTGTTAGTACTGGGTGTGAACTTCTCAATGTGTGTACTGCATCGATTCTGTGCCTTTCGGATTTAATTGCCTTGCCGATCGAGATGTGTGCGCATATTGTGTGCGGATTGCTCAGTGTGCTGTTTGCGAGTGATGTGGGTAGCACTGTGAATGCACTGCACTGCTCATTGCCCCGTGCTGCCACTGGACATCCTATGATAAACGTCCGGTTCTAGGACCCCGGCAGACCTTGGGATTTGCCGTTCACCCTATCTGGCCAGGAACAGGAGAAAGAGCGCTTCCCTGAGCCCCTTTTACCCTGAATTACTTACCTGTAAACTGCACCTGCACTCCTATGTTTTAAGTGATTTCAAGTATAATTGCATGTATCTGTAATGGAACCTTTATTTGCCTATATTTGGGAAGGTAATGGCAGCTCCCAATCCTAGGACTAGGGATGTCATTTGGGGGTTGCCAGGGGTCGCATGCGACCCCTGAGCTCTCCCTTGCTACCCCTAAAAAAATTGTAACACTTTTTTTTTTTAAGTGGAAGTTTCTGGACTGTGACTCTTTGTTTCTGGAGTGGCTGGCTTTCTTGTTCAGGTCTCTTTAAAAAAAAACAGGGGGTTCCACAAGTGTAACACTTTGAGCAGTGACCCCAAATAAGAAATAATAGGAATAGCAAATAGTCTTTCTGGAGTTCTGTACAATAATTGTTAGATTCATTAAAGATTTATTTTAGGCACACTTCAGGGGGTGAGTCACTGATTTAGTCTGATTTACTCTGTTCTTAAACACCTCAAATTCACAATGCAGACAACAACTATATGTACTTTGCTTTTCGCAAGTTGCAGTTATAGCCGTTGTCTCTGTTGCAAACATCAGAACACATTCAATCTCGCTGGCCTCGGCCACTTGACAAAATCCGTGTGCCTAAAAGCTTGTGTACAGTGCAGAAATGTTTGACCACAGCACATAAAGTGGCCCTTGATTTCATTCTGCCACAATTAATGCTTTGTTGTAATGTGTCTATCGTTCCTATCTCCCTGGGATGCTGTTCAGGATGTTTGTTTGCATCTATGAGGTAACGAGTGCCCGGAGTATGGGATGCCGTATAAGTGTGCTGCTTTCCCTGCGCTGCTCTAAATTCCCTAATACACAGTCTGGAACCCTCCCAGTGGTATGTGTTTTGCCAACCTCTGAAGCCTGAAAAGTAGATGCACGCAGGCTTGACATGTGGCCAACTTTGCACCAGACCTGCAGATGAATTGGCCAGCTGTTCTCAGTTTATTGGTTTCCACTACAAAGTATAATTTGCTTTATTTTTACTTTGAGAACATGCACGTCACAAAAGTTACAATTGTCGATTGGCAAGTACAAGCCTTCTTTGCATTTATAATACTAATTTACAATTCTGAAACAATACCTTCACATATAAGACTGCTTACAGAAGTTGAATGTAGTCAGAGACTTATTTTTAATTGTTTGATTCTGTTTATTTACTTTCTATTGTCATATAAACATTGCCATCATATCTAAAAGAATGTGTACAAAAATAACACTTTGTTGCTTGACAATCATTAAAAACCTTCTAAAAAAACACCACTCCAACCAGTGACCTCATGTATCAACACCTTCATCTCATCCACTTTCATACTCTTTCAAAAAAACAACATTCATACTTGTGCAAAATGGCGCAATACCTATTATTTATTCAAGGTACACCAAATAGTCTAACACATGGACCATTAGATGTTAGACGATATCCGTCATCACATGAAGTGCATCAACATACAATCTATATTTGGCATATATTATCAAATCTCTTTGGATATGTTTGATTGCCACATCATATTAGTGTAGACCCAAGTACAATCTACCTCCTTAAGGGAGTTAGGGCTATAATCGTGTCAACATGCAGATATGAAGTGCTCATTTTACTATAGCCGGTCAGATAACTATAGCTGGTGAGATAGCTCAGTGGGTTGAGCACTTGCTGCTGCGATGTGTGTGGGATATGCAGGTTGCAGGTTTGAATCCCGGCAAGGCCCACTCAGCCTTTCATCCTTCTGATGAGTACCACCACAAGATGGGTGATAGTGTATATATATGTGTTCTATATAAAGTGCTTAAGCGCTATATAATAACAAATCATTATCATTTGGACTTGGACATCTGCTAGCATTCACAGTAGTTTGGTTATATGGGCCTACACACACGGAATTGTATGATACATGTGGTGATCCTTTCTTGTATGAAATGTATATCACATTACAGCGATATCGTAACCATATCTATCGTAGTGTACTTAGCAACAATGCTATGTGATGCCACTTCCTGTTTTGTCAAAGGGTGAAAGGTTGTTTTCCATCACTTCCCGTGATGTCACTTTGGGGTGGGGTCAAGTGGCATCACTTCCTGGGATGTCATCAGAGGCCATGGGTCGTGTGATGTCACTTCTGCTACCCCTGGCATTTTGGTCATGTTGCCAGTCAGCAGTCTTGGAACAAAGCAAAAAATGAATTTCTGTTTGTCCATTCTGGGGTTTAAAATATGCACTTTGCAGCGCTCACATTAAAGCAGCGTTTTCTCTTCCCAGGGGATATACAGAATTGTTATCACCCCATTGCCTTCTAGCACTGGTTCCTCCACAACAGCAGAGAATATGCTGTAGCTGAGGTTGTGCTGCAGAAGGCCAGCCACAACTATATTCTCCTGTGATATTAGGCTTTGCGGCCCTCATCCTTTTCAACCTCCATGTCCTCCGCGCCTAACATAACCTAGCCAGTGTTTTTGGGCCACACCGAGCTGGCAAGCTCCCCAAACCTGCTGGAAGTGGGTGCCTGTTAAGGTTGCTAGTTATCTGCCTGCATGCATACCGAGTGCTTGAGGTGTGATGTCACGAATGGAATATTTGGGGTATGATTGAGCGGAATGCTGTGTGGTGAGTGCTCCACCCAGGACGGTTGAGATGATGTAGCCTGGGTGGTGGGAGCCAGTGGCCTCCGCTCTGATCCTATGACTGAATCTCCTGATGTACCATCTGATTAAAGTAACATGAAGATTTCCTGGCGTCCAGAGTATCCTTTATACCTAAAGACCCCACTTAGGGTCACAACAGTGCCCTCATCTCAAGTCCCCGTTCCTCTGCTTTTCAGTGCCTGTGTTTTCCCATAGGCCCCATAGGCCTCGAGCCCAGGAAGCAACCTCTACAGGTTGAAGAGGACTGTGTGCCCCACCGCATTAGCCAATGTATAGACACCGGCTAACGAATTGGAACGAAGCAAAGCTTGCTTTGCCCCTGTTCCTCGTCAACTGACTCTAATTCTCTAGTCCTCATAAACTAACCACTTGGGGGGCCCTGCGCCTCCATACTTCATTGGGCTAACCATGACCCACCACCCCCACGTGTCCCCTGAACAACTTCCAAAAATGCAACCAGGACCATGATGTTTTGTTCGGCATCGAGTCACTGCATTCAGGCAGGGAGCAGCTGACCTGTCACCTTTCTAAAATCAATGCTATTCCAATGAACACTCCTGTTCCCCACTCCATTCCCCTCTCCACCTTTTTTTCTTTCCCTCATTTATCTCTGCTGGTAAATTGTTCTAGTTGCTGTATTGATGGTTTGACTCATATCTTGTAATTGCTTCCACTGTTATTGTGTTCTTGTTGTTATAATGTACAGCGCTTTGGCATAATGCGCTATATAAACAAATAAACATAAACATAAGCCTAATATTGTGCTAAGAAACTATTCTGTTTTGGTGTGCACTACGACAATATATAATTCTGTAATAACTGGGCATACACAATGCTGTATTTTTACCAGGCGTTATTCATGGGTAAGATCTCCACCTGGACTTCACCTACACACTCTACTCCCGTCTCTCACCATTCCCTCGTCACTCCATTCTAGAACTCCTTCACGTCATGGATACCACACATTCCTATTATGCACCACACTTTACACTCCCTGCCTTGCCGGGTATAGAATACTTGTGTGTGAGCCTAGTCATGGCTTTAAGTGGGCTGGGGCTAGCCAGGGTTGAGCAGTATTATCAGAAATATGGTTCTGAGACGGGGCCCTGCCAGACCTGGCCGCTAGAGGACAAGTCTTTTTCGCTAAAGCCTGAAGCTATGGCTCACGTGCGAGATCTCCAGGCTTCAGGAAAAAAATGCCTTTTCTCCATAATGGTGGCGCCAGCACCTGCAAAGCATCCCTTTAATCAAGAGATGCCTGTGGGCCTGTGTCAGCATTATAGAAGAAAGGGTGAGGCTGCTGGAAGCGTGTGCCTTTTTTTTCTAAAGCCTGAAGATCCTGTTAGTTCATGGGAGCTTCAGGCTTTAGAAAAAAAGGCCTGGGCTTCTGGCGGGCTTACCTTTTCAGCCTTAATGGTGCTGCTGCCCATCGCCAGGGATCCGTTTAGCAAAGAGATGCAGCAATCACCAGAGGATGATCGCTGCATCTCTTAGCTAAAAAGATGCCTGGCGAGGGGCAGTGCCATCTTTAAGGCTGAAAACGTGTGGTGCTGTCTCCTGCCAGGCATCTCTTTAATGCCAGGCATCTCTTTAGGTGATAAATGCAGAGATCAGCACCCTCTCCCCAATGAGGGAGAGGGTGCTGATCTCTACAAAGGGCTGCCTGGTGGGGGTGTCTGCAGCCCATTAAGCCAGGGCTCGTCAAGGAGGCGTGGTCTAATGAGTCGGTAGTCATCCCCCGGCCATTAGGCCATACCCCCGTGATGAGCCCCGGCTCATTTTCCCATGCCACGTAAGGCACTGAGCCCAGTATCATGTGCCCATTTCTAACCTGTTGACAACCTCAATTCACGTCTGTTCCTATGCCGTCATGGGATCTCAGGACCACTGGCTCCGGTTCACCATGGCTATCCTCTAACTTTGCCCAGATCTTTCCGCCACCATGCCTGATCATGCCAGGAAACCCCTCGCACAGCACAGAAAGGGGGTGCGAGGGTCAGAAAGGAAAGGCACTGAGGACATAAGGTTCTTGTTGTATAGTGCTGTGGTTGGATGCATGTTTCTGGTGATGTAAGAGAGAATGGGGGTCATTACGAACTGGGCGCAAAGGGATGCCGGGCACCGGTAATGACACCGGTGCCGGTAATTCTTTTGCGCCCTATTCCGAGGTCCCTTAGTGGGTCCCTCCCTTAACACCTGATTTTACCAGGCGTTATGGACGGACGAGACCCGTTAAGGGATACCGGAGTCAATAACGGTACCGCAATTTGCGGCACCGTTATTGACGCCTTCCCCCTTCCCATTGAGCCCTATGGGGGCTCAAATGGGAATGGGGAATGGCTCTGGTGAATGGGGAATTACCGGTCCCGCAAAGGTCGGAATAGACCGGTAAGTCCCCATACCACCAAGTCGGTGGCAGTACCGGTATTCGTGCTAGTCATGGTGCTAATAGCACCATGACTAGCACCAACCTCGGAATGAGGGCCAATGTTGTGGTATGAGTGAGAGAAGGATCTGTGGAAAGGTTCCACAATCAGGAGTTAGCGAGCACTTGCCTGGGTGATGGGAGCCAGTGTTTTTCCTATAAGCTATCATATGTAACTGATGTAACGGAATAAAGCAATCTTACTGCAACTTACCTGAAGACCCTGAGGAACCGACTTTATTTCAGTTCTTGTATGTACTCATTGCTGGGTTCCCTGCGGATGATCAAGGGAGCTCATACGAACTGGATAAGGGGACACCTGTACAAAGCTCAGGGACCTTACTGCCATGCCTGAGCTCAGCTAGCTTTATTACCATAGCAATGCAAAATACCTCTGCTTGTCGATTACACAGGAGCGCAAAACAACAACAAAAAGGCCATGGGCCTCATTATAAGGTTGGCGGTAAGGCAAAAACGATGCCGGTATGGTAATACCGGCATCGTTTACTGCTCCGGTGTATTCCGACCCGCAAACCCGGTATTAGCGGCACCCTAAACAACGGTTTTGCTAATAGCGGCATAGGCGCGTACGCGCGCCCCTTCGGGGAGCAAATACTGGAATGCCTGTAATAGGGGGACATCCCAACCCACGTGGACATGCAAATACCGGCATCGTGAAGCCGGTAATCACGGGCTGCACGATGCCGGCCATACAGGCATCGCAGACCACCCACAAACAGCAATCAGGATACAAGGCAACTGCCACAGGTGCACACAATCCCCACAGGTGGAGTCAATGGAGGCTGGGCCAGTATAAAATGAGCACACCCACACACCACACCCCTTCCAACACCAAAATGCTACCACTAGCTGTTGCAATCATGGCGCTGGAGGACATGCCCATACTGCTACAATTACAGCAACAACAGCAACAACAACAACAACAACTACAGCAGCAACAACAGGCAGCACAGAGGAGATGCAGGAGGAAAAGGAGGGTGAGACAGGCCCAGCAATTACCACCAGTGCAGGCAGCAGTGCCTCGTAGGCAACCACCAATCCCTCGCACCAGCCCCAGCCCTTTTAACCTAACCCCTGAGCAGATCCACACCCTGTACCGGTTGGACCGTGACACCATCACCACCATAGTGGACATGATACAGAACGACATTGCCAGCCTCATTGAAATACGCACTGCCATCCCCCCGCTACTAAAGGTGGTATCTGTGCTACACTTCCTAGCTACAGGCACCTACCAACACACAGTGGGGCAGCTGCATGGCATTTCACCGCCACTATTTTCACCATATTGAACCAAGTGCTGGATGCCCTCCTGAAGCACGCAAGCACCCACATATCTCTACCGCGGACTGCTCAGGAGATAGCCGACACCAAAGTAGGCTTCCATGCACTGGCAGGCATGCCCAATTGTGTTGGTGCCCTCGACTGCACCCATGTGGAATTGGTAGTCCCCCATGCCATAGAGGCGGTGTACCGCAATCGCAAGCAATACCACTCCATCAATGTGCAAATGGTATGTGACTCCAACAAGATCATCACAAATTGCTGCGCCTGATTTCCCGGATCAACACATGATGACATGGTAATGCGCAACTCCACGCTACCCCGTCACATGGAGTGACATGCTGGACCACGTGCCTGGCTGCTTGGTGAGTTGCACAACTGTCCCATGGCAGTGCTTTGGGGTACTGACGTGTAGGGATGCTTAAGGAGGAGGCATACTCCACCTGGGTGGGAAAGGGGGGGCATACTCCACCTGGGTGGGAAAGGGGGGGGGGCATAGTCCACCTGGGTGGCAATTGCCGGTGATTGGAGAATGCATGCAGAGCTAAACACTCCTGACCTGAACCGGCCAAATGGAACATGACACAACACTGGGCCACATTTCACAAATAATGCATATCGATGACAACAAGTAAGAGGCACAACCAGGCCACCATGGTGATGGCAATCAATGCATGAATGAACAGGATGGCAACTGTGGCAATGTCGTCAGTGTGACCATGCACAGTGAAGAATGAACAGCATGAATTGGAGGCCAAACATTGTTGCACTACCACAGCACATCTGCCTCAGCATGAATGATTACACCCTGCATCAGCCATTGAACGCCATCCCGACTACCACACCTCATGACAGCATAGATTGCATTTAGGTGACACATTTGCATGCGTACATGGACATGTGCATGCCCACACCAAATAGCAGCCGTCATGACTGTGCCACCTGAAGGTGGCAGCTCAGAGTGACACACACCTATTTGGATCTGCTTGCAGGTGATGGAGAATATCCCTTCAGGCCGTGGCTACTTACCCCTGTGCGGAACCCGCAGAACAGCCATGAAGAGGAGTACAATCATGTGCACACCCGTACCTGTGTTGTGTGTTGTGATTGAGCAGACCATTGGCCTGTTGAAGGCGCGGTTCCGCTGCCTCAGCAGGTCTGGTGGGGCACTCCTATATATGCCTGAGAAGGTGGCGAAGAACACCATGGCCTGTGTCATGCTGCACAACATGTACGTCCGGAGAAATGTACCACTGCCACCTGACATTGACATGCATGGCCTGGGTGAGGATGATGAGGATGGAGACGGAGGTGAAGTAGCCCCCCTGCCAGTACGTGATGCACAGGATGGCCATGCTGTACGCCAAGCACTGATTCACGAATACTTCTGAAACACAGGGACTACGATGGACATGTGTCAGTGATACACTGGCTGCATGTGGACATGCACACTTGTATTGTTTGGAGTTCGGCACTGTACACCATCACACATTAAATGTACATGCACAAAATGATGTATGTCCAGCCATTGAATTTCTTGCACACAACGGGTGCAAGAAACATTTTTTCAAACACGCAAAAATGTGAACAATCCCCCCATCCCCCAGTGAACTCCCTCACCCACCCTACAAACCCCAAAAAACCCCAGTGAACCCCCTAACCCACCCTACAAACCCCATAAAACCGCAGTGAACCCCCTACCCCACCCTACAAACTCCAGATGTCCCCAAATGTACTCTTAACATTGTTCCCTTCACCAACGTCCATGTGTCCAACGGCCATTGTCTGGCCACCCTACTTCTTGGCCTTTTTGGTATCCGGGGGTGGCATGCCTGAGTGCCGTGCACTCCTCCAGGTCATCCGCACAGGGCTTGAGTGGGCAGAGGTTGAAGGGGTCGTAGCAGTGGACGTGTCAGAGGCTGGTCCCACGCCTGCCCCAAGGCGTGGCCGCTGCATTTGGAGCAGGATGGACGTTAGGACTTGCGTCACTGCCCCCAGACAGTCCCTCATAAGAGTTGCGGACGCGTTAACGGCAGCAGTGTTTGCAGCGATGGCTGCTGTGGTCTCCCCAATGGCAGTCACGATGGCCCTCCTGGAGTCCTCCCCATCGGCAATATACTGCCGCATTAGATCTAGCATCGACTCCTGTCGTGTCTCCACCCTCGACAGGCGAGCCTCAAAGGTGTTGTTGGTAGCGGGAGTGCTGGTGGCCGGGGTGGTGGTAGCCGGGGTGGTGGATGGCGCTTGCGTGGGGCCCACATCCAGGGTGCTGTCCTCCTCAAAGGGGCACATGTCAGAATGTCCGAGGTCGGAGTTGTGGAGGCAGGGACCGTCACTGCTGTCGGCCTCCAAATGGGGTGGGGAGGTGGTCATTGGGTTTGGGGTGGGTATAGTGGACATGACTGTGACACCCTCTGTGTTCATATTAGCATCCGCAACGTCCGCTGTGGTTGGCGGTGCAGGTACGGGAACACCTCCCACTGTTGTGGGTGGCTGCTGCTGGTCTCCATGTGTGTGGCCCACTCTGGCTGCAGGTGTTCTTTCCTGGGTTTCAGCCCGGTCTGGCACAGTGCCTGTTGGTCTGGCCTATTTCTCAGGCTGGGGGGTGGTGGTGGTGGTGGCCCTTGTCCCTTGCCGTGATGTTGATGCCCTTGCACCCCTGTCCTGCCTGGCATCTTCCTCATCGGTGCCTGGTGGATAGAAGAGATGCAGGTCATCAGTGATGGTGTCACATGCCAGCGACATTCTATTGCGCTGTGAAATCTCCATACATTCATGCATCCATTTATTACAGGGGTGTGACATTTAGGGTTCTGAGGGGGCATGTAGGCTATCAATGCATGGCAGGTGGCATGCCATTGATATGGTGTCTGTGTGTGGGTTGCATGGGCACGGTCGAGTTAAGTTGCCCGTGTGTTGGTATTGGGATTGGCACTCAGCATGCATTTGTGTATGGCAGGGAGTGGCACGCATTCTTGACTGGATATGTTGATGTGGATCTGGGACATGCATTGCCTTGCCTAGTCTCACTTCCACGTCACTTGTGCCACGTCATGGTTTCCCCTACAGGGATGTGCTGGGTCACTCACCTCCTTCTGTGGATGATGTGGCGCCCATCTCCATCTCTCCGAATCCCTCTATTGACTCGGGATCAATGAATGAGCTGGCAGTCTCCTCCCATGGCATCAGCTTTGCTGGTGAGTGTGGCCCCCCGCCTGTCGCCATGGGCGCCCTCCTGTTGACTGCCAGGATGTTCCTCACCCTCAGGCGGAGATCGTCCCACCGCTTGCGACAGTCACGCACTGTACGTGGGGTGGTCCCCAAAGCCGACACCCTCTGGGCAACCTCCTGCCAGATTTGCTTCTTTTTCATCTGGGAGGCATGCTTCATGTTGTTTGACCTGATGATGTATGCATGCTGGGCCAGAGTGTCTGCCAGCATATTGAGCTCAGCATCAGAGAAACGCTGTTTCCGCTTCCGGGGGGTCATCTTCCTGGTTGCCTTGGACATCCTGAGTGTTTTCTGGCGCAGCACGACACGAAAGGACTGGTGGTTGGGGAGGATGGCAATGGATTGTGTTTTTAAAGATGGCCACCGACCCATTTCCCGTTCCTGTGCGATGACATAATTTCCGGGTCCGTTTTTGCGAACCCGGTATATGCATGGTGGTATTACTGTGCCAATATTTAGGGGTTGCTCTGAAGCGGTGCCGGTATCGGCGGGTCCCGTGATGCTGCTATCGGGGGGTGTGAGGGCCTTTAGCGGCATGCCGGTATTGCCATTACCGCCATGGGGGTTCGCGCGTGCTCGCGCACTCGTAATCACCCGCTATTAGCAGGTTCATACGAGCACGGGCCCGCTCTTACCGGCATGCCGGTAATGGACCCGTTTTTACCGGGCTACTCGTAATGAGGCTGCATGTTTTTGTACATTCAAGTATTGAAAACGAATGCAGTCTCTACACTTCAGGAATTCAAACATTGTGATATTGGTGTTTGGGGATTCCAGCTAGTTTATGATACTTTTGGGAAACTCCATGGGCCTCATTCCGACCCTGGCGCTCCCGTAATGAACGGTGCTGGTACGGGACCGGCACCGTTCATTACGGGATGCCCTATTACGAGGTCCTTTTGCGGGACCCGCTCAGAACGTCTGGTCAGACCAGGCATACTTAGCGGGTCCTGCAAGGGGACCATGGAGCTAATAACAGGCCTGTTATTAACGGGCCCGTTATTAGCTCCCTTCCCTTTCCCATTGAGCCCTTTGGGGCTCAAATGGGAATGGTGATGGGTTTTTTCAATGAGGAATTATAAGTTTCCTCCAAGGTTGGAATGGCCCGGTAATTCCTCATTGAAGGAACCCAGACCTGCAACCCGGTATGGAAGCAGCCATGCCCTTATTAAGGGCATGGCTACCTCCATACTTGTAGTGAGGCCCCATGTGTCTTTTAGGAAGAATATGCATATAATTGTTCCTGGATCTTTCAAAGGTCATTAATAATTATGTCAGAATGCCAACAGATGGAGCAATCATGAGAGGTTCACTGGAAATATATATGTTTCTGAATTTGTCATCTGTGGTAGGGTAGCAGCAATAGAGATGAGCATTGATAAGACAAGCCGCCTTCAAACCTCTGCAATCTCTGCCAATTGAGAAAGGACCTTTGCATCAATACTTCGACCGAGGCTCAAGCTTTGCCCCAGTACTTCTCCTGAACACTCCTTGTAAATGGGTTGACTGAGTTTTTTTACCATCTGTGGCTTCAATGCTTCAGTTGTTCAGAAGATACTTTTCCATGACTTACCTAAGAGGGTCACGCCAAGAGTCAGAGTCAAACCCACCATCAAAGCCCGGGTCAACATGGTTAAAACCAGTGGTGCGCTGAGGGGCTGCTCAAAGGATCAACTGAGTGTCACGACTGTAAAATAAAACAACATGGATTGAAGCACGTTTGAGCGAGTGTAGGCAGAGATATTAAGCGGGGATCAAATCAGATGTGTATACAAGCATTGTCATTTCATTTGATTTTCATAGAATGTTCGAATTTTGAAAGTTAGGGCAGAATTTGCAAAGATTTGCACTGAAGCAAATGATGAGGCGATGCCTATGAACATCTCTCAGTTCCACCTGCTGCCTGTTTGGCAAAGATTAAACCTGGAGCTAACCTGGAGATGCCTGCAGCATCGCTGAGATGCTCATGTGCAAATGCAAATCACAAGGATTCGCTCAAGGGCATCGTGCCCTCAACACCCAGCCCATCACATCGCCTCTCATGCCACCTGAGTCACTAGAGGCCACCCGCCCCTCTCCTCCCTTCTCTTCTGTACCCCTCTGTATCTACACCCTGCTGTATCTCTGTTCTGCTGCTACCCAGAGGCCTAACCAGGATTGTCTAACAAGTGGGGCCTGAAACTAATGTAGTGGGGCCACCGCAGTGACATTAACATCTGTAAATGCCCACACAGTGCTGCTTAAGGGGCATTTACAGATTTTGGGCAGGCCTTGCCCGCTCAGGCCTTAACCTGTCCACGCCTCTGCTGCTATCTCTATAGAGCGCTACGTTGTGTATCTGTATTGTTATATACCTCTGTAAAACGCTCTGTTGCTTTTCGAAGCTAAATCCACGCTCAATAAATACCATAATATGTAAAGCGCTCCGTGGCTTTTCGAAGCTAAGTCCACGCTCAATAAATACCATAATAATACTAATAATAATAATATTCATGGAGTTACTACAGGCACTGCCACATTTGTTCCAGTTTTTTATTTTATTGTTCATTTATAACGCAAGTGGTTTGTAAGGGCGGGATTGGGATTCGAACCTGTGTTGCACTGCATTGTGCAAGACAATGCATCACCCCTGAGCTATCATTCCTCACTGGCTCTAACATTTTAGGCTTTGTGAATCAGGCATAATGGAGTAGGAGCAAACCTAACATTCTCTCGTTAACTCTAGTCTAAATCTTTGGAATCAGGTCCATAATCTTCTTGGTTTTTTCTTCTTTTTTTTTTCGTTTGTAATTATTTTATTCAATTTACCATTATACAAGACGTGGACCCCTTGCTCACTATTCTTAGAGAGGCATAGATCCACCCTACTGATGAGGTCCAACCAGACCGAAACACATGTCTGGGGTTTCTGTTGGTACTCTTGTTCAAAGGAGAATTGCCTAGCATTTCGGTGCTGGACTGCCCCAGGGCAGGACAAAGACTGATATGTTTGGGACATTTCTTCTCTGTGAAAGATAGTGAGCTAAAGACTCTGGGTACGTCTCTTGTTACCAGGACTAATGTCTGGCAGAGGGACTCCCAGGACCCCCCTTGTTAATTTGCATATTTAAGTAACTTTGCGTCTCACCCTAAGTTACTAGGGGAATCCAGACGTGGACCCCTTGCTTACTATTCTTAGAGAGGCATAGATCCACCCTACTGAAGAGGTCCAACCAGACCGAACACGTGTCTGGGGTTTCTGTTGGTACTCTTGTTCAGAGGAGAATTGCCTAGCATTTCGGTGCTGGACTGCCCCAGGGCAGGACAAAGACTGATATGTTTGAGACATTTCTTCTCTGTGAAAGATAGTGAGCTAAAGACTCTGGGTACGTCTCTTGTTACCAGGACTAATGTCTGGCAGAGGGACTCCCAGGACCCCCCTTGTTAATTTCCATTATACAAACATACATAATAATACATTCCAGTGAAAAAATTCTAACTATAAGACTTACAAAATATTTTGAACAAGCAATAATTCTTCCGCTCCCCCCCTTAAATACTATCATAAACCCAACAGTTAAATGAGAGAGAACAAGAGAAAAGGGATATTTGTTTGCAGCGGACAGTATATGTCTAGGGAATCATTCACAGCTCATATGCATTACTTCTGTGCGCCTACTCATGGTTTCGTATTGTTCCCGGGCTCAAGTGTATTTTGCATTCTCATTTCTCCAAAGGAAACACCCCCTCCTCCTGTTCACTGTCTGTAAGCTTGTCTTTCCCATGTGGCTCGAGCAATGGTAGAGTTTCCACCCACGCATCCATGAAACTCCTTGGCACAAGGCATGCAGCACTAGTACTGCAGTCATCAGGAATGTTTGCATTTTACGTTCTTTTGGAGTGTCCCCAGAGGGCAACCGGGGCAACGGAAACCTCAATGGGTGTTTTGAGAAATGCTAAGAGCGCTGGGGCCACTTCCGATCGCAGTGTTCATACATGGCAACCCACCCAGCTCGTATTGAGGAATCTACATGCAGCCAACAGACAGTAGGGTCGTGTACATCCAATCCTGTCTTGCTGGCATTATGCGTGCCCAGTTTAGCAATGTGAAATGTGCTATCATGAAGCCCACCCCAGCCCTTTCCCCACAAGATTTAACCCTTTAACCTACCCCTGACTGCATTCTTTATAAAACTTTTCTTTATGAAATATTCGATATATAATCATTCTTCGTAAAATATTTGATATAAAGACGGCATACCGCCTTTTGCACAGATAAGTAACGTAACCACTATACCGCCCTCTCTCTCTATTCAGATGGAGCAAAGCTGCTACGCAGGCCCCTCTTAAAGGGGTCTCTCTTGGTATCCACTCCAAAGCTGGGCTGCATGCTTATAGTAGACATCATCTTGCTCCAGTTCTCTTCATGTTCTGATAATTACGGTGGCATTGGGGCTCGGGAGATGCTCGTGGCACCACCAAGTAATCCAGTAATCCTCGGGTTTAAAGACTGGCAAACAGATGCGGCATGTTTCACTCAACCCCAATGTCAGTCTAAAACCTGGCTCTAGTCTTCATTGCTTGCCGCCAGAACTGCTTAGTTTAAGCGTGACAGCATGGCAAGTATATTATAAGAAATGGCAAATAATTAGACAGCTCGCGCTGTACCCGCATGGTCATGAATATAGGTCAGTAGTATGCCTTATGAAATAGAAAATGGCTGGATAAGGATATGGACATATAACAAAACAATAATCAACAAAAATAAAGGGCATATCAGATTGCACAAAATATGTGTATAAGAGTGGACCCATCAATTACCCATGCTAATATTTTACCAAATGGAGTAAGTAGGCACAGCAATAAACGTACACAGTAGGTACTGTGGTCCACCCTTTCCCTAGGGCAGCATTCATGTTTGCACATGAGCCAGGTGTGGTTCATTCACGCGCATCACCCCTTATGCTGTGTAGGACTTTGCGTAGAGAGTAAGGCCCAGTGATATTGATTTATTCATTTTCATTGCGCCAAAGCCCACAGGCATCAGGGCGCCTACATTTAGACAAGGACGACAAAATTAGGCAGGACATTTGACTGTTATTTGACTATACTAAAGGTCTGCTAAGGTTACCTAAAGATTGCTGTCTTTAGCGCTTTCCTACAGATTAGATAGTTGCTCTCGAGTCTGATTGCCTTTGAAGTCCGTTCCATATTTGTGCAGCTCTTAAGGAATTGACCTGACAAACAATTTGGGCCGCAGATTCAGATCTTCAGATATTCGTCAAAAAGGGTATAGGTCCTGTGGAAGCATCGCCATCTTCATCAGTCTGATGGGTATCCCTACAAAATATCCCGATAAAACTATCGCCATACATATGGCCGTTTGTCTCGCCATTGGCGATATTTTTGGGTGGGATAATTTGTGGGAGCGGAGGTTGCGGGGGCAGTCCCCCGCCGGGTCAATGGGTCAATATTGCTGCAAATATGGCGATATTTTTGTATTGCGATATTTTTGAGGGGATATTAACACATGGAACCGTCTGATTCACACCATCATTGACAGAGGATGCATACTATATGCTCCTGTCAAGCCTGTGACTTAATAAGCAATTATTGGGATTTCCTGCTCTCCCCACAGCCTATCCCACACCCTGGTTCCCAGACTCCCTGAACTATGGGCCATTCCCAACTCAAAATGGACAGGTCAGAAACCCTAGCTCCCCTTTAAGTTTATGGTCAGATCCAAAGCTGGAAGGAAGAAAGGGATAACTACAAGAGTATAACTGTTGCTGGGCTTGTCATATATTTCAAAGAAATCATATAGAAGAACAGTGAGTGAACATCTCACACGCTATGTTACTGTCATGTTACATGTGCTACGAACACTTGGTTGCACATACACACATATGCCCTGTTTTATTTTACAAAATGCCATTCACCTATATACTGGAAGTAACACTGCAGCCCAGTGGTAGCGCGACTTTACTTTTAACAACGACACTCAGTTAGAAAACAAGTGTTCATTTTAGGAGCGTCCCGGGAGGATAGCTCAGCGGCAGCGTGCGCGTCTTGGAAGCAAGACGACACGAAGCAGCAACAGGTTCGATCCCCAGGTCCGCGCTTAGAAACCTCCGGGTGTTTGAACGCGTTATAAATACGTAACTAAGACAAAAAAAAACACAATTACGCAACTAAGAAAAACAAAAAACAATTCCTGTAACAGCGCCTCGATGCCTGCGGGCTGTGTGAGCGCTTTATAAATGTAAATAAATAAATAAATAAAATTTAAAACACGTGATGAGTATAATACATGGAATTTTGGATCTATTGTTCTAACACTCAATCATCAGCAACGCACCTGGCACTTTATTGGGTATGGGAAACAGTACTGATGAAATTGACTGAAATTGAAGCAATTTGATTGAAACCGATATGAACTGAATATGAATTGGTTACGTTTTTGAACTATAATGAAATGTTTATTTATGATTTGTATGGATGTGTGAGTTTTATCGTTGGTTTTTAAAATGGATGCCTAGGAATATTTATTTACGTGAAAGTTGTTGTGGTTGATTGATTTACATGTAAACAAATGACATTTTAAAAGTTCTTAATGAACTAAATACAATACATAAATAAATATATAATTCATGAAATATTGAATCTTAGAGAGGCCTGCTAATTTTCTTACAGTGCCTATTTTATTTATTTGGGGTATTTCTTGAGCATGGATCTGGCTTTCAGAAGCAGTGGAGTGATGTACAACATTGGGCAAATAGGGGTACAGGTGAGTGGGCACAAGCTACTGCAAGGCTGTGTTGCAGACAATTAAGCAACAGGAGCAGTAATTAGTGGTGAATGGGGGTCGGCTGGGATCTGGGATGGGGGTTAAGGTGCATGAAGATGACACTGTAAAATGAAAGTACTCACAGCATTCTGCAGTCTTTTACAGAAAACAACAGCAACACTGTATAAAATGGGTTGACATAAAATGCTGATTTGCAGTTAACAAAGTCCCATACTATCACTTGTGTTGTGCAGGAATGTTTTCTGTTTCAATATTTCATACAAACTTGTGTGATGGGACCATCATATTTAATGAGCCGATATTAAATGATATTAACAACTTTTTAGTGTTGGCCAATTCAAACCTGTTACTTGCAATTTAGCCCTAATCAATGAAACTATTTGCAAATTGAAATCCACTATTTGCAGTTTTCGATTCACATTGAAACTAATGGGGCCAGAGAGACATACAGTTGACCTTATGCCTGTTGGGTGAAACCTTCATAATAACTCTGAGTCTGAGAAAGAGAAAAACAGCACAGGATGGTACAAGACATGTCATGTGAGGAAATCTTATCCAAGCAGACAGAAGGAACGGAATTTGGGAAGGAGTAAACAAGATGACGCTAGACACTTAGCAAGAAAGACTATTAGGGTCTCATTACGAGTTGGCCGGTGTGGAATTAATATGTCGATATTAACATTTACCGGCATGTTTCTGCACTGCTCAACTACAAGTTTGTCGGTGAGGTGCCTGACTTACCTACAGCTCAGAGCTGGAGGTAAGTCAGGCACCTTACTGGCAAAAGTCACGGGTATTACCGGCACCAGTATTAACGGTGCCAGTAATACTGGCAACATTCCCCATAGAGTCCAATGGGACTCCATAGAATGGGGATTTACATCTGACCCCAGCACTTACAATCCCGCAGTAATACCTCCGGACCGAGTGCCGGTATCAGGATTTTGGTTTGCTGGTATCCTGGTGGATTTACTGCCAGGATACTGGCAAACTTGTAATGAGGCCCAAATCATGCCTGGAACTGTGCTGGAAAGGAAGGGGCCCGAAGGCACATGTCCAGCATTTGACCAGATAGCCAGCAGCTGGCCAAGGTGAGACAGGGAGCTGCATCTCTTCTTCATACTGGACTTGTATTTGAGATGTGTTTATTTGTATTCTTGCTTCTAGAGTTTTGAAGATTGAATTAATTGGCCTTTTAAAAACATGTTTTACATTTTTACATGGTTCCATGATGTGAAGGTTTTATACACATCTATTGAAGATTATTTGGCTGTGAATACAGCAAGATTTTGGTTAAAGGAAAAATCAGATTGCAGATTGCAGATAGATAGGGGGGAAATGTAACACTCACAAGAGCGGCGGAAAAAGAGTGACCCACAATAATGTAATGCACTTCCCCCAAGACACGCCTTGGTGCAAAAGCAGAAAACAGACAAGTGTCATTAGACGGGGCAGGATGGGAGCGGTAGCTGTGGAGGTGGGCTGGGACCCCACAAAAGTGTAAAGGCGAAGTGTAGAGGTGAGAGAACCGTTTTGTTGAAGGCAACCATCGGCAGGCAGCCCTCTCCAACATTGTTCGTTTGTGAGCAATTTTCACTTGCAGATCTGAACAATCCGTTTAATTTTACATGTATTGTGATATGTTAGAAGAGATGTTGAAATTTACGTTGATCAATAATGACTTAATTTCCAGTGGCTAATTCTGTCAACGGAAGGTAGGGGCAGCTATAGGAGCCAAATATGATCCTTCTCTTGCAAATCTATTTTTGGGACAGTACAAAATGTGTCATGCTCTCTCCCCCACAATGTCTGCTTTAAAGAAACATGTGCATATGTGTAGGAGATAAATAGGTGAAGTATTTATGATTTGTGCAGAAGTGAGCAACAATTAGATGAATTCACGTTAAATTTGAATTAGAGCAGCTTAAAAATAGAATTGACATCCACTTCTAGAAAAGACACAATTATTTCCTGCATCTATCAATAATGATTAAGAATAACAACTCTACATTACATGCTAATTGTGTACATAGATGCAGTATTGTTAAGAATATTGCGAAAGGAACATTGATAAGGGCCAGGAGAAATTGCAGCAATGATAATGATTTAACTGCTAAGGATTTACTAGAAGAGGGTATGCAAAAAGGGATGAGAGCTCAGCGATAAAGAAAGTTAGGAAGGTCTAGAGAAGGGATTTACCGAAATCTAAAAGGCAGGAAACAAATCAAAATATGAAAGGCCATGTTCAATTCATTACCCAATATTCAGCACGAACTAACCTAGTGTACAATATGCTAGGGACTACATGTACATTTGGTGAATAGACAAAGAGGTTGAGAAGTATCTTGAAAAAGAACCCAAAATCAATTTCAGAATAGTGGAGACAATGAAGCAAAAACTAAGTCCAAGCTCCATGTCATATTTATCTGATGCATAAAATAATACATGGCTTCCAATTGAGGCTGGGCATCTTTTCAGATACAGTATGTGCCGCATGTGTCTGTGTGCTATAGCGAAGATTTAGAAATGTGTACCTTATACCAATCAGCAAATGGTGGTGAAAGAGTTTATTAACTGTAAGACAACATATGCTATTTATTTTATTGTTTACATTTGCAAGATATTCAATATTGGGCCTACAGAAAGAGGACTGCAATATAGAATAAGGGAGCATCCGCACACAATCCGGACCAGAAAGGTACAATATCCATTATTACAGCATTGGCCAATCAAGATGCTTGCACTGTGGCTACATAGTCAGATTCTGAGCATCCTGGGTGCTGCTAGCCAGCAACCCCATCCCCACTCCTCCTTCCTTTCCACCCTCCCACCCTCACCTCTAAGCACCCATGTAGTCCCTATGTGGCTGCTAAGCAGGGGAGTTGCTAGGTCTGGAAAAGACCCGGGGCTAAGCTGATGTCAGAACTGTTGGGACTGGGGGCTAGCTAGTCTTTTGGCTGTAGCTCCTGAGATTCTATCCGGGGCTACAACCAAAAGATCAGGGGCTATAGCCCCCTTAGCCCTCCCCCTATCAACGCCCCTGCTGCTAAGAGTGCTTAAAAAAAAGAAAGAAAACTTAACTTGTGGTGCAGTGCTGCACAACGCTGTAGTCTCCAATGTCAATTTCCTAGTTGATGACGTTATGGTCATCAACCTAGAAAACGGGCGTTGGGATTTACGCAGTGTTGCCGCGCCCACCACAAGGTATGTTTCCTTTTTCTTCTTAAAGAAACACCATTAAAACCAGTGTAGGGAATTACAGGAGTGCTAATGGCGATATACACCGCAGCGGCAGCTTCACTAGGCCCCTTTACTTGGATGGCAGCCCATTACCGACAGGGTAGGCCCGTCGCCTCTTTATATGTCGCCTCAGTAATTTCAGTAAAGACTCATATGAGTAATTATATTTTCATTATTTTCAATGCAGCAATACATTTCAAGGATAACTGAGTAGAATGCGGCAATCACCCATACTTAGGAGGGGGTACAGGGCCGGTAAAGACTCAACAACCTGAGCCAAGGTACTGGCCCTGTGCACAACCCTAAGCACACACACCTCTAACTACCCCTCAACGGGAGTCACAAGTAGCAGCATACCATAGAGTGAACCTTGTCCCTCCCCAGAACCTGTGGCCTTTTGAATTATTTTCCAAAAAATAGGGATCCTGAGAGGATCTGATTAAGAAGTGGGGATATGATAGGTTATTTATAACACACTTAATACCGAGAGGTTTTTAAGCGTGGACCCAAGGATCGAACCTGTGTCGTTCCGTCTTGTTTCCAAGGCCAGCACGTTGCCCCTGAGCTATCCTCCGAGAGGGCAACGAAAAGTCGATTAAGTGATGGGTAAGGGCGTTCTAAGCTAAGAATGAAATGGCGTGAAAGAACACAATAAAGGAAGACAAAACGAAGGGGACAATGGGAACGCGAGGAAGTAAGAGAGAAGTAGAGAATATGAGAAAGATGGGAAGGGTGTTGGAGACAAAGGAAAATGAAAAAGAGGTGCCAAGCAAGAAGGCAAGATAACTAAAATGGGAAACAAAGAAAGCAAGGCATGGGCAAGGATCCCCGGGATGTGGTGCACGGTCTGTGAACCCACAAACAAGAGAACGAAAATGCAATCATTGGCAAAGCTAATAGGTTTTGGCTGTCATATGTCAAGGGCAGCGTGGAATTCACCAGCAAACATTATGACAAAGAGCAGTAACACTGTACATGTGATAAGAATCATTGCAGTTCTTAACAAAAAACAAGCACACATGTCAAACAAAAAAAGTGCAGTAAAGCAAAGAATGTTCTGCCAAGCCTCGGATATCTGGGAATCTTTAAAAGGATCTGTCCCATTAAGTTCAGCTTTTTTACATGTTGGCTATTAGTTGGTGCCATAAAGACTGCCTATCTGCCAGAACTATTGGCATGGGACGTGAAGTTGGGAGAGATGGGATGCAATGTTATATCATGCTATGACTATATGCTTGTATCCTGTGCCAAATTACCAATTTAGTCGGTTCAGAGCTTTTCTATCGAGTGATATACTATGCCCCCGCCAGGGGCATTCAGAACTTAGTCTGCTGGAAGAAAGGAAATGAGCGAGGGGAATATATGGGAATGGGAAGGCTGGAAATAGATGCTAAAAACAAGGGGATGGAGGGATGCCGCGGAGGAAGAATGTTTTGTGATAGCGTAGGTGCATGTCAGTCTGGTTAGGTGAACCATGGTTCTTCAAAAGGGAGTAGGTGGTTATACTCTACAGCCTGTGGTTGTTGTTTGACATTGTAGCCACCCATTGCATTGGCCACACGTAGCAATTCTATTGCCTACAGCAGTTCCCACCAACTACCTGAACCTCCCCTACCAAAGCACGCACACTAGGCTCTCTTTTAGATAGCGCTGTACTGTGAAGGAGCTACTTTATTATTTCGAAGGAGTCTTCTGAAAGGTAATGGCTTAATTGCAGCTGCAAATAAGCTCCTGGTGCAATGCAAATGTGTTACCCAAGTGTACCCTCCTGATTGATAAGAAATATGTGTGTCCGTATATCTGTTCCTTGCACTGAATTCCTCTTAAAAACAAACATTTTTAGCTCTTGTCTAAGCATTAAATGGGCATTTGCCAGACACTGACATAACAACACCATTTGTCAGCTGTTGCCAGGTTATGGCCAGCTAGTATCATTATGGCACTGCCTAGAAAATATCTAGGCCATGCCACACAAAGGCCACAACTGATGGTTGTTACAGTGCTTGTATTTCATAGGACTGGGTGACTGTTGCAGCGCTCCCTTGTGATACGTGAAGAGGTGGCTTACTTCCAAAGGGTAAAGGGAGAAGTCTCTTCCATCCCCGTGATTCAAAATGCAGAGGGGAACACTGCTGGCAGAGTATCAAATCCGAGCAAAATATAATGGTTAGAGGCGAGGGTCCCACATAACTAGGCACTGCAGCATAAATGGACCCCAGGCATCTGGAAAACATCCGGGGCTACACTAATGTCGGGACTGTCGGGACGCCGGGATAGCTAGCCTTTTGGTTGTAGCCCCTGAGCTTCAATCCACTGTTACCACCAAAAGACCTGCGGCTATAGCCCCCTCAGGTCCCCCCTAGCAAGCCTCTGATGGACCCTATGATGGAGCAGCAGACATCTAGTGCACAAACAACTTATAGCAGTAGCTCGACCCCTTGTGCCAACTGCCACTCAGTGGCATTTTGCAGTTCCAGTCATAGGGCCTCAGTTCATGGAATTTTTTGCACGGTTCAAAGTGACTTTGCACTGCCGACACAAACCCTGACTCGTGGAACTGTGCAAAGTCAGTACCAAGTCATCGTTGCAGTACAAAATGACCTTGCACTGACTTTGCAATGCAAAAATACCCTTTGCACAGTTCCATGAATCAGGGTTTGTGTCGACAGTGCACAGTCACATTTCAGCTGTGCAAAGTCACTTTGAACCCTGCAAAAAAATTCCATGAATCGTGCCCAAAGTCTATTGGTAAAATCACTCAGTACGTGATGTACATACAGAACACCCCTAAAGGCAATAAAAAGCACCTGCACTTTATTCACTTACCTGTGCACTGGAGTCCGCTTGCGGCAAGTTTGCACAGAAGGCACAAGTGGGGCAAGAATAAATAGGAGTCAGAGGTCAGAGTACAAGTTTGCAGATCAAAGTGTATTTTGAGAGATGTCTCCATGCCCAGAGCGTTGCAGGTAAGAGCACAACAACCGATGTGTTGCAAGTCATTCGGTGCCATGAGAGTGGGCAGTGGTGCCATGCCAGAATTAAACATTGTGAAAGATATAAGGACAAGTCTAGCACACAGTAAAATAAGTACACGGGCGGGCGGTCAGTTAAAGAGTCTGTCCCAGGAATTGCTGAAACCTGCTGGTTATTGATACACACCTGTCGCCTTGATTGAATCGAAGTTGATCCATTGATCAACACTGAGTTCAAGGTCAGGATGGGGCGTACAACTGCTTGAAGCACCAATGATAAAGTGGCCCAAAGTCACGACTGGCAAGTCATTCCTTTTCTGACATGCTCTTTGAGTAGGACCCAAGTGTGTGTGTGGGGGGTGGGGGTTGTTTTATAAACTGTATTGCAAATGGTGCATTTTAAAGAATATTTGGTCGGTAAACAGTGATCAAAACCACCAGCTGCAAGTAACTGATTAAAATGGCCCATTTTCACCAAAAAACTGGCCCACTTCTACCCAAAAAACTAGGCCACATTAGCTTGATGGCTTGAGCCTGCGATTCAGGCATTGTTCCATTGCCCTACAGACCAGTCCAAGCCTGGCTGCATTTTATGACAGTAACACCTGCTGTCATGGTGCTTAGAAAACAATATGTATGTAAGTACCCAAAAGCACAATTTACATAAAGTAATGGGCAAACACTAGCCTACATCAATGTTTATATAGCTGGTGTCATATACACGACACTATTTAATCAATGTTTATATATTTGTTGACATATGCAGGGCACTATTTATTCAGGGCAATGCCAGGGATACACAACACCAATTGAATGAACGGGAACCACAGTCAACGAATTGAAGCAATTTGAAAAGTATTGCTTAATAGTCCATACAAGTCCCTTTATAAATAATATAAGAGCTATAATGACCTATGGATTTGGATAGTCGCCTAAAGGATCTATCTATATTTATGGTGCACCAAGACTAGTTTCTAGGACAAATACAGAAGCTCATTACAGAAATTATAGCAAAATCAAACATTGATTAACATGGCATTTTACATTCAGCCCTACTATTCTGAGCTGTATGCAAAGGGGGGTCTGGGAATCTCTCTACCAGCACGAACACAGCCCAATGACTTGTTCTTGGGTGAATAACCCCTGGGAGAGACTCTACCAAGTCTTTAGCTCACTGTCCTTTTCACAGAGAAGAAATTCCCCCGCATATCAGCCTTTGTCCTGCCCAGGGGCAGTCCAGCGCCGAAATCCTAGGCAATTCTCCTCTGAACAAGAATACCATCAGTAACCCCATACACGTGTTTCAGCCTTGTTGGGCATCATCAGTGAGGTGAAACTGTTGCCTCTCTAAGAACAGTGAGCAAGGGGTCCACGTCTGGATTGCCCTGTTAACTTAGGGTGAAACCCAAAGTTAATGTATGCAAACAAAGGGGGGTCTGGGAATCTCTCTACCAGCACGAACACAGCCCAATGACCTGTTCTTGGGTGAATAACCCCTGGGAGAGACTCTACCAAGTCTTTAGCTCACTGTCCTTTTCACAAAGAAGAAATTTCCCCGCATATCAGCCTTTGTCCTGCCCAGGGGCAGTCCAGCGCCGAAATGCTAGGCAATTCTCCTCTGAACAAGAGTACCATCAGTAACCCCATACACGTGTTTCAGCCTTGTTGGGCATCATCTTTGAGGTGAAACTGTTGCCTCTCTAAGAACTGTGAGCAAGGGGTCCATGTCTGGATTGCCCTGTTAACTTAGGGTGAAACCCAAAGTTAATGTATGCAAACAAAGGGGGGTCTGGGAATCTCTCTAGCAGCACGAACACAGCCCAATGACCTGTTCTTGGGTGAATAACCCCTGGGGGAGACTCTACCAAGTCTTTAGCTCACTGTCCTTTTCACAGAGTAGAAATTTCCCCATGCCCAGGGGCAGTCCAGCGCCGAAATGCTAGGCAATTCGCCTCTGAACAAGAGTACCATCAGTAACCCCATACACGTGTTTCAGCCTTGTTTGGCATCATCAGTGAGATGAAACTGTTGCCTCGCTAAGAACAGTGAGCAAGGGGTTCACGTCTGGATCGCCCTTTTAACTTAGGGTGAAACCCAAAGTTAATGTATGCAAACAAAGGGGGGTCTGGGAATCTCTCTACCAGCAGGAACACAGCCCAATGACCTGTTCTTGGGTGAATAACCCCTGGGAGAGACTCTACCAAGTCTTTAGCTCACTGTCCTTTTCACAGAGAAGAAATTCCCCCGCATATCAGCCTTTGTCCTGCCCAGGGGCAGTCCAGCGCCGAAATCCTAGGCAATTCTCCTCTGAACAAGAATACCATCAGTAACCCCATACACGTGTTTCAGCCTTGTTGGGCATCATCAGTGAGGTGAAACTGTTGCCTCTCTAAGAACAGTGAGCAGCTTCACCTCACTGATGATGCCTAACAAGGCTGAAACACGTGTATGGGGTTGCTGTGGTACTCTTGTTCAGAGGAGAATTGCCTAGCATTTCGGTGCTGGACTGCCCCTGGGCAGGACAAAGACTGATATGCGGGGAAATTTCTTCTCTGTGAAAAGAACAGTGAGCTAAAGACTTGGTTGAGACTCTCCCAGGGGCCATCCACCCAAGAACAAGTCAATGGGCTGTGTTTGTGCTGGTAGAGAGTTTCCCAGACCCCCCTTCTTTTGCATACATTAACTTTGGGTCTAACCCTAAGTTACCAGGGCAATCCAGATGTGGACCCCTTGCTCACTGTTCTTAGAGAGGCTCAGCTTCACCTCACTGATGATGCCCAACAAGGCTGAAACACGTGTATGGGGTTGCTGTGGTACTTTTGTTCAGAGGAGAATTGCCTAGCATTTCGGTGCTGGACTGCCCCTGGGCAGGACAAAGACTGATATGCGGGGAAATTTCTTCTCTGTGAAAAGAACAGTGAGCTAAAGACTTGGTTGAGACTCTCCCAGGGGCCATCCACCCAAGAACAAGTCAATGGGCTGTGTTTGTGCTGGTAGAGAGTTTCCCAGACCCCCCTTCTTTTGCATACATTAACTTTGGGTCTAACCCTAAGTTACCAGGGCAATCCAGACGTGGACCCCTTGCTCACTGTTCTTAGAGAGGCGCAGCTTCACCTCACTGATGATGCCCAACAAGGCTGAAACACGTGTATGCGGTTGCTGTGGTACTCTTGTTCAGAGGAGAATTGCCTAGCATTTCGGTGCTGGACTGCCCCTGGGCAGGACAAAGACTGATATGCGGGGAAATTTCTTCTCTGTGAAAAGAACAGTGAGCTAAAGACTTGGTTGAGACTCTCCCAGGGGCCATCCACCCAAGAACAAGTCAATGGGCTGTGTTTGTGCTGGTAGAGAGTTTCCCAGACCCCCCTTCTTTTGTATTCTGAGCTGTATCTTCATAGGAGAGACATGGAGCACCAGTGTTGACTACTTTCCTGACCCTACACAATTCCATTGATCGTAATGTTGCCCAAACACTTTGCCTTTAAACCTGGGATATGGGATATTTCTCCCCACAATAAGATCACTAGATAGTGAACAAGAACGAGTTCCAATGATCCTATTCGTTTGTTTATATGCAGGTGGTCCAAGACCCACTACTTTTGATGACGTTTGAATGTGCATTCCCGTCACAATGTCATAAATGGTGTTATCCTGATGAAGGTTCAAGAAGTAGGTAGTTGGGGTCTGAAACATGTTGACCATTGTAGATAACCTCCAATGTTTGATATCGATTTAGATAGGATTTTATAGGGCTGATTCACAACGAAATGACCAGGAGCAACTCTAATTTACTCCTGAGAGACTATTCAATTCACAGATATTTGTCGGTAGCCCCTCTGACTTACTCCTGATGTACTTTCTCTTTCTAGGAGTAGTTCAGGAGTAAGTCAGAGTCAAACACAGTCCCTTCTTTTCTAACCAAATAGTCTGTCTTTTCAGTATTAAGTAAATAGTCGGTGGGAGTTGCTAACAGCAGCAAGCCTTCTTACTAATCACCACCTATGTGTCTTATTAGCAACTGTTTTATGTCATATTGTGGTTTTGTGAACACTTGTTTGGAATGGATGTCTTTGTGAATGATTCACAAGTCTTTGATCAAATAAATCTACACTAATTTTAACACTTGTATTTGCTATTCATAATATTATAGCACAGTGTTCAACACATTTGCTGAATAAGTTAATTTGAAGCATGTTCATAAACATTATCAGCCTGTCCTTATTAATGTGATTTTTATGATTGATATTCATAGCCTTTTAATAGTAACACGTGGTACAAAATAATCAAGTCAATTCTCAGGTCATAGGCAAGTGAGTGAGTTTGAGTACCTTGATGTCATGATATAGCAGATATGGCAAAGTCCCCTGTCTGACTTTGCTGGTGGTTGGTGTGCTTCGCTACGGATGCCACCAGAAGCCAGGTGATGCCAACCCTTGGGGGAGAATGGGGAGGATCCCCTGGTTGCTTAGACCACCCACGTGCTTGTCCATCATTCAACTTCCAAGGGCTCCACACTCATACATCAACTAAAACCAGTTAGGCTAAGGAAGGCCACCCAAAGGACAAGGTGAGAGTGTGGCAAAGAGAGAGGGGACCAAGGAGATGAACGAGACAATGCCATGTCCTACATCAAGGCTGTGAGCCTTCCAGAGAAGTGGGGTCAGCCAGCCCATCCCCAGGACCTTAGGAAATGCATCTCTGAGTTCCCTAGAACTAGTGAGAGTATGGAAAGCAGGGCGGACGCCATATACAATACAGAGCCTGAGGCAGAAGGCAGTGGGGGCTAAGAGGAACAGAAGTGAATAGAAGGCGATCTGCTTTTCGAAGCTAAGTCCACGCTCAATAAATACCATAATAATACTAATAATAATAATATTCATGGAGTTACTACAGGCACTGCCACATTTGTTCCAGTTTTTTATTTTATTGTTCATTTATAACGCAAGTGGTTTGTAAGGGCGGGATTGGGATTCGAACCTGTGTTGCACTGCATTGTCCAAGACAATGCGTCGCCCCTGAGCTATCATTCCTCACTGGCTCTAACATTCTAGGCTTTGTGAATCAGGCATAATGGAGTAGGAGCAAACCTAACATTCTCTCGTTAACTCTAGTCTGAATCTTTGGAATCAGGTCCATAATCTTCTTGGTTTTTTCTTCTTTTTTTTTTTTGTTTGTAATTATTTTATTCAATTTACCATTATACAAGACGGGGACCCCTTGCTCACTATTCTTAGAGAGGCATAGATTCACCCTACTGATGAGGTCCAACCAGACCGAAACACGTGTCTGGGGTTTCTGTTGGTACTCTTGTTCAGAGGAGAATTGCTTAGCATTTCGGTGCTGGACTGCCCCAGGGCAGGACAAAGACTGATATGTTTGGGACATTTCTTCTCTGTGAAAGATAGTGAGCTAAAGACTCTGGGTACGTCTCTTGTTACCAGGACTAATGTCTGGCAGAGGGACTCCCAGGACCCCCCTTGTTAATTTGCATATTTAAGTAACTTTGCGTCTCACCCTAAGTTACTAGGGGAATCCAGACATGGACCCCTTGCTCACTATTCTTAGAGAGGCATAGATCCACCCTACTGATGAGGTCCAACCAGACCGAACACGTGTCTGGGGTTTCTGTTGGTACTCTTGCTCAGAGGAGAATTGCTTAGCATTTCAGTGCTGGACTGCCCCAGGGCAGGACAAAGACTGATTTGTTTGGGACATTTCTTCTCTGTGAAAGATAGTGAGCTAAAGACTCTGGGTAAGTCTCTTGTTACCAGAACTAATGTCTGGCAGAGGGACTCCCAGGACCCCCCTTGTTAATTTCCATTATACAAACATACATAATAATACATTCCAGTGAAAAAATACTAACTATAAGACTTACAAAATATTTTGAACAAGCAATAATTCTTCCGCTTCCCCCCTTAAATACTATCATAAACCCAACAGTTAAATGAGAGAGAACAAGAGAAAAGGGATGATATTTGTTTGCAGTGGACAGTATATGTCTAGGGAATCATTCACAGCTCATATGCATTACTTCTGTTGCGCCTACTCATGGTTTCGTATTGTTCCTGGGCTCAAGTGTATTTTGCATTCTCATTTCTCCAAAGGAAACACCGCCTCCTCCTGTTCACTGTCTGTAAGCTTGTCTTTCCCATGTGGCTCGAGCAATGGTAGAGTTTCCACCCACGCATCCATGAAACTCCTTGGCACAAGGCATGCAGCACTAGTACTGCAGTCATCAGGAATGTTTGCATTTTAAGTTCTTTTGGAGTGTCCCCAGAGGGCAACCGGGGCAACGGAAACCTCAATGGGTGTTTTGAGAAATGCTAAGAGCGCTGGGGCCACTTCCGATCGCAGCGTTCATACATGGCAACCCACCCAGCTCGTATTGAGGAATCTACATGCAGCCAACAGACAGTAGGGTCGTGTACATCCAATCCTGTCTTGCTGGCATTATGCGTGCCCAGTTTAGCAATGTGAAATGTGCTATCATGAAGCCCACCCCAGCCCTTTCCCCACAAGATTTAACCCTTTAACCTACCCCTGACTGCATTCTTTATAAAACTTTTCTTTATGAAATATTCAATATATAATCATTCTTCGTAAAATATTTGATATAAAGACGACATACCGCCTTTTGCACAGATAAGTAACGTAACCACTATACCGCCCTCTCTCTCTATTCAGATGGAGCAAAGCTGCTACGCAGGCCCCTCTTAAAGGGGTCTCTCTTGGTATCCACTCCAAAGCTGGGCTGCATGCTTATAGTAGACATCATCTTGCTCCAGTTCTCTTCATGTTCTGATAATTGCGGTGGCATTGGGGCTCGGGAGATGCTCGTGGCACCACCAAGTAATCCAGTAATCCTCGGGTTTAAAGACTGGCAAAGAGATGCGGCATGTTTCACTCAACCCCAATGTCAGTCTAAAACCTGGCTCTAGTCTTCATTGCTTGCCGCCAGAACTGCTTAGTTTAAGCGTGACAGCATGGCAAGTATATTATAAGAAATGGCAAATAATTAGACAGCTCGCGCTGTACCCGCATGGTCATGAATATAGGTCAGTAGTATGCCTTATGAAATAGAAAATGGCTGGTTAAGGATATGGACATATAACAAAACAATAATCAACAAAAATAAAGGGCATATCAGATTGCACAAAATATGTGTATAAGAGTGGACCCATCAATTACCCATGCTAATATTTTACCAAATGGAGTAAGTAGGCACAGCAATAAACGTACACAGTAGGTACTGTGGTCCACCCTTTCCCTAGGGCAGCATTCATGTTTGCACATGAGCCAGGTGTGGTTCATTCACGCGTATCACCCCTTATGCTGTGTAGGACTTTGCGTAGAGAGTAAGGCCCAGTGATATTGATTTATTCAATTACATTGCGCCAAAGCCCACAGGCATCAGGGCGCCTACATTTAGACAAGGACGACAAAATTAGGCAGGACATTTGACTGTTATTTGACTATACTAAAGGTCTGCTAAGGTTACCTAAAGATTGCTGTCTTTAGCGCTTTCCTACAGATTAGATAGTTGCTCTCGAGTCTGATTGCCTTTGGTAGTCCGTTCCATATTTGTGCAGCTCTTAAGGAATTGACCTGACAAGCCTGTTTGAACGCTTGAAGAAAGGACAAACAATTTGGGCCGCAGATTCAGATCTTCAGATATTCGTCAAAAAGGGTATAGGTCCTGTGGAAGCATCGCCATCTTCATCAGTCTGATGGGTATCCCTACAAAATATCCCGATAAAACTATCGCCATACATATGGCCGTTTGTCTCGCCATTGGCGATATTTTTGGGTGGGATAATTTGTGGGAGCGGAGGTTGCGGGGGCAGTCCCCCGCCGGGTCAATGGGTCAATATTGCTGCAAATATGGCGATATTTTTGTATTGCGATATTTTTGAGGGGATATTAACACATGGAACCGTCTGATTCACACCATCATTGACAGAGGATGCATACTATATGCTCCTGTCAAGCCTGTGACTTAATAAGCAATTATTGGGATTTCCTGCTCTCCCCAGAGCCTATCCCACACCCTGGTTCCCAGACTCCCTGAACTATGGGCCATTCCCAACTCAAAATGGACAGGTCAGAAACCCTAGCTCCCCTTTAAGTTTATGGTCAGATCCAAAGCTGGAAGGAAGAAAGGGACAACTACAAGAGTATAACTGTTGCTGGGCTTGTCATATATTTCAAAGAAATCATATAGAAGAACAGTGAGTGAACATCTCACACGCTATGTTACTGACATGTTACATGTGCTACGAACACTTGGTTGCACATACACACATATGCCCTGTTTTATTTTACAAAATACCATTCACCTATATACTGGAAGTAACACTGCAGCCCAGTGGTAGCGCGACTTTACTTTTAACAACGACACTCAGAAAACAAGTGTTCATTTTAGGAGTGTTCATTTAAAACACGTGATGAGTATAATACATGGAATTTTGGATCTATTGTTCTAACACTCAATCATCAGCAACGCACCTGGCACTTTATTGGGTATGGGAAACAGTACTGATGAAATTGACTGAAATTGAAGCAATTTGATTGAAACCGATATGAACTGAATATGAATTGGTTACGTTTTTGAACTATAATGAAATGTTTATTTATGATTTGTATGGATGTGTGAGTTTTATCGTTGGTTTTTAAAATGGATGCCTAGGAATATTTATTTACGTGAAAGTTGTTGTGGTTGATTGATTTACATGTAAACAAATGACATTTTAAAAGTTCTTAATGAACTAAATACAATACATAAATAAATATATAATTCATGAAATATTGAATCTTAGAGAGGCCTGCTAATTTTCTTACAGTGCCTATTTTATTTATTTGGGGTATTTCTTGAGCATGGATCTGGCTTTCAGAAGCAGTGGAGTGATGTACAACATTGGGCAAATAGGGGTACAGGTGAGTGGGCACAAGCTACTGCAAGGCTGTGTTGCGGACAATTAAGCAACAGGAGCAGTAATTAGTGGTGAATGGGGGTCGGCTGGGATCTGGGATGGGGGTTAAGGTGCATGAAGATGACACTGTAAAATGAAAGTACTCACAGCATTCTGCAGTCGTTTACAGAAAACAACAGCAACACTGTATAAAATGGGTTGACATAAAATGCTGATTTGCAGTTAACAAAGTCCCATACTATCACTTGTGTTGTGCAGGAATGTTTTCTGTTTCAATATTTCATACAAACTTGTGTGATGGGACCATCATATTTAATGAGCCGATATTAAATGATATTAACAACTTTTTAGTGTTGGCCAATTCAAACCTGTTACTTGCAATTTAGCCCTAATCAATGAAACTATTTGCAAATTGAAATCCACTATTTGCAGTTTTCGATTCACATTGAAACTAATGGGGCCAGAGAGACTGATACAGTTGACCTTATGCCTGTTGGGTGAAACCTTCATAATAACTCTGAGTCTGAGAAAGAGAAAAACAGCACAGGATGGTACAAGACATGTCATGTGAGGAAATCTTATCCAAGCAGACAGAAGGAACGGAATTTGGGGAGGAGTAAACAAGATGACGCTAGACACTTAGCAAGAAAGACTATTAGGGTCTCATTACGAGTTGGCCGGTGTGGAATTAATATGTCGATATTAACATTTACCGGCATGTTTCTGCACTGCTCAACTACAAGTTTGTCGGTGAGGTGCCTGACTTACCTACAGCTCAGAGCTGGAGGTAAGTCAGGCACCTTACTGGCAAAAGTCACGGGTATTACCGGCACCAGTATTAACGGTGCCAGTAATACTGGCAACATTCGCCATAGAGTCCAATGGGACTCCATAGAATGGGGATTTACATCTGACCCCAGCACTTACAATCCCGCAGTAATACCTCCGGACCGAGTGCCGGTATCAGGATTTTGGTTTGCTGGTATCCTGGTGGATTTACTGCCAGGATACTGGCAAACTTGTAATGAGGCCCAAATCATGCCTGGAACTGTGCTGGAAAGGAAGGGGCCCGAAGGCACATGTCCAGCATTTGACCAGATAGCCAGCAGCTGGCCAAGGTGAGACAGGGAGCTGCATCTCTTCTTCACACTGGACTTGTATCTGAGATGTGCTTATTTTTATTCTTGCTTCTAGAGTTTTGAAGATTGAATTAATTGGACTTTTAAAAACATGTTTTACATTTTTACATGGTTCCATGATGTGAAGGTTTTATACACATCTATTGAAGATTATTTGGCTGTGAATACAGCAAGATTTTGGTTAAAGGAAAAATCAGATTGCAGATTGCAGATAGCTAGGGGGGAAATGTAACACTCACAAGAGCGGCGGAAAAAGAGTGACCCACAATAATGTAATGCACTTCCCCCAAGACACACCTTGGTGCAAAAGCAGAAAACAGACAAGTGTCATTAGACGGGGCAGGATGGGAGCGGTAGCTGTGGGGGTGGGCTGGGACCCCACAAAAGTGTAAAGGCGAAGTGTAGAGGTGAGAGAACCGTTTTGTTGAAGGCAACCATCGGCAGGCAGCCCTCTCCAACATTGTTCGTTTGTGAGCAATTTTCACTTGCAGATCTGAACAATCCGTTTAACTTTACATGTATTGTGATATGTTAGAAGAGATGTTGGAATTTACGTTGATCAATAATGACTTAATTTCCAGTGGCTAATTCTGTCAACGGAAGGTAGGGGCAGCTATAGGAGCCAAATATGATCCTTCTCTTGCAAATCTATTTTTGGGACAGTACAAAATGTGTCATGCTCTCTCCCCCACAATGTCTGCTTTAAAGAAACATGTGCATATGTGTAGGAGATAAATAGGTGAAGTATTTATGATTTGTGCAGAAGTGAGCAACAATTAGATGAATTCACGTTAAATTTGAATTAGAGCAGCTTAAAAATAGAATTGACATCCACTTCTAGAAAAGACACAATTATTTCCTGCATCTATCAATAATGATTAAGAATAACAACTCTACATTACATGCTAATTGTGTACATAGATGCAGTATTGTTAAGAATATTGCGAAAGGAACATTGATAAGGGCCAGGAGAAATTGCAGCAATGATGATGATTTAACTGCTAAGGATTTACTAGAAGAGGGTATGCAAAAAGGGATGAGAGCTCAGCGATAAAGAAAGTTAGGAAGGTCTAGAGAAGGGATTTACCGAAATCTAAAAGGCAGGAAACAAATCAAAATATGAAAGGCCATGTTCAATTCATTACCCAATATTCAGCACGAACTAACCTAGTGTACAATATACTAGGAACTACATGTACATTTGGTGAATAGACAAAGAGGTTGAGAAGTATCTTGAAAAAGAACCCAAAATCATTTTCAGAATAGTGGAGACAATGAAGCAAAAACTAAGTCCAAGCTCCATGTCATATTTATCTGATGCATAAAATAATACATGGCTTCCAATTGAGGCTGGCATCTTTTCAGATACAGTATGTGCCTCATGTGTCTGTCTGCTATAGCGAAGATTTAGAAATGTGTACCTTATACCAATCAGCAAATTATGGTGAAAGAGTGTATTAACTGTAAGACAACATATGCTATTTATTTTATTGTTTACATTTGCAAGATATTCCATATTGGGCCTACAGAAAGAGGACTGCAATATAGAATAAGGGAGCATCCGCACACAATCCGGACCAGAAATGTACAATATTCATTATTACAGCATTGGCCAATCAAGATGCTTGCAATGTGGCTACATATTCAGATTCTGAGCATCCTGGGTGCTGCTAGCCAGCATCCCCATCCCCACTCCTCCTTCCTTTCCACCCTCCCACCCTCACCTCTAAGCACCCATGTAGTCCCTATGTGGCTGCTAAGAGTGTTTAAAAAAAAGAAAGAAAACTTAACTTGTGGTGCAGTGCTGCACAACGCTGTAGTCTCCAATGTCAATTTCCTAGTTGATGACGTTATGGTCATCAACCTAGAAAACGGACGTTGGGATTTACGCAGTGTTGCCACGCCCACCACAAGGTATGTTTCCTTTTTCTTCTTAAAGAAACACCATTAAAACCAGTGTAGGGAATTACAGGAGTGCTAATGGCGATATACACCGCAGCGGCAGCTTCACTAGGCCCCTTTACTTGGACGGCAGCCCATTACCGACAGGGTTGGCCCGTCGCCTCTTTATATGTCGCCTCAGTAATTTCAGTAAAGACTCATATGAGTAATTATATTTTCATTATTTTCAATGCAGCAATACATTTCAAGGATAACTGAGTAGAATGCGGCAATCACCCATACTTAGGAGGGGGTACAGGGCCGGTAAAGACTCAACAACCTGAGCCAAGGTACTGGCCCTGTGCACAACCCTAAGCACACACACCTCTAACTACCCCTCAACGGGAGTCACAAGTAGCAGCATACCATAGAGTGAACCTTGTCCCTCCCCAGAACCTGTGGCCTTTTGAATTATTTTCCAAAAAATAGGGATCCTGAGAGGATCTGATTAAGAAGTGGGGATATGATAGGTTATTTATAACACACTTAATACCGAGAGGTTTTTAAGCGTGGACCCAAGGATCGAACCTGTGTCGTTCCGTGCCGTCTTGTTTCCAAGGCCAGCACGTTGCCCCTGAGCTATCCTCCGAGAGGGCAACGAAAAGTGGATTAAGTGATGGGTAAGGGCGTTCTAAGCTAAGAATAAAATGGCGTGAAAGAACACAATAAAGGAAGACAAAACGAAGGGGACAATGGGAACGCGAGGAAGTAAGAGAGAAGTAGAGAATATGAGAAAGATGGGAAGGGTGTTGGAGACAAAGGAAAATGAAAAAGAGGTGCCAAGCAAGAAGGCAAGATAACTAAAATGGGAAACAAAGAAAGCAAGGCATGGGCAAGGATCCCCGGGATTTGGTGCACGGTCTGTGAACCCACAAACAAGAGAACGAAAATGCAATCATTGGCAAAGCTAATAGGTTTTGGCTGTCATATGTCAAGGGCAGCGTGGAATTCACCAGCAAACATTATGCCAAAGAGCAGTAACACTGTACATGTGATAAGAATCATTGCAGTTCTTAACAAAAAACAGGCACACATGTCAAACAAAAAAAGTGCAGTAAAGCAAAGAATGTTCTGCCAAGCCTCGGATATCTGGGAATCTTTAAAAGGATCTGTCCCATTAAGTTCAGCTTTTTTACATGTTGGCTATTAGTTGGTGCTATAAAGACTGCCTATCTGCCAGAACTATTGGCATGGGACGTGAAGTTGGGAGAGATGGGATGCTATGTTATATCATGCTATGACTATATGCTTGTATCCTGTTCCAAATTACCAATTTAGTCGGTTCAGAGATTGTCTATCGAGTGATATACTATGCCCCCGTCAGGGGCATTCAGAACTTAGTCTGCTGGAAGAAAGGAAATGAGCGAGGGGAAGATATGGGAATGGGAAGGCTGGAAATAGATGCTAAAAACAAGGGGATGGAGGGATGCCGCGGAGGAAGAATGTTTTGTGATAGCGTAGGTGCATGTCAGTCTGGTTAGGTGAACCATGGTTCTTCAAAAGGGAGTAGGTGGTTATACTCTACAGCCTGTGGTTGTTGTTTGACATTGTAGCCACCCATTGCATTGGCCACACGTAGCAATTCTATTGCCTACAGCAGTTCCCACCAACTACCTGAACCTCCCCTACCAAAGCACGCACACTGGGCTCTCTTTTAGATAGCGCTGTACTGTGAAGGAGCTATTTTATTATTTCGAAGGAGTCTTCTGAAAGGTAATGGCTTAATTGCAGCTGCAAATAAGCTCCTGGTGCAATGCAAATGTGTTACCCAAGTGTACCCTCCTGATTGATAAGAAATATGTGTGTCCGTATATCTGTTCCTTGCACTGAATTCCTCTTAAAAACAAGCATTTTTAGCTCTTCTCTAAGCATTAAATGGGCATTTGCCAGACACTGACATAACAACACCATTTGTCAGCTGTTGCCAGGTTATGGCCAGCTAGTATCATTATGGCACTGCCTAGAAAATATCTAGGCCATGCCACACAAAGGCCACAACTGATGGTTGTTACAGTGCTTGTATTTCATAGGACTGGGTGACTGTTGCAGCGCTCCCTTGTGATACGTGAAGAGGTGGCTTACTTCCAAAGGGTAAAGGGAGAAGTCTCTTCCATCCCCGTGATTCAAAATGCAGAGGGGAACACTGCTGGCAGAGTATCAAATCCGAGCAAAATATAATGGTTAGAGGCGAGGGTCCCACATAACTAGGCACTGCAGCATATATGGACCCCAGGCATCTGGAAAACATCCGGGGCTACACTAATGTCGGGACTGTCGGGACGCCGGGATAGCTAGCCTTTTGGTTGTAGCCCCTGAGCTTCAATCCACGGTTACCACCAAAAGACCTGCGGCTATAGCCCCCTCAGGTCCCCCCTAGCAAGCCTCTGATGGACACTATGATGGAGCAGCAGACATCTAGTGCACAAACAACTTATAGCAGTAGATCGACCCCTTGTGCCAACTGCCACTCAGTGGCATTTTGCAGTTCCAGTCATAGGGCCTCAGTTCATGGAATTTTTTGCACGGTTCAAAGTGACTTTGCACTGCCGACACAAACCCTGACTCGTGGAACTGTGCAAAGTCAGTACCAAGTCATCGTTGCAGTACAAAATGACCTTGCACTGACTTTGCAATGCAAAAATACACTTTGCACAGTTCCATGAATCAGGGTTTGTGTCGGCAGTGCACAGTCACTTTTCAGCTGTGCAAAGTCACTTTGAACCTGCAAAAAAATTCCATGAATCGTGCCCAAAGTCTATTGGTAAAATCACTCAGTAAGTGATGTACATACAGAACACCCCTAAAGGCAATAAAAAGCACCTGCACTTTATTCACTTACCTGTGCACTGGAGTCCGCTTGCGGCAAGTTTGCACAGAAGGCACAAGTGGGGCAAGAATAAATAGGAGTCAGAGGTCAGAGTACAAGTTTGCAGATCAAAGTGTATTTTGAGAGATGTCCCCATGCCCAGAGCGTTGCAGGTAAGAGCACAACAACCGATGTGTTGCAAGTCATTCGGTGCCATGAGAGTGGGCAGTGGTGCCATGCCAGAATTAAACATTGTGAAAGATATAAGGACAAGTCTAGCACACAGTAAAATAAGTACACGGGCGGGCGGGCGGTCAGTTAATGAGTCTGTCCCAGGAATTGCTGAAACATGCTGGTTATTGATACACACCTGTCGCCTTGATTGAATCGAAGTTGATCCATTGATCAACATTTAGTTCAGGGTCAGGATGGGGCGTACAACTGCTTGAAGCACCAATGATAAAGTGGCCCAAAGTCACGACTGGCAAGTCATTCCTTTTCTGACATGCTCTTTGAGTAGGACCCAAGTGTGTGTGTGGGGGGTGGGGGTTGTTTTATAAACTGTATTGCAAATGGTGCATTTTAAAGAATATTTGGTCGGTAAACAGTGATCAAAACCACCAGCTGCAAGTAACTGATTAAAATGGCCCATTTTGACCAAAAAACTGGCCCACTTCTACCCAAAAAACTAGGCCACATTAGCTTGATGGCTTGAGCCTGCGATTCAGGCATTGTTCCATTGCCCTACAGACCAGTCCAAGCCTGGCTGCATTTTATGACAGTAACACCTGCTGTCATGGTGCTTAGAAAACAATATGTATGTAAGTACCCAAAAGCACAATTTACATAAAGTAATGGACAAACACTAGCCTACATCAATGTTTATATAGCGGGTGTCATATACACGACACTATTTAATCAATATTTATATATTTGGTGACATATGCAGGGCACTATGTATTCTGGGCAATGCCAGGGATACACAACACCAATTGAATGAACGGGAACCACAGTCAACGAATTGAAGCAATTTGAAAAGTATTGCTTAATAGTCCATACAAGTCCCTTTATAAATAATATAAGAGCTATAATGACCTATGGATTTGGATAGTCGCCTAAAGGATCTATCTATATTTATGGTGCACCAAGACTAGTTTCTAGGACAAATACAGAAGCTCATTACAGAAATTATAGCAAAATCAAACATTGATTAACATGGCATTTTACATTCAGCCCTACTATTCTGAGCTGTATGCAAAGGGGGATCTGGGAATCTCTCTACCAGCACGAACACAGCCCAATGACCTGTTCTTGGGTGAATAACCCCTGGGAGAGACTCTACCAAGTCTTTAGCTCACTGTCCTTTTCACAGAGAAGACATTTCCCCGCATATCAACCCGACTGCGCCGAAATGCTAGGCAATTCTCCTCTGAACAAGAGTACCATCAGTAACCCCATACACGTGTTTCAGCCTTGTTGGGCATCATCAGTGAGGTGAAACTGTTGCCTCTCTAAGAACAGTGAGCAAGGGGTCCACGTCTGAATTGCCCTGACTGCGCCGAAATGCTAGGCAATTCTCCTCTGAACAAGAGTACCATCAGTAACCCCATACACGTGTTTCAGCATTGTTGGGCATCATCAGTGAGGTGAAACTGTTGCCTCTCTAAGAACAGTGAGCAAGGGGTCCACGTCTGGATTGCCCTGTTAACTTAGGGTGAAACCCAAAGTTAATATATGCAAACAAAGGGGGGTCTGGGAATCTCTCTACCAGCACAAACACAGCCCAATGACCTGTTCTTGGGTGAATAACCCCTGGGAGAGACTCTACCAAGTCTTTAGCTCACTGTCCTTTTCACAGAGAAGAAATTCCCCCGCATATCAGCCCGACTGCGCCGAAATGCTAGGCAATTCTCCTCTGAACAAGAGTACCATCAGTAACCCCATACACGTGTTTCAGCCTTGTTGGGCATCATCAGTGAGGTGAAACTGTTGCCTCTCTAAGAACAGTGAGCAAGGGGTCCACGTCTGAATTGCCCTGACTGCGCCGAAATGCTAGGCAATTCTCCTCTGAACAAGAGTACCATCAGTAACCCCATACACGTGTTTCAGCCTTGTTGGGCATCATCAGTGAGGTGAAACTGTTGCCTCTCTAAGAACAGTGAGCAAGGGGTCCACGTCTGGATTGCCCTGTTAACTTAGGGTGAAACCCAAAGTTAATATATGCAAACAAAGGGGGGTCTGGGAATCTCTCTACCAGCACAAACACAGCCCAATGACCTGTTCTTGGGTGAATAACCCCTGGGAGAGACTCTACCAAGTCTTTAGCTCACTGTCCTTTTCACAGAGAAGAAATTCCCCCGCATATCAGCCCGACTGCGCCGAAATGCTAGGCAATTCTCCTCTGAACAAGAGTACCATCAGTAACCCCATACACGTGTTTCAGCCTTGTTGGGCATCATCAGTGAGGTGAAACTGTTGCCTCTCTAAGAACAGTGAGCAAGGGGTCCACGTCTGCGCCGAAATGCTAGGCAATTCTCCTCTGAACAAGAGTACCATCAGTAACCCCATACACGTGTTTCAGCCTTGTTGGGCATCATCAGTGAGGTGAAACTGTTGCCTCTCTAAGAACAGTGAGCAAGGGGTCCACGTCTGGATTGCCCTGTTAACTTAGGGTGAAACCCAAAGTTAATATATGCAAACAAAGGGGGGTCTGGGAATCTCTCTACCAGCACAAACACAGCCCAATGACCTGTTCTTGGGTGAATAACCCCTGGGAGAGACTCTACCAAGTCTTTAGCTCACTGTCCTTTTCACAGAGAAGAAATTCCCCCGCATATCAGCCCGACTGCGCCGAAATGCTAGGCAATTCTCCTCTGAACAAGAGTACCATCAGTAACCCCATACACGTGTTTCAGCCTTGTTGGGCATCATCAGTGAGGTGAAACTGTTGCCTCTCTAAGAACAGTGAGCAAGGGGTCCACGTCTGGATTGCCCTGTTAACTTAGGGTGAAACCCAAAGTTAATGTATGCAAACAAAGGGGGGTCTGGGAATCTCTCTACCAGCACAAACACAGCCCAATGACCTGTTCTTGGGTGAATAACCCCTGGGAGAGACTCTACCAAATCTTTAGCTCACTGTCCTTTTCACAGAGAAGAAATTTCCCCGCATATCAGCCTTTGTCCTGCCCAGGGGCAGTCCAGCGCCGAAATGCTAGGCAATTCTCCTCTGAACAAGAGTACCATCAGTAACCCCATACACGTGTTTCAGCCTTGTTGGGCATCATCAGTGAGGTGAAACTGTTGCCTCTCTAAGAACAGTGAGCAAAGGGTCCACGTCTGGATTGCCCTGTTAACTTAGGGTGAAACCCAAAGTTAATGTATGCAAACAAAGGGGGGTCTGGGAATCTCTCTACCAGCACGAACACAGCCCAATGACCTGTTCTTGGGTGAATAACCCCTGGGAGAGACTCTACCAAATCTTTAGCTCACTGTCCTTTTCACAGAGAAGAAATTTCCCCGCAGCGCCGAAATGCTAGGCAATTCTCCTCTGAACAAAAGTACCATCAGTAACCCCATACACGGTTTCAGCATTGTTGGGCATCATCAGTGAGGTGAAACTGTTGCCTCTCTAAGAACAGTGAGCAAGGGGTCCACGTCTGGATTGCCCTGTTAACTTAGGGTGAAACCCAAAGTTAATGTATGCAAACAAAGGGGGATCTGGGAATCTCTCTACCAGCACGAACACAGCCCAATGACCTGTTCTTGGGTGAATAACCCCTGGGAGAGACTCTACCAAGTCTTTAGCTCACTGTCTTTTTCACAGAGAAGAAATTTCCGCATATCAGCCTTTGTCCTGCCCAGGGGCAGTCCAGTGCCGAAATGCTAGGCAATTCTCTTCTGAACAAGAGTACCATCAGTAACCCCATACACGTGTTTCAGCCTTATTGGGCATCATCAGTGAGGTGAAACTGTTGCTTCTCTAAGAGCAGTGAGCAAGGGGTTCACGTCTGGATTGCCCTTTTAACTTAGGGTGAAACCCAAAGTTAATGTATGCAAACAAAGGGGGGTCTGGGAATCTCTCTACCAGCACAAACACAGCCCAATGACCTGTTCTTGGGTGAATAACCCCTGGGAGAGACTCTACCAAGTCTTTAGCTCACTGTCCTTTTCACAGAGAAGAAATTTCCCTGCATATCAGCCTTTGTCCTGCCCAGGGGCAGTCCAGCGCCAAAATGCTAGGCAATTCTCCTCTGAACAAGAGCACCATCAGTAACCCCATACACGTGTTTCAGCCTTGTTGGGCATCATCAGTGAGGTGAAACTGTTGCCTCTCTAAGAACAGTGAGCAAAGGGTCCATGTCTGGATTGCCCTGTTAACTTAGGGTGAAACCCAAAGTTAATGTATGCAAACAAAGGGGGGTCTGGGAATCTCTCTAGCAGAACACAGCCCAATGACCTGTTCTTGGGTGAATAACCCCTGGGAGAGACTCTACCAAGTCTTTAGCTCACTGTCCTTTTCACAGAGAAGAAATTTCCCCGCATATCAGCCGGACTGCGCCGAAATGCTAGGCAATTCGCCTCTGAACAAGAGTACCATCAGTAGCCCCATACACATGTTTCAGCCTTGTTGGGCATCATCACTGAGGTGAAACTGTTGCCTCTCTAAGAGCAGTGAGCAAGGGGTCCACGTCTGGATTGCCCTGTTAACTTAGGGTGAAACCCAAAGTTAATGCATGCAAACAAAGGGGGGTCTGGGAATCTCTCTACCAGAACACAGCCCAATGACATGTTCTTGGGTGAATAACCCCTGGGAGAGACACTACCAAGTCTTTAGCTCACTGTCCTTTTCACAGAGAAGAAATTTCCCCGCATATCAGCCTTTGTCCTGCCCAGGGGGAGTCCAGCGCCGAAATGCTAGGCAATTCTCCTCTGAACAAGAGTACCATCAGTAACCCCATACACATGTTTCAGCCTTGTTGGGCATCATCAGTGAGGTGAAACTGTTGCCTCTCTAAGAACAGTGAGCAAGGGGTCCACGTCTGGATTGCCCTGTTAACTTAGGGTAAAACCCAAAGTTAATGTATGCAAACAAAGGGGGGTCTGGGAATCTCTCTACCAGCACGAACACAGCCCAATGACCTGTCCTTGGGTGGATAACCCCTGGGAGAGACTCTACCAAGTCTTTAGCTCACTGTCCTTTTCACAGAGAAGAAATGTCCCCGCATATCAGCCTTTGTCCTGCCCAGGGGCAGTCCTGCGCCGAAATGCTAGGCAATTCTCCTCTGAACAAGAGTACCATCAGTAACCCCATACACGTGTTTCAGCCTTGTTGGGCATCATCAGTGAGGTGAAACTGTTGCCTCTCTAAGAACAGTGAGCAGCTTCACCTCACTGATGATGCCCAACAAGGCTGAAACACGTGTATGGGGTTGCTGTGGTACTCTTGTTCAGAGGAGAATTGCCTAGCATTTCGGTGCTGGACTGCCCCTGGGCAGGACAAAGACTGATATGCGGGGAAATTTCTTCTCTGTGAAAAGAACAGTGAGCTAAAGACTTGGTTGAGACTCTCCCAGGGGCCATCCACCCAAGAACAAGTCAATGGGCTGTGTTTGTGCTGGTAGAGAGTTTCCCAGTCCCCCCTTCTTTTGTATTCTGAGCTGTATCTTCATAGGAGAGACATGGAGCACCAGTGTTGACTACTTTCCTGACCCTTCACAATTCCATTGATCGTAATGTTGCCCAAACACTTCGCCTTTAAACCTGGGATATGGGATATTTCTCCCCACAATAAGATCACTAGATAGTGAACAAGAACGAGTTCCAATGATCCTATTCGTTTGTTTATATGCAGGTGGTCCAAGACCCACTACTTTTGATGACGTTTGAATGTGCGTTCCCGTCACAATGTCATAAATGGTGTTATCCTGATGAAGGTTCAAGAAGTAGGTGGTTGGGGGCTGAAACATGTTGACCATTTTAGATAACCTCCAATGTTTGATATTGATTTAGATAGGATTTTATAGGGCTGATTCACAACGAAATGACCTGGAGCAACTCTAATTAACTCCTGATAGACTATTCAATTCAAAGATATTTGTCGGTAGCCCCTCTGACTTACTCCTGATGTACTTTCTCTTTCTAGGAGTAGTTCAGGAGTAAGTCAGAGTCAAACACAGTCCCTTCTTTCTGAACCAAATAGTCAGTCTGTCTTTTCAGTATTAAGTAAAGGATAGGTGGGAGTTGCTAACAGCAGCCAGCCTTCTTACTAATCACCACCTATGTGTCTTATTAGCAACTGTTTTATGTCATATTGTGGTTTTGTGAACACTTGTTTGGAATGGATGTCTTTGTGAATGATTCACAAGTCTTTGTCAAATGAATCTACACTAATTTTAACACTTGTATTTGCTATTCATAATATTATAGCACAGTGTTCAACACATTTGCTGAATAAGTTCATTTGAAGCATGTTCATAAACATTATCAGCCTGTCCTTATTAATGTGATTTCTATGATTGATATTCATAGCCTTTTAATAGTAACACGTGGTACAAAATAATCAAGTCAATTCTCAGGTCATAGGCAAGTGAGTGAGTTTGAGTACCTTGATGTCATGATATAGCAGATATGGCAAAGTTCCCTGTCTGACTTTGCTGGTGGTTGGTGTGCTTCGCTACGGATGCCACCAGAAGCCAGGTGATGCCAACCCTTGGGGGAGAATGGAGAGGATCCCCTGGTTGCTTAGACCACCCACGTGCTTGTCCATCATTCAACTTCCAAGGGCTCCACACTCATACATCAGCTAAAACCAGTTAGGCTAAGGAAGGCCACCCAAAGGACAAGGTGAGAGTGTGGCAAAGAGAGGGGACCAAGGAGATGAACAAGACAATGCCATGTCCTACATCAAGGCTGTGAGCCTTCCAGAGAAGTGGGGTCAGCCAGCCCATCCCCAGGACCTTAGGAAATGCATCTCTGAGTTCCCTAGAACTAGTGAGAGTATGGAAAGCAGGGCGGACGCCATATACAATCCAGGGCCTGAGGCAGAAGGCAGTGGGGGCTAAGAGTAACAGAAGTGAATAGAAGGCGATCGAGAAGGAGTTGGACCTGGAGCAAGACCAGGAGGCAGGTGGATGGGAGAGAGCCTCTGCAGCCTGGGTAAAGCAGTAGACATCAGGCTGCAGAGAAGGCCCAGGGGGATGGAAAGACAAAGGCTGGAGGTGGGGATTAAGATACCCAGAGGCCTGGGAAGATATAGACCCAAAGGGCTGTGGGAACTTGAAAGAAAGAGAGAGAGAGAGAGAGAGAGAGAGAGAGAGAGAGAGAGAGAGAGAGAGAGAAAGCGAGAAAGAGAGAGAGAGAGAGAGAGACCCAGAGCGCTGCAGTACTTGAAAGAAAGAAAAAGAGTGAAAGCGAGAGAGCGAGAGATAGAGACAGAGATAGAGAGAGCGAGATTAAAAGAAAGAGCGCGAGATAGAGTGAGAGAGAGAGAGAGAGTGAGAGAGAGAGACCCAGAGCGCTGGGGGCACTTAAAAGAAAGAAAGGAAAAGAGTGAAAGAGAGAGAGCCAGAGATAGAGACAGAGGTAGAGAGAGAGAGAGAGAAAGAGAGAGATTAAAAGAAAGAAGGAGAGAGAGTGAAAGAGAGAGAGTGAAAGAGAGTGAGATAGAGAGAGCTAGAGAGAGAGAGAGAGAGAGAGAGACCCAGAGCGCTTGGGGAACTTAAAAGAAAGAGAGAGGGCCTTGTGGTAAAATGCTTCCAAGTACACCCGCACAATGCGCTTTCACCTTACAAGGGAGAGCTTGATGGGCAGACTGTGGGCCTCATCACGAGTTGGGCAGTATCGCAGTAAACGTAATTACCCATTCCCCGTTGGGTCTATTGGACCCAATGGAGAATTCTTGGTGCAATTACCACCGGCGGTATTACCACACGATAATTGTGCCAAAAATCAGCATTTTTTTGGCGTGTTTAAACACGCCATACTCATGTTTGGGTGGCCCCTTAAATGCGGCAGTAATTAAGTTAACGACACATTTGAGGGCTACCTCCAAACTCGTGATGAAGCCCCGTATGTTCAGCGTCTTCTCACTAAGGACTAAGGACCTAACGGGTGCCCAACAGAGAGCAACTTCAGCAGGAGAACTTTGCACAAGGTCTCAAGGTGGCAAGGGCCTGCCTCCATGGCAGGACAGTCACAATGGCTCACATGGTCTTGATGCTTTGGAGAAAAAACCAAAGGCAAGGAATGACTATATGCATTTAGCTGATGGTCGCACTGATCACCCTTTTTCTCTAAAGGTTGGGGTCTCTGAATGAGCCCTTTGCCAGCCAATTATTCATGTGACCAAATCAATGAAAACAGCCCAACCCTTGACACTATTGACACCTCTGCTGAGGTATGCAGGTTCTATTTGTATTTGATAACCACATACAAACCCTGAATTTGCTGAAAACTCTGGAAGTCCAGATCTCCAGTCTTTGATTTGTTGACTTCGCAGCAACACCTCCACTGCCATCTCCTGGCACTCTATTGTTGTTCATTAGGGGCCTGATTACAATTTGCGCATGTGCGATCATGTATGAACCTGCAGAAAAATGCAGTAGACAGCATGTGGGTTTCATGAAATCAGCACACATCAGCACAATCTGAGCTCGGCTGGTTGTACCGCCTGCAATCACTAGCAGGGCTTAGTTCAAGTCAAATTAACAACGGGGTCCTGGGAGTCCCTCTGCCAGACATTAGTCCTGGATACGAGAGACTTACCCAGAGTCTTTAGCTCACTATCTTTCACAAAGAAGAAATATCCCAAACATATCAGTCTTTGTCCTGCCCTGGGGCAGTCCAGCACCAAAATGCTAGGCAATTCTCCTCTGAACAAGAGTACCAACAGAAACCTCAGACCCGTGTTTCAGTCTGGTTGGACCTCATCAGTAGGGTCGATCTGTCCCTCTCTAAGAATAGTGAGCAAGGGGTCCACGTCTGGATTCCCCTAGTAACTTAGGGTGAGACCCAAAGTTACTTAAATATGCAAATTAACAAGGGGGTCCTGGGAGACCTCCGCCAGACATTAGTCCTGGATATGAGAGACTTACCCAGAGTCTTTAGCTCACTATCTTTCATGGAGAAGAAATATCCCAAACATATCAGTCGTTGTCCTGCCCTGGGGCAGTCCAGCACCGAAATGCTAGGCAATTCCCCTCTGAACAAGAGTACCAACAAGAACCTCAGACACATGTTTCAGTCTGATTGGACCTCATCAGTAGGGTGGATCTGTGCCTCTCTAAGAAAAGTGAGCAAGGGGTCCATGTCTGGATTCCTCTAGTAACTTAGGGTGAAACCCAAAATTACTTAAATATGCAAATTAACAAGGGGGTCCTGGGAGTTCCTCTGCCAGACATTAGTCCTGGATATGAGAGACTTACCCAGAGTCTTTAGCTCACTATCTTTCACAGAGAAGAAATATCCCAAACATATCAGTCTTTGTCCTGCCCTGGGGCAGTCCAGCACCGAAATGCTAGGCAATTCTCCAAAACACGTGTCTAGGGATGCTGTTGGTACTCTTGTTGGTACTCTTGTTCAAAGGAGAATTGCCTAGCATTTCGGTGCTGGACTGCCCCAGGGCAGGTCAAAGACTGATATGTTTGGGATATTTCTTCTCTGTGAAAGATAGTGAGCTAAAGACTCTGGGTAAGTCTATCATAACCAGCACTAATGTCTGGCAGAGAGACTCCCAGGACCCCCCTTGTTAATTTGCATATTCAAGTAACTTTGGGTCTCACCCTAAGTTACTAGGGGAATCCGGACGTGGACCCCTTGCTCACTACTCTTAGAGAGGCACAGTTCCTCTCTACTGATGAGGTTCAACCAGACCAAAACACGTGTCTCGGGATGCTGTTGGTACTCTTGTTCAAAGGAGAATTGCCTAGCATTTTGGTGCTGGACTGCCCCAGGGCAGGACAAAGACTGATATGTTTGGGATATTTCTTCTTTGTGAAAGATAGTGAGCTAAAGACTCTGGGTAAGTCTCTCATAACCAGGACTAATGTCTGGCAGAGAGACTCCCAGGACCCCCCTTGTTAGTTTGTTAGTTCAAGTCAAAACATTTTCAAAAGGCACCAGTAGGTCCTCAGCAAAATGCTTTGTTGATTACATTGTTCGATTGTTTGGGCGTAGCTTGTAAATATCGCTATGGTGCAGATCCAGCTTTCCTCTTAGATTTTAACATTGAGTTGTTTCTCTCTGTCATTTCAGAACTCTGCAAAGCACTCCATTTTGTCAGAGCTCAGGGGAAACGTGTTTGTCTTGGAAGCAAGCCAACGCAGCGCAACACAGGTTCGAATCCCGATCCCGCACTAAGAAACCACTCGCTGGTATTAAGAGCATTGTAGAAGAACTATTATAATAATAACTGCAGACACTTTATTGCGGTATCCCCTGTAAGCTTCAGGAGAGCTCTCAATGTCAACTCCTCAGACATGGTCATTTCAGTTGGATCATGAATCTGCCTTATTGCCGGTCTTATCATATGCTAGTTCTACATTTCAGAATGAGGCAGCCCAGGTGTCTGGCTTATATTAACAAAGCTTTGGACTTTGTTTCAAACATCTTGAACTTTATTATATCTATGGATATACACAGATCGCACCATAACATTTATTTTTATTTAATTGTTTAAAGCGCAGACCTAGCTCATGAGAAGTGGAGCGCTGGACAGAGTGTAGGTAGCCAGCATTTGGGCCAGCACCTTTTAACAGTAGGGCAGTACTGTGAGTGGAGGACTGTGCATCCATTGGACTTAGCCCTTGGTCCTGGTGTTGTTGAAAGAGCTATGTTTTGAGAGATTTGTGAAATTCAAGAATTGTAGGGGTGTTCTGAGCCGACAACGGCAAAGAGTTCCAGAGGGTGGGTGCATGACAAGAGATGGATTGTTTGCAGGTCCTCACTGCGCGGATGAGTTGTGATTCAAGCTGGTTGATCGATTTGCTGCGCTAGGAGCATGTGCCACCAGATACCACTGATTTTGAACACAGGGTAGGGGCAGAGAGGGGAGATAAACAATAGGTTGCAAGGGATACTCAGCTGTGGCATAACCTGTCGGAGCATGTTTCCTATTTCAATTTTTGCTTTTGAGGCCCACTTGGGACTTATTGCACAGCACAAACATTTGTATTTGTATCTTTACCATAGCAGCATTTTCCAGTCTTTGCCCCCCCTGACCTCCTTGGGGGTCACTCTGTTTGAATCTTCCAGTTGTCTTCTAATTAGAAAATATGAGAAACGCTATGTGGTACACTTTACACCTTTGTAACTTTCCGTTTATTTTTCGGAAATGAGGATTTGCTGGCGGGGGTGCCGGGGAAACCTTTTGACCCTAGCTTCTATCCTGCTGTTCACATTGCCGTTTCCTGAGTCACAGATACTGAGTAGAATATAGATGACTTGTGGCACCACAACCATCTTCATGCAATTCAGTTTAACGCAAAAGATTATGATCAGATTTTTTCCATCTTCGAAGGTCAAGTTCTGTACAGGCCATTGTTGTATTTATGTTTTTCTCAAGAAAATGTTTGTCCTTTCTGAGAATTTTGATCCCTGAATATTTTATCTTCTCTAGCTCCATCTGGAAAGGCCATTGTGAGTAATTATCCTTATTGACTGATTTAGAGAATCACGGCAAACTTAACTTCCCCAAATGTATTAGCTATCCAGACATGACTCCCCATTCTTCGATGGTGTCCAGTAGAGCCGGAATAGATAGCTGACAGTAGCTGCTTGATTTATCCATGTTATCTTCGAACATGGGAGTTTTAAGTTCAAAGTTACTGGCTGAAATTCCAATTATGTCTTTATCCACCCTTATGGTGAATGCTATGGTTTCTAGCATGAAGCTGAACAGAATAGCTGATACAGGGCCTGTCACGTTAAATTAGGTAGTCAAACTCAACTCAGGAAGTTCCCCCCCCCCAAGCAAGGTGGTGTGCACCCAAAACGATTATATAGATTCCATTTTAGTGAGGCTTCCCACTTATTTCGCACCACCCCAATAAATACCCTATCTACCACTAAAAAACTAGCAGTTTATAGTAAGAATATATATATTTATTTATGGTTTGACTACATTTTATAATGGCCAAACATCATCCAACAATGCTGTGGCACTACATAATATTGCAAATTCAAGTTTCTTGCACAAATTGACTAACACTGGTTTAAAGGACTTACAGTTTCGATATGACACAGGTAAAATTTCAAATTTCGCAGTCACAATTTATATCAGATTTCTTTCAAATTAACCAATGGAAAATCTTCACAATACAATGGAAAAATCGATTTGGCTTTATTTTGAGAAAGACAATGTTTGAGAAAGAAACTCAATAGGAAAATCGTTTTGGCTTTAATTGAAAAGTAAGGTTTGCAAAAGGTACTCAATGGAAAAATCGCTTTTAAACACACATTCAAAGGACATGTAATGCTTGGTTATTCTGGTTTAGGATGCAAGGGAATAAAGGGAAATTGTGTTTGACCCACTACCCGTTCCCTTGAAAGGTGGCGTATTAGGATTACTTCTTTTGGAATTCAGGACCCCACCATTTCTGGACAGAAGCCAGGGGTTTCAGAAGAACAGTCACCCAAGTCTTTATTGTCTATGCCGGCTCTAACACACTCGGCATGAACATTGTTAGTTTCGAACTCTAACAACACTCATCCCCTGATTTTCTGTATGGGAATTAATTGATTTAACATCAATTCAATGCGCTAAGGATTTACACAGCGTCCCCCTTCCCCACAATTTAATGGAAAGGATTAAGGCGGCTGTTCCCAACACAATTCAATTTAAATGCATAGGGTGATTTTCTATAGTGGAATTAATTTGAATGGGATGTAATACAATGTGCCAAGGGTACCCAGTTTCACCCCCGTACCCACTAATGGAAAGGGATAAAGTCAGGTAGCTCCCCACACAATTGATAGCTTTTGGATTAGCCTACTTACATGGGAGGACTTGGTAAGGGAAAAACAGCACAGATCCGGTCATGGGCTTCAGTCAAGGATTCTCTCCTGCACCCAGACTCCGCCTGACTCCTCTGATGGGGTCCCAGCTATCTTCTATATTTCCCTGTCACTGTTTCCAATGCAATGATTGAGGCTAGTAAGAGTCCGCATAGACTATAACCAGGAATAAAGTGGAAAAGCCCTGTTCTGATGGAAAATTGTCCTCTTATAGGGCTGATGACACTCCTACATTATGATAATTCCCACAGTAAGGATTGGCTAGCACTCTCCCTTCACCTCCCCTCCAAGGTACCCACTGGCTGCTGATAGACCCAGGAGTTGGGAGGTATGGGTTATGGAACCTGAGGGAGGAGGAAAAATACATCATCCAAAAATGACTGGTGGTTTTTACCTTTTGGGATTCTGAAAATCTAACAACATGGCAGCTATGCAAATTTTTCAGATAACTACATGAATCTATATATCTTCTAATTTTACATTTTATGGCGAGTCGGAAAATACTAATTTGATATCTGCACGCCTGTCTTGATATTGGGCAAAATCTTCCTCGGGGCCAGCCCTTTGAGAGCAAAAATACCCAATTCAGCCCAAAATACAGGTTCTATTGTGCTGAGCAGTGATCTCATGCTAGTGACAAATGACACCCTCAAAGTGTTAGCATATTTATTCTAAGCAGTGAATTTCATATACATTTGGGATTCAAGTTAGAGAATATTACAAAGCATAAAACAAAGAGCAATGCAAAATATAGTGAAACATGGAACTTAGATAAACATAGAGAAACACAGTCTTACGTCCCTTAATCAGCCCTGGGAGACCTGGGTTTTTCATAAGCTAGCTGTAAAACAAGCCCCGCTCATAGAAAAACAAGGCTGGAGGACACCGTGAGAGCCAATTCCGGGCACCTGACTGTACACGAATCAAGTCCACAGGCGATCTCCCCCTGATCCATGTGTGCATGGATATTTTATAATCTCTTGCTGTCAGTCACCATGACGCACAGTTCCAGAACTTTCCCTGTGCAACTGGCTCATGGAAAAAACCCAGCTCTCTCTGAGATGCTCCCTGCTCGCTCCTACCCCCTCCCTTGTTCCCATCTGCGCTGGCTGAGGAATGTCTTATCAGTACCTTCCCAGAGAAAAGGAAGATTAGCTTGGAGCCAGGGCTACCGTTAGTGAGGCTGAATATTCTAAGGGAAGCAGGGATGTATTAACCCCATCTGCAAGCTCTAAAAGGCATGCACTCATAGCTTAGTGTTTATAGCGCTTAAGACTGGCTATCTAAGCGCTATATAGGTGCCATGATGTTCCAAACACTCCAAAAACCTATTAGCTACATAGCTAGGGGCCCTCCCTGCCTGTCTATCAACAATGCTTAATTTGACCTATTTCATACTAGGCCTGCATATCCCTTGTAGCTCACTACTGCATAATGGAAGTGCTACAACAGACTACTGTCAGCATTTTTAGCACATACTTTGAATACACTATTGGCTTTCAGCGGCTAATGCTGTCATCTAAAGCCCTGATTGGCAAGGTTGCAATTTCGTGTATCACTACATTCCACCCCTATTCAACGTTTGTGCGACAAATGCTGACTAATACCTATCAATATAGTATTTAGTGCAGTGATAAAGACCTTGGGGCTTTGCAAGATGTTTAAGCAAACTATCTTATAGCGGTTAGTTAGCGTGGCATGCAAGGTAAAACACTACCTAAACAAAAATGTACACAAAGTGAACAGTGACATATACCCTTGCCAAAACCTGGCCTACACAAAAAAAATACCTACACCAAGTGAACATGGACATTTACTCTAGCCAAAACATGGCCTACACAAAAATACCTAAATCAATTTTGTATAACTGATTGTCAGTTAAAAAGCAGCATGCAGTTAAAATGTCAAGGCAATCCAGTGTAGTCTAATCTACAATGCACTATTGCATTTATGTATGGTTACCAATTCTAAAACCTGGCAGCCTTTCACCCTAAGGGCCTACCCTCCCCCTGATCCCAGGGCATTCAAGCGTGACTATGGGCTGTGTGACTAGACACTTCCCCCAGGTAGGTGGAACCCAACCAGAAACCATCTAATTTCGTGAACAAGGTGAACCCATGAGCACCAGGTTGTCTAAATAAAAACAATTCTACTAATTTACATCAAAGCATGGCATGTGTTATTCATGCAATCAAAAGCAAGCAATTCAATCCATATGTATGCTGGTAACTGTAGCTCTGCGTGCCAGTGTGTGGAGGATGGTCGCCCCCACCCAGTAAAAAGCCAACACCTGCTGATTTAACAATGTTTGCCATACAATGCATCGTGTGTATTTAGCAGTCTTGTTGACCTGCCCTATGGCAGACAAAAATGTCTTCATGTCTAAAATTCTGTCATCTTCAATTGGCTGTCAACACTTGTAGCAGTGCTGGGCATATCAATGGGCCCCACTAGGCCAGAAGTTCTATAGCAGAGCTGGCATCAGAACCCATAGTGGCTAGCTTATTGTGCACAGTTTCTATGTCACAAGCATATAAAGCTCCTGCAATTAATGAATCTAGCTCCCTAGCTACGCGCACTCTAGTGATGGGCCATAGAAATGGACTCCATTTGTAGCAGCTTGGTAGTACTAAGGAAACATTGCCTCATGATAAATCTATGTCTAAGTGTAGCACTGTAATAATGAAGGTGTGCATTACCAGTCTACAATTTACATGTTGTCTTACCACTGGAAAATCTAACAGGTTCACAGTGTCTACCTTCTGTGACTTGGAGAATACCCTTCTTCAAGTGGGATATCTACCATATACAATATTAACTTTAGCCACAAACACCATACTACTATCCGGCAGTGGCTGTTTCATCACACCATGGAAAAAATTCATTTAGTCAAGTTATAGTTCATTAAATCTTGGCGAGAACACTCGCTGCAGTTCTTGGTCAGAAAAACATCACATTAGACAAATTAAACAAATGGTATCCATTCAGTGACAAAAGATGCCTGACAATGTGCCAGGCCAGTACACTAGCAATTCCATGTGGATACTCATTTGTAGCGCTTTTCCAAAGAATTATTCCAAATGTTTACAATCAAAAGGTGACTCTTTGCATTAGTGTGCTGGAGACAGCTGTCCCCACAAAAACATGAAACTGGTTGGTTTAACAAAAAACCGTGTCACACTCTGTGTCATAAAATCAAACATCAAGTCAGTCATGGTTTCATTTACCTGCCTTAAGCTGGCTGTAAAAGTATCCAGTGTTTCAAAGATTACCATTTCAAATTATAGCTCATACACTTGGCAGCATTACTTCAATTAAGAATCTTAACCTACGCACAGGTGACTTTGATGTGCGCACTCATCTTATCTCAAAATAAATTACGCTCCTGCTTGCATAATTCTGCTGCCCCAACAGTTCATAAATCATTCTCCTGCCTAGGTGCAATGTAGAATATTTTTTTTTCTTCAAAAAACAAAACATCTCTGGTTAAAGCCATTCAGTTGGAAGAGTAAAACCATTTGGTTTTTTCAGATTCATCTCAACAGTGCATTTAAAAACCATTTTTCAATGTGTTAGCATTCAATTGCTGTGTCACACAGCTGTATGTGGTGCCTGATGTTACAGTCCACAATTCATTGTCCATAGTCCTTTAAACAAGAAAGGGCAAAACATGTCATTTAAATGTGTAGCATCAAATACTTGATAATTAGCCAAGTCTGCATCGTGCCAGTTCAGCAAAAGTTATTACTCTGTTGGACACTATTCGCAGGTTACAGCATTGAGTGCGGTGCAGGGCACGTTAAAGTTGAAATAGCATGTCGCAGTGGCTCGCTTTCTCTGAGAATGCGTCTGACCCTTCTTTGATCAGTGTCACCCACAAACTGCATATTAATTTCTGATATTATGAAATGTCTTGTCGTGCTTTGCCTAGGCAAAATACAAACAGAAATGTTAGGATTTCATCAAAACTTCAATATCAGCGTTATCCACCCCTTCCCATAATACCACCCCCATCTTCAAAAAGTCTCATCAGGTAACTACACACTTTGTCATTGCTACTGCAATTATTTATCACCTTTCTGCATGTTTCTGGGGGCTTATTTACACTCAACCATACGGGGTGTAACTGCCTAATCACAAACTCATTTGTGCAATGCAATCATAGCTGGTCAATGGTACCTCAGACTGATCTGTGCTTTTACAAAGCCATATAGTAAGTACCCAGGTCGCACAATGCTTTTCTTTTTCACCAAAGCGATCACAAATGCCAGGCGCCAACTTGCTTCCAGTGTCCCATGATCTTGGTTTAGGTTGCCCTGCTGGCATCACTCCATTTTTCAAAGGTAAAGTCTTTCAGTCCAATACCGCTTGCAGTTGTACGAGCAGCTTTGTTTATTTATCTTTCTTTTCTTAGCAGTGTCTTTTCAAGCCTCTGTTTTTTTCACTTGTCATTTTTTCAAAGGGCGTTTGCTGTTTTTGAACCACTCCTTTGAGTGCGATAGTCTGAGTCAGTTTCTTTTGTTGCTTCAACAAATCATTCATTCTTGCACTAAGCCGTGTGGCTTCTGGATCATGGCTAATGTGCAGTGTTCATGTTGTACTTCAAAGCCCCGCTCTGCATGTTGTCTCTTGCAAACCGGCTAAGCACTTTTGTCAGTTTTGCTTCCATCTGGAATGCCATAATGTCTTTGTCAGTTACTCCATCCCTGGCAATGTAGCTTGCAGTTTGCCAGATGTGTATTTTCTCTTCTCAAAGCGCCTAGAGGTTTCTTCTCCAGTGCACAGCGCTTTACTTCAGTTCACATCACATGGAGCATTGGAATGCAGCTTGCACAGCAATAGCGTTTCACTTCACTTCACATCACATCACATGGGAATGCGGTTTGCACAGTAATGTCTGTTGGAATGGGCAGCTGTCTTTTCTTGGCCCATTCACAGATGCATAGGTAAATGTTCAGATGTGATGTGCCCGTCTGCCATCCTGCATGAAGCCTTTGCTCCGTACCACAGTTTACTGGGCAAATTCTTTACTTTTTGAACAGCTCTCTGTTTTTGCTCCCCCTTCCTCAGGAATGCAGGCATGTTTATCTTTCGTGTGCACCTGGCAGCGCCATGAGCACGCAGCTTATCTCTTTTGCCTATAACTCTTATACTGTGGCGGCTTCACTCGTTTCAGACAATTCATCCAGATTAACTCTTTCTTGTACTGTTTCTGCTTTTGTTTGCCTTCACGCACCTCGCCCAAGACAGCTTCAAGGCACAAGCTCTGCACACACAGCAAGACTCTTGTTTTTCAAAAGCGGCGCTTTTCTTGTCATTTTTCTACTCCATGTAATTTTGCAAAATGTCAAAGCGTCTTTTTTTTTTCTTGTAATGTGCGATCTTTCAAGAGAACTCACAACCCATTAAATCTTTGTGCTATCTTATCACACACAGATGTTTCATTCTGTTGTACCATTGCCAAACTATAACCACTCAGTTCAGTGCATTTAAAAATAAAAATGCCAATGTTTAGTGCAGCTCCCTGCACGTTTTTTTTTCTGCAAGAACAACCCACACTCTATTGCTTGTGGGCTGTTTAATGTGTCAACAACATTTTTCCCCATGTATCACAGTCAACAGGTCACTATTTCCAAAGCATACATCACTTATAAGGCAACAGCACAAATCCATGGCATAGCATGGGGACAGTCAAAAATACTCCAGGGGCAATTTAGAAAAATATAAATTGTTTTTCCCCCCAACCATTGCAAACTGATTCTGCAATTTCAAATCAGTACACAAAAATCGAAAATCCAAATAACATTCACTCACTTTCCTTTTAAGTGAGTCTCTCACCCAATATAAGCATGGCACAGCCTAAAATGCAATATAACCATTTTAGTGTGTTTCCTTTAAACAGAATTTGCCACCATTAGCACATGGAATTTTACAGTTGCCAAAAGAAAGAAAAAACTCTTTAGGCTCTCAGCACAGATGTTACTCATTCTCCTAAGCATGGCTCATTCCCCTTCAGGAATGCCAACACTCAAAAGCATACATCAAAAAAACGAACCTTCGCCTCCGAACATTACAGCCCCCACTCGCTAGCACACTGGGGCTGAGTCAATGGTTAAATCACTATTCACAATTTGCATGTCAAATCCCTGCAATTATTTTTTTTTTCCTGCCCTCATGACAGAATAGAGATGAGAACTCCGTCTCATTATGCATTCCAAATTACAACTTTAAACTTGGGAAACCACATGATAAAATTCTTTTTCTAATTGAGCATACATCTTTCTTAACCATTCATCGGAGTGCTTTAAACAAAGCCATTTCCCGCTCGTTTATTGCCTTGTACTCCCTGGCACCAATCCCATGCAATAAGTCAGTCACGACTGATTTACTGAAGGGAGTCTTAACCACACAAGCTATCGGCCACGGCAAGCCGACACAACATTGCTGCCTTTTGAAGTCTCAGAGCTGCAGTGAGACCATCAAGGAAATGCGACAGCCTGCTCCCCACTCTACACTGTGTTCTCTCACACCATTTGTCATGTCAGCATGGCACTGCTCTTCACAAATCCCACAAAGCTGCCACCAAATGTCTTGATATTGGGCAAAATCTTCCTCGGGGCCAGCCCTTTGAGAGCAAAAATACCCAATTCAGCCCAAAATACAGGTTCTATTGTGCTGAGCAGTGATCTCATGCTAGTGACAAATGACACCCTCAAAGTGTTAGCATATTTATTCTAAGCAGTGAATTTCATATACATTTGGGATTCAAGTTAGAGAATATTACAAAGCATAAAACAAAGAGCAATGCAAAATATAGTGAAACATGGAACTTAGATAAACATAGAGAAACACAGTCTTACGTCCCTTAATCAGCCCTGGGAGACCTGGGTTTTTCATAAGCTAGCTGTAAAACAAGCCCCGCTCATAGAAAAACAAGGCTGGAGGACACCGTGAGAGCCAATTCCGGGCACCTGACTGTACACGAATCAAGTCCACAGGCGATCTCCCCCTGATCCATGTGTGCATGGATATTTTATAATCTCTTGCTGTCAGTCACCATGACGCACAGTTCCAGAACTTTCCCTGTGCAACTGGCTCATGGAAAAAACCCAGCTCTCTCTGAGATGCTCCCTGCTCGCTCCTACCCCCTCCCTTGTTCCCATCTGCGCTGGCTGAGGAATGTCTTATCAGTACCTTCCCAGAGAAAAGGAAGATTAGCTTGGAGCCAGGGCTACCGTTAGTGAGGCTGAATATTCTAAGGGAAGCAGGGATGTATTAACCCCATCTGCAAGCTCTAAAAGGCATGCACTCATAGCTTAGTGTTTATAGCGCTTAAGACTGGCTATCTAAGCGCTATATAGGTGCCATGATGTTCCAAACACTCCAAAAACCTATTAGCTACATAGCTAGGGGCCCTCCCTGCCTGTCTATCAACAATGCTTAATTTGACCTATTTCATACTAGGCCTGCATATCCCTTGTAGCTCACTACTGCATAATGGAAGTGCTACAACAGACTACTGTCAGCATTTTTAGCACATACTTTGAATACACTATTGGCTTTCAGCGGCTAATGCTGTCATCTAAAGCCCTGATTGGCAAGGTTGCAATTTCGTGTATCACTACAGCGCCCTTCCTGGGCAGAGAGTTAGTTTTTCACGCTTTGTGGCTGCGCCATAATAGTTACTACTCTGAGACTACATACTTTCAACATTAATTTTAATTTCACCGTCTACCGCTTCACCAATTTTCTTTTTCCTCAGTCTTATGAAAATGGCAGAATCATATTTTTTCTCATAACTTAAGTTATGTACATCACACAAATTGTGTTTTTACATGGTCCCAACTGGCTTTGTATCCCCTTTAAAATGAGCCTGGGGTGAGCTCATGGAAACACACAATGCTCTTTTTATTTAGAAAAATGTGTTCAATTTTAAACATATGGCAATGCATTATATGAGAGGTAGTTTCACATTCAGACCACCACATGCATTTTCATTTCCTCCAAACCACATGGCTGGGACATCTGGCTTTTCAGCCCAAGTGATTCTGCCCTCCCCTCCTGAGCATCAAAAGATCTTTGCTCGCAGCTAATGCACAATTAATGGGGGCCTTGACCTTAAAGGTCATTTCCGTTGGTCATGTTATCTTTATCACTGTATTTTAAATCTCTCTCTCTGTATTTTTTACAATTGAACTGAAAACCAGACCTGTTTCCTTAGTGGGCCCAGCCCCATAGGTCTTGGGGTCGAAGTTTCAGCTCAAAGAGAAAAACAAGTTACAGTTCACAAGTCTGAAAGAATAGCATTTTAAATTGACAATGTGGGGACACGTGACCTTTTGTATTGCATCTGGGCCTGCTGGCAAGAAATAACCTCTTTCTTTAGATAACGCTTGAACAGAAATAAGTTCCCTCTGGATATTAGTCACACAGATAGGCCATAGTTACAAAAGAAATCAGTGTTCACTTTTACACAAAACGAACATAGGCCTTTCCTATAAATGTTGTCATTTATGTGCTGAAATTAAGTCTCTTTATTCCTGGAAATGCAGTCTGCCATTCGACTTTATTTCTTAAATGCAAGGCATCCTTCCTCCTTCCAAATGCCCAGTGTTTAAAATGTATATTTTCTTTCCATGTACACTGTTGCAGTTTTTAATCTGTCAAAATGGGCATTTTCCCTTTTTTACACAAAGTCAGCATCTTCAATTCCTCATCTCTTTTTGGAATCCATTGCACAGTGTTAGGAATATTACAGTTCTGAGTCACACTCTTCTTCAGCTGAGTGCTTGCACATTCTAACAAAATGGAGGGAGGCCCACTCTTGCTCATTCAGTAGGCCTCATGTTGGAAAAGAAGTGCTTTGGACTGGGCTGCATAGTCCAATGAGTGTTGCACAAGCCAGCTTTGCTCTCCTCATATGGCCTGGCATAGCCTCTCTATCTTGCACATTCTGGGGCTGTCTTTTTACCCCACAGGCCTCCTCGTCTTGTTATTTAATTAACCTATATTGGTCTTGTCTCGTCCGTAAGCAATTGGCTTTGAAGGCTGCAGTGCTGACTTCATAGAGGCATTTGAGAGAGTCACAGAAGCAGTCTTTGAAGTCAGTTTGGCCAAGCACTGCTACCACATAATGCCAAGAGACCATGTTGATGGCTTATTTAGCTTCAAGGTCTCCTCCAAACCCGTGTGTGACATGTTGATAGTGCCTAGCACGTGCCTGATGTTACTCAACCCCTTTTTCCTCTAAATGAGTCTTTGTTTGGTCAGTGTGGATCAGAGTTTTAGTGACTTATGTGCATTACCGGGGCCAGGCTGTCCTCGCCCAGTCTCCCCCAGCATCCCTTAACCAGCACTTGACCTCGGGCACCCTTCTCTGACAAACCTAAATCTGATCCCCCCTCCTCACACTGGCTGACCCTTACCCTTTTTTATCTGCCACTTGTCCGCTCGGGCTCCCGTCAGCACTTGCCCTGCCTCTGGGACCCCATCCTTCCTGCACTTCTCCCGTCCCCCTCTCCCTTATTCGAACCCTTCCCCCTACCCTGCCCCCTCCCCCTGCACTTACTGTCACAGTACTTACATGTCCGAATGTCACAAGGCCTAGCAGGACCATTTATTGTTGTTTCTCCCTTGCCCCTCCTCCCCCGCTGATTGTCTTTTGGTGCCTGGAAACACTTGTGTATAGGCACCATCCAAATGCTCAATAAAATTAAAAAAAACACAAAAACTGTCTTGATTTGTGTTGTTTAGATTTATCTTAGAATGTTTTAATTGACATTGATCAGCGAGATGTGGCCGTAATGACAGCAGTGTAGGGGATCCCAGCCTGGATTTGCGAGCAGCATCACTTGTGAGGTATTCATTGTCAGAGGGAATTGTTGATAAGCAATTGTTTTGTTATAGACTCGTATCACACTTGGATTTGAGTCAATTTTATTCAACTATTACTTCTTTTTAGGAGTTAATCCATAGTGTTAAGTTCCTGTATTTTGCTTTCAGGGTTCCACACATTCTGATTTATTTTTTGTGTTGTTTTCCAAATAAACATTCTTTTTTTATTTGTGTTTTTTGGAGTGCAACCAATTAAAATAAGGATGTTGGTCTTACTGGCTCTCAATGAAAGAAGAGATTATATGAATCGAGAGGCAGAGCTCGTGAATTCACTTCACAAGAAAATTTAAAAAGCGAGAAACCTGTGTGTTTTGGAGTATTATACCTGGACCAAAGATAGTCAAAGACAACTGGTAGTCAGAGGTAACTCCTATTTCTTTGGATTCGGGGGTCTGTTTTTGGTATGAACTCCGCTCCTAGGTTTGTTAAGATCACAATCCCCTTTTGATACTGGGATCAGACTGTGGTCTGATGTAGGGATCTCCCTGATCCGTATTTGTCTATTCAGGTTGCAAAAGAAGCCGACCGGTTTCAGTGCACCCTGAAAGGTTGATTGTCACCACTTTCTTCAGGGCTAGGGACACGCACCGTTTAGCAATTTCCTTGTAAACCTCCCAAGTTATGAACGCGCAAACGTTGTCCCACAGCCAGCATTGTGGGTCGACGTTTGTGCGTTCATTACTTCGGAGGTTTACAAGGAAATTGCTAACAGTGCGGATTCGGGACATTGTACCCGCTCGAATCAGGACCCTGATAGATGGGAGTTTTTTTCAGCTCTGTTGGGGCGACCTCCTATTCCTCCTATTCCTGAATACTAGAGATTCCGCCAAATAAGAAGAAGGGCACACTAAATCCCTTTACAAATTGAAGGCATTGGCCAGGCTGGGTGGGTTCTTGGAGGAGAAAGAACAGTGACTGGAGCAAAAGCTATGATGTGATATGATATGGCAATTATAACGTGGCTATACACAAGTGTTTCGCAAAAGCTGGAAGGAGGAGGTTGGTGAGAGCGGGAGGAAGGAGGGCACATGGAGCTGGAGAGAGGTGTAGAAGAAGAAAGGAGAGGAGGAACTGGAAGGATAGAGGGGCTTTTCCAGCAACCCCGTAATGAGTCCCATTGTGTGTCTCTTAGGAGCCGGTTCCACAGCCAACTGCAAACAATATCTATTGAGGGTGGTTGTACCTCAATTTCTGAAATTCATATATCATCTATAGATGCAAATATAACACTTCGGCAAGTCAAAAGGTACAAAAACTACATTCTGTGCCTATACACAAGTGTTTCCAGGCGCCAAAAGACAAAAAGGAGTGTTGGGGGGAAATAGGGGAGAAACAACAATGATCGGTCCTACTAGGTCATGTGACATTCGGACCATGCAAGAGGGGAAGAAAGCACTGGTGAAGATTGGTAAGAGTATGTAGGTGAAGATACAAGCTATACTGGAGGATGCAGTGAGAAATCAACAGAGCATAGTTGAGGTTGTAGTGGAAGGAGCAACTGATCAAGGAGGGGTTTCAGGAGAATCGAAGGAAGATTTCGAACCATGTCAGGAGATTAGGGGTAATGTTAAGAGTTTCTTGTTGGAAGTCAAAGAATCACCCGAGGAGGTTATAGAAAAACAGAAAGAAATTAAACGTTTTGTGGAGGAGGTGGTAGGATAAGAGCTACAGAGAGTACAGAAGAGATCAAACAGCTGGAGGAGGAGTGTTACAAGGAGGAGAAAGGAGGACAAATCAAGGAGAATGTAGATGAGATTAATCAGGAGGTGGGACTGGCAGAAATATTGAGGAAGTTGTATAGAGCAGGGACACAAGGGGGAGGGGGGTAGAGGAGATACTTAGGATGCTACAGAGTAGAGAGAGAACGTTGAAGAAGATATCCCAGAGAGAAAAGAGGAGATAATGAAATAGGAGGCAATGTGGGGTCTTGAGGAGGAGCGGGAGAGCCCTGCTTGTTCTGAGGAGGAGGTGGGTGAAGAGCTGGAGGAGGAAGTATCTAAAGGGGTCCGATATTGATAGATGGTAGCGGGATTAGTGGAATAGAAGATCAGAAGGGTGAAGGAGTTGGAGAGGGAGGACTTAAGGAGGTTGGAGATAGAAGAAACCCAGACCCATGGGTGGTAGAATTGAACAATGATCAAATATCCAAAATAGAGGATGGGAGAAAGTGTGAGACCATGCACCATGGCAATAAAAAAATGTCTTACAGAAATTCCAGTAACCTAGTCAACATGAGGAATTATCGTAGGGTCTGACTGACACCAGGCAGTCTTTAGAGGCCATAGGAGCAATGTGCCAAAGGTGAAGTGGCGAGGATAGATCCTACTGCATAGAGGCAATTGGGAAGGTAGGAGCTAATGATAGTCTGGGAACACAGGGAGCTAATCTAGGATCCCCTGTAAGCTGTCAACCCAACCTCTCCATGAAACACTGCAATGTTTCTTTAAAGCAGCCCAGAAACAGGTACGTTTGCACTTTCAAAGAACCGGGTTCAGGCACCTTTGAAACCCGCACTGGGAAGACTGCTCAAGATACTGACACGAGATGAGGCTCTCACTCAGGGAGACAGAAAACTCCAAGGGGGAATCACATAAAGAACTTTGTTTGAAATACTTTTTTATTGCCTTTTTCCAACTCTGCTTATTACTTGGCCCACCTGTGATGCTGTAAATGCATCGGAGGGACAGGGCCTCCGTATCCTTGTCCTTTAATGCTTTTTATCGTGTGTTCTGTCGTGTTTTCCGCGCAGAAGTTCATGTGGGACTCCTGGCGGTGCAGCTCTCTTTCTTTTGGTTTGGTGATCGGACCTGTGGGATACCCTTATGGCACCCCTGGGTGGGGGTACAACCCTGTCCCCCTAGTGTATGTTTTTGGGCACCTGTGGATGGCCCGCAGAGCAGGGTATGGGCTGGTGGCAGCTCCATGCTGAAATTGACAGGTGCGCGGAGTATCCATTTTGGGATACCCCGGCCCTGCTATTGGAATCAGTTGATTCTTGATGAAAAACAAGATGGCCCGGTGGCCTCTTGCTTTCTATTACCCATTACCTTGTTTTCCCAAAGTCCTGGGAAGCCCTGACTCTGTCCCTTCCCCCTGACTGGCTGTTGGGTGGAAATGCCATATATAGTGTTGTTGTGAAGGCCCGGCCAGACTAGCTGGAGCCTTCCCGGTGATGTATGTTGTGGGTACCTCCTGTGGGTGGGACCTGGGTGAATAGAGTGTGTGACGAATATGCATTCTGTGTTGTGGGTGTCTAGTATCTGGTGGTTGACACAATGACTGAGACAACCCTGCCCGAAACCGGTATATGATATGATATGGCATTTGTAACGTGCCTATACACAGGTGTTTCAAGGCGCGACGAGGCAGGGAGGGGGGAACAAGGGGAAGACAGACAACGATCCTACTAGGCCAGATATCATTCAGACCGTGCAAGTGCAGGGGTAGGTGAAGGGAAAAGTGCAAGGGGAAGGGGAGGGGGAAGTGCACTACAAGTAAGTAGAATAAAAAAAAAATATATATATATATATAAAATAAATAAATAAATAGGGCCAGCTGGTGGCAAGTGCAAGGTAAGTGCAGACAAGTGCTGGGAAGGGGGGGCTGTAGGGATACAGAGACAGTCCCGCAGTGCAGGGGTTGCCAGGGAGGCAGTGCAAGTGGAGAGTGGCTGGGCACAGGACTGAGGTCGGTGAGAGTGGGCCAGTTGCAGATTCAGTGCAATTTCAATGAAGAATTTAGCAGGGGAGAGGGACAGAGAAAGCAGAAGCAAAGAGGAAGGTTCTGAGGTGCTTCCGGAACCGGAGATGGTTCTCCTCAAATTTCAGGGAGGCAGGAAGGCTGTTCCAGAAGGAGGCCCCTGCCGTGGAGAGAGATCTACCCCAAGCTCGTTGCTTTGAGAAGCGGCTGACCCTGAGGGAGTTGGAGACAGATGAGCGAAAGGCTCGGGAAGGAAGATATTTAGGAAGATAGAGTTGAAGGTATTTAGGCCCCAGGCCCCAGAAGGCCTTGTGGACAATGCAGAGGGTTTTGAACTTAATCCTCGCAGCCACTGGGAGCCAATGTAGAGATTTCAGTCCTGGTGAGATACGGTCCCTGGGCTTGAGGCCAAGGACAAGTCTCGCAGTTCTGTTCTGGATGAGTTGCAGAGGGTGGAGAGTGGAGGCAGCAGGTTAAAATGGAGGTTGTTACAGTAGTCCAGCTTCGAGAGAACCAGGGCTCGGGAGACAGTGAGCTTCTGGGGGAAGTTGAGGAAGGGAAGAATACCTCTGAGGAGGTCCAGCTGGTAGTGTGACTTCTTAGAGACGCCAGATATGTGAGGAGAGAAGGAGAGTGTGGAGTTGAAGATGACCCTGAGGTTTTTTGCCTTGCAGGTAGGAGCAGGAAGAGGGCCAAGAGAGGCCGGCCAGAGAGCTGCAGGGAAGGAGGGAGTGGGTGTGCCGATGAGTAGAATCTCAGTCTTACTGGCATTAAGGCAGAGGTCATTGGCGGCACACCATTCCTGGATAGCAGACAGACAGTCAGAGATGAGGGAAGGAGAGGAGGAGGCCGAGGGTAGCCTGAAAATGAGCTGGGTATCGTCCACATAGCACTGAAAGTTGGGGCAGAGGGCGGCGATGCAGTGGGCAAGGAGTGCCAGATACTGGTTGAAAAGCCAGGGAGAGAGATTAGATCCCTGGGGAACACCACAGGTGGAGAAGAAGACGTCAGAGAGGAAGGACCCAAGTTGGACCTGGGAGGGTCGATTGGAAAGGAAAGAAGTCAGCCACGCCAGAGCCTGACCAGTGATACCCAGGTTCTCACGGAGACGGTTGAGCAGGATGGCATGGTTTACAGTGTCAAAGGCAGACGAGAGATCGAGCAGAATGAGAACACAAGGGGTGTTAGAGTCGAGGTATGAATGCAGCTTGGAGTGTTGAATGGCTCGGTACTTGACCCAATACACATAACTTGTTGTGAGTGTCTGGAGAGAAGTGAATGGCCTGAATACCTCGTGTGGCTGATTGGCTGCCTGCCTGCATGAATGCCCGTAGTCGTGATTGGATGCTTGAGTGTGACCCAGCGGAATGAATGGGAGATCAACAGTATATCTGGGGACCTCTCACTGCTAGGAATCGTTTTCAGAAGCTGAAGTCCACTACGACGAGTAACTGGATTAACTGATGCTTGACCTTGAAGCCCTGCTGGACGAGAAGAAGTGCTGTTGCTCTCCTTCACAATCTGAAAGCTGCTGTGCCTCCAAGGACTGACCCAGAGAGGACCTGGTAAGGCGCCCTCTTCCTGAGCTACGAGGGACCATCGTGCACAGCTGATCTTTGCCAACGCAGCAGTCCCCGTACAGACTTTCGACAGGCTGCCGATCCGATACGGGGACTGCTGCGGAACTCCAAGGAGAAGCACTCGGACTGTTGTCCGCCACTGTCGACGACCGCCGTCGCCGTCCGGAGTCGCCGTGCTCCCGTTTGCCTAAGAACTTCCATTGATCATCGGATGCTCTCGTATGCATCTCCATCCGCTTGTCTTCTCTGGAGAAGGCCCGACCGTCGACGCGCCGAGGAGCATCCACCGGTGGGTTTCCCGCCACCTAAAGACCACAGAGACGCCGACGACTCGACGCCCTTGCTGGGCCACAGTTTTTCATCATCTCTTTGCGGTCCAGAACTATTGTCACCGAGGTGCCCCGCACGCCTCTTCCTTGCAGGACGCCGACGCTCTGTCATCGACGAGCACCGCTAGGAACAAAGCTGTCACTTCCCTGCCGTAGTTCACGCTGTTCACCGTCGGACGTTCGACGACCCGTGACTTCCGCTTTAAAGGGAGGTCAATCAAGAAGGGCCGTCGATTCCCCGACACCGAACGCCAAGTTCCCCGACACCTCTCGACGATCCGTGGCTCCCACCTGAAAGGGAGGCACTCAAGAAGGATCGGTCGGTGCATCGTCGGAAAACTCTACTTCACCAAGTACATTGGGGGGGTTAAAACCTTAATAGGAAGAAGTGAAACTATTGAACATATGGACTGGGCTTGTGCGATATATCTTTATTTACAGGTTGCCCAGGTGGGGGATCTCCACACAGAACTGTGCCTAGTGGTAGGGGTCAGTATTTCGCCTATTTTTTCAACCCCCTTGCTTTCCTTCCTATCTCTATTGCTGGTTTACTCGTTATTGATCTGTGTGACATTTTAACCGTACAGTTGATGCACTTTAATGAGATTCAATAACATTAGTGGTACCACTTTAGAATTGTATATATTTATCATTATTGACTTCCGAGTACAAAGTGCGTTATTGTGATCGTGTACATACCTTTGAATATTAATTATATAAAGACTGTGTTTTCAGTAATACAGTGTGTGGACATTCCTTTGTGGGGGTTCGGGGACTACACTGTACTTAAGAACCAGCACGCATCACTTCCTGAGAAGCTAGGCCTTGATTGCTCGTCCATTGCTACCGTAATAGAGAATCTTGGCTGGGGTCTTCTGTGCCTCTCCTCTACCATATAGAGAGCGGAAGTACAGACACCCCCTACCAGTCTTTACACCACCATGTACACAACACCCAAATAAAACCTTATTATGTCTTACCTTTGAGTTTGGATTGTCTGTTGATTGCTGGTGGCCATCCTGACAACTAGTAGACATGATGAATTAGACAACATTGGAAAGAACCAGGCTGAAGCTATGAGAAATTGCCATCTGGCAAGGGTAAAAAGGCCTGGCTTTTTTGATTTTTTACTAACAAATAGAATGATAGGGTAATTCTGTCTCAAAAAGGGGTAATCTGACAACCATATTTCCCCTTTCCGTCAACTCCATTTCAAAAGCATAGTGCACTTGTGCCCTGTTGCATCATTAGTCTGATCTTCAGCACCCACTCTACTCATGGCACAGAGCAGGGTCAAAGGTCACGAGATGCCCACTTGAAAGCTGCTGAGACAGCCAAGACCCTTCGACGCAGAGGCGGCATTTAAGATAAGCCCCACTACCCCCAAATCTATAATGATCATAAGTCACCCATACTGGTGGCAGAGTAAACGCTCATAAAAGCTATGCATAGTGCATGGTGCTACTTATGACCAAAACCGCCACATTCCATGCAATATTGCACATGTATCTGCTCCTGTGAGCCAGCTCCACTATGGAAGGTGATGTGTTTACTGGTCAGATATGTGTAGGCCATCGAATGGCAGGAGGAGAACCTGGAAGACTGGGCCTTTTTTTTAAAATCTCTTTGTGACGGTAGGTAACACCCTCCACGTGAGACAGCCACACAGCAGTCACCTCTCCTGCTCCCAGCCATCAAGAGAGCACAACCATTCAAAAGGAGTAGCCTCACACCATGGTGCTGCATCTCTAAAGGTCTTTGTTCTCAAGGAGAAGGGAAGGCGGTGTGATCATGATAGACAGGAGGGCTCTGGTCAATGGGAGAAGGTTTCCACCATTTTGATTCTCAATTTCTTGCTCTCTCTTTCCTGCCCCCTCTGCTTCCTCTGGATCAAAGCAGTTTGAGTGTAACATCAAAAGGGCAAAGTGAACTCCGTCTCGGTGTAGAGGAGGTCCCAGACATGGCCTACACCCCGACCCCACAGTATGAGATACAAGGAACATACTCGCCAAAGTATGTGACGTACGAGGAGCAATTAAACCAACAGAGAGCTATACTGGGCCTATGCCCGGTGCCCATCAGAAGAGCAATATCTGTTGAAGTGCCTATAACTAGACAGCCATGGGCAGCTCAGTACCCACTGAGACTACCGTACCAGCAGCTGACACGAAATGAAGACTACTTACAGTCTGTCCCCGAAGAGACCCAAAGAGCCCTAATGGAAGGTAAATGGTGATGACATAAGAGCCTGGACAGACGTACAACGACGAATGAAAGTTGACACACAAGGGCGAAACACTAAGAATAACGATGTGATGAATGTATAAGAAGAAAGATGCTAATATAAAGAAATGTAACCATGAAGTGAGATGAACACATGTAAACTGACTGAAATGCCTGTAAATAGGCTTGAAACGCAAGAAGCTAAGAAAACAATACTGCTTGCAATGCTTAGTAGAAGAATAGAGCGGCAAGCACCAACTATATATCTACCTCAATGATGCACGCTATACAAGTGCAACTCCATTTTGTGAAAGCAAAACTAAGCCCTGGCTGCAAGGGGCCAGCAAGGCCGAGATTCATATACCAGCTAAAACCAGAAGGGAAGAGCGGAATCGAAACTCAGTAAGAAGTAGCTCATGCCTGGGAATTCGAGGTCAAATCCAGAAGGGAGGAGAGCAGCAACTCTGAATAATCGAAACTTCAGAGCATGACTGCCAGACAGTGAAGGTCGAGATAAAGAGGCCCCAGGCAGGTGGCGAGGCTGAACAAAGAATCAAATATACGAAAAGAAGGAGAATAAAGCAGATCCACGGTGAACAGACACGAGACCAGCCAAGCACAGAGGTGCACCAACGTCTGATGTCACCCAGAACCCAAGGATGCCATACATTTCCTTGATAAGAAACTACAGTTTTGAGGACATCCTCAGCTAACTAATTGACATATAGCCCTAAAGGTACTGATTGATGGAAGGGAGGCAAGGTGAATCTTGGGGCCCTCCGCACCTGGGTGTCCATTCTGCATGCTGCTAATTAAAGTGGAGATTTATGCCTAGGGGTGTAACCCACCCAAACACAATGGACCAAATAATCTAGGGTCCTATAGTTTGTAGAGCCAATCAGACGTCATAGTTGTAGTGACATCTATTACGAGTGAAGAAGAGGGATGGACGTAGACGCCCACCCGATACGAGTTATCCAATCCTCACTCTCTGTTACCATATAAAGACATAGCACCTATACTTAAGTTACCTTTTCCAACCAATAAAATTACATGTCAAACTTATGAGTTTTACACGTCAATGATGACGCGAATTTGCTATAAATATTACTGTCTGCATGAAGAATTGGGGAGTTGGAGCGAGACAGGTGATCGCGACTCTGTTGATTACCATTTGTTTCCCTGTTTTTTGTACTTGTCATTAAACGGACTTCCCTTTGCCAAACTATTGAGTTTTCCTTATTGAATGTGTCGGAGTAAGAGAATCCTGCACCCCAACCTCCTCAAGGTGCAGCTATCTGTCTTAACAGATACTAGAGGGTGAGCTCTGACCTATCGGCCCGTCAGAGGATGCACCGCCCTCCTGTACACTTGGTAGCGTGAGGATGGTTTGACCATTGATTATAGATTAATTATTACTAAGACACCCATAGACCGATGGCACGACCGATGGCACGAACGGATAATGATAGTGTAAATCCATAACATCTGGACTGGGCCTGAAGGAACATGCCTTTCAAAGCATAAGCCTTCTCGTTCCCACGGGCAGTGGATCGGACGAAAAGACCGCAAGAGGCGAGAAAAAGGAGGGGCAATGATCCGAAGTTCCAGAGAGGAAAAGATGCGAGCGGTGAGTGAAACAATAAACTCATTACTTTGGAAAATGTCTTGTAGGCATTAGACCAAGTAAAGGAAGGTAACGGAGGGTGACAGAGAAAAATAAAAAATAGTCAGAAGTAGAGAAGACTGTATATATATATATAAGGGGTTAATGACTCGAGTATTATAGATAAAAAGTGGTTACCGGGAGGACACCCGAGACAAAAAAGTGGTTACCGGGAGGACACCCGAGAGGAAAAAGTAGATTACCGGGAGGGCACCCGAGAGAAAAATGTAAGAGGATTTGCCTTGTTCCTGCGCTTTAATACAGGGGCCAGAAGAAACGTGAACTCAGAGCCCACATAATGGGGGACGATTAGACTACGGTGACGATTAAAGACGGCCCTAAAGGGGTTTGTTTAAACCGCATGTTGGGGTATTGATTAGAAGGCAGGTGTATGTGTGTCCAGCTGGTGTCCGTCTAGGCTGTCATATGTCTGTCATGCGTGTCCTGTTATACGTCAAATGTAAAGAACTGTATCATTGATTGTTTGAAATTAAGTTTGGGCCTTACGCGATTCTGTAACTAAGAGGAAATCGCCAATGGATTGATGTTCTTGAGTAAATTGATGATATAGAATTTTGGCGGGAAAGATTGGATTGGAGCTTGCGAATTTGGTGCTCGCTCATACTGTTGGACGTGTGAAAATCGCATAAAATATTGTTGGTAACGAAAGTTGAGAATGGAGGAGGTTACCCCACTTACCCAATTGTGCAAGCAATTGCCCAAACACGCACCCAAGCTTAAGAAGTATAGTACGGAGTGGTTTAAGGGTACCAACCACAAAATGTTTATGCAGTGGCCACAGAACGGGTCTTTATATAAAGCCGTCTTACAACATATGACGACTTATCTGCATGCAACATATACAGGTAAAAAACTAGAGAAACGTCTTGCTGCTCTAGAACTGTGGAAAATGTTCAAACAGCCAAAGGAGGAAGAGCCTCCTGCAGACTGGATATTAAATGTATGCACAGAGGGGGGTGAGACGCCTACCGTGCCACCAGCCCTGCCTGAGCAAGAGATCGAGGGAAGTAAGTCAGAGGGACTCTACCCATTAAGAGAGCTTAAGGCAGCCACGGGGTATAGCAACCCCGCATATGAGTCACCTACGTATAGTAGTGATGAAATCAAGGAGAAGGAGCAGGAAATTAATCTTACCTCCGTAGTCCCGAGGGACAAGGAGAGACGCGATAATGAAAGAAAGGACCAGGCACAGATTGGTGCACCTCTCGATAAAGAGAAAGAAGGAAAGAAGTGGAAAGGAAGTGAAGACAGAGTGGATGAGATAGCATTCGCAAAAGACGAAAGGATGGGAGGACAGATATTGTTGAAACTAGATGGTAAAGCAAGTGATGATGTGAGACTGAGAGAGAGGTCGGATGAGACACAGAGAAAGGAGAAGGAAAGGGAATTAAGGGATGAAAGAATAAGAAGGAAGGATAGGCTAAGGTGAGAACAGCTATATCGCGAAGAGCAAGGAAAGCCACTCAGTCACAAACAGAGTGTAGCCTATAACCAGTACAGGCAGAACCTGGAAAAACTGTAAGGAGAACAGAGAACACATGAAAAAAGGGTAAAGAGACGAGAAGATGAGGAAGCTCAAAATGAAATGAAGAATGAAAGGACGAGGGAAGAAGAAAAGGTCAGAGAAGAGGCAAGGAAGCACAGAGAATCTAATGAGGACATTGAGCGTAAGCATAGACAGATGGCACGCGATCTCGAATATTTAGAGCGAGAAGTTAAGAAACCCAATCCTGTTGTAGAATGGGAAAATATTGAAGAATTCTTTCCTGCGTGCGACTAAGTACCAGGTTCGAGTGGGGCGAATATCGAAGATGACTTTGACACCAGAAGCATCGGGGAAATGATCGATAAAATATATGATGAAATGGGGTTGGAGCAGATGTCCGACGGGGAAAGGGAAGACGAGCACTTGGAGAGCACTCAGTTATATGATACAGAGGAGGTCACCCGAAGTAGTGGAAGCGGGAGATTGTCCCTGTACAGGGTAGAAATTAGTAAGAACAATGAAGATGCAAGGAGTTGCGTGGGTTCGGAGCAATCAATGTCCAACTCTGGTGGGGAGACAGAGGACGAGGCATGCGAAGAAAGGAGATGGCGCGAGAAGCGTCTCCCAAGGGACAAAGGGGTACGATGGTCAGATGCCAGTGAGTCTGCATCTAGGGCATCAGAGTATGTCACACAGCCTGGCCGACATGAAGGAGCACCCCACGGTCTGAGGGGGGTGTTAGCACATGCCTACGTAGACAGATTGAGGACATTGCCAGGTAGACCGCGATGCGGGAATGATACTCCAGCGATAGACAGGAGAGCCATGGGGAAAGAGAAGGAGACTGCACATTCCAATTTCTGCTACTAGAAAAAGGGGGAGCAAGACCACAATATATTCCATGGCCACACATGGACAGACAAAACCTGAAAGAAACACAAGCTTCCAATGTTGACATCGGGAGCCGGGACGTGGATACACGAGTTAGAGAAAATGACAGGGGGTATCACGTTACCTATAGGGGACATTAAGGGTCTCCTGATCGCAATACTTGGTGAGAGAGCAGACGATGTATGAAAACGGGCTGGGTACCCTGGTGTAACCATAATTAACACTACCCATGATGGAGCGCCATTTAATAATTGTAGAGCGGCGGTGTGGAAAGCGCTACGAGTATTGTACCCAGACACTTCCGATATGGGAGCTATAATGACTCGGAAAATGAAAGAGTCAGAGGATCCGTTGATTTATATCCAGAACTTTCAAGATGCATGGGTGCTCGAAACACATGAATCTTGGACGAAATCTATCCCTGTATTCTACCATATATTGTGCCAAGGGTTGCCTGAACCGGTACAGAAACAGCTCAAGAAATTGGTAGGAGTAGAAGCTAAACCTTGGGCCGAAATACAGTTGACGATTGCACATTACTTTAGATTGTTGCAAGAAAATAATCGAAAAAAAGGAGGCAACTTGTAAGGGCGAGGAAGCAAAGCTGGTGCAAAAAAAACTCTCAAAGTATGCTCTCGAAGGAGCTATGCTGACGAGTCCAGCAGAATCGAACTTACAGCAGGCGACTAACTCGCCGCAGAACAATCAGGGGAATGCGGAATTTTACCCGATGGGTAGGGGATTCAGAGGAAGAGGATGGCAGAGTAATCAGGGAGGGTTTCAAGGTAATCAGGGAGGTTTCCAGAATAATCAAGGAGGATTCCAAAGCGGGCAGATGGGTAATCCAGATATGTCATATGGACAGATAGCCCGACCACCACCAGTTTGTTGGCTGTGTGGTATGACAGGGCATGTGGCACGCGCGTGCAGAAGCCAAGGCGCGTGGCAAAATGGTCAAGGAATGGGAACAGGCATGGTGAACCAGCCTGCCTTCCCGCAACAGGGCAGTGCACAGAATCACACAGTGCAGCAGCAAGGTGCGCAGCAAGGGGTTCAACCCTCGAACATGGGGAACTTGCCACAGGGGCAATCTCAACAGGCACTGCCGCAAATATCACAGGGAACAAACCCCGGAGAAGGAATCAACCCTTGAGATGGAGGAAATCCACAAGTATACAGTGGACCGAATTTATACATGAAATAGGACAGCTTGCTGGGAACCCTGATGTGTTCTAGCCTATCAGTGACACCAGACCCTAACAGGGAACCAAGGGTAAATGTCGTCATAGGGGGGAAAGAATATTCCTACTTAGTTGACACGGGTGCAACACGCTTGTGCATACGAGAAGGCAAATTTTCAGGCACATTTTCCTTGTCCGGCCAGGCCATAGATACTCAGAGTTTTACTTCAGCTCACAGCAGAGTTCCCTTTATGGATAATCTCCCAGTCTCTGTAGGAGAGTGTGAAATGAATGTACCATTATTATATTCACGTCAGACCCCAGTAAACATTTTGGGTTGAGACTTAATGACAAAGTTGAATATGACTATCTCGTTCACAGACGAGGGCATAGTATGCTCCACTCCAGGTATGCATTATTCAAACGTGTGCAAAATGATCAGAGCATACTCGGGACGCATAGCCATGAGAGCTGCACCATTAGAACCAGAGGTCTTCGCATATGGCGTGCGTGTGCTTATGGCGGGATTGCCAGGCCTCACAGATAGAACTATAAGAACCTCTGATGAGTTCCTATTCAGGCCAAGAATACCTATGCATGAAGAAGAGGGACAAGTATTTCCCTTGACGATACATATTGCTGCAGAATGAGGGAAAATAGCAATGGTTGAAGGGTTCGACGACAAAGGCAGACAATGGTGTGCAATTATCGCCATTGAAGAAGGATATCGAGTGACAGATGTCACCGATGACGATCTGTTCGAAGAACACCCTGACTTAGAAGAGACGAGGGTGGAAGTAAGTCTCATTTTCTGGGTGAAAATGATCAAACAAGAAGTGCCACAGAGAATGAGGTAAGCATTGATCCGTCACGCATACTTTGATGACGATATGGCCCAGGTGCCTGTCTCAGTATGGACTACAGGACCCTATGATGTAGGCCTCCTGAGAGGGGGGGGGAGAAGTAAAAATTACACTAAAATCAGGAGCAATTTTACCAAGGGCACGACAATATCCCATGTCCAGAGAAGCGGATGAAGGGATCACAAAGACAATTTCCGCCACGATGGATCAGGGAATCCTAGTGAAGTCAGAATCACCCTGCAATACAGTAATTTACCCCATCAAGAAATCAAAGGGGGGGTCATGGCGTTTAATCCAAGATTTAACAGCATTAAATGATATTGTTGAAGCTGAATTCCCTATAGTCCCTAATCCATCTACGATCTTGTGTAACATACCGACCGAGGCGAAATACTTCACGGTGATTGATTTGAAAAATGCTTTCTTCTCAATTCCGCTGCACCGTGACTCACAAGATTTGATGTCATTCACTTTCAGACAAATGCACCTAAAAGTACAAGGTTGCCGCAGGTGTATTACAAGTCCCCGTCCATTTTCAACAGAGTATTGCAAATGGGCCTAGGCAATATTGCAGTAGACAGTGTTGTTTTGCAGTATGTGGATGACATAAAATTGGAGGCTGTCCATGAAGGAGGCCAGGAGACAATAAGATTTATATGCATATGTTTGATATGTGATTAAAGGTTTTTTAGAAATCACCAAATGGAACATTTATTAGTATTGATAAATAAATAAATGTGGTGAACAGCTATTCCCTGTTCTGTTGGTCCAATATTAGATTTATTGTAACAAGAGGTGCTGTACATAGGCCAGCTAATCTCGCATGAAGGGAAAAAGGTCACCCCAGAAAGGGCTGAAGCTATCATGAACACGGCTAAGCCGCTCACAATAAAGAAAATGCAGAGCTTCCTAGGCCTGTGCAATTATGTTAGAGCATGGGTCTTTAAATACAGCTTGTATAATAAGCCCTTGCTCCAGGCCTTCAAGAAGGCCCGAGCGACAAAAGAAAAAATGGAATGGACTGAAGCAATGGAAGAGGGGTTCACAGAACTCAAGAGAGCAATTTGCGTGGCTCCAGTTCTCGGGATCCCTAATTATGCAGAGGAATTCTACCTGTTCTCGCACACGAATGGCAACGTTATGAAAGCAGTACTTGCTCAAAAAACCTTGTTGGGGTACAAGCCCCTGGCGTATTACAGTGGGAATCTGAACCCAGTGTTGAGAAGCCAGTTACCATGCGAACAAAGCTTAGCTGCCGCAGCGTTTGCCATAGAAAAGGTGACAACCATTGTAATGGGATGCTCCATGACGTTATACGTCGAGCACTCATTATTTGCCATATTGGAGAAACCAAAGGGTACATTGACATCTCAAAGGGCTTCTGCCTATGAAGTGATTATATCTAATCCATCGATCAAAATAGTTTCATGTAAAGCAGTGAACCCAGCCACGTTCATAACTGAACCAGTCACTGAAGGCGAGCCGATACATGACTGCGCACACTAAGAAGAATTCTATGATGAAATCCCCAGGGTGAAAGAAAATGCCCTGGCGGGTGGTGAGATCATTTTCATTGACGGTTCTTCAAGAATCGACCAAAAAGACCGACAAAGATATACAGGCATTGCCGTAATAAAACACATAGCAAACAGAGAATTTCAAGTACTCGTCAGTGCACGAATACCATCCCATATTTCAGCGCAGGCTGCAGAGCTATTGGCATTGATACTCGCCATTGAGAGTCACGCAAACCAGGAAGTAACGATGTACAGTGACTCCGCCTATGTGACGTCCACAGTGCACACAGGGCTTGCGCGCTGGAAAAGGAGGGGCTGCCTCCGAGCGGACGGCATGCCAGTGCAACACATAGCCTTATTGGACAGGCTGATAAAGGCACTGCAGCTCCCAGTGGGCATAGCGGTCGTGAAATGCGCCGCCCATACTCACAGGACAGATTTTGTGTCACTCAGAAACCATGCAGCAGACACAGAAACCAAGCATGTGGCATCCAAGAGTGAAACGATCATGGAAGTAGAAGTGGCACGCACTCATGAAAGAATGATGGTAGCTCGAGCCACACCAGAAGCCTATAGTAACATGGGGCAGACTCAACTGATGGAGCTTCAAGGGGAGGCATCACAGGACAAAAATAACCTGTGGAAGAGTAGAGGGTGTTCTTTAAACCCCCAGACGGGTTGTGGAGGCAAGACAGCACTGGTAAACCAGTAATGCCTGTAGTCCTACTAAAGATAGCACTGGAGCAATTACATTATCCTTTCCATATGACAAAAGAAAATCTAGCTGCAAAGCTTGCAGAAGACTGGTTCATACCGAATTTTGCAAAGCAGGTTGCATTCTTTATAGTGAACTGCATAGTCTGCCAGCAGTTCACTGCTGGGCGCACATTAAAAGTAGTGAGAGGAGTCATCCCCCGGCCAAATGGGCCTTTTCAGCACTTGCATGTCGATTACGTCGACATGATTGAAATGTGTAATGGGTACAGGTACTTAATTGTAGTGGTGTGTCCATTCTCTAGATGCATAGAAGCAGGTCCCTGTACACACCCAGACTCAACCTGTGCTGCCAGGTTCCTGGTGAGGGAAGTGTTCCGTAGATGGGGGGTGTGCGAGGTAATGATGTCAGATAACGGGGCTCACTTTGTTAATGCAGTATTTGAACAGATCAGCTTGCTGATTGGTATAAAGCACAAGTTCTCATCGGCGTATCATCCAGAGGGAAATGGCATATGCAAGAGGCTCAACGGCTTGTTAAAGGAAAGGATTGCCAAGTTGAAGTTTACTCTAAAGAAGGGATGGCTGAACTGTCTACCACTGGCATTGTATGGTCGTCGGAACCAACCAGGCTCCGACCATCATCTTACGCCGCACAAGATAGTCACAGGAAGGAGAATGAGGACCACCTTACCCCTCGAGATAGAGCTAGATGTGATGCCAAGCCAACCTGTGAGGTCCTGGGAACCGAATTATCAGAATATCTGAACTGCATGACATCAAGCCTTCTTATTGTTACAGACCAAGTACAGCGACGACGAAAATGGTGCAGCACAACACAAGTTCCAGCAGGAGGTGCTGAAACAGACACAGTTCAAGGTCTATGTGCGCCAATCATCTTCCATAGTGACACAGTGCTGGTGAAAAACCACACAAGCGAAAGGTGGGACGAGCCAAGATTCAACTGCCCGATCATCGTAGAGGATTGCACTCCCTCAGCATTCAAACTGCAGGGCAGGAGAGCATGGATATTCCTCAATGACATTAAACCCTATATCGGCAAGATCCCTCTAGTTGCACACCACCGCAAAGAAACTACAGAAAACGGGGAAGAACCTCAGCACGTGCAGATGAGAGCCATGATGAGGAAGAAGGACGCATGTGCAGAAAAAGCAAGACAAAGAACCCGTTTGCAAGTTGTGGCTTAAACTGGACAGTTCCTCTAAGCCAAAGGGGGATAAGGGCATAACGGACACACTATGCATCTCAGTTGTAGGGTGATGAAGACAATTGCGCATCCAAGCCACAACCCGTTTAATGACCCGAACTTTTGAAACACGCCACACATAAGCATTATTGGAAAGCAAGATTTTGATAAACTGAGAGCAAAGATCTTTTGTTCAAAGAGTACTAAACAGTGTCCTGCAGCAACCAACACCAAGACTTTGTTTTGCAAGAATTTATGGTATCTCCCGGCAGAAATCTCACATGGGATGTATTAACCTACTTTCAGTTAGCAGTAATTTCATATCTGTTACTCGTAGGGAGAGTCTCCAGTGTCACAGACTTTATACAAGATCCTGCTAACCAGAAAGTAATCTGGCAACTGCTGACTGTCATCACGGAAGCCTTCGCTGAGTTACTCGAACACAGTGATAAGGACCCAAATGCTTCCACCACAAGTGATCATCGATGAACTAACATACACGCTTTTCTTTCACATTATAGAGGAGTGCCCAGGACTCATCGGGAGAACCACGGATACACTAACATACATTAGACATCCAAGAAACAATGAATATCTGAACCAACTGTGGATCAAACTCAACTACGTGGTCGCAATCCACGCAGCAGGAAAGTGTAAAGATTGTTCACCTCAAAAGAAAGGACTGTGACACAGAACCCAGACAAGCAGGACAAATGTCTCTGTCACCCGAGGACAGCCGGCTGGCACATAATGTCCTGTTTCGTCTAGTCACTGACTTTCCAGAAATGGTGGGAAGGCCTGCAGAGGTTGACGTCATCACCTTCCTCAGAGATCCAGCTAACACTGCACACATGGCAACACTCCTCCATGGCATCATGCTCCAGGTGGAGCTGTCCAACTTTCAAAGAGAGTACCTAAGGAGATTGCAGTGAAATCCTTCCTCCGAGGGACAGATCAAGGAAACAGAGACACAGTTCTTCATCTTTCCGCCGAGGGACAGATCGAAGAAACAGAGACACAGTTCTTCATCTTTCTGCCGAGTGACAGATCGAGGAAACAGAGACACAGTTCTTCATCTTTCCGCCGAGTGACAGATCGAGGAAACAGAGAGGCAGTACTTATCTTTCCGCCGAGGGACAGATTGAGAAGAGCAGAGAAAAGAACTTCATCGTTTTGTTTTATTTTATTTTTTATTGTTATGTTTATTTTTATTCGTAATCTTGATTTAATTTTGAATGGTACTATTTCTCCATTTTACAATTTTTCCCATTTTTCCATTTGTTCCGCATTTAACCAGGTTCCAGCATGTCTTCCTGGCTAAAGCAAATTCGGGGGGTGGACTGGGAATTGACCTATTTTGAATAAAAATAATGAACGTGCCTAACCAAAGAGGTGTTATTCTAACCTTTTTCCATAGTCTAGCAAGGAACTGCATCCTGTAATCCAAGACAATCGACACCCGCAAGAGGGAGGACACTTACGAAGCACAAGACACTTATGTTACAGACTTTCTGAGAGACAATATTGGAGTGAGTGAAAAGTACACATCTTTATCAAGCTACTATGACTGAAATGGAGCCCAAAACAGTAACTTGATCCTCCCTCAAACAGAGAGGCGCCCAACTTCCCTGGAAGAAAATGCTGCAAATTGTCCTATCGAATGATAATGTGCACCTGTATAGTGATTATTATTGTTTTCCTGTCACTAACAATCAGAACTGCATTCTTTATTGGTGCACAAAGCGTTCCAATTTCAGTGCACCCACCAGATAATGTACACACGAATCCCACAAAAGCACCCAGACCCTATGTAGTCATCCCAGTTCCAAGAAGAGCTGATGGTAAAGTAAACAAACTGAAAATGAATGTAATTAGCAGTGGTACATACACACTTGAGGTAACAAATGAAGAGAAAAGCTGGAGACAGGGTCAGCACGGAATGAATGAAAACATAACACTAACTACTACACGCACCCACTCACTGAATGCACATGAACTAGGGCAAGTGTCAATGGCTGTAGATCCTCGAACAAGGACAAAAGAAAGCACAAGACTGCCTACCGAACAACCAGTCTCTGAAAATAATAAAGGCGACCGTAAAGAAGCAAGGAAAAGTCACACCGACGCATTTAGAGATGTAATTATAGCAGACTATAAAAGGACACTAAGCATCAAGAGAAACCCACATGAAGATAACAACGAACTGAACGATTACCTGGACAGCACAGCACATCTAGGAAAAAACATTTGGTGCCAACACATGAAAGAGGTCGGAAGAAAAAAAGCTGAAGGAGAATGCTACGTCTGTGGACTTCAACCGTACAGCATGGGAAAATCCAAGATCTTCATGGCTGTAGAAATTGACGTCCCGACAGCACACTGTTTGTCACACTTAGCAATGTGCAACACCAGAGGACAGTTCATGGGAAGAGATGCCTCACTGACATGGGCAACAGAGACAGCGTACCCCAATGAAGATGACTATATCCAAGACATTAACACAAGAAACAGAGCTCATACCAGGAATCACATGATTAGGTATGCAAAGCCAGAAGCACAAGGAGCAGGAACAAGATGGGAGATAAACCCAAGACTGAACGGTGAAGGAAAAACTCCAAAAGAAGCCCTTATTTGGAAAAATAGAGGCCAGATGCAGATTTGGGGAACAGTGCTTTCTCCAGACGGATGGGAAGCAGGACTAGTGCTATGCCGAGCCTGGATGGTCCTTGGAGCCTGCAAGGAAGCAATAGAAAACTCACAAAAACTGTGCAATCCTCTATGGCCAAAGTTGGTGAAGTTACTAACATGGGTCGAAGATAGAGGAGGACCCCTGCAGATAGTGCCACTGGATCCCAAAATGTGACTTTAGTATTGACAGCTTCCCAAAAACAGATGCTCACATGAGGAAGAGGAGGTCTGTGGAACTGGTATCCCGAATGAAGAGAGAGAGAATTACTTTTCTGCCAAATCAGAAGAAGCATTTTATGCAGTACCATATGAACACAGGCTGTTTAGTCTCACCTCAACAGTATTCACAACGCTGCTCCTGCCACACATCCAATTTGGAGTAAATACGAAATGGTTGCAGATAACCAGATGGGAGTTATTGCAGACCATCAACACCACTATAAAAAAGGATTCAACGCAATCAAAGAATAATTAAGAGCAATCCGATTGATGACCCTCTAGAACAGATATGTACTTGACCCTCCAGAACAGATATGTACTCGACATGATCACTGCGATAGATGGAGGTGTTTGCACAAAAATTGGAGAATCAGGTTGCACATTTATACCTTCGCATGACGAAGAAAATGGAACCTTAACAGTGGCCGTAAGTATGCTGACAAACCTACAGAACCGGATTATCAGTGAAACTGAGAAGTAGACGATGACAGCTGGTTTTGAACACTATTTTCATGGTTCCCACAATGATGGCATACATATTCAAGTTTCTGGGAGCCCTGTTATTGATGATACTACTAGGATTTTGTGTCATCAAGATAATCATAACACAGTGCCAGAAAACTGCGAAGAAAGCCATTGGGATGAAAATAATTGTCGATGTCGAACCAGGATGGAAGCCCAAAGACCTAACTGATGAAGAAATAAGAAACTTTGTGAAGGCCAGCAAATTTGCACCAGAAGGAACAACGTTTGCATTCACCAAAAAACGAAGAAGGTATGAAGGGAAATGGATATACTACAGCCCAAATGGGCAATGCCAGCTAATGACATGGAATAAAGACGAACACGTAAAAACAACAGGAAGACCCGGATCAAACAGGCTTTATAAACCACAGGTCGATGAAAGACAACATCCGAAGGGCCCTGGATCTCATTGAAATCGCCACTCGGGATTCCCAACAGCTAGCTCTATTGGCATTGGACGCAACTAAAGCGTTCGACAAGGTGGACTGGTCTTATCTGCGCCTCACTCTGGGGGCCTTTGGCTTCAGTCCGACCTTTCAGAAGATGATCCTGGCAAACTACCAGTCCCCCAGGACGAGGCTTAGAGTCAACGGCCACTTGTTGGACCCAATCTCCCTCACGTGCGGAACGAAGCATGGATATCCTCTATCCCCTCTGCTTTTCGCTTTGGCCATGGAGCCGCTGGCTCAACGAGTCCGGTAGAACCCCTGAATCAGTGGCCTGTGCACCGGCTCTGCGCAACGTAAAGTGGCCCTCTACGCGGATGATGTTTTGCTTACCATCACGAACATTGAGAGATCCATGAGCGAGGCCTTAACTGAAATCCACAACTTTGGGATGGTCTCGGGATTCGCGATTAACTATCAAAAGTCGGCGGCGATGGGAGTGGGCATGACGCCAGCTGAACGGGAGGACCTGGTGAAGAGAGGTCCGTTTCAATGGAGCATCAAATCTATCCCCTACTTGGGGGTTCATATCCCCGCAGACCCAACGGAAGTTTACCGAGCTAACTTCCCGCCACTCTTCGAGGAACTAGAAAAGGATCTGACCCGCTGGCAACCCCAAGAGATCTCCCTCCTAGGCCGGATCACGGCGTGCCAAATGAACTTACTCCCGCGCTTCCTCTATGCCTGTGCCGCCCTCCCGATCACCATTCCGCTTCCCCCCTTGCAGCAGCTCCAAAGGAAGATGGTGGACTTCATCTGGAAAGGGAAGAAACTGTGCATCCCGCGGAGAACAATGATAGCTAGCATGAGATTGGGAGGCCTGGGGGTCCCCGACATCCGCAAATACCATATGGCGGCACAGCTGGCCCACCTCCAGGCATGGGGACTTGCTACGGGTCGACCGAAATGGGTGGAGATCGAACAATCGTGCCTCTCTCTTCCCCTTCGCTTCCTCCCGTTCTTACCCACAGCTTTACGCCGCAGCTGGCCGAGCACTCTCACAGCTACAAAACAAACTATTAGGGCCTGGGAGTGGGCTCGCAGACACCGGGGCGTCCCAGGAGACTTGAGTGCACTCTCCCCAATCTTCCTAACCCAGCTTTGTCCCCCGGGGCCCGTCCCCAAAACTTCAGAAACTGGGTCGCAGGGGGCCTTGCCACCTTAGGACAAGTTTTTGAAGGGGACTCCCCCCTAACCTTTGAACGCTGCAAGATGGCTTTTCAGTTAGCGGAAACGGATAGGTACTCCTACGCTCAGCGCAGACACTGGTGCTCTCACCCACAGACCTGAGCAGCGGCCACAAGACCCCTTACCTCACTGGAACTGACGGTGAGCGACTTACCGACCCGGGGGAAAATATTGTGCTACAGGAGGGCCCCCTCCGGTCCAGGCCTTCCTACATGTCCCAATGGGAAACGGACCTCGGACACGCCATTGAGGACCATACATGGGTAGACATTTGGACAAGAACGCGGACGTATTCCCGGTGTATAACCAACAGGCAGTGTGCCCATAAACTACTCCTGCGCTGGTATTACCCCCCTCTACGCCTTCATCACTTCCAACCAGCACTAAACTCTCTCTGTTGGTGACTTTGTGGCCTCCCAGGATCCTACTTCCACATGTGGTGGACCTGCCCCCGGGTGCAGGAGTTTTGGTCTCTCTGTCTAGCCACCATTAAAGACATCACCCAGGCGATCATTCCGCTCACGCCCGAACAGGTCCTTTTAGGGATTCCATTGTCAGGCTCATACCTGCGGTCGGGGAGAAGAGCGGCCCTGATATCCCAGTTCCTATTAGCGGCCAAGATCACGGTGGCCCGCACCTGGAAGTCCGCGGACGGACCCTTGATGGCCCTTTGCTGGGTCAAACTTTGGGATATTTTAATAGCTGAGAAAGTCACGGCAGCCAGGGCGGGACTGCTTCATCGTTTTCGGGACATCTGGGAACCAGTGCTAGACTATGACCGGAATTACCCGGCCCTGACCTACAAACTGCCCCTGATCGCAAGGGCCCTTCACGCTATGGAGGACCCACCAGTGCCGCCGAGCCAGTCTGACTAAGGCCGAGAACTATGCTTGCCGGGGAACGTATGGGGAGGGTGACGGGGACTCTGGGTTACAGGACATGAGATACTATATGTAATGTCCTTGTATAATCTCTACTGTGAGTCAATTGATAAATAAACAAATTTAAAAAAAAAACAACAGGAAGTTTGAAAGGACTGATAAAGATATAGACTCCAAAAATGCATACGTTCACACCATCTTGTACAAACCCTGAAGACGATGAACAAGATACAGAAGAACAAAGGAAAATGAATACAAAGGAGGAAGCAGAAGTGGTCGATGCACGACCAGAGGGGGGAGTGTAGATGAGGTCCCAGACATGGCCTACACCCCAACCCCACAGTTTGAGATACAAGGAACATACTCGCCAAAGTATGTGATGTACTAGGAGCAATTAATCCAACAGACAGCTATACTGGGCCTAAGCCCGGTGCCCATCAGAAGAGCAATACCTATTGAAGTGCCTATAACTAGACAGCCATGGGCAGCTCCGTACCCACTGAGACTACCGTACCAGCAGCTGACATGAAATGAAGATTGCTTACAGGCTGTCCCCGAAGAGACCCAAAGAGCCCTAATGTAGGGTAAATGGAGACGACATAAGAGCCTGGACAGACGTACAAATAAGCATAAACGACAAATGAAAGTTGTCACACAAGGGCGAAACGCTAAGAATAACGATGTGATGAATGTATAAGAAGAAAGATGCTCATATAAAGAAACGTAACCATGAAGTGAGATGAACACACGTAAACTGACTGAAATGCCTGTAAATAGGCTTAAAACACAAGAAGCTAAGAAAATGATACTGCTTGCAATGCTTAGTAGAAGAACAGAGCGGCAAGCGCCAACTATATATCTACCTCAATGATGCACGCTATACAAGTGCGACTCCATTTTGTGAAAGCAGAACTAAGCCCTGGCTGCAAGAGGCCAGCAAGGCCGAGATTCATAGCCAGCTAAAACCAGAAGGGAAGAGCGGCAACTCTGAAGAATCGAAACTTCAGAGCATGACTGCCAGCCAGTGAAGGTCGAGAGAAAGAGGCCCCAGGCAGGTGGCGAGGCTGAACAAAGAATCAAATATACAAAAGAAGGAAAATGAAGCATATCCACGGTGAACAGACACGTGACCAGCCAAGCACAGAGTGGCACCAACGTCGGATGTCACCCATAACCCGAAGGATGACATAACTTTCCTTGATAAGAAGCTACATTTTCGAGGCCATCCTCAGCCAACTAATTGACACATAGCCCTAAAGGTACTGATTGATGGGAGGGAGGCAGGGTGAATCTTGGGGCACTCCGCATCTGGGTGTCCGTTCTGCATGCTGCTAATTAAAGTGGAGATTTATGCCTAGGGGTGTAACCCACCCAATCACAATGGACCAAATAATCTAGGTTCCTATAGTTTGTAGAGCCAATTAGACGTTGTAATTGTAGTGACGTCTGTCACGAGTGAAGTAGAGGGATGGGCTTAGACGCCCACCCGATAAGAGTTATCCAATCCTCACGCTCTGTTACCATATACAGATATAGCACCTATACTTAAGTTACCTTTTCCAACCAATAGAATTATATGTCAAACTTATGAGTTTTACACGTCAATGATGATGCGTATTTGCTATAAAAGTTACTGTCTGCATGAAGAATTGCGAGACAGGCGATTGCGACTCTGTTGATTACCATTTGTTTCCTCATTTTTTGTACTTGTAATTAAACGGACTTACCTTTGCCAAACTATTGATTTGTCCTTATTGAATTGTGTCGGAGTAAGAGAATCCTGCACCCCAACCTCCTCAAGGTGCAGCTATCTTGTCTTAACAGGTTCTAGAGGGTGAGCTCTGACCTATGGGCCCGTCAGAGGATGGGATGCTCTGCCCTCCTGTACACCGGAACAGGGATTGGACCACTAATGCAGGCTACCTTTACTCCAATCACCTGAGCACTTTTGTCCTTAAAAGAAAGGTTCTTCCACCCCTTCAGCAGATTCGCTCAGTTCTTCTTGGATCCTTTAAGACCACAGATTTATTCTGAAGATCTCACTGGACTTCCTTTGGGAGAGTTGTACTCTCCAAAACCCTCAGCCTGAGGTGAAGAAGGAATCATTCAATACAGAAGGAAGATCTGTCCCATACCATTCCCAGGGCATATCGGGAGTAACCTCTGCTGTGGTTCTGGACCTACCATTCTGCACCAGAATCTCTTGATCATGGAGAGAAAATCCTAAATGGAATCATACTATCCTCGAGTCTCCCTGAAAGCGACTCACAAAAACAGGAGGACTAGACCATCCAAACCTCCCTGTTCACTGCACCCAACCAGTCACTCTGAGTTCACCGCACCTGGAACAAGAGAGAAGTCGCTGGAGCTGGTTGCTGTGCTCCTCCATCACTCGAACATTTGCTTGCACCTTTGGTCAGCTCAACACAGGGTCATGTCCCAGCACAAGCTTTCCACCTGGTAGGCCTGAAGCAATTTATCAATGCCGGGACCCAAACCGAATCACTGGTGAGTCACTCGCTGTCTCTAACTGGGGGTTACAACCAGGGCTCGGCCCATCTAGCATTTGAACGGCTGCCTGTTTTCTACCAAGATATCCTTTTTGTGGTTTGTACTTTACCGACCACCCCTGGAACAACTTTCTCCTGTCTGTCGCATCTTCCATGTTCTTCCTTTGGGATGGGTTTTTGGTACAGTGTTCTCTTTTCATTCTATTTGCAGATGGTGTGTTTGATAAAGTGTTTCTATTTTTATAGAACCTTGATTGGGCATTCCGTTTAATTTGGACTGTGATACTGTGTTGTTTGTATCACTACTGGTTCACCTTCACACCCCTCTTAAGAGCTTAACCTTCCCTCGGCCCATGTTACCATAGAAGGCGAAGGAGGTATATCTCGTTGCTTTCCCTGTTTTGCCTTTATGATTGTGTAGAGTTTTGGTTTGTAGACATGTGAGGGCTGAGTGAGCCATTTTACTCCAACTCATCCTTGTATTCCTGCGAAGCAGAATACAATTCGTCACAGAAGCACTGCAACGTCATCTTTGGGGAGATATGTAATCCGTTCCTGAAAATGTTTGCTTGATAGACCAAACATGTGTGGCAGCAAAGGTGTCGATGCAACAGATTTTTACATGATCAATGGTTTTTAAATCGATGATTATGTGTACTTTGTCAGGGGCGTAGGAGACACATAAAATCTGGGGGGACAGGGGACATCTTGTGGACTTTGCTTTATTTATTTCTTTATTTCTTTATTTCTTTATTTTGTTTTAGTCAAAGAACTTGACTTTTCACAAAATTAGAATTAAAATAGCAGTACGTATTAAATTACAAATATCACTGTATAAAACAAGAGAAAAGAAGAATAGAAAACAGAAGAAAATTAAAGGATACAGCAGCAAAGAACATGTCTTTGTATGTTGTATTTCTGGATGTATCATCTGACTATGAGCTCATGGTAAGCGAGAGGAAATAACAATTACTTTCAGTGGGCCACAGCTCGGACGCCAGATCGTTAAGCTGCAGATCACCTGTAAGTGGACTCCTGCCAAATAAAGGAGTTGCAGCCTTTTCTACCAACTGCAAGTTGCTACTTGTTTTGTGTGGGGCAAGGAGACGTGTGTGTCTCTTGGAATGGAAGGATGGTGGTTTCAAAGAAAGAGGAAATCTTGTTTGTGCCTCTGAGTAAGCCCTGTTATGGGAGTAGAGGGACCAGGTGTGTGATGTTGCTGCTTTGACCGTCCCCCGGGGGCGGGGGGTACAGCAAACAAGGAGGATGAGCGATCGCAAGCCAACCCCCTTATAAGCACTGCGTGGTCCGCAGCCGGATGTGTTGGACCCGGGGGATGCCTAGTAGGTGGGGTGTATGTGGACCCAGGGGGGTGGGCAGAGGGGCAGCCCACTACGTGGGCTGCCCCTCTAGCGCCCCTGCGAGGGCCAGCCTCTCACGATGAGTCTGGTACATCTTATTCCATCTCATGCTGGCTTCAGAGCCTAGCCTTTCTTTGCCTTTGTTACTCTGAATGCAGAGCTGGACTCTGTTCCTTTCTCGTTTAACATTTGCTGCAAAGCCTGATCTATTTGATTCTCTCATATGTTACTAGGAAGGCAGAGCATGGGTCCTCTGCCCTGCTACATTATTCAAAGAGCTCCTCTGGCCTTTCTTTTCTTGTCCCTTGTCTCACTGCTTGCTTGCTCAATACATACCTCCTAGCTTGAACACCCAACATATTCCCCCTAACACAGCAATGGCAACTGCAGTGTGTCTTAACTTCTATTTGTTCTGTATCTTGAATTGGCCTCTTATTTCCGCTTTTCTGTCTGCAGCGGAAAGGCATTTGCCAGTCACTGCCATGATGGTTCTACCTGGCCATAAGAGGGCAACAGCTAGCCAGTATTGGGAGTACATGAGCATATTATGCCAGAGGCTGGCAACTGCCTTCCTAATGCCCATACAAGAGACAACTCTTGCCTTTGTTTCTAACAGTAATTCAGTGGATGAAGAAACGCGAGAACAAATATATTGCTTATAATTGAAGGGGATGATGTCACACTTGGTTAAGGCATTTTGATCATGCCAGGAGCTAATTTCCAGCTGCAATTAAGCAATTACCTTTTAGACTTCTGGCTTTAAATAACGTTAGTATCACCTGGAAAGCACAGAGGTTTCTCAACAGGGTTCCTGCAGCACGAGGGGGACCCTACTCGTGGGCATGGATGATTGGAGTGCATTCTTGCCCTGGTTTGGAGCCTGGCCCCTACAGCTAAAATGAGGGGAGGGGCCTATTACCTTTGGTTACAGGTACCCTTTGAGGGTGAGCAGACATTGCCTCCTGCTTTAGCCCACTAACCGCTCTGCAACTTTATCACACATACCTGTCAGGTGGCATGTAACTCAATGCTACTAATGTTATCAGCCTCAGAAGTCTGGAATCCTTTGCCGCATCAACTAGGGTACAGGCTTGCCACCTGAGACTTACCCATGTCTGAGTCTGCATCTGTCGCCCTGTGGGGAAGACACACGCAGAAAGAGCAGGGCACAGTGCCCTTGTGGGTTTTTTACACTTCTTCCTCAGGGTGGGCACAATTCACTCCGCAGAGAAAGTGGCACATGCTGGGCAACATTCTCCCACTTTGACAATTTCACCCAAAGAGCGAAATTGGCCATTTGAAATACCTCTGACGACTTATTATTGCACAATCCACACTGATGGGTTTAAGCACCTGCTTAATGCGAGATGGCAATTAAGGGCATTTGCCAACGCATTCAAGAAGCACAGGACACCCTCTTACCAACGACATGTCATGCTCAATCATTCTGATCACGAATTGCCATTTATCTGGGGTCATGTTAAATGTATTTATTGATTTTATTTATTACATGTGTAGCATCACACAAAACCCCCAAGCATCAAGGCACAAAGTAAACTGCATGGAGTGGACCACTTCCGTGGGTGCACGTTTTTACTTTTCCGCCACAAAATGAAACATTTTAGTGTAAAAGGCAGGTGAAATCACATTGCTTTTGCGCTTTGGAGGAGTGTAAATACTTCGCGCAATTAGCAATTGCTGGCAGAATTGACAATGGCTTCCTCTGGACTCTGCCTGCTTTTACCAGGTTTCATTTCCAAGCAGATCCCAGAGAAATCCCTTTCCTTATTTCCAGCATGAGAATCCATGCTGGCAGTAAGGCCTCATTTGCCTGGTGGAGCGGGAAATACAGAGGGTCCTGGTATGTCCACTCGGCTCCTAAACTCCACCCAGAAAATGCACGAAAATCTGGCCAATTAGAAAAAGCGACAGTAATAGTGTTTTCCACCACTTTTTCTGAACCAATTGACCTGGAAAATGCTGTGTTGCATCGGAAGCTGAATGCATTCACTCTGCCTATTATACCACTGGAAGATTAAGCCAGGAAATGAACACAGGTGTTACATATTCCTGTGCACAATCTGCATTTGGAGCATTAATGAACTGAGCTACCTTACAAATGATATCTCCTCTGGGGCTTTACCGTCTTAACCCCTTAACTGCCATGGGTATTTCCCCCCAGTGCGAAGGCCTTTTTTGGTGATCTCGGTATGTCGCCATTCAATCCCTTGTAACTTCTTTGTCACATGAGATATCTCAGCCAAAGTTGGCCCCTTTTTTCCCACATGTAGGCGTTCGTAAAGCCACCCAGGAATCCTAGTTTGCTGTAGCGGGGTGAGAGAAAATAACCAAAAGCAGAACATTTGGTTTTTTTTCAGAAAATGCCAATAAAATGTTGTACAAAGAAGCCTGTGGTGTTTTCCTTATAAGAGCTAGGAACAAATGGTTTGCTGTGCTGGATTTTCCATTTTCCAGGCTTTCAAGACCAGATTGAGTGGAAACCAAAATAACATATTTTGATATGCTAATCAGCCGTTTTGTGAGCGGTAGGCGATTTTGGCATTTTTTTGTCCAATAGGACATGCGTGGACGGAATGGAAGAAAAGGGTAGGAAAGCTGAATGGGAAGCCAGAAAGGCATATATTCCTGAAAAGTAGACAATATTCCAGTTTAGGAAGGGGTGATTTGTGCAGGTCAGGCAACAACTATGTAAGGAAAGATTCCATAGTTTGGGAGGAAATCGGGAAAATGACAGAAGAAAAAACACAATTTCCTCACATTTCACTGTATTCACCCACCGAAACACGCAGCCAACAACACATGGCCTACCTTCCAGCATTGCCACAGGTTTCCTGACAAAAACGGTACCTCACATGTGTGGGTGCACCTACCTGGGTGCAAAGGGAAAAGCCTAAAACACTGGTAACCCTAAGTCTTTTCGAACAGCAGATTTTCAGGAATTTCGCTCATGTGGACAACCTACAGATTTGGGCCTAGGGTGTCGCAGCCACGAAGGAAAACAGGGAACCCCATGCATTTCCAAAAAGAGGACACCCGTGGGAATCCACAGAGGTCTGACGTGTGCAAATCTCCCCATAATTTATGACCCTCAATCCCTGACAAAGGGCCTCATTACACGGTAGGCGGTAAGGGTTTACCGGTACCGGTACTTTACCGGTACCGGTAAATCCTTACCGCCTTACTACAAGGTCCCTTTGCGGGTTGGGGAATTTAACGCCTGCTTTTTGCAGGCGTTAAAAACCAACCCGCAAAGGGACCCAGGGAGCTAATTACGGTACCGCAATTTGCGGTACCGTAATTAGCGCCTTCCCCATTCCCATTATGCCCTATGGGACAAAAATGGAAATGGGGAAGGGCAATGGTGGAAGGGGGAATTACCGCACCACCAACCTTGGAATGGGACGGTAATTCCCCTTTCCACCAAGGCGGTGCCGGTATTTTACCGGCATGAACCATGGCGCTAATAGCGCCATGGTTCTCTGCCTACCGTGTAATGAGGCCCAAAGTCTGAAATTTGGTGGAAAAAACTCAATTTTCACTTTGTCTGGGATTGTGGGCATTAAATTCTGGGGCGATTCATGCAAGTCAGACCTCTGTGGATTCCCACGGGTGTCTTCTTTTCGGAAATGCATGGGGTACCCTGTTTTCCTTCGTGGCTTTGACACCCTAGGCCCAAATCTGTAGGTTGTTACCACAAACCCTTTGGGGGTTCCCAGTGGTTTAGCCTTTTCCCTTTGCGCCCAGGTAGGTGCACCCACACATGTGAGGTACCGTTTATGTTGGGATACCTGTGGGAATGCAGGAAGGTAGGACATGTGGAGTTGGCGGCGTGTTTCAGTGGGTGGCAAGAGGGAAATGTCTGAAAATTGTAGTGTTTTCACTACATTTCAGACTTTGCCGGGATTGTGGATAATACATTCTCTGGCGATTTGTGCAAGGCAGACCTCTGTGGATTCCCACAGGTGTCTTCTTTTTGGAAATGCATGGGGTTCCCTGTTTTCCTTCGTGGCTCTGACACCTTAGGCCCAAATCTGTATGTTGTCCACATGAGCAAAATCTGCTCTGCCGAAAGGCTTGGGGTTACCAGTGGGTTAGCCTTTTCACTTTGCACCCAGGTTGGTGCACCCACACATGTGAGGTACCATTTTTGTCAGGACACCTGTGTGAACGCAGGATGGTAGGACATGTGTTGTTGGCGGTGTGTTTCAGTGGGTGGCCAGAGTAAAATATCTGAAAATTGTGTTTTTTTCCACCAAATTTCAGAGACATTTCCCTCTGGGGGGGGGGGGCAAAACGTACTGCCCCAGGCTTGGGGGGTGGCTCTGTCAATATTTGCAGTGGCCTCCCCCACCCCAAATGGATGGGGGCATCTCATGTACCCCTTCCTAGGGGCAGAAATCTGCCCCCAGGGAAGGCTACATAAGGTGCCCCCATCCACTTAGGGTGGGGGGAGAGGGCCACCCCCCCTTTCAAACACAACAAATCCTGGTGTCTAGTGGGCACCCCACCCCCACTCAAAACAAGTTATAATATATATATATATATTTGTTTTGCCCTTCCCTAGGGGCAGATGGGCACATGCGCGTGACCATCTGCCCCCAGGGGGGTGGCAAAATGTACTGCCCCAGGGTTGGGGGCGGGGTGGCTCTGCCAATATTTGCAGTGGCCTCTCCCCTCGCCCCAAATGGATGGGACCATCTCATGTACCCCTACTAGGGGCAGAAATCTGCCACCAGTGAGGGCTACATAAGGTGCTCCCATCCACTTAGGGTGGGGCGATGGCCACTCCACTTTTAAACACAAAAAATCCTGGTGGTCTAGTGGCCCCCCGACCCCCACCCAAAACAACTTATAATATATATATATATATATATATATATTTATTTATTTTGCCCTTCCCTAGGGGCAGATGGGCACATGCGTGTGGCCATCTGCCCCGGGGGCGGGGGTAAAAACGTACTGCCCCGGCTTGGGAGGGGGTGGCTTTGCCAATATTTGCAGTGGCCTCTCCCCCCACCCCAAATGGATGGAGGGCATCTCATGTACCCCTTCCTAGGGGCAGAAATCTGCCCCCAGGGGAGGCTACATAAGGTGCCCCCCATCCACTTAGGGTGGGCGGGAGAGGGCCACCCCCCTTGCAAAAATCCCTGGTGACTAGTGGTCCCACCCATATATTTTTGTTTTGTGTGCCCCCTTCCCTGGGGGCAGATGATCACCCATCTGCCTCCAGGGTATTGCCCCCATGCTTTGGGGGCCAGGGGGGAGAGGGCAGCTTACATAGTAAGCAGCCCCTCCCCCCACTTCAAAAACAGATCCCTGCACATCACACCAAACACATATTCTGGGGGGGATAAATGACATTACACCCCCCCCACTTAAAATTGTGGGGGGGTTTATCCCCCCTGTTCCCCCCATGTCCTACGCCTATGTACTTTGTGTGCAGCACTGGCAATTAGACTTTTCTATGAATGACACTTTCTTTTGCTGTCAGATTCTGCATTTTCACTGGGGAAGGGCGCTCAGGTGGCTGGAAGAGCGGGCGAGAATACACTGTGTATCTCCCGCTCTTTCCAGCCAGCTGATGCCCTGCCCCGGTTGGTGCCATCTTGAATGTGGGGTGGCAACATGGAGACTCTCCCTGTTGCCTCCCCCCTCCCTGCCCTTCCCCCTTCCCAGAAAACAAAAGATACCCTTTCCCCACCCCTCGATCCCTCCCCACCCGAGGTCGCTGTAATAGACTAAAAACCTTTTCCTATGGTGTTGGCCATCTTTTTGTACCCGTGTAACCCATCTCCCAAAAATGTTTTGTAACTATTTGCACCACAGGAAAACCTGAGGGAGTGAATAGCTATCACCCATTCTTTGATGGTGCATACATGGCCGGTAGAGGCCTGCAGTCCTCACTTAGGCCCTGCCTATCCCTGGCGGGCAGCGGGTGATTGCTATATTCTCTATTTGTTTCTGTACTGTTGCAAAATTATAATAAACATTGGAAATAAAGACATACACTACATATATAGTTGCAGTAGTACTAATTGGAATGCAAATGAAGCTTTAACAAAATGTTTGGCTCACATAAAAATCTATTCGTAGGTATATTTATTTATTTTTTATTTATTTATTTCACATTTATAAAGCGCTCACACAGCCCGCAGGCATCGAGGCGCTGTTACAGGAATTGTCTTTTTTGTTTTTCTTAGTTGCGTAATTGTGTGTTTTTTTTTTTTTTACTTAGTTACGTATTTATAACGCGCTTAAACACCCAAAGGTTTCTAAGCGCGGACCCGGGGATCGAACCTGTTGTTGCTCCGTGTCGTCTTGCTTCCAAGACGCGCACGCTGCCGCTGAGCTATCCTCCTGACCTTAGTTGTCACTGCATTGCCTGTGACACCAATCTCTGCAGTTTCCCTCTCCCGGTGTCTTCCTTCCCATATTCCAAGTAATGTTATTAACTTCGAAGTATGTCGTTCTATTAGACATTGCCACTAAAAGCTAAATACTTCAGGGTCCTGCTCTTCTTGAATTCATTAGTTTACTTTGTACACAGCAGGCTTTTACCTTTAGGCACATGTTGATGCTGAAAGGTTATACATAAAAATGGCATGATAAAATAATGCAATTGAAGCAAGTAAAAATGAAAAAATCTAACAAAAAACATGGTAAAAACTCTATAGCAATAGCCAGAATGTGCTTGGAGCATATCATGCCCATCACTACGTGGAGGTGCCTGTGTCCATGCAAAGCTTGCCAAGTAAATAGAATGATAGGTAGTAGAACACCAACATATTTGTATTTATTTAAGAACAGTGTCAATTCGAACGAAAATGACAAAGCAAACAAAAATATAGACCTAAGGCAGTCATAGGGAAAGGTTCCTTTATGTGAAAGCATTATTGTATAGAATCATGTTTACTGGGCAGAGAAGAGTAACGAATAGGAACATAAACCTGGGACATAGGTTGGATAACATTACAACATTGCTAACATTCGGAACCTGAAACCCAAACTCACAAATTGATCATAGAGTAGTCTGAGGGCAGAATGCAGGAGAGATGGGTTGGGCGGTGAGCTAGGATCGAACGGAGGAGGGATTTGAGGGCTCCTTCAATTGATAGGAGGTGAGGGCTCTCAAAGGCTTTGATGGCCAGGTGGAGAGCACTGCAATGGAGTGGGGCAAGTGGGGAAAGGGGTTGAAAGCATCAGGAGGCATGGTGGGGCAGAGGACTGATAGGTTCCGAAGAGTGAAGGAGCTGAGAGTTTAAGAAGGAGGATACAGTGAGATGCATTCATTGAGGTATTGGACAAGACCATAGATGGATTTATCAATAAATAGGAATTTTAAAGAGAGAGCTATTTCGCATGGAGAGCCATCCGGCGTGGTGACAGGAAGCAGATATGAGCGAGCATCTGGGAAAGATGAAAAGGCCGTATATCGCACATTTGAGGGCTTGCAAAAGGCTGTATATCGCACAGTTGAGGGCTTGCTGAGCAGAAGCGTAGAGATAAGGTTTTTAGTGGAGTGGAGCGTAAGGAGTGGACGGATTGTTGTACTGTTTAGGAGATTGAGTCTGTCTGCACTGACAGTGGCTGTGATGAGTTTCAAGTCACAGTCACAGAGAACCCCAGGTTCGCAATCCATAAGGGAGGTGAGAGGACATCATTGGTGAAATAGATGGGAGAGGAAGGAGGGGAGAGCGCGGTTAGCACTAGAGACAAGGAGAAAGATTGATTTCCATCTTTGTAGAGTTTTGCCTTATTCGATAGTGTGTTTGGAGATTGGCAGGTGAAGGATTGAAAGGGGAAGAATGTCTGAGTATTGTCAGCCCCTCAGTGATAGTTAAACCTAAACAAGGAAAGAATTTGTCAAGGGAGAAGGTATATAGGATGAAAAGAAGTGGGTTCAGGACTTATACTGGACAGTGCAGGGAATCCTAAGGATTCCAAACCAAAACCCTGCCTAGAGCCTCCTCCAAGGGGGCCAGGAGAAGGCAGCCATTTTAGAATCCCAATCCTGGGGGTGGTGTACTGCGGGACTATTGCCTGTGTGGAGGCAGGGCCCACGGTAGGAAGGAGACTCCATGAGATGAGACATGGTACTTTTCCTCAAAGAGGGGCACTCTTAATAATATTCTGAGAGAGGTTGTAGCCTGTTGCTGTTCTAATTGGTTTCAACCTATGGGTAAAACTAAGTTAAAAAAACATAGGATTAAAACATCAAAATCTATCACATCCACAGAACAAATCTGTGTTATCCATAAACGTCCTCCTTAATATCAAAGGAGAACTACAGAAAGAAGTGAAAGCGTTGCATCTTCTGTCTCTACCCACAATCCCTCTTCTAACAACATCAGGAAAAGTAAAATCACTGTTAAAAGTAGAAAGGATGTGGGAAAACCTAATTTCCTTAAAATGGACTACATGTCTCAGAATCCCTCAGGGACTGGGATGAAGAAGAGAGCTGAAGAGGCATGTAGAGGTAAAGGACAGGGTAAGCAGTACTAATAGCCTTTGCCAAGGACATGCAATTAACACTAAGGGTCTGCACCGGAAAGCCAATTGCCCCACCTGAGAAGCATAAAAGGCTGCATCAGTAAGCAGCAGTGGGAAGAAGCTGGATCAGGAGCTGGAAGGTCAGCAGTAGTAGTAGAAGAAGAAGCAGAGCACGAGGCTGGCAATTGCTGTGAATGCAAAGCTGAAGTCATACAACTACCCGTGAGCAGAAGCAATTCGAGGAAAGCATAAGAGAAGGAGATTCTGTGAGGTCGAGACTGGATTAGAGACACCCATACTGCAGAGGGGTGTGGGTCCCAAGAGTGCATGAAGCATTAGTATCAGAAAGAATATTGGGAAGTGGAAGCAGCCCGCAACCGTTGTGACTTGCTCTGTGCTACAATTCACAAGAAATGCCTTGCCGGGAACTGTATCCAGCTAAACTAACACTTGCATAGAAGTGGGAGCAAGTAAAAGTTGTTCATTGCTGTGGGTCTTTACAACAAAGGAATTGTGTCCTGCATGTGTTTATCACAAGTTAAAGTGCTTGCATGGAAGGCAAGCCTGGTAATTTCCATTGGTGTACTAAAACTATTACCAGAGTAACACTGCTGGTGTTTTATCCCAGTCTATACGAGTACTGAATGGTTTACGTCAGGGGTGCATCTTTAACTTGTATGTTGCGGATGCAGGTATTTTCCTGAAAAAACCTGCATTTGCTTCCCCTGTGGTGGAAGGTGCTAAGGTATGCTAGACGGCCTACGCAGATGATTTCATGTTGTATGATTATACTCCTAAAGGCCTCCTGCGCCCTTAAGTGCATTTAGAGAATATACGTTGGGTAATTCACTAAATATCAACACAAAAAAAAACTGTGATTATGTGTCTGTAGGGGAGAGTACATCCCACAAAGTATTCCTGGTTTCTAAATCAGGAGAAGTTAGCATTGAGATCATCCATCCGATACCTAGGTTATCCCATTTTCACGGACAAAAGAATCACACTACAGGGATTGCTTGGATGGGAAAGTGGGTCCTCAGATAGCTGAAGACAATAGACCAAAAATATGGCAAATTATCTTTTCTCCTGCCCTGCGATACTATAAATGTAAGGTAATTCCTCACTTCTGCTACGGCCTAGATCTCCTCCCCAATGGTGTAGAGAGGAGCTTTATAAATTCAAATCACGCATCTTGAAGTCAGTCTTTAGATACCTCCGTAAATCAGTGTCACTGGCTGCCTTGCGGTATGAACTAGGCCTGACTTCAATGGTGAACGTGGTGGAATGGCGACGAATGTCGCTTTATAGAAGTTGGTCACCAGTAGGAAATCCACTCTATATGCCATCATGGGGCCCGGCCTGCGGAATCTTGAAGTTATGGGTAATCTAGGGTTCGCATTTGAGCTCCTCATATTTAATCCTCAGAAGGTAAAGAAACTATTGGAGTACGCAGATTGGAACAGAACTGTGGATAGGGTGGATGAAACTAAATTGTATTGTCAACTTGTCTCCCATTACAAAAAGGGTGGGTTAATGGAGCCCTATTTGGTTAAATTCCCGGATAAACAGTGGCGGCAGGAATGTATGTGTTTTAGAATTAATGTCCTGGGGACAGGAGAAATTATCGATATCAGGGAGAGAAGTTCTGGTCAACGTTCATTGTGTACATTCTGCCACAAGGGAGATACCATTGAAATTCTAAAACACCTACTGATAAGCTGCGTTGCACTGAGAGCAGAACGCACAAGATGTTTCAGTAAATTTGTGCTGAACACTGAATTTGTAGATGTAAACATTCTATGGTTGGAAATGACGCATGGCTGTAGGGTTGCTTTATAGATCACTGTGGTTAGATTTTTGGTAGATACCTGTAAATTGTCTGAACACAACGGAGGGAGGGGAATGAGGAGTGTCTTTTGTTTTATGTCATGGGTTTCTGTGGCCAGGTTGTCTTTTGTATCTTGTATTCAGTTTTGGAAATACATGGGAAGATATTTTACTCCACTGTGCTTATGTTATGTTTTGAACTCAAATGAGGTATTATGTCAAATTGATCTCTTCAACTAACTTGTGGAAACTTACTAAATGTGTGAGAATTCAGGTGGTTTGCTTCAGTTAATACTGGAGTTGGGATTAGCTGGTTTATGCATCGGTTGTTACTCTAGGAGCATAACTGGGTGAATTTCATGACTGTTTTATTATTTTATGACTGTATTTGTGTTTTCTTTCTGTATTATCGTACGCAGTAACACATTACTTGCAGTTTTAACCTTTGTAAAGTGTAAAGTGTTTTTTGTAACCATAGACAAATTAATAAATACATAAATAAATAAATAACATTACCAGGGTGGTCATGTCTCCTATTAAGAGGGAGAACGTTAACGATAATCACTCAATAGGTAGCAGCTGATTTTCACAAATTTTTACAAGAAAAATTGCATCAAAGAAAGGTTGCATGTAAGTAATTGTGATTCCTGATCCACGTTTAAGCAGAACCCCATATAAATAAAAGGGAACACAAGTCTTTAAGTGGAAATTCATCATCAAAAAGTGGCTGTGTGTAACATAATTTAATTTCTCTGGTGAAACTTCACTCTTTTAACATTCAGAACAAATACTGAAGTCACAAGAAGAAAAAGCATTACCCAAGCCAGTAGACTGATCCTTTTTAAGGGTTCCATGGGTTAATATCCCCGCAAAAATATTGCGATACAAAAATATCACCATATTTTTGCAGCGATATTGACCCATGGACCCTGCGGGGGACACCCCTGCATCCCCCACATTGTTTTTAAAAGTGCTGGGGACACCCCGCAAACCCCTCTCCCACAAAATATCCCCCCCCCCCAAAAAATATCGCCTATGGCGAGACAAACGACCATATGTACGGCAATATTTTTGGTGGGGATATTTTGTAGGGATACCTTTTTAAGGTGAAATTAGCCCTATTAAGACCTAATCACTGATGTGTTGAAGCCGTTATAAATCCAGTGGCAGACAGTAGGTGCGTGCACCTCGAGATAGTTGACTATGTGGTTGGAGACAGCACTCTCAGGAATGTAGAATGGTAGGGAAGGAGGGAAACAGGTCTGTAGAGCGAGCGGTTTCTGGAGCCAGCTGTTGGTTTCTTTAGGAGAGGTACAACGGTGGCTGTTCAGTAAAAGCCTAGTAATATACCAGTTGAGAGAGATAGGTTTACTTAGGCAAAGAGGTGAGCGAAGGTGACAGGTGCAATTGTCTTAACAATTTGTGGTGCAAGTGAGTAAATTGGAGTTCAGGATGGATTGGCAGACGGAAGAATGGGTAGACTCTCAGTCAGGGAGTGACGGGAGAAACAAGATAGAGAGGATAGTGTGGCAAAGATAGGAGAAGGGAAGAAAGAGGGGGTGAGACAGATAGAGATGGAAGGGTGCCCAAGGTGTGCCATACATTTGGTGGCAAATTAGAAGGCAAAGTCATTAGCAGGGAGAGAGGAGGAAACAAAGTATTTCCCACGGGGAAAGCATTGCCTAGAAGGTCATTGATAGATTAGGAAAGTGCAAGGAAACAATAATAGTCATACAGTAATTTGGCTGTGTCAAAACTTGTGGGGAGGGTGCGTAGAATGTCCTTGTAGGCAGTGAGGCAGTGAGAAGAGTGGGGGATTGAGCTTTCTGCCAGTGGTATAGTAGGTGACGCATTATTGTCCTCAGCAGTGGGGCACAGGTGGGAAGCGGTGAAGGTAAGGGCGAGGTACTGATCACTGGATGGAGTAGATAGTGCAGAGTTGAATTCGGCAATGGTGAGTTCAATGGATTGAGCAAGTGGAGCAGAGAGAGCTTCAAGCGAGATGTAGACTTGGTCGAGATAGTGAACTATGCAGTTGGGCTTGACTTTATGTTTGGTAACAGATAAGGGAGTGGGATGGGAGAGTGGGGGAGAAATGGAGAGGGTGAAGTGAACAAGGGAGTACTCAGAGGGGTAGGTGAGTTTCAGGAGTAGAGAAGACAACTGAAATTGGAATATGAGCTCAAGAGAGTTCCCTTAGGTCTGGGTTGGAAGGTTATGTAGGTTAAATAATGAGTTGTCAGAGAGAGTGGAGTCAAGCTGAGCAATTGGGCCTTAGTCCTACTGGAGAGGACAAGGTCTGCCTTTATGGTGTCAGTATCATCAGCTGGAAGTGTTTCAAGTAAGAGGTCAAGATCAGAGAAGTTGAGTGTGTCCTGTGGGCAGTAGCTTTGGAGGATAGTTAGAGAGGTGGAATTGAGAAGTTGACCCGAGGTATGCTCAAAGGAGTGGATAGTGAAATCAAAGAGGGGAAGAGTTGCTGATAGTATGCCCATGCTGGTTATGAGACATAAACTGCTGGCTTTTTGAAGAGACAAGGTGGGTGAGAGAAAGAGGCAAAGTCGGAGGGAAGGGCTCCCCGGGTGAATATGTCATCGGGGGGAATCCAGTTTTCAGCAACACCCATATAGAGAGTTTGGGGTGTGGCAATCAAAATGATTTGTAAGAAAAAACAATTTTTTATAAAGGGATTGGGCATTCTAGAGATTCATCAGTGAGGTCAATTGGTCGAACAGAAGTAAAGGAGGTAGATGCTGGAGGAGATGAAGGAAGATGGTAAGGTTGATGAGGGTGGAGTGGGTGGGTTGTGCGAAAGACAAGCAGTTGCAGTGGTGTTTCTGCGGTGAGTGAATAATGGAGATGGGTGACCAGGGAATAGAAGCTGTGCGAGTGGAGAGAAGAGAGGGAGTGGGTGGAGGCCATTGGAGAGTGGGAAAGAACAGTAAGAGGTAGGAGCAAGATTGGCAGGAGCTTCGCAGGAGCTTGGTAAGCAAGGAGTGATGGGGATGATGTAATAGGCTTCAGGGTGCTAGGGAGGCTTCAGGATGCTAGGCAACCAAGACATGCTATTTAAGAAACCACATAGTCATAGGTAACCAAGAAATTAAATTTATGAAATCACAAGGAGGTAGGTGACCAATAAATGCAATTTAAGAAATGATAGGGCCTAGGTGAAACAGAAATGCTATTTAAGAAATCACAGGCTCCTAGGTCTAAAATAAATCATAGGTCCCAGTTGTATGTTTCTCTGCAAGAAAGAAACAGATGAGAACAAATGTTTGTATAGATTACAGAAACATTGATATGTGTAACATACACCCAAATCACTACCAGTCAAGTGGATAGTGAAAAACTAAGCAAATGATCAACCAACCAGAACTGAATTTTAGAGAAAATAGACTATTGTCACTTTAAGTTGTAGCTCATATTAAGGAAATGGAAATAGAGTGTGTTAAAATGATACAGCATACACCATGCCATGGGAAGATGGTAAGTTGCAACATATACTGAACAAGAGACTGCTCACTGACATGTTCCCTAGGGCATGTGACTGTAAAATATGTTATGAGTGAAGGCAACTGAATACAAATTAACACATTAAGCATTGGTTGAAATACGTTGAGTTGAATAGAAGCCATGTTGTTAGTAATCTTTGCAGGAAATGTTCTTGGGATAATGGACAATGAGTGATAAGATGCTGGCTTGAGTATTTGTGTTGATTATGACAAACTGGATACTTCAACTGAAAGGTTTTGATATTATTTAGATTTGACTTATATAGAGAAGTTCAGACTACTAATGGGAAGGTGAAAAAACTGAATTAGAGCATGCGCCATATGCTAAAAGACGAAAGGGACGAATTTGCCTAAACCTATTGTTTTCATTGTACACAGCGTGTCAAAGGTCGCCGATGGTTCTGCAGCTCACGAACAACAATATCAATTGTTGAAAGTGAAGAATTGTATTAATTCAGGCAGTGCACATATCAATTCTTATTAGGACAGAAACAGTTGTTGACATATCTGTTAAGCCATGAAACACAGGTGAGCTTCGATTCGCTTTATTGACAAGTTGCAACAACATTACATCTGCCCCAGCCTCCTCTGATCCCAAATCCTTCACTGCCCAACTCTTCTTCTCTTTCAAACCTAAACATTCTTGTTTTCACATTCTGCATGTCATAGCAATCTGATTCGTTATGTTGTCATCCAGCCACAATTCCAGGCTGCAATTACCCACTATTTACACATTATTAAATACACCTCCTTCCCTTTATGGGTGTGCAGAAAGTGCAGACCTTATTCTCTACTACCGTTCTTGTCCCACTCCACTCCTAGCATTTTTACTACCCTTTCTTTATCCCACACTTCCCCATTCCTCAGCCGCACTGCATTTCCTAGTTCCTCATCCACCTCCAGCTCCTTAGAATACTTAAAAAGATCCTTCTGCGCTTTCCCAACCAATGTCATACTGACCAGTGTCCCTCGCGGCATGTTCATCACCTTTACACAATTCAACTTGTCATACCTCACCTTGGACCGCCAGGCCCTTCTCTTCATCCTGTCCCTCATCCACATCTGCCACACCCGCTCTTCTCATCCATCTGGGACGCAATCTCGTATTTGGCTTACAATGCCTTAGGACCTCAAACTGAGACACCCCTATGGAATTATGCAGTGCCATCCTATATTGACACACCCTTTACATCAATACACGTGTCCTGTCTTCACCCATCACTATAGACCAAACTAGCCTTATCCATCAAGTGTGATTAAATCGCTCCACCACTGCATTCACCTTGGTAAAGTCCAATGCACTTGTCACATGATGAATGCCATTTTCTTCTGAACATTTCTCAAATTCTCGAGACGCAAACTGCGGGCCATTGTCTGGAATCACCTTTCATGGGGACACGTCTCTCCAGAACACAGACTCCAGAAATTGCACAATTTTCCTTGATGAGACTTCTCTCAATACCCAAACCTCCAGCCATTTTGACAATACATCAACCAGCACAATTATAAGCCTCCCTTGCCTACCTCTAAAACTGAGAGGCCCCAAAATATCCACCTCTAGCACGTCCCAGACAGTTACAGGAACAGTCATCTCTTTCATGGGTGGACTCCTTGTCACCAACCTTGCAACTCTCGCACTCTCTCAGCTTCTTTTCAATGTCTCCATCCATCCCCCTCTACCAGTAATCTTTCCTAATCAATCCTTTAGTCTTACTTAATTCCAAATGTCCTTCATGCGCAATGCACATGGAAAACCCTCTCATGCTCTCAGGCACCACTACTCGATGTCCCCTGACCAACAACCTTCCTTCAATCCCTAATTCATGTTCGACTCTCCTACAGCCATTCACTTATCACTCACCTCTACTGTAGACCACCAGGTGCATACAAATTCACTACTTTTTGGTACTCCTCACCAGCCTCGCAACTGTTCAAGTTTGCATTTTCATCAAATACCTTTGAATTTGCAAAAACGTCCTCCTCATCATACTTGGGGTCTTTTCCTTCCTCCTCACACTCCTTAGTAAAGATCCTTGGTAAGGCATTGGCCCCTACATTCTGCTCACCTTTTATGCATTCCATCTCAAAGTTGAACCCTTGCATTCGTGTTATCCACCAAACAATTCTTCTTGAAATTCCATCTAATCCTCTCCTACCAATGGTTTATGATCAGTGACTATTTTTAACAGCCTGCCCACTAATGTTTAAACCTTTCCACGCCCCCAACAAAACCTCTTTCTCTAAGACTGAGCGTTTGAGATGCAAAAGCCATCATCGCCATCCCTCATTTTCCTGGCTGCACCAGCACACAACCAAGGCCACTTTCCCTAGCATCACTGCATATGTACACTGGCAAATTGTGACTACAACCCTTCAAAACCGTAGCATTAATCAGATCCTGCTTGACACACTCAAATTCCTTTTTGCACATCTCATTCCAATCACATTTCATCAAACTTCTCATGCTCCTTGTCTTGTCTGCTAAACGATTAATGCACTTCCCATAGTACTTGCTGAATCCAGAAACAGTGCCACTTCAACCCTGTTCTTTGCCTGTTTCATTTTTTACACTGCCTTAATAGCATTATTTTTTTGTTTCACACCACCCCCTGACAACTCATGTCTCAAATACTCCACCGATTCCTTCCTAAACTTGCACTTCTCCAATGATACTGTCAACCCGGTCTCACCCAAAATCTAATGAACTTCTATCAATCTACCATCATGCTCTGCTAGGTCCTTACCCCAAATTAGTATGGCATCCTGATAGCACCTTATTCCTTTTTCCCCACCTATAAGCTTGTCCATCTTCCTCTGAAACAATTGTGATGCTGAAATCAGACCAAATGGCATTCTCTTGCATCTGGTCAGTCCAAATGGCGTAACAAAAGTGGTCAAGTCCTCCAAACTATCGTGATGGTACAGAGATGTAAGATCAATCACTGAGAACAACTTTGCTCCGTCGCTTCTATTGTCAATTCACTTATCTTTGGCAACAGAAATCGATCCGGTATCACATTCTTAATGAGTCCTCTCAGATCTAAACACAACCTCACACACCACTACTTTTCCCCACCACTAAAATTGGACTTATCCTTTCTGCTCCCTCTGTCACATCAATCATCCATTCCTTTGTCAGCCTCTTCAGTTCAATGTCCACTTCTGACTTCAGCGCTAATGGAATTCCACGTGCCGTGTACGAATCCCTTTAAACAATCAATACTATTCTTGAAAACCTCTGGATACCACGTCACACTCTGCTTTTCATGATTTCCACACATTCCCACCCACTACTGTCAAAACTTGATCAGGGTTATCAGGATCTAATTTCATAGCCAGTTCACCCTGAGCATCCCACGACAACAAACCACCCTGTTCTTAGTGACTTGCACGAAATCCATGTTTCTCAATCTTTGAAAGAAAGTAATGCTTCAAATTCCCCCAATATGTCTAGAGGTGCCTCCCCCATGCATGGGTTTACACAGTAGCCTCTTGTAATGTACAGCATTTAATTCTCTGCCTCCAAGTAGCCACGCTCATCAGAGTGTGTCTATTGACATATTTACTCCAATTTCATTCACATTAATCATGGATCGTGGTTTGTTTATTCTCGGTCGAGCATCCACCACATTAACTACACAACCTTCATACTCTTCTTCACATCTTCCCAGACCCATGCATCCCAGTGAGAAAGTGACTTTCTGCACTGACTTGACACATCCAGACCACTGCTTGCAGCACCTTGCCATGGGTCCCTTTCTCCCAAATTCGCTACATACTATTTGCACAATGAAACAATCCTTATCACTGGCTAGGTGTTCCAGACTCCCACATCTGTAGCACCTCTTGGACCCACCGAATCTTGTCTCCACCTTCAACCTTACTCTGGCTTTCTTTTAACAACTGTTTGCTTACATCTTTCCCCAACCTCTTATTCCCCTCTTCTGCCTTTTCAACTGTGCTGACATCTTCAGTCAAAGCCCTTGATCTTTGCCATCCAACTCCTTAAAGCACGTCTCTTTATCTTCCACTATCTTTGCCACCTCTATCGCCCTCACCAGCGTTATATCTCCCTTTCTCCATAGTTCCTCCCTATTCCTATGATTCCAGCATTTGATTATTAACTGGTCTCTAAAATGCTCTTGCCTGCAGTGCTCAAAGCCACACTTGGTTGCCAACCCATGCAGGGCGGTCACAAATTCTTCAATACTCTCATTTATATTCTCATCCAAGTGATACCTTGCTAGGATTTTATTTTTCTTAATGAGAACATGCTTATCCAATTTCATCAAGCTGTTCTCAAACGCGCTGGGGTCTCTAATATCATCCTCTGCATGCTCTAGCAACCTCTTGTATATGATCTGCCCCTCGTGTACCAGGCATTGATTCAATAGTGAGTCCTTTCCATCTGCCGCAAAACTTGCCCCGTAGACCCGATGTATTTAGCATAGGAAACCTTCTTTCCAGTCTATACACATAATTGTTGGCTCCTGAGATGACTGCAGGAACAATGATGGACCAGGGATGTTAGCCATGCCTGCTTAAGGGTGCTTGTTGCACATTTTCAGCAGTCAAAAAAGGAAGAAAGGGTCCTCCCCCTGCATACCTCCTTACATACCTATTGGGCATACCTCAAACTCCTCACTGCACTCTCGTACAGTGCACGGTCCCCTGGAAAATCCGAGTAACTTTACTTTCTGATGGGTCAGAGCAGCATGTGTGGTGTTGCTCAGCAACCACAATGCATCTTCACAGGATGATCTGACACATGGCGCCGTTAGGCACGTAGCACGTGTCCCTACGCTGCTTCCTGCTTCACCAGCTCCAAGCTCCCTCGCTCCTCCTCAAATGGCCAGTGTGATCAATCAGCCATGATTCCCCCAGAAAAACCAGGCCTGGGACCCTTCTCAGGTGACCAGGGAAAGGCAGACACTTTTTGATCCTGACCCTGCGGGTGGTGTTCTGCAGGAGGATAACATGGGGGGGCAGGTCAGGATAAAGGGGAAACCCCCTTATTCAACTTTCCCCAAAACCCCACCCTTCTAGTGGCTTATTGTAACATAGAAGAATTTAGAAAAACTGACTTTGTCATTAAGGACTTCAAGAGGGCTAAAAATGTACAAGGGTGCAGGAGTTGTCAGATCATTAATTCAAATGACCGACACCTGAGGGAGACAGAGCGGCTTAAAAGGCCCCCTCAGGTGTAGGCCAAAAACAAGCAGGAAGAGCAGAGTATCAGAGAAAGCAAGCAGCAGAAACAGCGTGGTTTGTGAAGGCAAGCCAGACAGAAGCTGGAAGCAAAAGAAGACGCTGAGACCACTGTGCGGCAGAAAGGAGCTGCCAGTCCTGACTGGGTCTGTGGCTCTCAAATCCTGAAGTGCAGAGGCTGCACAGTGGGAAGCAAAGGCAAAGACAGCTTTTGTTCCCAGAAGGCTGTCTCAGGTGTCTGGCATTCACCCGAGAGCCTCAAGGTTGTCTCTGGTGGCTGGCATGCACCAGAGGGCCTCAGGAGCAACAGGGGCTCCAGTTGCAGGTGGTATGCGTGAAGGCGGACTATGAAAAACAGTTTGCCAGGTCGCGGGGAGCCACAGAAGTAGAAGTCCTGTGAGTGGGGAGGGGATAGGAGATGCACGTCTTACCTGGTGTGTTCACATGCTGGCAGTGGCCCTGGAGCGCTCCGTACCCGCTCGTATGTTCAAGGCAGGCAATCAGCAGGAGAGCACCACTCGCGTATGGGTGAAAGAAACTCTGAAGTTAATTTTGAATACTGCTTAGTCTACTTACCATTAGTTCGGTAATCGACTCAAAGTCTTTGGTATCGACACTTCCTTCAATCCGACCGCTTTGCCTTCCGTCCGCAGAGCACCTGTGGAAACCGGGCAGGGATTTTATCAAAGGGAGACCTGCCCACCATCTTGATTCTTCTTGCAAGATTATTTCTATCAGATGCTCCCCTCAGGAAACCCTGCGATCTTCTGACTAATGGCGGAGGATGCCTGATCGTTCAAAACTCTGGAGACAAACTAGTTTGGACTTTTCCAAACATCTGCATCACTACCACGTGAGCATATGAACCTTTGGGTATCGGGCATGCAATGGATGGGGATGCATAATAACTCTGACACCAAATAATCGAACCAACTCAGGAAGATGGCAAAGGTGCTGTTTTATTAACAATTATCTAAAAGAAGGGGTTACAACGGACATCAACGGACGTTTGATCGAGCTCTCAGTGCATTTCTCATAAAAACATCCTTATATACAAGAAATACATCAGTGACGTGATACTTTGTGGCAAATAAAAAAAACTACAAGGGATTGTGATAGGTTCAAGAGGAACATCTAAGTATGCTTTCTATAAGGGGTGGGATTGTGATTGCCTATCTACTGTCAGGTGGACAACTTATGCCTACCTCTAAAAACATGTCATCTTTAACACTATTAAGTACACAGTATACCATTGGCTCTGAAACTGTTAGGCCCTTCATTATACAGCCCTCTACAATTGGTTGGCATGCTCGTGCCGTGTCTTGAATATTCGGTTAATTTAGCTGCACACAAGTTTATATCCAAGTGTCAGGAGGTGGACTTCACTTTACCTCCTCACCCAATTAGCCCAAAATGTCTCATCACCCAAGCTTTCTGGCATGCAGATTGTCTTTGAACTTGACCTTGCAAAGGGTCCTTGTCTGTTGGAATATATGGGAGTACAGGCTTGCACTATTGTTGTTCTAGGACTCCACGCTCAACTCTATTTCCATCCTTGGCTCACGTGACAGGAGACCACGATTTGGTCAATTTTGCAGCATTTAAATGTCTTAAATGAATAAAACTTGGCACCACCCTTGGTGTTCTTTCTTTGTATCTTAACAAGGTATGATTCAGCTCCACATGTTCACTGCCTTCATGAATAGAAAACTGACCTTGGATGCGTCAGCTTTTGATACAAGGCCAGACAGCCTTGCCATTATTTTCCACGATCATGGCTTGTTCTTGCTGTGACACAGTTCTCGGCCTTTCCTCTCCATCGGTCCTGGCTCACTAATTTCATGACACTGATGTCCAGTTTCTATACAATGTGGCTTCGCCTGCAGTCTATTCACTACATATAGCCAGCTTCTATGATCCCTTAGGGCCTCATTACGACCCAGGCGGTAAGTTACCGCCTGGGCCGTGACTTTACCACCATGGCGTAAACTACGTTTACGCCATGGTGGTTGGCGGACTTACCGCCCCATTCCGAGGTCGGCGGGGCGGTAAATCCCCAATCCCCATTTACCCTTCCCCATTCCCATTTTTGCCCCATAGGGCATAATGGGAGTGGGGAAGGCGTTAATTACGCCACTGTAAATTACGGTGGCGTAATTAACTCCATGGTCCCTTAGCGCCATGGATTTTAACACCTGCTAAAAGCAGGTGTTAAAAGCGCCATGGCGCTAAGGGACCTCGTAATTGGCGGTAAGGGGTCGGCGCAGCTAACGCTGGTGTAAACCCCTTACCGCCAGGGTCGTAATGAGGCCCTTAGTCTACTTGCATTACAGTGTCTATACAATCATTGAACAGGTGCAATCTTCTTTGCGCATACGAAAGTTTACTCGATTCTTAACTTGGTCATCAGTTTCTGTAAGATCCATGCATTTTCTTCAGACAATATTCTCAGGGTGTCACGCTCGTCTTTCGTGACATCACCTGCTCCTCTTCTGGCTCCTTTTCATATTCCTTCAGGGAGTTCCTCCCTCCGATTCTCATCTCTTCCGGGATACATTTGATAGGGTTTTCTCAGAGGATACACTCACTGCGGTATAGTCACAACTGCTGGTGTCAAGCATGGAACCATCTCAGGCTTCCAACATATAGGATGTATGGGGGCGGGATTTCCTGCAGAGGGATGCAACTGCTCCTCTACAAAAGGCTGCACACTTACTGTACCAGAATATGCATATGGCCTATCAGAATGAGTTTGGCGTGCAGGCAAACATGTGCTTGTGTTTCTAAATTAAATACCAGTAATGCATTCCCGTAGCCAGCTGCAGAAGTAAAACAGCTCAGCATACAACAACAGCACAGATTCGAATTCTGCAAACCTAGCACTTGCAAATTGTTGGCTGCACTAAAACGGTTTGTTGCCTTTATTATTTATTTATTGTTATTTATCTGTTTCTCCTCTGCTTCGCACTTTCCACTTCTCCCCCCTTCCATGCACGTTTCCCCTCCCCCTCTCCCATGTACTTTCGCGTTCTCAATGTCACTGGGCCTAGTAAGATCGCTGTTTTGTTCTCCCCTGTTTCCCTCCCTTGCCTTGTCGCGCTCTGAAACACTTGTGTACGAGCACGATAGAAATAAAATATCAATATCAACATAGACACAAGGGGAAGGAATATCTATGGACCAAAGGGCTAGACCTGCATTAGTATTCATATAGTATGACTGTACCCTCTACTGTACAATAAAGCGCTGTAACCAAAGAAAGGTCTTACAATAGATGGGTCGGCCAAATTGTTGGGGAAAGAGCACGCCATGCATCTTCAAAGAACTGCAATATAAAAAAAATATAAATAAAGTCACCTTACCAACATGTGCACCTTACTGAACACCAGGTGAATAGATGTTTAAACAAAATGCGTGTCAGCGCCTAACAGATCATAGAGACAGAGACAGCACTTTTCTACTTAGTTGATATGTGTGAGCACAGAAAAACTGCATAATTCCATACTAGAATCCAACAAGGCAATTTTTGTTTAAATGTGCGCTGCTCTGGCCCGGAGCACAATGATGCCATTGTAAGGTGGCTTGGACTGAGGGAGACCGAATCATGTGCTCAGTAATTGTGCTGCTGGATGTGTGAATGAATGTGTGTCTCCCCAAGCTGCTGTTCAAAAACAGTTATTACCTTGGCAACACCCTCTAATAATCGGACACAGACGCACCGGGCACAGCAGGTCCTCAAATATCACCCATCCATGAAAAGGTGCAAACCCACACCTTACCAAAAGACAGAAGGCCAGGGATCAAAAGCACTCAAGCACCAGGTGCTTTGCACAAGGTTAGCACATGATTCCATATCGGTTGTGTGTCTCAGGCCTGCGTTACTGCACAGCTGCATGCAAGAAGGACATCATACCCTGGGGCGTCCTCAACGTGGCACCCGGTAATGGAGAGGATTGAGCCCAAGTCGGACCATTAATAATAGCGGTTACAGTATATACTGTTGATGGTCCCATAAATGTCCCAGGACTGGTTTCCTCTGTTAAATGCACAGGAACAGACACAATGGGCCTCATTATGAGTATGCCGGTCCGGTAACAGCAGTGCCCGTAAGCCACCGGCAGAATTGTTACAGTACCGAAGCACTCCGAGTTCTGCGTGTGGGTGCCTTTCTGCCCGCCAGGTCTGACCTGGCGGCCAGAAAGGCCCCCGCTCACAGACTTTGTTGCACACAGAGCCTACGCCCTCCCCATTGGGAGTTACTTTTTCCGGCGCCTGGCTTCAGGGACTGCCGGAAAACAAGCATAACTCCGGCGACAGCCTGCAGTTTTTACCGGCACTGTTACTGCCAGAGTTATAATGACCCCCAGTATTTTATATTTAAAAAATCAATAACGTTATTGGCTGTAAAGAGACTGAGAACCTGGACCCTCTGATCCATGCAAGGACTATGCTCAACTCCCAACATCATCCACAAAACCCCTCAGCCACCAAAACATCAGGCTAATTGCTGCCCATGCGTGCATAACCTTCAAGGCAATATTGTGTATGTTTTTGTACTACTTTAGTTATCAACGGACAATGTAACACAACAAAATATAATAGCATGCAAGGGCACATCAAGAAGGGTTTGGAGGATGTGAGGTCATTAGTAGCCATTATACACTGTCCAGCCCCCTTTTTGTTTGTTTGTTTGTGCATTTATATAGCGCTACGAACCATCAGGTATCTGAACGCTGTTTATTTCCCACGGTGTGTGGTGCTCATTTATCGACCTCGGAAGGATGAAAGGCTGAGTTTGGACCTGCCGGGATTCAAACCTGCATCAGCAGGCTTTGCATGGATGTCAAAGCAAGCGCTGTACTCGCTGTGCTATCTGACCGGCTGCTAAATGCATTATAAGACGTTAAAATATTTCATAATGTTAACAATGTTCTCTAAATTGGTTCAGCATCTTTGCAGAGGCTGCATTCCCTAGGTCGCCAAGCTGTGAGCCAAATTGCTGATCCAAGCTTACATAACTTCAGACCCCATATTGTCAACTAGGAAAAAAAGAAACAAATACAATTCAAAAAGGGCAATTCAAAAAGGCACTGGGTGTGGTAGGATCAGGGCCGGCCATAGGGCAGGGCTGCCTGAGCGAGCAACGGCCCGGGGAGCCATTAGCCCCCAACCCCCACAATGCCAGCTCGGAGGAGTCTTTCAAGGTCTCCAGCGAGCTGGCCTGGTGGGAGAAGGTGCGGAAGGTGCCCTATTGAAATCGAATGCACCCTGCTCTTGTGCTGGTGTCAGGCTTTCCAGTGCGGAAGTGGGGTACATTTAATAGGGCGCTGATGCATTAGCATCAGCGCCCTATTCCAGTGATTAACTCCCTTCTCTGGTGTGGGAGCGGGGAGTAAAACTAATGTCCTCCTCCCCGGCATTGACCTTGGGGCACAAGTGGTGAGGGAGCCACTCTTCTGTTTCAATGCCGCCGCCATTAAGGCTGGCCATGGGTGGGATATGAACCCAGAACCAATTGCTGCTCCCTTTTCAGGGGCAGGCGCCAAAAACCACTTTTCAACCAACGCCTCAAGCGTACAACAGATTTAAGGCACATCAGCATTAGACACTGTGCGCTGAGCTAGGCCAAAATCTTGCACACTGTGCAGAAAGTGGGGACATGCCCTCTTTCTCTCTTTAAGCATAAACCATGATCAGAAAGAAATAAATCAATTTGAGGTCACTTGCTGAGACAACTGGCAACATATCAAGCAAAGGGTGCATTGCATGTCGGCCGTTACTTCTAATTCCGATTTACAAGTACTGCATGGAGAAACGGAAAGGCAGGATACAACGTCCTATTAAGAACAGGAAACTATAATCCTAAAACTCAGCAAGCCTTTCCATAATCTCTAGCCTTAATAAACAGTATACCCTGCACTTCACATGACCTGTTTCCCTGACCTTTTCACCTCTCTATCTGCTATTCATCCTATACCTTTTAGTGTGAGCTCTAAAACACACAAAGCACAACAATAAGAGGGCACTGAAACGTTAGCGGGCAGGATACCGGAGCCGCAACAGGGCAGAGCAATAAGCATTACAGAGAGGTGCAAGGTACAGTCCCAAGCTTCAGGTGTGCAGCATCCAGAGAGGAAAAAGACTGAAGATTGATAAGTGCAAGGCCATGCCAATAGGCATAGGGCAGACCCCAGAAATAACCCTAGGACCAATGACCTAAAGGTCATAGAGTTGCCTAAGGCGGGGAGTTGTATCCCCTATTTTGAGATCTTTATAATTCTCTCCAAACAGATTGAATCCCTTGTCATCACATTATAATAAACAGCCTTGCGTACGTACAGAGCAAAGTTTCAAAGTTTTGGAGTTCACCTTGTTTGTTCTATGGGGTCATGATTAAACAGCATGCCTGGCCTGTGTTTTTTCTTGGCAATGAGCTGTGCACCATCTAACATTGACCCCTGAATTGCTCAATGCACCCCCACTATTTGATTCTGCTTATTTTGCTTTCCAGAAAAATGGTGTATGTGGGGCAGAAATAGCCCTATATAGCCCTAAGAGGGGGTGCGGGGTCGGCAGAAAATGCACCATTCTTTCCCTTAAAATAACCATCGAGGGATTCAGGATACTCATATGACAATAAAGGCAAATCAAAAGCTATTTTGTTTTATTTATTAAAAAAAAGAATTATATTGATATAGTTGAAGAATATCAACCTTTCAATAAGTAAACAGAACAAGAGTGTAATAGAATATTCATATTTCATATTTACAAAATACTTAGCAGGAATGAGAGATAAAATTAATTGCTTTCCCATTTTACATCTTCAGATATAAGAGTACAGACTTTACAAATACAAAAGATGATGAAATAGATCAATCTAATTTAGATTCAGAGACTCCAGGAAGTCTACAACAGCAATTCTCATGCATGTCTATTGACAGTTAAATAGTCTGTTCCAGAAGGATCCATACGTTAAGATGAGGTACTCACAGAAGAAGTGCTGAAAGTACATCTTTCCTTTCATAAGTAAAGCTCGGCAGGAAACTAACGAATGTTTGAGAGTTTCAGATTGTTTTGGGCGTCGGCAGAATCTGCAGATATTTCTATCCCTAGGGACGAGTTTGCGTTTTGCCAAGATGGCATTTGTTTTCCGCAAGTTAAGGCGAAATCTCAGAAACAGATTTCTATATGCTCGAGATGGTAATTTGATCATATACGTTTCCAAAGTATGGAGGCGCGTGACATAGAATTGCTCTTCTTGGAAGTGAGGATATGTCATGCACTGCTCTCTTTTGCAGATCCAGTGTTGCTGCCATCGTTTTTGTTTTGATCTAACAGGGTTTGTTTTCAAAGGTTCACTAGATATGTCTGCAAATGTCACAGAGGCAAGAACCTTCTGATTCCAGAGAGACATAGTTACATGCTCAGTGGTTTTGGCATATGTGGGTATTCATTATTCACATTAACATTCACAACATAACATAGAACATTCATTAAGGAGCCTGGGTTCGAGGGCAGTACGCACTTCCTATACAGGGAGATCATTTTCCATATATATGAACTGTTTAGGGACAGGAGGCCTAGTTTATGTCTCATAACACACATCGGTTGACTGTGTGGTAGAGATAAAACTCGCTTCCAAAATTAACCTTCTATTCGCAACATGAAGATTTTGGATGCCAAGCTCTGGATTCAGCGCCATATATAATAGTTGGAACAACCTTCTAAGTTATAAAATGTCAGAAGAGGGAGAACGGATAATCTGCTGTATTTTGCATGCAGAATGCAGGCTTGAGCTGCAGCTATGCGAATCTTCCTAAGCAGATAAGGGCGATCCGATATATGATTATTGGTATTTAGGCCTCAGTATCGATACTCATCAACTATCTGAAGGTGTTTCCTTTGCAAGAACCAGGTGAAGGAGGACTTGGTGACAGAGTGTCTGGCTGCACATATCAGTATCTTGGATTTGTCAAGATTTATAGTGAGCAGGTTCAGATCAGTGTAGTTACCTAATTGAGTTAGAAGGTGTTGCAAACACCTGGGTGTTTTAGCTAGCAAGACGAGATCATCGGCATAAAACAACGAGGGGATCGCTTATTGGCCCAGTCTAGGTGAATCTGTGATGATCTCAGCGAAACAATGTCTTATATCTGAGATTTTAAAAATTAAATAACGCAGAGGCTAGAATGCAGCCTTGTTTCAGGCCTTGGAAGGTGAAAATAGGGGCTGAAAGCTTTCCATTAGGACAGAGTTAGACATATTTGGATTGTAGTGTCAGAATGAAATTGTAGGATCCAAAACTGTATGTAGACCAGACAGGCACCATTGTTCAGTTTGCTCCTAAGCAGCTCTCTGGAGACAGAGGCAAAAGCTTTTTTGAAGTCTATAAATGCGATATAGACTGACTGCCTCATCTGAGACTCGTGTGATTTGATAGCATGGAGAGTTTGTAAGTTGACTGTTGTGTCAAAGCCGGGTACAAAGCCCATCTGAAAAGGATCATGAAGCTTCATAGATTGGATCCAGCAGTTAAAATCTCTAAGTACTAAGCATGAAAATAATTTGCCTGGAACATCCAGCAGCGCAACCGGTCTATAGTTTTACGGTAGTTGGCGATCCCCTTTCTTATATATAGGGACGACAATCGACGTGCGCCACGCTGGTGGAATTCGTCAAGTTTTTAAAACTCTAATGAAGATGCTCAGCAAGATCTTGACCCAAGCTTCCGGATGGCATGTAAGCATAGCATTGCTAAGGCCATCCGGTCCTGGGGCTCTAGATGCGCTAAGTTTAGAGATGTAAAAGATTATGGGCCTCATTACAACCCGTCCCTGTAAAACCGGCACGGCTGCCGCCAGAGTAGCAATTTTTCTGGCACCCGTGAATGGACAAGAACTGGGTCATGCCGAGTTAGGCGGACCCGGTACTTGCCCATTTTTGAGTGCCGGAATCAAGGGCCTCCTCATCCCCATTCCGCCTCTTAGGGCGGAATGGGAATGGGGACGTCGGATGCACTGGCACATTCAGAGTTGTGCCGGTGCATCCGACGTGCTGTGCTCACGGGTGCCTGTCAGCCCGGCAGGAAAAACCTGTCGGGCTGACAGGCACCCGCAACCACAACACGTAGTATGGCGGTCCGGGAACTGAGGTACCGGCATGCTTACCGGTACCGTATTTCCCAGACTGCCAGGGTCGTAATGAGGCCCTAAGTCTTCAACACTAAGGCTCATATCTGTACTGATGGTGATAGGAAAATCCAAATCAAGAGGACGGAGAGGGGCAGAGGCATACAAGGTATATAAAGCCATCTACTTGTAATGTCATTATCCTTGCTGTCTCTGCCCTGTATTTGTTTTGCCACAACTGTAAGTTCTACACTCTGTAAGAAAGCGCCCAGATGCCTTTGGGCTTGGTGCGCTATATAAGGTTAAAAATGAATAAATAAATAAATAAATAAATAAATAAATAAATAAATAAGGTGTGATAGTAATGGTTCCAGGTTTCTTCAGGGACTGAATTTATCTGCATGGGGGGTTGAGTGGTATTATTGGCCTTGTTCAGAAGACCCCATATTAAAGCTGAGTGTTTTTGAGGCAAGGGCCTGTAACATCTGCTGAGCGTCATGTTGCATAATTAGAGCTTTCCTAGATTTAATACAGTTCTTATATCTTGTTTTTAGTGGCTTCCACTTTGCGGATTTGATTAATAACGACAGATTAGCTATTGTTCACTTAGATGCACGATAGGCAGGTCTCTCTTCATGCAGTACATGGTCATATGCCTGGTGATGCCTAATTTGAGGTTTAGAGAGGGAATGACTCAGTAGCTTAAAGGTTTGTAATGCAGGGACATAGAGGCCATCTGAGTACACTAAATCAGGGGTAAGAATGTCTTTTGCATATTCATGGTGTAAATTGAGTTCTCTTAACAGATTAGGGGACCATCTAAAACGATTTCTGTCATGTGACAAAGCTAAGGCTGTAGTATAAGATTGGTGTTGAGGAAAGGAAGATGGCCGACACCATGACCAGGTTAGTGACAAGAGCTCATGGTCGCTGTATTTTTGAGATTTAACTTGAACATCATCAATCTTAGCAAAGAGATCACGATCAGTGTAAACATAATCGATTAGAGCTGCTTGTCTACTTCTGCTCCAAGGGTTACGCAGAGGGTTGTCATTCGGGGAAGATCCATTTACCATGATAAGTTGTCTTTCGTTCATGAGAGACGACCATCAACTTGCGTGACTAGCAGTTTGTGTACTAGTTTTGGTCATGCAATTCATGTTAAGATCTCCGGCCAATATGGTGTAATCAATCGAGCAATAGTTTGAGATTAGGTCTAATATGTGCTCTAGATCGCGCAAGAAAGCATCATCTTGTGTGCCAATGTGGTTCCAATAGATGTTTTTTAGGGCTAGAGTGTGGCTATTGGAATTAATTTTGACCAGTTGTAAAAACAAGTTAGGGGTGGCCCAAGGCGAAAGTTGGAGGCCAAATGAGATCCTTACTGCCACCAGGAGGCCAGACATAGGTCTGCCTTTGGCTGAAGCTTTCGCTGGAAGCAGAGAAAGACTGACGTTGTCCCAGACTGGAGATGTTAGAAGCCAGATCTCCTGTAGGGAAATAATGTGATGAAGATTAAGGGGAATGAGGACAGTTGATGAGAGGTGTTTGTGACCTCTTATGTTCCAAAAGGCAAAGTTGCACTTGAAGGGTGTCTTGTTCTTGAGTTGTTAATTTTGGTAACAAGTTCGAGATTGAGTGAACACTGGTTCTAGTTGAAGCAGTGTTTGAAATGCACCCTGAGAGCAAATTATTTTTAAGAGGTGTTGGTCGGGAAGTGATATTTGTCACATCTAACTTTGTATTCATGGATATAGAAGATCTATGGTCATGAGACAAGGGTTGTTGGGTGAGTAAGAATCCCAAGTTGTAAAGGGCTTCACAAGCTTTCCATATCATGTTCAAGACAATTCCTGACTGCATCCACAATCTAGCAATGGACGAGTCATGGTCATTTATAAATTCAATTTGAGCTATATCAGCAGAGGAAAGATCTTCAAGTAAAGGGATATCTCCAAGAATGTTTAAGATGCTGGTTCTGTTCAGGTCATATATGCGAAAGCGGCCACCTCTACATTGGAGAATTATATGATGGTGAGTGTTGGCGGAGCACAAGCAATTCCTAGATTTAGGAGCAGCAGCCTCAATTGCGCTTTAGGGCGTCGGGACCTGCTTCAAAATTACAGGTTGTAAGGATCTAGCTTTAAGGGAAATTGTCTTTAGTTGAACCTGTCCTGTGCTTTCAATATCCCAGGCATTTGCAAGAAGAGAGCATGAGTTAATTTGGGGGCGAGCAGCAAAGAAGGCAACTGACTTGGCGATCTCAGATCGTCTCTCTTCTAGGGTAAGACATTTGTCATTCATTATCGGTAGAGATGTATGCTGGGGTTTATTCGAAGAGGTCGCAAAATTGCATTGGAAGTGTGAAGCAAGAGGCAAGGTGTAACTACTTTGAGGGTGTTCCACCTCCTGGAGTAAGGCATCTAGGGGTTCATACGGCAGTTCAGCTGAAGATCCTTCAGTGGCGAGATATCAGTTTGTTTTTTCCATACAGCATTTCTCTGACTGGCTAAGTTCACATATTTTTTTGTAATGGCAGCAGATGCTGATTGAGCTTGCTTTTAAGGGAGTGTTAAAGATTGCATGAAATGTCGAGAAGTCAATCAATTTATTGAGGCTGTTTGCTTAATGTTCTTTTTTTTAGATGACTCAGATGGTTTGGGGGATTTCTTCTAGTTGGAAAAGATTTTTAATGGTGGTTTCACTAGAGTTGATGATAACACGGATTTAATTTGAGGCTGAGTGTCGGGGATCACGACGATGTTTTCCTGTTGTGAGAGCGAAGCGATTGTAGTGTGTGTACTAGAATCATTACAGGACAGCATATTGGGAACGCGGCACACCCTAGTCAGTAGTAGCGTAGGGGCTTCAGATGACATTGGTGCAATCAAAACATGTCTTTTGGATGAGGTGCAGGGGCGATGTTCTCAGTAGGCGGAGTTTTGTTCTTTAGAGTACTAGGGGCCACATTAGGAACGGTTGACGTATTACTCCGCAATAAATGCATTAACATGTCTGTTTGAGCGTTTATTTTAGTATCAAGGGTTTTGTAGAGTTTTGTCAAATAATTAATTGCCTGTAAAGTTATTTCAATAAAGGAGGGACTGGGACTTGGGAAGATGGAGGTTTGGACGACCGCATGCTCGCAGTTTTTCTGGAGTAGGATTTGTAAAAGAGAGAGACAGAACAGATGACTCGTGAGTGGAATTTGAGAACATGACTGGAGATTGTGAAAGGTTCGTTAGCGTCGGCAGCAAAGGCATAATCACCGGCATCAATACCGGCATATCAACAAGTAAAGCAGGGGACTCAGGAGACATGTGAGCAAAGGCCTCAGCGCGTGTAAGATTTTCATTGTTATTAGCTAAATTACATATAGCATTATTCTGAATAAAAGCAGGTGATTTTGAAATATTAAGAGAGGTGAGAGGATGGTGATGTACCTGCGCCATAGTGACCGTTCGTTTTGCTAGGATTTCCTATAGTAGAAACACTGTTCATCTGAGGCTCAGCTGGTAAGGTAAAGCCTGCAGCTATAAGGAGTCTGGGGGACTACATAAATCAATAGTCAGAAGGCTGCCATTGTCACTTGTAGTAGGTAATTAATTAGTTGCTTCAGAAACAGACTTGTTGATAGCTAGGGTTGTAGTTATTGTGAGAGGGGAGTCAGTAGTGCAGTATTCACGTATGTCGGTTGTCAGCGACATAGACCGTGAGCATGTGGAAGCGCGGACGCTCTTAGTCAGAATCAAAATATGTGATATGCATTTGGGAGTGCATTTTGATTTATCTAGGAGCCTTGCTATTTCCTTAGCAGGGGGCATTGTCGAAGTCAGTGTATACGCACCAGACATTGGTGATCAAGAGAACGTGCTGGTCGAGTGAGCAAAGCAGTCTGTCAAAGGTTCCAAAAGGCAAAAAGGCAGAGTGGTACAAGCAGAAAAACCTCACCAATTATGCAACAATTCAGCCAAACAGCTAAACAGCACTTTCACAAAGCACTTACGAACATACGTGCATGCAAATGAACGCGCACATGCGCTATTATAATGCTTCTGGGTAAGTGGGTGGAGCCAGATGATTTTTCCCTCAGGTAGTTTTTCTTCAAACAGCACGACCAGGAGGACACAGCTAAACAGCACTTTCACAAAGGCTTTACGAAAATACAAACTCTTTCTTTACTATCTTATTTTCCGTATGTGTCCAGTTGGGATGAAGGTAGCTTATCCTCAATGTTCCCTTTTAATTACATGGCTTAATAGTTTTGGGAAATCCCAGGTATTCTCTTTGCTTGTGTAATCAGCTGGCTCCCTCACCAAGGCCCACCTCAAATGCCCAAGTCTGGCCTTCTTCTCCCTTCTCCATTCTTCATGGCAACCCATAGGAACCTCCAGTTGCCTCCACCTTCCCCACAATGCTGCAGGAGCACCGTTTTCATCTTTCAAGCAAGGCAAGCCCTTAAGGGCATTGTTTGTGTGGCATTGCTATATTTTGGTGACCGTAGCGTCGAGCGCTCTACAAAATGCAAATTTGCCCAAAATGTGCCTGATTCAGTCACAATCTACTTTTTGCAGTGCTGCATTCCTGAATTTGTGTTCTTGTGCAGGCACCTTGTGACAAAGCCCAGTTGGGCAGTTTTAATATTTCGACTGAGCCACTTTCCAGCATGGCTGCTACAACATGCAGCACTGGAGTGCCTGCCCTGCCCCAGCACTGATTAGCCCAGCCTGTAACTTCAGGGCCAATCTGGGGAGCCAGCAGGTGAAAGCCGGCCCTCTCATCAAGACCCTCCTCCAAGCCACCTGTCTGAGCCTGTTTTCAGCCGATGGAGCACCTCTCCCTGTAACTACTTTTGGGCATCACCCCTAAAGGATTACTAAGGACTTTCACTTGACCTGGTAACCAGCTAGGGAATGCATTGCTCCATCCACCTTCCTTGGCACTATCCCTGTTGAAACTGTTGCCTGCTCCTTTCCCCACTGCCTATCTGTAACTTCTAATCTAGCACCAACAGCATTACCTCCATAGTATGCCTCGTAAAGTCTGTTCCTCTACTGCTCTCTAAACTCCCTGCTCCAAAAGAAGATCAATAGCTTACCTTTTCTATACTCCCCACTTCCATCCGTGCAGCCATTTCTTTTTGTATGCATTACAGTGCTTTCTGTAAGATTTGAATTTAGGTGTAATGTCACAACCACTAGCTCCATGGGAAGCCCCAACCCCAATCCCTGCACACATGCACACATATCAGAAAACCCCGCCAGGTCACTTAGGCTCCATGGGCACTGTTTGGGGGCTCATGCCAGTTCAGGTGTCAGGGCCGGGAAAAATAGTTGGGTGCAGGCATGGCGCAGCTGGCACCACATCCATTTTCCAATGGACAATGTTGAGGGTTAATCACTTCCTGTCTCCCCCAACATGGAGGAGGACTGCACATACAGCATTAGATGCTGCACACTAGCTATTGGATTTGTCAGTGAGGCTTTGGGCATGGTCAGGAGTGACCAGGTATATAAACCAAACCCAGAATGCTTCTCCTTGCTTCGCGTTACTCTGATTGTCAGCGTGACGTTCACCGGTACCAGCTCCTGCAGAAAAGAAGAAGAAAACGTTATTCAAGGACCAGCTCATCGTTTGCTTACCTGCGGATTCTGCCAACGAACGCTCCAGCATCTGCAAGCCTCCAAGTCCAGCTGCGGTCAGGAAAAATCACCGCGCCGCAACCTGTGGAAGAAACAAAGAACAGTAAGTGCCGCTCACATAGCAAGCAGCGCGCACCAAGCCAGAAACTCTGTGCACATGCAAAGCAGCGTGCAGTAAGCCAAAAACACTGCACGCATGCGAATCTGCACTTAACAAACTACGAAAGCCATACCAATACGAAGAGAGAAGGAAAGCATAGAGAAGCACGTGCAAAGAGAAGGAAAGCATAGAGAAGCGCGTGCAAAGAGAAGGAAAGCACAGTAGCATACCGCAAGGAACAATCTCATGCAAATGCAAAATATTTAAAGGAGAACATTACAGAAAAAGAACCCAAGCAGCCAAGGAACAGCGTATTCAGTGCAGAAGTATGCATTGTACATTGGCATAGCATGAACAATAATTGAACAGAAAAAGCAGCGTGCACAGCGCAAAAGCACACTTTAAGACTGTGGCAAAGACTAGGTGGGAGCACTGCCATGCTGCCAGAAACAGACCACGCCACAGCAGGTCTGGGCGGGAGTCGAGACTATGACCAGTGAGATAACTGGTCTTCTACACGTGCCCCTGCTTGAAGAATAGGCAGGATGGAGAGCGCTTTTATTCTATAGATATGTGAGCGTAGTCCCAAGGGTTTTGGGCCACAGGGAGGGTATTGGGGATCTTTTCACACTCCTCTCTAACTCCAATGTTCCTATCACAGGGGAGGTTCCCGTGCAGCAGTTGCAGTCCCAGGAGGCCTTGTCCAGACCCTCGAGAGGTTCCAGGTGCTCCTGCAGAGCTAAGGTGAGCGTAACAGAACGCGAAGCCGGCTTTGAAACCTCTACCCGAGCATCATGGAGACCTCAGTCACAGACCAGCTGGCCCAATTGTTAGGTGAACTCAGAGCAGAAGTACATGCCACCCGGCAAGAGACAAACGCCCTGCAGAGGGAACTCATATTAAACAGAGACCGGACCGACGATTTGGCTCGACAAATGCTCCAGAACCAGGCCAGTCAAGCCCCACTACCAGGAAATCAACCTCAGACCCCTGCTATGCCCCCCGTACAGGTCGTCTTGCCCGGTGCAGTTCCTTTGGCCCCACCTGACAGGTTTTTGGGGGACCCCAAGAAATTCACGACATTTATGAACCAGTGTGGTCTGCATTTTCTCTACAAACCCGGATTGTTCCCTAATGACCAATCCAGAGTCCCTTTTGTGTTTTCATACCTAGGAGGAAGTGCCGCTGACTGGTCAATACCATTGGTAGGTTGCGATGACCAGCTGCTGCGAGACTTCAGAGGATTCCAACATGAACAAACTTGAAAAGCTATTTGCCCGTCATACAAAAGGACAAGCATTGGACAATGAGCTATTGTCACTCCGACAGGGCAATCAGGATTTGCTGACGTACATTGACACATTCAACAGATTAATCGCTGAAACAAGTTAGCCTGAGGAGAAAAGAACTACCCTCTTCTACCGGGGCCTACGGGGAGAGCTAAAAGGCGTTTTAGCTCAGGTGGTAAACCCGCCTGGCAGCTGCGTGGAATACATTGACCTCACCGTACAGTTGGACAACCGAATCCAGGAACGAAAGACCGACCAGGCACGGGCAGAAGGAAGAATGTTGTATGTACAGCCCTGGGAGACACCGTCCCATCAACCAGAGCACAACCAACCAGAACCCATGCAGATCGGAGGGGTAAGGAGTCCTCTTACCAGAGCCAAAAGAGAAAAAAGGAGACAGCAACAGTTATGTTTATATTGCAGAAAAGCTGGACATTTTTTATGTGAGTCCACGGTAAAACCACCACGGAGAAACATGGGGGACCTGGAGAAAGAAAACGCACAGGAAGATACAGACTCGGAAAACTCCAACGCCCGGCAAGTGTTGGGGTCCATTTGTCGAGCCAGGAAAAAGAGTCACAAGCCTCACACCTAATCATGCCAGTGATCTTGATTTGCCATCAACGGCCATCACAAATGCACGCATTGGAAGCGTACATCGATAGCGGTGCAGTGGGCAATTGCATTGATAGAGATTTGGCAATGCGGATTGGTCTTCCAACACACCCGAAAGCAGTTATGGAGAATGTCATGACCGTTGATGGCACTCAGTTGTCTTCCGGACGAATGACCCATAGCACTGAAAGTGTGACACTCCTCTGTCAAGACAGCCATAGGGAAGTTATCGTCTTCGATCTAATACAAACCCTACAGTTCCCAATGATCCTGGGAATTCCATGGCTGGAGACTCATAATCAGTGTATTGATTGGCAAACCAAGGTAGTGACCTTCTAAAAAGATTGCGTCCAGTCCTGCTACATGTATAACCGCCCCTCTGTAAAACATGTGCAAACCATTCCAAATAAGGGACTGATGTTGGGTCTGCTGGGTACCTTACCCCCGGTTTATCAGGATTTTCAAGATGTATTTCAGAAGGAACAGGCTAACACACTGCCACCACACAGGGCATACGATTGTCAAATCAATCTCGTTCCTGGCACCCAGGTCCCTTGCAGCCACATTTATGCCCTCACGGAACAGGAAAACTGTCATCTAAGACCTACCTGGACCAATATCTGGCAAACGGGTTTATACGACCCTGTCCAAATCGCCAGCATCCTCACCCTTCTTCTTTGTCTCCAAGAAGGAGGGGGACCTCAGGGCCTGCATTGATTATCGGGAATTAAATCAGATCACAATACAAAATAGGTACCCGCTGTGTCAGGGCTGGGGCAATTGGCAATGTTTTAGGGTTTTGGGAGGAGTTAAGAGGGCCCTGGGGAGTCCCACCACCTTGTCCAGGCGTGTTCTCCTTCCGTTTTGCAGGACAAAGGCCCAAGGAAGGAGAACCGCCCAGAGACTACATTGCCCAGCAGGCCATGCGCATCACGGGCCTGCTGGGAGGAAAAGGACCACAGGCGTGCTACTGCGCATGCGCGAGCCACGCCCAGGGAGCAGCGCTCGCAATCCTGGCCATCGGCAAGAGAGGACGTGTTCGCCTCGAGCTCCTGCAGGCACGCCTACGCAGGGCACCGCCCGCCAGCTCAACCCCCGGCCCCGCGTACATGAAAAGCTAAGTGCACGACTCTTCTCATAAACAGCTGATTTATCCCGTGGGAGGGAAACGCGTTACGCGCTGATGAAAGTATTCTGTTGACATTTTCGGAAGCACGAAAAGACGAGTTACACATGTTTGCATGCAGAGCATGATACTAACCCAAAGTTGGAGTTAGCTTGGCGGTGAAGCAACCGCACCTTTAACAAATCTTTAACCCTTTAGGGAACGTTCCTTTGGAACGGCAATTTCGCATGCACGTGCACTGACTTTGTTTTGCTATTTTCAGCTTATTGTTTGATCGGATTGGTGAGACATATCACGCCCATCAACACGAAAAGGCTGAAGGACCTAGAATTCTACAGAACACTGAGCTAAGTGCTTTAGCACCTCGTGTGCATGTTATTGTTTGTTGTTACTATTTCACAGGGTGAGGTGGGGAACATGTAATCTGCATATTTATGTTTGAGAAGGCAGTGTGAAACCAAGCCAGCACTAGAGAATACTGATCTAGGTGTAAGTTGGTTAGAGGCTCCAATACAAACGCCTCCAAGGAGGATTTCTGTGAGAGTGATGGTAGTGAGAAAGTGTGTGTGAGCAAAATCAATGCCAACAACCATCAGCAAGAGGAGCATTGGAGCCGAGGAGCATGTTTCCCTGAAACCCCCTTTCCCATCCATTGTGATTCCCTAAACCTCTTTCCGGTGATCCTGAACTCCCTCTACCTATCCATTCAACGAACCCTAACCCTCTTTCCCCAGAGGGTAACAGTGGCCTGCGGTTTTCATTTCCCAGGTGCCAAGACCCAATGGGGAGGGAGGAGTTTGTGCTGCCTCTGCGCCTGTCAAGAGGAGTGAGGATCCGACAGAATTGCGAGCCCACGTATTCTTTCGGCGTCTAGGCAGCACAATCATGGCAGACGTAGTAGCCCTTCTCCAGGACCTCAAGGCTGAATTGGCAGCAACCAGGCAGGATTATCAGAACTTAGCAGGTCAAGTCCATACCCTGACTATCCAGACTCAGGCCAAAGCAACGCCCTTGCCCAGACAACCCCCGCCAGCGCCAGTACAAGTGCAGGTAGCCACAGAACCATCCCTGCCTCTAGCTGCACCCGAAAGATACCATGGGGACCCACAGAATTTTAACCAGTTTATCATGCAGTGTCAGTTGCACTTTTTGACCAAGCCAGGAGTTTTTAGAACCGCACAAGCCCGCACAGCATTCGTAATATCCTATCTCACGGGGGATGCAGCTTCTTGGGCTACACCACTGGTTCGCAAGGACGATGCCTTATTGTACAACTGGGATACTTTCTTGGAGGAATTCGGTAAAATATTTAACCGTAGGGCTGCAACATTGATTAAAGATCGAGAATTGCTGACACTGAGGCAAGGAAGCAAAGACTTGGTTTCGTATGTCACAGCTTTCAACCGTTTGGCAGTGGAAACTGATTGGCCCCAGGAAAAGAGAATGGCCTTATTCTATCATGGTCTAAGGGAGGACCTGAAAGATTTAGTTGCGCAAGTAGACCCCTGTTCCACCATGATTGATCTGGCATTACGATTAGATCAGAGACAAAGTGAACGTCGGCAAGACCGTCGTAAATGGGACAATAAGCCTATGGTTCGGATGGATCAACAGAAAAACACCAAGCTATCTGAGAAGGGAACCGAGGAACCGATGCAGATTGGAACCATACGAGGCCCCTTAACTAAAGAGGAGAAAGAGAGAAGAAGGAGAGAAAAGTTATGTCTTTATTGCGGAAAGTCGGGCCACTTCGTCCGAGAATGCACCAATAAACCATCCACCAAGGGAACCCAGTTGGGAAACGCCCCAGCTCGTCCATGAGGGGGGTGAGGGCGAGCGAATCTGAAGATACCCCAAAGATGCTAGCAAATGTTCATCGCACTCCGTCAGCTCACGTTATGCTGGCTGGTCATCTGGAAGTACAAGGAAGGCGCATACCAGTGTCACTTATGGTCGACTCAGGGGCCACTGGTAATTTCGTAGACGTTCAAGTAGCTAAAAGACTAGGACTTTCATTGGTGGCTAAAGAACAGCCAGAACAAGTGAAATCAGTGGATGGATCGCCGTTGGTTTCAGGCCCGATCACTCAGCATACGCAGTCCATGCAATTAAAGTGTGGGAAGGGACATCAAGAAAGTATTGAGTTTTATGTGATTTCTGCACCACAATTTGGATTCATTTTGGGCCTCACTTGGTTAAGACTCCACAACCCAGCCGTGGATTGGGCCGCAGGAACGCTGCAGTTCTCGTCAATGCATTGCCAGGCTAATTGTAGTGTGGGGAAGTGTTGTCCCCACTACATAGGAGGCAGTACAGATGTGGTTCTACCTGAAGAGTATGAGGAGTATCGGGATGTCTTCAGTAAGGTGGCCGCCGAGACTTTACCACAACACAGGCCCTTTGACTGTCGCATAGACCTAGAAGCGGGCGCTGTGCTACCTTGTAGCAGAATATACGCACTCACTGAAGCCGAGAATGAACACCTGAAGGAATACATCGAAACCAATTTGGCAAACGGCTTCATACGACATTCTACGTCCCCGGTAACCTCCCCTTTGTTTTTCATACCAAAAAAAAGGGAGACCTGAGGACGTGCATTGATTATAGAGCAATAAATCGCATTACCATCAAAAACCGTTACCCGTTGCCCTTAATCCCTGTGTTGTTGGATCAAGTACGAGGATCCACCGTATACACGAAGTTAGATCTGCGATACGCGTATCATCTGGTACGTGTCAGAGAAGGCGACGAATGGAAAACGGCCTTTCGGACCAAGTTGGGCCTGTACGAATATCAGGTCATGCCCTTCGGGCTATGTAATGCCCCAGCAGCATTCCAGCACTTTTTAGATGAGGTGTTACGTGGTTACCTAGATGTCTTTGCCATCGTATACATCGATGACATCTTAATCTATTCTCGCAATGCTGCAGAACATCAGGGCCATGTGAAGGCTGTTTTACAGAGGTTACAGGAACATAAGTTGTATGCCAAGCTTGAGAAGTGCCAATTTCATCAAACCACAGTAGAATTCCTAGGATTTATCTTGTCACCTCAAGGCATCACAATGGATCAAAAGAAAGTGCAGGCCATTGCCAACTGGCCCTCTCCGAGTTCAGTGAAGGATATTCAAACGGTGTTGGGATTTGCCAATTTCTACCGCCGGTTTATTGATGGTTTTGCCAAGAAGGTCCAACCCATTACACAACTACTACGAAAAGGAGTTCCTTTTCAGTGGAACGAAAAGGCTGAAGCTAGTTTTCGGACTTTGAAAGAAGCGTTCGTGACAGCACCAGTGTTGCAGCATCCGGACCCTTCTAAGCCTTACGTCATAGAAACCGATGCATCCAGTTATGCGGTGGGAGCTATTCTGTCGCAGCGTGACAACAATGGGCAATTACACCCAGTCGCTTACTACTCGCGAACATTGTTACCGGCAGAACAAAATTATGTTATTGCAGACAAGGAATTGTTGGCTATTAAGGTGGCCTTCGATGAGTGGCGTCATCACCTCATGGGAGCTCATCATCCTATCACCATCTATACCGACCATCGTAATTTACAATTCTTGAAATCCGCCAGGGCGCTTAGTCCGAGACAACTCAGGTGGGCCATGCAGTTCTCAGAATACGACTTTGTCATCACATATCGACCTGGAGTGGAAAATCGAAAGGCAGATATACTCTCTAGGTATCCGGAGGCAAATTCGGCTCTATCAAAGACCATATATGAACCCAAACCAATTGTGGACCCGACACGAATAATCGGAAGTGTGGTGGTAGACGCCACATTCGAAAAAATCCGAAAAGCCATGTCAGCGCAAGATCTGGTGCAATGGGCTAGCAGGAGTCAAGAGCAAACTATCAAGGAGGGGTTGCCATTTTACAAATCAGCGCTATACTTACCTACTATACCGCTTCGACAACAAGCCATCAGGTGGTGCCACGACTCCCCTTTCGTGGGTCATCCTGGAACACTGAAAACCAAGGAGCTAATCATGCCTCATTTCTGTTGGCCTAATGTACAAAAAGATGTGAAGCAATATATATCAAGATGTGAAACCTGCTTAAGGAACAAAACTGAGCACAGAAAACCTGCAGGTCTGTTGCAACCCCTTCCAACTCCTCCGGCACCATGGCACACGGTATCGTTGGACTTAATTGTCGAATTACCACCAAGTCAAGGGTTTTCAACTATACTGGTTGTTGTGGACTACTTAACTAAAATGGCTCATTTCATACCATGCAAGGGCACACCAACAGCCAGCATGCTAGCAAACTTGTTTTTACAGAACGTGGTACGGCTTCATGGTATACCGTATGGGATAGTTTCAGATCGAGGACCTCAATTTACTTCGCGATTCTGGCAGGCTTTTTGCAAAACAGCAGGGATTGAGATTCGGTTGTCCACCAGTTACCATCCAGCAACTGATGGTCAAACCGAGAGACTTAATCAGACATTGGAACAATATTTGCGTTGTCTGACTCAAGGAAAAGAACACGAATGGGCAGAAGTAATTCGGCTGGCCGAACTGGCTTACAACAACGCCGTACATGCATCAACTAAGGTCACCCCATTTTATTGTGCTTATGGCTATCACCCACGATTTCAGCCTGTGGCACATGAACCAGTGCCCGAAGTTCCGGCAGTCAGGGAGATACAGAAACATTTGGAAAGCATCTGGCAAGCTGCGCAATGCAGTCTTAATCTCGCTAAAGCAACTTACAAACGCCATGCTGACAGGAAAAGGAGACCAAGTCCTCCATACCAGGTGGGGGATCAAGTGTGGCTTTCGACACGCAATCTTCATCTACAGGGCTCCCGCAAATTTAGCCCTCGTTTCATTGGCCCATTTCCGATTAAAGCTCTGGTTGGCCCTGTGGCAGCAAAGTTAATCCTACCCCCAGCCATGAAAATACACCCGGTGTTTCACATCTCATTACTCAAACCAGCCCCAGTTTCCATAACATCCAAGAAACCCCCACCGGTCTTGAGAGATGGCATCCCTGAATATGAAGTCCACAACATCCTAGACTCACGCCGTAGACAGGGATCACTCTGGTATTTGGTGGACTGGAAGGGGTATGGCCCAGAAGACCGCTCATGGGAGCCCGCATGTAATATTCGTGCTCCTCGGCTCCTCCGCCAATTTCATGTGTTACACCCCACTAAACCAGGACCTGCTGGAGGGAGGGGGAGTACTGTCAGGGCTGGGGCAATTGGCAGTGTTTTGGGAGTTTTGGGAGGAGTTAAGAGGGCCCTGGGGAGTCCCACCACCTTGTCCAGGCGTGTTCTCCTTCCGTTTTGCAGGACAAAGGCCCAAGGAAGGAGAACCGCCCAGAGACTACATTGCCCAGCAGGCCATGCGCATCACGGGCCTGCTGGGAGGAAAAGGACCACACGCGCGCTACTGCGCATGCGCGAGCCGCGCCCAGGGAGCAGCGCTCGCAATCCTGGCCATCGGCAAGAGAGGACGTGTTCGCCTCGAGCTCCTGCAGGCACGCTTATGCGGGGCACCGCCCGCCAGCTCAACCCCCGGCCCCGCGTACATGAAAAGCTAAGTGCACGACTCTTTTCATAAACAGCTGATTTATCCCGTGGGAGGGAAACGCGTTACGCGCTGATGAAAGTATTCTGTTGACATTTTCGGAAGCACGAAAAGACGAGTTACACATGTTTGCATGCAGAGCATGATACTAACCCAAAGTTGGAGTTAGCTTGGCGGTGAAGCAACCGCACCTTTAACAAATCTTTAACCCTTTAGGGAACGTTCCTTTTGAACGGCAATTTCGCACGCACGTGCACTGACTTTGTTTTGCTATTTTCAGCTTATTGTTTGATCGGATTGGTGAGACATATCACGCCCATCAACACGAAAAGGCTGAAGGACCTAGAATTCTACAGAACACTGAGCTAAGTGCTTTAGCACCTCGTGTGCATGTTATTGTTTGTTGTTACTATTGCACAGGGTGAGGTGGGGAACATGTAATCTGCATATTTATGTTTGAGAAGGCAGTGTGAAACCAAGCCAGCACTAGAGAATACTGATCTAGGTGTAAGTTGGTTAGAGGCTCCAATACAAACGCCTCCAAGGAGAATTTCTGTGAGAGTGATGGTAGTGAGAAAGTGTGTGTGAGCAAAATCAATGCCAACAACCATCAGCAAGAGGAGCATTGGAGCCGAGGAGAATGTTTCCCTAAAACCCCCTTTCCCATCCATTGTGATTCCCTAAACCTCTTTCCGGTGATCCTGAACTCCCTCTACCCATCCATTCAACGAACCCTAACCCTCTTTCCCCAGAGGGTTGCGGTGGCCTGCGGTTTTCAGTTCCCAGGTGCCAAGACCCAATGGGGAGGGGGGAGTTTGTGCTGCCTCTGCGCCTGTCAAGAGGAGTGAGGATCCGACAGGCTGCCACTCATTCCAGAGCTCCTAAAACAGGTGAAGGATGCACGGGTATATACCAAGTTGGACCTCCGAGGAGCCTATCACCTGGTAAGGGTAAAACAGGGCGATGAATGGAAGACAGAATTCAGGACAAAGTATGGCCTCTACGAATACCAAGTAATGCCCTTCGGCCTTTGCAACGCTCCAGCTGCGTTTCAATATTTCATGAATGACGTGTTGCGGGACTTACTAGATGTCTGTGCTATGGCAGATATCGACGACATCTTGATATATTCTACCACCGAGCAAGAACACGTCAAGCATGTACGAGGAGGTCTGGAAAGGTTAAGACAACACAGACTATAGGCAAAGCTGGAAAAGTGCTTCTTTCACGTGACAGAGGTTGAGTTTTTGGGGTTCATACTCACCCCTCAAGGCATTCGGATGGACAATCGTGAAGTGGATACTATTCTCAACTGGCCCTCACCAACATCAGTCAAGGGAGTGCAGAGCTTCTTAGGCTTTGCAAAACCTCTATTGCCGTTTTATTCCTGGCTTTTCGCAAATCGTACATCCTATCACATCCTTGCTATGTAAAAACAAACACTTCGGATGGACAATGGAAGCGGAGGAAGCCTTTCAAGTACTAAAGCAGAGATTTACCTCAGCTCCGATACTACAACACCCGAAGCCTGACCTCCCGTACGTGGTAGAAACAGACTCCTCCAACATTGCCATGGGAGCCATTCTATCACAAAGGAATCCGGAAACTAAGCAATTGCATCCAGTCACCTTCTGGTGGAAGAAATTCTCTCCTGCTGAAGTGAATTACTCCATCACTGATAAAGAGCTCCTGGCAATAAAAGCTGCCTTTAAAGAATGGAGACATTACCTCTTAGGGACCAGGCACACTGTCACGGTTATCACCGACCATCGTAATCTGCAGTACCTAAAGTCTGCTAGAGCACAGTCTTCGCGCCAGCTGAGGTGGGCTCTGTTCTTTGCTGAATACGATTATGTTATCACCTTCCGCCCAGGCGTATGTAATGGAAAAGCATATGCTTTATCTCGTCTGGGCAAGGGCGAAGATGTGTATGTTACACCTGAGACAGTTGCTATTATGCCTGAAGACAAACTCCTGGGTGTTACTACGATCACTCCTCTGGAGGATCTAGAAGCTGATATACGACACCACATGGGCACGGAAGAACTACAGGCCTGGTCCTATAAACACACCCAGCATTCATTAAAAAAGGGATTACTGTAGTACATCGACCATCTTTACCTGCCCACGGCAGTCCACCAAGAACAAATAATGAGCAGCTATTATGATGCGTTATTGGAAGGGCATCCTGGTATAACGAAAACCTTGGCTAAAATCAAAAGAACCTACTGGTGGCCAACCTGGCAGAAGGATGTCGTCCGGTTCATATTGGGATGTGGAATCTGTGCACAGAACAAGACCGCAAAACAGAAGCCGGCAGGGCTTTTACGCCCCCTAGAAATTCCTCCCATGCCTTGGCACACATTGTCGCTAGACTTCATAACGGATTTACCTCCCTGCAATGGACATAACACGATTTTGGTGGTAGTAGACATGTTTTCAAAAATGGCACAGTTTATTCCCCTAAAAGCGTTACCCAACGCATCCAACCTGGCGGAGGTTTTTCTGGAGCAGATAGTCCGGTTACATGGTTTCCCATCAGTTTTGGTTTCGGACTGTGGTAGCCAATTTGTTTCTAAGTTCTGGAAGAAGAGTTGTGCTCTGACACAAATTGACATAGTCTATCTACTAGTCACCATCCCCAAACCGACGGTCAAACCGAGCGGACGAATCAGACACTCGAGCAATATTTGAGGTGCCTACTCCACCACTCAGAAAGCACATGGAAAGACATGTTATGGGTTGCTGAATATGCCTACAACAACTCATACCACACCACAACAGGACAAACACCATTTTATATCATGTATGGATGACACTCTCGAACAACCATTTTCGACCCTCTAAAAGAACTGGAGATGCCTGCAGTAAAAACTTAGCCCACAAGAATCAATCAAGTCTTCAAAGAGGCTACTACACAGCTGACCCAAGCAAACGAAATACATAAAAGATTCGCAGACCAACACCGAAAAGAGGTCCCCGAGTACAAAGTCAGCGATACCGTGTGGTTGGCGTCAAAACATGTGCCTACAAAAGGGTCCAAAACATTTCGTCCCAGATACCTAGGACCGTACACCATTGAAGCCGTAATCAATCTGGTTGCGATGAAATTAACCTTACCTCCAAACATGCGCATCGATCCGGTATTCCACGTGTCGCTCCTAAAACCAGTCCAACCTGGCACCCGACTGAAAACACTTCTGGGTCCCACGGATGTGGATGAGGAACCGGAGTGCGAAGTCAAGGAGATATTGGACTCTAAGATCAACAAATCCCAACTGTTTTACCTTATCGACTGGAAGGGATATGGTCCACAAGACAGATCATGGGAACCCAGCATACATGTGCATGCCCCCCGATTGGTGAGGAAATTCCACCGTGGCCACCCAGCCATGTCAGGGCCGGGAATCCCTTGGGGGGGAGTGCTGTCACAACCACTAGCTCCATGGGAAGCTCCAATCCCTGAACACATGCACACATATCAGAAAACCCCGCCGGGTCACATAGGCTCCATGGGCACTATTTGGGGGCTCATGCCAGTTCACGTGTCAGGGCTGGGAAACAGTTGGGTGCAGGCATGGCACAGCTGGCGCCACATCCATTTTCCAATGGACAACGTTGAGGGTTAATCACTTCCTGTCTCCCCCAACATGGAGGAGGACTGCACCTACTGCATTAGATGCTGCAGACTAGCTGTTGGATTTGTCAGGGAGGCTTTGGGCGTGGTCAGGTGTTGCCAGGTATATAAACCACATATATACCGCTTCTCCTTGATTCACGTTACTCTGATTTTCAGCGTGACGTTCACCGGTACCAGCTCCTGCAAAAAAGAAGAAGAAAATGTTATTCAAGGACCAGTTCATCGTTTGCTTACATGCGGATTCTGCCGACGAACGCTCCTGCATCTGCAAGCCTCCAAGTCCAGCTCCAGTCAGGAAAAATCATAGCACTGCAACCTGTGGAAGAAACAAAGAACAGTAAGTGCCGTGCACATACGAAGCAGCGCGCACCAAGCCAGAAACTCTGTGCATATGCAAAGCAGCGCGCAATAAGCCAAAAACACTGCGCTCATGCGAATATGAACTTAACAAACTACGAAAGCCATACCAATACAAAGAGAAAAGGAAAGCATAGAGAAACACACGCAAAGAGAAGGAAAGCATAGAGAAGCACACACAAAGAGAAGGAAAGCACAGTAGCATACCACAAGGAACAATCTCATGCAAAGGAGGACAACGTTACAGAAAAAGAACCCAAGCAGCCAAGGAACAGCATATTCAGTGCAGAAGTGTGCATTGTACATTGGCATAGCATGAACAATAATTGAACAGAAAAAGCAGCGTGTACAGCGCAAAAGCACACGTTAAGACTGTGGCAAAGACTAGGAGGGAGCACCGCCATGCTGCCAGAAACAGACCACGCCGCAGCAGGTCTGGCCGGGAGTCGAGACTACGACCAGTGAAGTAACTGGTCTTCTACATGCACCCCTGCTTGAAGAATAGGCAGATGGAGAGTGCCCTTATTCTATAGAAAAGGTGAGCGGAGTCCCAAGGGTTTTGGGCCACATGGAGGGTGTTGGGGATCTTGTCATACTCCTCTCTAACTCCAGTGTTCCTTTCACAGGGAAGGTTCCCGTGCAGCAGTTGCAGTCCCAAGAGGCCTTGTCCAGACCCTCGAGAGGTTCCAGGTGCTCCTGCAGAGTTAAGGTGAGCGTAACATGTACTTTCCATCTGTGCAGCTATTTAGTTTTGTATGCTTTAGATTGCTTTCTGCAAAATTCGAATTTAGGTACGTTTATAAACTTGTCATTGATTCGTAAACCTGAGCCCTACCAGTGCACTCATTGTTTTCTGTCTGCTTGGCCAACTGGTGTGATTCTACTGTTGCATACTGCCTCTGACCCTCTCTCCACTAACCTCTGGCCTATCCCTCTCACCTTTTGTTCTCTGCTCCCATGGTGCTCTTCATCTCCCCCAATCTTTTCTAACTGTTTCTCCTTCTCCTACCCTCCCTCTCTCACAAAGTCTGGAAGAAAGAAACTAAAAAAGGCACTCCTTAGATCCAATCCTAGTCTGCCCATTGCAGACACCTACATTAATGCTTCCTCCAGGCAGACTATCACTGACATACTTTTTGCTGTTCCTTCAACTAACCTATGGACCCCCCATATGTTCTCTTTCCTTTCCCCTTTCTCCTCCTCACCCATTACTGGTGGCACTAGATGGGAAATGCTCTTGGCTCACTTTGCATCTTCCAAATGCACCATTAATGTATTTCACAATTGCACTATCATGGCCGAGGGCTCTCAACCCAACCTTTTCCTTCTGGACAGGTGGCTTCCTTCCCTCTTCAACTTTCCACCCTCTCCTTCCAACCCCATCCCTCATCCCTCCATCCACTTCCCTCAGGGGTATCACTGCATCCCTGTACCTCCCCTCTCAAATCTTTTAAAGAGGGCCACCAGCTTCAAATAGTGACCCTCAATGCTTGCTCTGCTATTCAACACTCCTCTAACATCTATCACCTCCTTGAAGACATTGACCTTGACATCCTCGCCCTCACTGAGACATGGTTCAAGGCCAGCTCTGTCACTGCTTTTGACAATCTTCTTCCTGAGGGCCACAAAATCATGTCCCACCCCAGACCCTCCCAATCTGGTGGTGGAGTGGCTCTGATCTTCCCTGAGTGGGTTCCTACCTCCATCATCCCCACTCAATCCTACTCTTCCTTTGAAAGCCTAGTTTGCAGGCTGTCTCTGTGGATGAATATGATTTGGCCGTGGCACAATTGTTCGTTGCCGAATTGACTGTGGTCAATTCGGCCATGAAGCCAATTTTCCCGCAGCCAAATCCGGCCAAACTGAAACCCCCACCCACCCACATAGACTCCCCGACCCACTCTCTACTTAACCTTTCGGCTTCCGCTCATCTTCTGTCACTGCGGCGTTGTATCCGTCCCTCCTATGCAGGGTCCGCAATCCTTTTTTTCTTTCTTCCCGTCACCCTCCTCCAAACCTCCGGAAATGGATAACACCCCCACTACCCCCAAATGCCATCACTACCAAACATGGAGAGCGGGGGACACCCCCACAACTCCCGTTCCCCATGTTAGGTAGTGATTACCCAACTTGATAGTTTCCAAACGATCGAATAGTACTGCCCGAATTCGGCCAGATTTACCATACGGTCAATTGGAAATTATCAATTTGGGTACTTCTGTCTCTGTTACTCTCACTACCATCTACAGACCCCCAGGTCCTTCCCCCCTCTTTCTCTCTCAATGGGTCGACGTCTCCTCCTCTCTTCTTGCCTCCTCCCCAAATATATCTTCCTTTGGAACTTCAACATCCATCCTGATGTGGCCATCATTCTCTTCTGTGACCTCTGCAACACTATCTCCCTCAATATCCTTCCCTCTGGCCCAACCCACTCTGCAGGGCACACCTTGAATGCTCTCATCTCGACAGACATCCCTCTTTCCAACACCCTCACTACCCCTCTCTCCTGGTCTGACCACTCTCTCCTCTCTTCCTTCCTTGACCGCCTCTGTCCACATTCTCCTCCCCCTGCACTGCCAGTCTCCTCCGTCATTCGACTGATGAAGTAGTGTGTCAGTCGCTGCTTTTGCTTCCTCCTTCATCCCTCCCCTGATCCCTTCTTTGGACTGTCCTTCTGACTCTGTCCTAACTAACCTCCATCTCGCTATCGCTAACACCCTGGTTATCCTTGCCCCTGTCATGAGGATCCGCATGAAGCCTGCCTCCAAATGCAACTCTTGGTATGACTCTGACTTGGCCGCTTTTAAACCAAAGTGCAAAGCGGCAGAGCAGAAGTGGCAGGTATCTAGCTCATGCCTTAACAAATCGGCCTCTTGCCTACTACAAAGGCAATACTGTCTTTCCATCTGCTCCAAGAAAAGAGCTCATGTCCAAGCCTGCATCTCTGAAACACAAATAACACAGCTGAACTCTTTAGAATCTGTAAGGAGCTTGCCCAATCCCACAGCAGTCTTTTCTTCTCATCCTCCCTCCCAAGCCTTATGCTCTGCACTGGCCTCCCACTTTTCCTCTAAACCCTTGACATCCTGTCCTCTATGTCATCTGCTCCCCTCCCCCACTTCCCACCTTCTCTCACCTCTTTGGCCCCCTTCTCCCCCATGTACTCTCCTCCCTCTCTCCTATTGCACCCGATGAGATCTCTAAAGTTGTCTGGTTTATGAGAGTCTCCTCTAAGCAGGTGCTACCCTGCTCCTCCAGAACCATCAAGGACAACATCGACACTCTCAACCTTGCCTTGGCTGACCTCTGCAACCACTCTTTTGCCACAGGCTCTATCCCTCAACAACTCAAACACTCTCGTGTGCACCCTAAGAAAGCCATCTGCTGACCCCTCGTGAACTGCTATCAACCTATCTGTATCACCCCTTTCTTGGGCAAACTCATGGAGAAGCTATCCATCCCCCAACTGACTCCACACCGAAATGGGTGGTTGTTTCCATGACCACCAATACAGTTTAGGGGCAGCCAAAGGCACTGATACTGCTCTCTTGAATACCCGAGAAGACCTGTCTCTAATCTGGACTCCTATACTCCTTCTGTTCTGATCCTCCTCTATATTTTTTCTGCTTTTGACACTGTCAACCACTCCAGCCTAATAAACAGTCTCTGTGATACTCTAGGCATCACAGACAGGGCACTGCAAATGGGTCCTTTTCTCTCCTCCACCTCACTCTCTACCTGTGGCATCCCTCAGGGCTTAGTCTTATCGCCATGGCCTTTCATCATCTACCTGGCCACTCTGGCCCACCTGAACTCCACCTGCTCACCTCATTTCCAGTGTTAGACAACAGACAGCTCTCTTTCTGGCTGCCTTCCCCTACCTCCTCCTCCTCTTCCTTCCTCATACCTGACTCCCTGACTGCTATTCAGGCATGGTGCTCTGCCAATGATCTCTGCCTCAATGCCAGCAAGACAGAGATCCTACTCTTTGGGACGCCTGCTCCTAGTTTCCCCTTCATTCTCTGGCCAGACTCCTTGGGTTGCCTCCCCTCAGGCACTTGTGAAGCAAAAAACCTTGGGATCATCTTTAACTCCTCTCTCTGCTTCTCTTCACACATCACGGACCTTGCCAAGAAGTCCAATTTTCAACTTCATCTCCTGCGGGGTATTCTACCTTTCCTCACCTTCCCCCAGATGCTCAACGTCTCCAGGGCTCTAGTTCTCTCTAGGCTTGACTACTGCAACAGCCTCTTCCTCAACCTTCCTCTTTCCTCCCTTTGACCCCCACAACTAATCCAGAATGGGACTCCTAGACTTATCATTGTTCTCAAGCCCAGGGACCGCATCTCTCCAGCCCTAAAATCTCTCCACTGGCTCCTGGTGATTGCAAGGATCATATTCAAGACTCTCTTCACCATCCACAAGGTTTTCTGTGGCTTGGGCCCGCTCTTCATGCAGCTCTCCTGAAATATCTCCCAGCCAGAATCCTTCGGTCGTGTGGTGCCAACTCCCTGCAAGCTAAATGTTTCTCCAAGCAGAGAGTGGGAGGTAGATCCCTCTCCTCGGCTGGCGCCTCCCTCTGGAACAGCCTACCTCCCCCACTCAGACTTGAACCGGATCTTCTTAAGTTCCGGAAATTTCTCAAAACTTTCCTTCTCTGCTCTTCCTTCCCTCTCATCCTCCCGTGCTAAACTCTCCATCTGCCGTTGCACTGTGGCCTGTTCCCTTCAGAGTCACAGAAAGGGCCAGACCACCTCCCACCAGCCCCCCCACAGCATCCACTGCCAGCACTTGCCCTTGGGCACCCTTTCCGGGACTATCCCAATGTAGTTCTCCTATCCACTGCACTCTGCCTCCCAGGCCCCTCTTTCCCCTGGCATGTACCGCCTCAACCAACACTTGCCCTCCCTTCACCCAGGCACCCCACTTATGCACTTCTACTTCTACCCTGCTCCCCCTTGCACTTATCATCTCGTCATACACTGCACCGTAGAATTGTCACAAGACCAATATAACAGTTTCGTTGTTATATTCTTATGATTTCGCATGTTCCCCCTCCCCCTCTTGTCTTGGAGTGCCTGGAAACACCTGGGTATAGGCGCCATACGAATGTCCATCAAATAAATAAATAAATAAATAAATAATGACTGGACTGTAAGGGATGAGTCAGAAAGCAAGTACAACACATAACATAAAATACACAGGCCCCTACAGCACCTTGACAGAGTTGCTCATGGACGAAGATGAACCAAAGAAGTCTTTTCGAAATGTAGCTCCCATGTGAGCAAATGTTTAAGAGACACAAAAGACAGCACTGCACATTAAACTCGACAGTAAGATAGCTCAGCAGTGAATGCTCTTGCTGCAGGAAGCTAAGTTACTGGCTTGTAACAATCCACTGCTCATACTTCTGAATTCCATAAATAAAGTCTTGAATGGAAGCAGGTGTAGGGAAACAGCATGGCTCGTCATGCCTAACCATACTTATGCCACGGAGGGGGGCCTGCACCCCCAGCAGAGCTGGTGGAAGTGCACTGTGCCGCACTGTGCCCTCTGCCGCAGTGGGCGCTATGAAGTATGAGATGCTGGAAAAGGTTGGCCAAACAGAACCAGGGACCATCAGAGACCAGGCGAACCCAGAGGAGCGTGGTCCTGCAGCCAGGAGGCACACCGCTGGCTGAGGAGGGACAACAAGAGCAGTCTTCATACCTCCAGAAAAATGACAGTGATAGTGTTGGTGGCCTTACCGCCAGCGGCAATACCTTCATTCTTTCATAATGGGGAATAATGGAAACTCATAATGAGGCAGGGACGTCACTGCCACCATCGGTGGTAAAGGTAATACGGGTTTGAGGTATTTGCACCACTAATACCTCCAAGCCCGTAGAAAGCCCAAAGGAGTGTTGAAGAGATGGTGTCCCCATCAAAGTTGCACCCTCGTTCTCTCTGACCTCACTCTCCAGTGCAGACCATCCTTTTGAATATCCCAAGGCTCCCCACAGACTGCAACTGAAAACCATTAGAGCCATCCAAAGCCATCTCGCCCCATGTAGCCAGCTGACAAAGTGAGCAAGATACGTCCATTACAGATGTATCCACTTGCAACCTGTCTGCAAGCCAGGAAACCATTACAATGGCAACATAGTTTGCATTGGTGACATTGCATGCAAGCCAGCCAGCAAGCAAGCCAGCAAGCCAGCAAGCATGCATAGAAGCTGCACAGCACCTATGACATGGTGCACCAGTGGCAGAATAATGTAGTTCCTACAGTGGTTCAAAGTGCCATTGTTAAGCTTGATTGGGAATTGAAATCACTGGAGGTCATGATATGATATGATATGATATGATATGATATGATATGATATGGCATGATATGATATGATATGATATGATATGATATGATATGATATGATAGGTTATTTATAATGCCCAGAGGTTTCTAAGCGAGGCCCTGGGATCAAACCTGTTTTGCTCTGCGTCATCTTGCTTCCAAGGTGCGCACGTTGCCCCTGAGCTATCCAGCCAGGGAGAAAGAAGCAGACAAGCATTTGACTTAGAAACACTGAAGGCTGGTTGCTGCAAAGGAACTTTAAGCAGACCTATAAACACCTAAGTCACTTTTACATTGTATTTTTAAACATTACACTTCAAGAGAGCTCTAACTTACTGGATGTGAACACAATGCATGTCGTTTGTGAGTACAATGGTGTGGTAATAACGCATGCCTATGAAATGTTAATTGTTTTCATTGAGTGCTGTTATGGGTCTTTCGGGGTCTCGGGTCACTTTCTCTGGAGAAATGTGACCACCCCAGGACTGAATGCCATGCAAACTCTTTCTGCATTCAATTGAGTTAAAACTGAAGGTTCTCTTTTTTTACTATGCCAAACAAAGGCACAGTACACATTTTGTGTTACTCATTTCATACTGTGACTATCATCTGATGAAGAAGTCATTGGAGCTTCAAAGGCTAAAGCATTGTATTAGCCCAGCACAATATTTCAGGGATTCAAGTTGAAGACAGTCGAGGATTTGGTAACATCCCCAATACTTACTTGTAGTTCTCAGGCTTGTCAGGATCTCTTAAGACCCCATGACATCAGAGAACAAATACTACATTGCAAAAACCTAAGGTATCATGGGATTGGTTAGAGAGGTAGACTACATATGGAATATGTAAGGAGCTAGTAACCTTATTGTCTAATGTGTTTCTGGTGGCTCCTCCCATGACCCCTCCTAAATGTTGCAACTATAAATATGCAACTACAAATATTGGGCTATGCAACAAAGAGTGGGGTAGTGCAGAAGGTTGGTAGGGATTGGTTAGCAAGAGCATTCTCAGCCATGGCGCTCTGGAAAGTTACCAGCCCATGAACAACTATTGAAGGTGATGGGCACAGCCGCAAAGGTACTTCTTGTACCCAATAACTTACCATCTCTGATCCTCTTGGCCTTTAGACAGAACATTCAACTTTCAACCTGGTTTTACTTTTGTCTTATCTTGTCTTCAGTTGGATGGAAACAACGCCCCTCCGTCCCCCCCACCCCCACTGTCTGGCTTGAACGATTAGGCTTTGTCTCTCAGGTTCAAGTCACATGTGCAGGGGCCACAAACTTAATTTTCCAGCTGGCATTTACATGGATTTTCAGCTCTTGCATTCGCAAGTGTCCTATCTATTCTGCTGATGTGAAACGTTCCCTCTCCCGGCATCCTTGGTAATGCTGCACACAATAGCTGCACTGACAGCCTGGTCTGCACGTCCCAGTAAAGTCAGCATGACAGACCTCTCTCTGCATTCTCGAGTCCTTTCAGTGTCTTCCATTCATTTCAATGTGGCTGTGGCTTCCATCTTTATTTGCATGGCCATCCATGTTAGTTGCACTCTCGTGTAGCTTGCACTTACTGCATTGCTAAGATGTGTCCATCCTCTAGCTAAGTGGATCATAAGCATGTTCTTCGTCTCTAAGAGCAGTGTGGCCTAAGTGCCTGTGTAGCTTCGTGCAGGAATGAGTATATGCTTCATGTCTAGCGCATCTATGGCATAGGCTCAGTCATGACATCATCAGATATCCCGATGGTCACAGTCAATCTACCTGTTCCATCGATTGCAACTGCAGCTATTCAACATCATCAGGATAGGGTCAAAAAATGACTGTTTAAGTGAATAACGTTTCTCGCACCTGCGGTACATCAATGATGGGGAGGTAGGGGCTAGAAAAGATGTGCACCTTTCATTTCTGTGACGTTGAGATGCGGGCAGGATCGGTGCAACGAGGGCCACATTTGGGTCTCCCTCTTCAAAGTTATCAAACTTTGGCTTTTGTGTGAGATTATATGTATTTGCCCAGAGCTCTGTAGAGTAGAACATATCGGTTGGTTGAGTAATCCCCTGGGTGGTTGCATTGCAATAGAATGCAAGATGAATTGAATGGGACAGAACCCTCGGGATGAGTAGCAAGATGAGGAACACGAGAAGGGGATGGTACTGACAGACAGTGAGAAGAAATAGACATGTTCAGAGATTACCATGTGCAGAATGTACACGTATATTCTGCTGCTGGAGCTGAGGGAGGGATAGCGGGGAGGAGGGAGATGCTACTCAATGACTCTGATGTTTCTTTAAGAGTAAGGAGGTGTAACAACTTGGTATGGCCTCTGTAGAATTGGTCACAAACTCCTTCCTTCCTGCTTGACGCAAGAGCGTGAGGAAAAATTCCATGCCCTAGAGTTGTGCAGGCCAGGGGAACTGTAGAGACAAACCGAGGGAAGGTCTGGAGCATGGTCTTCACAGCGGTCCCTATTAAATGTAAAAGGAAACACATTGCCTGAAAGCATCAATGACTAAGTTAAGTGCCAAGTATGAGTATGCTCGTCCTTTTTGCATAGACTTGCATAATAGGCTGGTACTTAAGGGGTTAATGCAGGGAAGTGATGTATAAGACTAACACGATAGAGGGTGTTCAGTCACGGTGCCCTGCCATCACCTACTCCGACATTCTTGTGAAGAGGAACACAGTAGATCCAGATAGATACCAGAGGTACAAAGCAGAGGAGAAGGTTAAACCGTGCAGAAAGGGAACGAACATGCAGAGGGAGCCATCACAGAGGACCAGGAGGCACGCTGAATCAAAGCAGGTGCACGGTTAATCAGCAATGTGCCAATGGTGATGTAGGGTGGGCACAACCAAGCAGAATGAACCCTAAGCATGTGGGAGACCATGAGAGTGAGGCAAGGCAGCATTGGAGAGTGGGAGGATAGGGGTGAGTAAAAAGAGGAGAAGCGGGAGAAAACAGCAATCAAGAGGAGAGAAAGTAGGCAAAGCTCTAACTGCAAAAGAAAGGCAGAGGAACAAACTAAACCACCAAATGTCCGTTGAAGCTCAAATCACAATGATCCTTAAGAGGCTGTAATGGCACCAAGTGGAGATCCACATAAGAACATTACTAAGAAACCTTGGGATTATAGTTGTAGGGCCTTATTACATGTCCAGCGGTAACCCTGCTGGTGCTACCGGCGGGTTGTCGCCGGACTCATAACATTTTAGCGGCGCCTGACTTCCTGGTGCCACCGGGAGATTACAACTCCGCCGGCCCGGGAGGTCAGGCACCGATAAAATGTAAGTCCCCATTCCCATAGAGTCTGATAGGACTCTATGGGAGTTGGGGACATGGAAGCGCCGGCACCTTTGCTAATGGTGCTGGCTCTTCCCCGTGAAAGGTCTGCCTACTGTGGCCGCTGCGCCCGGCAGGGTCAGACCTGTCGGGCACAGCGGCCCCGGCAGCCAGTCCGGAAACAAGGGTGCTGATAAGCTTACAGACACCCTTGTTTCCGGACTGGCAAACATATAATGAGGCCCTATAGTCTCAAGACTACTATCAAAATCTCAACACTGGAGCACCGTGGGGGAGTGGGGTAGCGGGGGGTTCTTGGAATGGTACCTACTTTATGAAAAATGCTATTCCTAGCACCTAACAGGATTATTTCTTCTTTGCTTTCTGGCCTGCTTTTTTTGCCCAATTTCCATCTGGGACGGATCTTCAACCCTCCATGTAGTCTTTTTACAGTCATTTTGCTCCTTCTTCTACCTCCTGTTTGTTTGATTCTGACAGGAGGGGGCTTCTGATACCGCTGTGAAAGATTTCATGTCAGGAGGTAGGGAGTTAAGGAAGGTGAAAAAGTTAAAGAGAGTGAAATCCCCGGGAGGATGGGAAATAGAGAGGGTAAGGAATGCTTGCGATCCAGGAAGGGGTGTATCAGGAGTTGGAGTCATCCAAAAGTATTTGGGGGGCCAAACCCATGATTTGATTTGTATTTAGTTATACCCACAGTAGATGTATAAGGCACCATCTCTAAAACGCTTTCACTTCATTATACCACAAACTGATAAGAAAAGGGGGGGGGGGGTAACCTTACTTTCTCAGACTTGTAATGTTTCAGTCAGAAAAGTGCCAGGGGAGGGAGGATGGGATCATTGCAATAGGGTAGGCTAGAAACCCAAGAACACATCAATGAGCGGGCACCAAATAGTTAGCAGGAAGGACACCAGAGTCGCAACAGGACAGAGCAATAAGTATTACATATAGGTGCAAGATGGTGTCCAGTCATAATGTCGAACCAATAATGTCGAATTACAAAAATGTCGAATCCAAAAAGTCGAAAACAAAAATGTCGAATTTTTATTTTTTTTATTTATATATTTTTTTTGGGCTCCGGGGGTAAAAAAAAAGGGGTAAAACAAAAAAAAATTAAAAAAGGGGGGTTGTAGGGGCGGGACCCCCCCATTTCGAAAAAAAAGAAACCAAAAAAAAAATTTGACATTTTTGTTTTCGACTTTTTGTTTTCGACTTTTTGACTTTCGACATTATTGGATTCGACTTTTTGACTATAAACCGTGCAAGATGTAGTCCCAAGCTTCAGGTGTGCAGCATCCAGAGAAGATAAAGTCTGAAGATTGATAAGTGCAAGGCCATGCCAACAGGCATAGGCCAGACCCCAGAAATAACCATAGGACCAATGACCTAAAGGTCATAGACTTGCCTAAAGCGGGGAGTAGTATCCCGTTTTCCGAGATGTTTATCGCTCTCTTCATCCATACATTGAAATGGATGGGCATTCCACAAGCAGGCCCCTACAGCACCAATGATCCTGCCTCCAAATATTTTCTTCTTAAACTGGCAAATGACAGTAGGCTGGCTGAAGGGGACCCTTATGGTCTGGTTTGAAGATACGTGGTCACGTTTCAAGTAATCAGGCTCTCAGCCCTATGAGGGCTGACAATACAAAGAGCTTTAAAGGATATACAGAGTTCAAGCAGGAGCAGTTGTATGGATTTTGGTGTGTGACTGATGCTGCCTTATTTACAGTGACCTGCAGTTGGTGAAATATTGACCTTGGGAAGCCAATATATAGGCTGTTCGGTATCACCCCATTACTGCGCAGCCGAAAATATTGAGGACGGAAATGCTGAATGTTTTACTGTGCATTTCAATACAATTATATGTGGGTTAGTGGGTTAGGGTAATAAATAATGTGAGGGAATTATGGGGAGAGGGCAACAGGGCATCTCCCCCTACATATAGATGCATTGAAATGCGAAAAAGAAAAAAGAAAATCGACATTTTCGTCTTCGGTATTTTATGTTTGCAGTGATCACATGGATCCGGCTGTTCCAATAATTCAACCTTCAAGAGGACTTGAGTTCAGGACACTTTCCTTGTGATGGAAATTAGGGGAAGGGAGGATACGTTTGAGAGTGTGCAACTAGAAATGAGATTTTTTTAGGTAGCTCTAGAAGCTGAGGAGGGAAGAAGAAAGAGCGATCAAAGATTATCCCAAGGTTCCTGACAGCAGAAATCAGTGTATGTGTGTTGATGTAGAAGAAGGCCAGGGAAAAGCTAAGGAATTATGAATAGAGCCCAAGAACATCACTTCAGTATTGGCTGCATTGATACAAAATGTATTATCAAATGCCCATGTACGTGAGAGGGGTAAGGCGTAATCAGGGTAGTGTCAAGTGAAGAGTCACCATCTAGCCAGAAGGCTATTTGCGTACCATCGGCATAAATCAGAGTGATAAGAGAAGGGTGAGTTGAGATCTGCCAGTGTGAAAGGTAGGTATTAATGAGCCATGGAGTTGGAATGTATCCTTGAGTGCTACCACAGTTGGAGACAGTAGGATGAGAAAGGAGAAGACCAAACTTGATCTCAGACCATCTATCTAAGACAAAGGAAGAGATCCACCTAAGTTCACACTCTTTGATCCCAAAGGTGTTTTCCAGATGGTCAAGTGACATGATTGAAAGCGTTGAAGGAAGTGGTTCAGTCTAGGAGTATAATGGTGGAAGGACAATTAGTGTCTAAGGGCTGTGGGCAAGAAGAGGGAATATTTTGATAGATAGTATGCCGAGTGGATGGAGATAGCTAGTTTCACATTTAAAGGTAGTGATCTTTTTTTACTCTGATTCTAACAGTATTAAGAGTGAATGCTCACTTTTGAGTAGGATTGACTGATGCTGAAGTCAAAATACTACACTGCCGCTGGGATTAACCAATTGACCGAGGTAGAAGATAATGGCATTGATATTTACCAGCCATATGATAGGTTTTCTGTGAAATATGAGGGAGAGCTCGGGCATGGTGATTGTCAGACGAAGGAGAAGGCTGACACATTCTTTAGCATATATTGCACTTAGAAGAATTGTGAAGGTAGCCAATGTATGGCACTTAGAAGAAGCGCAAAGGTAGCCAATGTACCACACTTATACACGGACGGCGGTAAGGGTTAACGGTCACCGTTAATGGCAACGGTGACCGTTAACCCTTACCGCCTTACTACGAGGTCCCTTAGCGGGTTGGTGCTTTAACGCCTGCTTTTTGCAGGCGTTAAAACCAACCCGCTAAGGGACCTCGGAGCTAATTACGGCACCGCAAAATAGCAGTGCCGTAATTAGCGCCTTCCCCATTCCCATAGAGCCCTATGGGGCAGAAATGGGAATGGGGAAGGGCAATGGCGGAAGGGGGATTTACCGCCCCACCAACCTTGGATGGGGCGGTAAATCCCCTTTCCGCCAAGGCGGTGCCGGTAATTTACCGGCATGGTCCAGGGTGCTAATAGCACCCTGGATCACCGCCTTCCGTGTAATGAGGCCCTTAGAAGAATTGTGAAGGCAGCCAATGTATTGCACTTAGACGAATATCGAGGCTAGCCAATGTACTAACCAGCCCTGCTCATGCTTCTCTCTCACACACCTCCCAAATACCACACAAACCTGTTCATGTGACGGATATGATCAGAAGTAGTGCCATGCACCATGCCAACACTCAGCATGGCTTATTTTAGAGTTTACAGTGCCACCATCATGAGTTACCTATGACCATCATAGTTTTGGTACAGCTGGGCATATCTTAAATGCTGCCTCTGTGCTGAAGCAACTTGCTTGTCGCTGCGGCTCTCGAGTGGGCATCCTGTGACATTTGAACATGTTCTACACCATGGTTAGAGCAAGTGCTGTGGATCAGGATATTGATGCAGCAGTGCACAAGTACACTATGGCCCTCATTACAACCCTGGCGTTAAGGGGTTAACGTCGCCGTAAAAGGTGGCGGTGCCATTAACCCCTTAACGCCTGATTACGAGGTCCCTTTGCGGGTTGGCGATTTTAACACCTGCTTTTTGCAGGCGTTAAAAACTAACCCGCAAAGGGACCTTGGTGCTAAGTACGGTGCCGCAATTTGCGGAGCCGTACTTAGCGCCTTCCCCATTCCCATTGAGACCTATGGGGCAAAAATGGGAATGGGGAAGGGCCATGGCGGCATGGGGAATTACCGCCCCACCAACCTCAGAATGGGGCGGTAATTCCCCATTCCGCAATGGCGGAGTCGGTAAGTTACCGGCGTGAACCATGGTGCTATTAGCCCCATGGTCCAATGCCAGGGTTGTAATGAGGGCCTATGTTTTTGGCATGGAGGTGATTACCCTTTTGGAGACAGCATTACCTGCATCATTTAATTTATTTATAAAAATCAAAAAAGACAGTGCTTTGCCACTTTGCCAAATGGCAATTCGTTACAATTACTCTTTACCAGGATGTTTGCTTTGGAGCATAATAGAGAGAAATAAGTGAACAATCTTTAAAAAATAACTTCCAAGTGCATATAGCTCCAGGATTTGGCAGAAAAAAGCCGGTGCACCCTATCAAATGCCTTTGTGACATTAAACATGGTGGGGGCCAGTTGATGTCAACAATCATTGGGACTATCACAGTGATGGAGCCGGGGGAGGCAGGTCTGGTGCCCCCGGCTCCCGCTGATGCCCTATTAGCCACCCCCCTCTCCGGGCACCAAAAGTAACCTCCAGTACTGGACTATCGGCCACAAAAGGTCACAAAATCAAGCCTGATAGGGTAGCACGTAATAATTATGAATTCATAATTCATGACTGTCTGGTTGCTTGGATCTTGGGATCAACTTAGGAGTCCTGCTTTATCTGTGAAAAGGTTGTGCCACTGGAGGTCAATACTGCAGCCTTCTCTGATTTACATAAAATGATAATCATTGCGTTAGAAAATGAGCCACATGATTGGATGATGAAATGCACCTGCAAAGTGTGGAGAGCATGTTTCTGAAGGTTTGGCAAAAGTGGGCTAACAGGACTTCAGGGCCCCTGGCCAATCTTTCTTCTTACTGCCATGTTTTTCTTGAGGATTGCTAGAAATATTTATTCATTCTCTACTGGACTGAATCAGTGGTTTTTGGGGTAGACTGGCCAAGAAAAGTTCAATGCTTTCTACTATTGATTTTTGTGAAGGCTTTGTACAGTTGTTCAATTTTGTTTTTTTTAAACAAGTGTTTTCTTTTTTTTTTTGAGTTGACGTGTAGTTAGTTGATCATTATTACTTTGGAAAAACCAGTTTCTGTAGTGATTTGCCTTTGTTGATTTAAGTACTTTGCTAGGCGCCTCCTGCTTTGCAAATCTTTTGTGCCTCATCCGACACGTTTTCTGATCATTGTGTTGTATTAAAGTCTTTTATTTAAGAGAAGGCCTGGAAACAACAACAGTATGTATCAGGATTCTTCAGAGTGAGGCAGCTAGGCATAGATACTTTTCCAAAGATCACTAAATGGCAAGAGACATGGGAATAAGAATCTTGTTACCTATGAAATCCCTTCATTGGCTCCCAATGGATGCAAGGATTCAATTTAAAACCCTCTGCATTGTCCACAAGGCTTTCTGGGGCCTGGGTCCAAAACACCTTCAACTATCCCTCCGTAATTACCTCCCCTCTCGAGCCCTTTGCTCTTGTACTCCTAACTCCCCCAGGGTTAGTCGTTTTGCAAAAAAACAATCTGGGGGTAGATCCCTGTCTCCAGCTGGTGCGTCCCTTTGGAACAGCCTCCCAGCCACCTTGAAACTTGAGGAAAAACATCTTCCTCTGCCTTTGCCCCCGTTCTCTCCTGCTGATCTGTGTCTTCAAATGGCATTGTGCACCTGGCCACCCTCTGTTCTTTCCACCCTCCTGCACTGCCTCCAGGCCACCATCTGCACTAGGGTTCTGTATCTGTAACCATAAAGTCCCCCTCCCATGTTTCTTCTGCACTTATCAGATATACCTTTCTGACTAACTTTCACATTCCATTTACTCACTTCACTACCATGGTGTAAAGCCCTTATTTATTATTTATTCTATTTAATATTTATTGATGTTTTCTCTCCTCTGCTTTGCACTTTCCACTCCCCCCTTTTCCTTGCACTTTTCCCCCATTTTCCTTTCCCATGCACTTGCGCTTTCTTAAATGCCACTAGGCCTAGTAAGATCGCTGTTTTTCTGTTTTTTTTCCTTCTCCCTTGTTCCCCTCCCTTTTTGCCCGGTCACTCTCTGAAACACTTGTGTACGAGCGCGATATAAATAAAATATCATTTCATTTAATTTCATCTCCATCATCTCTTAAACCATACTATAAAAAAAAACAATTAACTGGCATTGTCTGATGGTGAATCATTGGTCACTTATCTGAACCTTAAGGTATATGAATGTATTCTTACTTAAATAGGACTGTTTAGTGTAGTTCACTGTGAATCAACACAGTGTATTACAGCTTTCTTAGGATCATGTTATGTTGTTGCAGTAACAGGCTACAAGCGTCAACATTTATAGATAGAGTTCTAGGTTAGATCACCGTAGACTGCCCTTTTTAGATACTAACAATATGAAAAACAAATGCTTATATGTACAGGCATATACATTGTATTTGTTAAATATTTAGATACGTAGCAGACATTTGTCTGTCTTTTTCTGATGCCTTTTCTGGCACAGTGCACACTTTAATACCTTGTATTGAACTCACTGGAAATGTTATGCAGAGGTGGAACACTGAATTAGCTATCGATGACCCTTAGAGTTCCCATAATGTCCTTTGATTGACACAAGAACTAATCAACCCATTAAACTAAGCAGAGATCAAGACATTTTAACATTTAAGAGCATCAAATTAATATGTACTGCTACCTGTTTTATTTTAATGATAGCTAGATTCCCTCCTCAATAGAATGCACTTGAGTAGTTAGGATTTCAAATTATTTTAACTTTTAACTGGTGTGTAGGTTATTTATATACTATGTATATTGAGGAAAAAGCAAAGGCTGCGGACTCTCAGAGTGGGAAAGAACCACTGAACAGGTTATCATGCCATGTTCTTTCTGGAGAGGGGTGCCCGCTACCTTTTAAAAAAAAGTTTTACAAGGAACTTGGGGTTGGTCACCCTGAGTTACCTGGGGGAACCCTTACGTGGACATCCTGCTCACTGTGCTCAGAGAGGCACAGCTCCACCTCACTGATGAGGCCCAACAAGGCTGAAACACGTGTCTGGGGTTGCTGTTGGTAATCTTGTTCAGAAGGGAATTGCCATAGCTTTTCGGTGCTGCACTGCCCATGTGGGCGGGACAAAGACTGATACGCAAATGGAATTTTCCCATCTGTGAAAGGTACAGTAAGCAAAAAGCGATGGCTGCGAACTCTCAAAGTGGGAAAAAACCACTGAACAGGTAATCATGCCATGTTCTTACTGGAGAGGGGCATCTGCTACCTTTTTTTGAAATATGTATAGATGGTGCTTACTGAGGAATCGTCTGATAGAAGTATGTTCCCAGACGTACGCTTGTCAAAGCGGCTAAAGGTGAATTGAGAAAAAGTGACGTGGCTAACTACTCACCTAGGCAGACAGAGATTTTTAGGCTAGTATACGGAGTGGTTAGAAACTTCTATTACATATATCCTAAGTCAACTGTCAACCGAGGCTAAACTAAATGTTGGATGACTGTATTTATGTATCAATGAGGAGACCGAAAAATGCAAGCCTCTCCTCCTTGAACAGTGGGCCCAAATTAATCTAATTTAGATGCATACTTTATCTAAACATCTCTTTGCACTGAAATATTCATTTCTGCACAATGGACAAACCCCTTAGATAGAATATGAAAGGATTTTGAAAACATGCTGTGGAATGATGACAAGCGATCAGTATCAATAGAAACATTGAGCTTCTTACTACCATCAAGTAAATCATGTCATGTAATGGAATGTACAGTAGCTTTTTGTAGTACCTTTCTGTCAAGTTTGTTTGCATGGCTACATATGGCTCTATATGAAAGAGGGAGAGTGGGGTTGTTCCTGGGATAGCAGGACAGAAGCACCGACACATGACTGCCTTTCTGCTTCTTTGGGATTGGCATTGACACTGGGAATATGTTATCTGAAGGGGAAATCCCAAAGTTCTGTAGGACTACAGTGTTTTGAGACTAGCTATTTGTTGATGTGGGGGAGTGTGATAGGGCCAGAGGGAGAGCTTAGTCATAGCTCAATTAACATGCAAGTGGAAACAGCTAGGCCTGTGGTGGTCATGTGTGGTAGTTTTGATTGTGTGTAGTGTAGGGTGGTGGGAGAGTCAATAAATCGGGGAGCAGAGGGTAGTAGACAAACGAGAGGTACAAGTGGTTTGGGCATGACAGTTCTGTCTTACCCCAAGCGTGTCACTGCATCAGAAAACTCCCAAAATCAACACCAAACTGGAGTTTATAGAACAATACTGGTGTGTGAAACAACAGATTACCTATTAACTATTTCTGACATCAGAGAGGACAATAAAGAGTACCGCCCCTTTAGAAAGCTGCCTTTAGAACACAAAATGTATAAAAAAATTTCAAATATGTGAAAAGACTGATGTTATACTCTTACTTGGAACACTCCATGTGTAAATATGAATGCAAAGTCTCTGGATAACAGAGTCAGGAGAATGAAAACTCTGTTGGCAGTGGTTTTAAGTTCTTTGAATCCCCCAGTGCAGAGTTATCATCTATGCATGTGTGACAAAATGACTTCTGCCCTGCAGGAGTACAAGAGTGAGTAGCGGCTAAAGCGCCTACTCATCCCCCTCAAACTGCTACAAGACAAGAGTGATCCCAACCATAAAGGTAAAGCAGGTACAGTTAAGCGATATACCTCTTTCGTCTTCTGTGGTAATGTGGACCGAGGGAAGGCTATACTCGGAAGAGGGATGTGATCCAGTAGCCACCCAACAGCTAGAATACAACAGTCCAAAATAAAGGGACTGTCCAATAAAGATTCTATACAAATAGATATACTTTAGTTAAACATGCCATCTGCAAAAATAAATAAATAGAAAAACAATACACAAAATTAACCCCTGTGGAAAGTACACAGCATATGCACAAATAGAAGGATCTAGCACTCTTGGTAATTAGTCTGGGGTGGCAGGCAAGTAAAAACCCAAATGCCCTCAAAAGGATGTTTTCTGAGTGCAAAAAGGGATGTGTGTGAGTTAAGCAGTCTCTGGGGCCCGAAACGGGACTGAGGTGGCAGTTAATAGTCAATAATAAAATGTTGTGACTCTTGGTTGTTCGGCAGCATTAAACCAGGCTTCTCAGAGCTGTTTGTACAGTTTGTTCTGGTTGGAGTGCAGCAGTCACGTTGTTCTAGATGTATGAGGGGTCAGTAATCTGAGACTCATGACTGTGTTTAGTTTTCTCAAGGTTTGACATTTTATTTTAAACAAAATTATAAAATAAACCCTAACTAAAGCTACTCTACCAGGGGATTCCCTAACTAGTCTGCGATCTAAGAGAAACCTCCTAGCATACACAAAACTAACCCACACTCTAAACAACATAAACACTCAAAGCAAGAAAAAACAACATATATAAAAGGTTTCCAAACAACCAGTGTCTTGGATGACTTCTACTTGTCCTGGGCAGATCTTGCTCCCCCAGGAATGTCCCAAAGTCAATCTCTTCCAAGGAAAAAGAAACTCTTGAACTAAGTCTTGAAAAGTTCCAAAGCAACAAAAGTTCACACAAATAAAAATCCACTGGTATCAGTTCCTTCTTCGCTTGATAAAAAGATTCCCTTTCCAAGTTCCACAAAGAAAACAACAGCACCAAGGGGGTTCCTGGATATACTCCTTCTAGGAAAGGGTGGGCAAAGTTGAAGACAAAAGTACCACCTCTGTTTCAAAACAGCTCTTGTGCTGAGATCTTCTGGGGCATCTTTTACACACAGTTTGTCAGAGTGCTTCTGCTTCGGGTTTGCTCTCTCACCAGCAAGACCTTTCTACTAATGATACTGTGCAAGCAGGTTCCCCTGCCCCACCGTTGACTTCTGCTTTTACAACGGCTTGCTTCTACCCACAGAGCTTGGGTGGATGCACAACTTCAGCTTTGCATTCACAGCAATTAGGTGCACCTGAAAAAACTGCCTGTTTCTTGCAGCCTCTTCCAATGCTGCCACAGCCAAACAGGGTTTGTGAGCACAGGACCAAGAGGTGAAATCTGCTCTTCCTATGCTCCGGCGTCCCTTCTGTGGTCACACTTCCTAGTGAACTTCCAGCCTCATGCTCTGCTTCGTCTGCTTCTTCCAGCTCCTACCTCAGCTTCTTTCTACTGCTCAGGTCGAAGAGAAGCTTGTTGCATTTCCAAGGCGATAGTTGTAGAAGGACGGATTGTGCGGTCCATCGGGGTCAGTTCAACGATTGGTTCGACTGCAGAAATGATGGTGACTCGATGCATGGTTCTTTCAGGATCGGTTTGAAGAAGCACTAGAGGGATTGCGGAATGTGAGGGCCACCAGGGTTGATTCGACAATGAAGATGATGGAGACTGGATGCGCAGGTCTGTTTCAGTGGTTCAATATGGCATCCGATGGTCAGAGCTCAATGATCCACCAGGGTCAGTTAAACTAGTGAAAAATGTCAGCAGCAAAGATTCTGGCAGAGCGAACAGCAGTTCAAAGGTGACAGGTGTAACAATGGGCTGTAGTTCGAGCCAAGGCAACAAAGTGCTCAGCTAGCGTGGTGCAGAAGGGAACAGGTTCGAATGTGCAGTGGTTCAAAGAGCGGGTTAGCGTCAAAGGCAGGCCAGGAAGTTTGTGATTGTTCGATGCAGTCGAACAGGCTTGAAACAAGTTTCTAATTGTTTCGATGGTGCACAAACGTGGTTCTTGTTGCCTTGGCTCCCAGTTGCTGTGAGACCCGATCAGGGGCCTCAAGGATAACTTATAGCCCTTGTTCTCGGTCTCCCAAACACTGGGTGCCTGGCTCACAACTGCATCTGTACTTCAACACAGTGAGGTCCTGGGTACTGTTGTGGCTGGCAGAGAGGCAGCATTTATCCCAGCAGCAACTCACCCTTATGGTCTCTGGAATGGTTAAGGGACAAAAAATGTCTCTGTCTTGCACACTGTCACATCCTACCTGTCTTCCCAGCTTCCCGGAAAAATGTATGGACACCGATACTTGAAGCTTGTGTCCATCCACCTACGCCAAACACACCCTGCTGGCCGGCCAGCTGTGATAAACAACTAGCAGCGAGAATTCAGCAAAGGATAGGGGGCTTGAAGTCTTCCCAATAGCCTCCGTAACCACTGTGTCCCACTTATTTCAGCACTACTCCAACCCCGCCTTTTGAGGATCTGTGCAAAAAAACAAGATTTTCAGATGTGGTTCCCTGCGTCCTTGTACCTTAAAACCACCCTATCTGACTCCCCGGCAGTGTGTATTTGTACCTGTGTTTGAGGTGGTGATCTCCTCCCTGAGACTCCAGATTTGATACAGCAATGACCTGGAGGTTATTCAGTGGACACTGAGGCATAGTGGAGTTATCTGCCATTCCCTGGGAGACTTGAGGAAATACAGAGGGATAAAGACCCCTTGGTCCATGTGCACGCATGTAAAAATGTCCAACGACTTCTAAGAATAATGTCCTAATTTTAGGTTTCTATTCTTATGTGTCTCTGCATCCAATGTGGTTGAAGCAGAGGTTTCAGGCAGGCTTCCAGGAACCGTCTGGCATGAGCTGCAGGGCATGGTTGCTTTAAATAGGCATGTCTGTGTAATCTCACAAGATTTCTCTACTCTTGCAAGGTTTGCCCTTGAAGTCTCACACGACTTTGTGCCTGACCCTTGCCTGTCCTTGCCTCCCTCCAATGCCTAACCAAACCTTCAAAATTTCCCCAGCTGGGCAGAATGCATGCTGTGTTTCCTCTGTGTGCTCTGCATGGAGCATGGTTCCTGCTGGTTTTAAGATGGCCATGACAGTACCCCCCACCAAGAACTCTTAATGCCGGGCCCGAGACTTGTCTGGATGTTAAAATGCTGTAATTAACCTGTAAGCTTGGATGTTAATAGGGGGTTCCCATGACCTACCTCTGGACCATAGTGTGACCATTCTATGAGATAGTAGACTCTGCCCCTTACACATTTTGAGTACAACGCACTCTTCACTTCATATTCAGGTACCCCATGGATAATATCAAAAGGTGATATGGTTTGGGACCGCAGGCTGGGGTGTTTTCTTGAAGAATGAGACATGAAGCACTGGGTGTTACTGGGCCCAATCGGTTCTCTACGATATAAGGTCCTACAAAGCATGGGTGGAATTTGTGCATGGTTAAACAGACTGTTATACTTGACTTGCTTCTATGGTCTCTGCAGGTCTGAAATGTCTATTGGCTTGCTTAGTGTAAGTACTTTCTGCACGTTGTAGATTGTCCTTCAGTTGTTTCAGGGTTGCTCGTAGTTGTTGGTGATGTTCCACCACCGAAGGTACATTTTAGGGTCCATCTACAGGTTACTGGGCCCAATGTTTTCTCTACGTCATAAGGTTCTATGAAGCGTGGGTGGAATGTGCATGGTTCCTTCAACCTCAAGTTGCGTGTTGTTAACCAGACTTTGTTTCCTGCTTCTATGGTCTCTGCAGCTCGGTGATGTCTTTTGACCTGCTTACTGTACGTACTTTTTACGCGTAGTAGATTGTCCTTCAGTTGTTTCAGGGTTTCTCTTAGCTCCTGGTGATATTCTGCCACTGAATGTACATTACACAACTATAGGTTGGCAAACTCGGTGCCTCTCGGTTTGAGCACCCACAACGTGTAAAACGGGGAGTATCTGATGGAGGTTCCAGGTCATTTGGTCGAATATAAATGGTCGACAGGACAAATGGTCGACACCAAAAGGTCGACAGGTCAAATGGTCGAATTTTTTTTGTTTGTTTTTTCACATATTTTTGACCTGTCGACCAAATTGTGTCGACCATTTGTCTGTCGACCATTTGTCTGTCGACCATTTGACTAGACACCTCTGATGGATACATGCTCCACGTTGTTGAACACAGATTCGGCTGCCCAAAGGAGATCTGTCAATTCTTGCATGTCCCTTTGCTGGGCCAAGTGCCAATGCAGATACTGTTCTAGTACTTGGCTTTTCCATTCTGTTTGGCAGTCGGTCTGTAGGTGATAGGCCACAAAAAATGCTGTCCAAAACTTACAGCTGAATTGGCTTCCACTGAAATTATGACTGATGGGATCCTATGTAATTTAACTATGTGAGAGATGAAGTCATGAGTCAATTCCGCGGATGTAGGAAGCTTGGCTAAGGTGATGAAGTGTGCCATCTTCAACAGTTGGTCAACCACCACAAGTATGGTGGACTTTACTGAACTGCCCAATAATTCTGTGATGAAGTCTAGAGCAGAAAGCTGGTGGGGTGGCCAAATGTTGTAAAAGTGCCTGAGGGCGTTGATGGGAGCTCTTGTTACTGGCACAGGTGGCGCATGATTGCACATATTTTCGAGTGTCTTGAGATAGCGTGCGCCACCAGCAGTATCGTTGTATCAGGTTCAGTGTCTTTTTGATGCACAGGTGACCCGCAAGTAGATATTCATGGAATTGACGCAGTGCCACCATTTGTAGTTCCTTGGTTGGCAGATATAGTTGTTTCATATGGAACGGCAAGCCATCGCACCCTGATCACTGCAGGTCTCCAGATACCCACTCATCTAAAACACATTGGGTGAAATGTGCCCACTCGTCCTCTCGTAGATGGGTTATAGTTGTAAGAGCTGCTATGTAACATGCCGGTCGCAGTATAGGCAGTGATTCTTGCACTTCTGCCTTCTTTGTTATACTTCCAAGGCATGGCAATGTGTCCGCTTTCCCATCCTCTGATTGATAAGTGATGACGAAATCGAACTCCGAGAATAACAAAGTCCATCTCAACTGCCGGGCCTTTAATGTTCGAGACGAACATAGAAACTGCAAGTTGAGGTAGTCCGTCAGTATGGTGACGGTGTGGGCGGTTCCAAGCAGGTAGTGGCAACATTCCTTAAAAGTGGACTTGATGGCCCACATTTCCTTTTCGGTGATGTGTAATTCACCTTAACGGGATTCACTTTTCTTGACCAAAAGGACTGTAGTTCTACAGTGCCAGGATCTCTTTGTGAAAGAACCCCTCCAAAAGCATGACTAGTGGCATCTGCCTCCACTACATATGGGTGCAGTGGATTAGCATGTTGTAGGATCAGTGCTGTGGAAAAGCATTCCTTTAGGTTCTTGATGGCTTGTTCTGCTGCTTATAACAATGCAAATCGTTTCCCTTTCCTGAGGGACTCTGTAATGGGTTTTACTGTGGGTGAAAATTTGAGGATGAACAGGCGATAAATGTTTGCAAAGCCTAGGAAGCTTTGGACATCCTTGATCGAAGAGGAAGATGGCCATTTGGTCATGGTTTCAACCTTCTTAGGGTCAATCACTATGCCCTTGTGTGCCAGAATAAAACCTTGAAACTCCAAAGCATGTGGAATGTGCATTTCTCCAGCTTCGCGCTTACCCAGTGTTTAATGAATTGTTTTAGAACTGCCCGTACATGTTCTTCACTTATCTTGGAGTACACCAGGATGCTGTCAATGTTAACCATGACACAGATATCTAAGAGCTTCTGTAATTACTTGTTTATAAAGTATTAGAATGCTGCCAGTGCACTGTATAAACCAAAAGGCATGACCCTGTACTTAAAGAATCTGTACCTGGCGCAGAACGCAGTCTTCCACGCATCGCCAGACTTTACCTGGACCAGATGAAACGCCCTGCACAAATCGAGCTTGATATAAGTAATGGCCTACTTCACCTGGTTGAACAAGACTGGGATCAACGGGATTGGATACTTGTTCTTGGTCATGATCTTGTTTAGTCTGCTGTAATCAATACAAGTACGAAGATCCCCTTTCTTCCATGATACAAAGAATAGGGGTGAGGAGACCAGTGACTTTGATGGACATATGAAGCCTGGTTATCCAAATACTGCCGGAGGTGCCTTTGTTCTTGCTCAGTAAGTGCATCAACCCGACTGCATGGAAGTTGGGCTCCAGGTATCAAGTCAATCTGGCAGTCATAGGGTCTATGCAGGAAAGAATTTGGGTTGTTTGACTGAGGTACAAAGATTAGCGGCGGAATTGACTGTAGTCATTTATGCGCAAAAATGTTTTTACATTGGCTAAAAAAATGTACATGTCCCCCAAACTACCTGTACACCCAAAACACCACCCTACTTACTTTTTCTCCATCCGCCGCCTCACCTGCACCCGTGTGGCATCAGATCCGTACCTCTAACGTGGGTCGGATCGGACGCCGCAGGGTCCCTTTTTATTTTTTATTTCTATTTTCTTTCTTTTTTGTTGGTCCCTGACTCCAATGTTGAGGAAGGCCAAAAATACTGAACATGGGGAGCAAAGGACACCCCTATAACTCCTGCTCTTCATGTTACATATTTCTGGCATTGATCGAATGGTACTGGCTGAAATCATTCAAATGTACCATTCGATCATATTTATTTGATCAATTTAGGTAATCCATGTGGGAAAAGAGCGTTTGCCATCCCAACCCTGATTTTTACGACCCGGTATGGGCCAGGAGACAGTGCTTCTGTGGCATCCCCCCAGTAAAACATGTGGTACGGCAGGTAGAAGAGGTGAATTGCAAGGACCTCTCTCTCCAATATATCTAAGAATTGTGTCCTGCTAACCATGGAATTCATGGCTTAATGACCACCTTTCTCTTTTCTGGGGCTGGTCTGCATCCAATGCGGTGAAGCAGAGGTTCCAGGGAGGCTTCCTATAATGTCTGGCACAGGCTACATGGTATGGTTGTCTTAACGAGGCTTTTCTGTGTAATCCCGTGAGATTTCCATACTCTCGCGAGATTTGCCCTTGAAATCTCAGATGTCTGTGTGGATGGGCCTGAGTTGCCTGGCCCTCCTCTGTCCTTGTCTCCCTCCAATGCCTAACCAAAGCTACCCAAGTTCACCAGCTGTGCCCAAGGTGTGCAGTGTTTCCTCTGTGTGCTCTGCGTGGGACATGGTTCCCTGCTTGTTTTAAGATGGCCGTGACAGACACTGAGTGTTCACCTCAAGAGAAAGATCAACTCTCTCAACAGAGGTCCAATGAATTATTCATCTGGTGTTTGTCCAAGAGTGAATCAAGGAAGGAGTGGGAGACCCCTTCTTTTAAAGGCCAAAGCCCACATTTGATTGGACTTACACTAGCCTGCTTTAGGGGTCCAATCCCTGTTCTTGGAACAAGTGGACCTCTCCTTCTGACATCGCGCCACAAAGTGCTTTGTGCTACAGGAAGCGGTGGGGGACAAGAAAGAATGATAGACTGAGAGAGAAACATTGTGAAACCATCCTTCAGCTGGTATGACATCCCTCTGTCTACACTAACACTACCCCCTTCCCTTCTCAATAGGGTCAATGCCCCTTTTGGTATGCAACACACTGGTGTGAGGCTACTCCTTTTGTAAATGGGTGTGCCCTTTAATTACTGTGCTCAGGACAGCTTCCTGTAATGTGATTGTCTCTCTGGGAAGGGTGATACCTGCCATCACAAAGGAACAAAGAGAGGCAACCCCCAGGGCTGCAATCCTGTTGGCAGCAGCAGACAGTTTTACTGGCGGGAATACACATAATACTTTCACAGCGGAGCTGGGCTCACAGGGGTGACACATGTGTGATGCCAAATTGATGTAGCTTGGATAAATATCGCTCAGGTATGGCTCATATTTAAAGTTTAGCATTATCACAGTTATGGAGTTTTTGGAACAGGGGCACGTATCTTAAATGAAAACCCTTTGCTGAAGTGACTTTACTGTCACAGCAGCTGTCAAATGTGCACCTGTGCCCACTGAACCTGCTCCATGCCACTTGAGAGCAGTTGCTGCAGACCAGGCTACTGATACAGCAGAACCCATATGTATGCTATTCTTTTGTGATGGAGCTTATGAAAGGGAATAATCTTGATTATTAGATTTTCCTTTCTAAAATGGAAATTACCTGTATCATTTTATTAATTTAACTAGTGGAAAAGCCTGTGTACACAGGCTAATGTGCGTAAAGGAGGACAATTTCAAAGTCTAAATACATTATGTGGTGTATTTTAACGTAATATATGTTAATAGAAAAAACTTTTTGTAAAGGTTCTTGCTCCTTTTACATGGTGGAGTAGTAACCTCAAACAAAATCTCACAGAATCTGTTGATGGTTCACAAAGTACATATGGGTCAATTGTTGTATCTGCCCCTCGTTGTCTTGGATTCCACTTACAGGTTTGGGACCCAAATAATTAATGTTGAGGGATGTCAGAGTAATACAATTGATGTGCAGCATGATTCGAAATAGACGTTGAGATCATAAAATAAAGTAAATTGAAGTCAAATAAAGTTGAAAACATACCTTGAGAATATTATTAATATAATACTAGGTACCAATATATATTACATTTAATAATTACATAATACATAAGTACATTTAAAAAAAAAATATTTATTTTGTTAGAGAAAAAGTGCTTAATCAAATGAATTTCTGTGTATATGTTTTTTTAAATGTATATATTTTCTTAGTGTATGCAACTTGAAGTATGCTGTTAAAGTGGTTTCCCTGTCGTGGGCCTTTTCTGCAGCTAATTGTATGTTATCATTTTTGAAATACACATTTTGTTTGCCTGGAAGATGAACTTGAAAACCCTTTTGTTGCATGCATAAGGTAACAGATGCGTCTAGCAGTGATAACATGAAATACAAATGTTGTTTGCCTCTAAAATGCACTAGAAGTGTTATTGTTGTATACATAAGACAACAGCTCCCTCTAGCAGTGATAACAGGCGAAGCGGGCAGAGCGGCTTCGGACAAACATACATCTGGCCTTTTATTATATAGTCTGATAAAAAATAAAAAAGCCAGGACTTCTACCCCCTCGCCAGATGGCAATCTGTCAAAGTGTGTATGTATTAGTGATTTATAGATGCAAACTTATCTGTGAACCAATTAAGTGCTGTCCCAAGGGTATGCACCTAGGGGATTACAAGTAAAGCTGGCGGGGTTGGAAGGATGGGGAATGGGGATCTCAATAATGGAAAATGTAGGTTTGAGTGGAGCGATCAGCAGTTGACAAGATTCTTTTTGAAAGTAGGGTCTTCTAACCCTTCCTAAAGTGGTGGATGGAGGGGGCCAGTGTTATCTGCATTTGATAACTTGTCCCAGAGACTTAGTGCATATCTTGATGTATCAGGGGTCCCCCATGAGCACATAATCACTGGGGTACCAGGAGTAATCCAAAAATATGCATACACCAAGCAAGACGTGACGCTATTTATTACAGCTGGGCCAGCACAAATCAAACAGCACAGTGTAACAGAACCGATTGATTGGAGATGACAAACCACCCACTGCGATCAGATCTTTTATATGGTTAAACTTTATTTGCATAGTCAGTTACAGTTGCGATTAATGTTGCAAAATATTAAACATCCTACAAAGCTGATTGGTGGGACACCGTCAGTCCCCTAAAGCTTGGCATAGGCTAATCATAGATGATTGGAGAAAACAATCTTGAGCCCTAAGTTCATCACCACCCCTGTAGCGCCAAATTTCTTCCCGCTCCGCCCCAAGAATTAATTTTTATTTGCAGTACGTAATCGTGCTGACCTCTGGAACTTTATTATTCTGCCACTGGTCATCACACATAAGAAACATGAGACATTCTGAGCCTGTGGAAAGGGAGACATTCACAAGGCATCCAACCAATGAGGTGCCTCGCAGACATCAGCAAGAACACAATATACTTGACACTAAAACTCACCTGCTGATTGACTCCTTCATTGGTCGTCCCCTAGTCCCACATCCTTCTTTCCAGGCCCACCTGACAAGGTGCAGTTAGAAACTGCTGACACTACTATGCCTCTACTACCTCCAAGAGCATGTTTTCATGTGTCTCATTTTTCCCGGTCCAAGCGATCGCCTGAGAGCCTGGCTCACCTTTTCCAGGCCCACCTCACAAGGTGCAGTTAGAAACTGCTGACCCTACTGTCTAGCCCTTGGTGGTCGTGCAGATTAGTCCTACCACCTCCGACCCCAAGCACCACCCGGGCAGGAAATAATAACACAGCCCGTGCAGCGCTTGAAACCACAGGTGGAGAACGTCGTCTTATCAGGAACCAGAAACGCCAAAGACCCCCTGACCACTGTAAGGCAACGGAGGGTTAATCAACACAGGGAATGGACAACAAGGCCTTTATGATAGAATAGCAGAAAAGGGGCTTACCCGAAAGTGAAGGAGAGGGTGGCCTGAGATGTGTGGTGGAGTAGTGGGGGTACAGCAGGCACTGGTCCGAGGCAATTACGAGGGACAATCCGTGAGCAGTCCAATAGGCAGTTCCGGGGTCAATAACCAAAGTTCAGTGTTCAAGGGAATATCCGTAGGCAGTCCAGTGAGCAATTCCGAGTCAAGAAACCAGTAGCAAACAAACAGCGTGATATCCGGGATAAAGAATGAGGCAGTCCGTGTACAGTTCCGTGATCAAGTAGTCGAGGTAGCAAAATCCAAAAAACGCCAAAGCAGTCCGTGAAGGAAGCAGCTGTGAAGCGGTGCTTCCGTGTTTCTCTGCTCCTTTTAGCTTGTGTGGAAGGTCACGTGATCACATCACGGGAGGGGAACGTGAGTAGTCTGTGTCACGTGACCCGTGATGATGACGAAGGCCGTTGTGGATGCCTTGTCACGTGACGTGCGGTTCTGTGTGTGCCCAATCGGCAGCGCCAGTTGTGTGAAAACCTCCATGGGAGGTGCCAGTGAAGGAAAGGGCGAAGATCCCTCGGGCCGTGATGTACGGGTCTCCTCTGTTTGGCAGGAGACCCTCGCCGCTCGCCTGCAGGGACACGTAGGCCACGTGAGTCTTGATGGTGGCGAATGTTGGGAGACACGACACCTACTATGCCTGTACCTCCAAGAGCATGTTTTTCTGTGTTTAATTTTTCCCGGTCCAAGCGATCGCCTGAGAGCCTGGCTGACCGACCTTGCATGTATCTGACTGTCTCTTTTTCCAGTGACTGCTGTCTCTTTAGAACAGCTAGCTTGCAACATTCTTCCAGCACTCCGTTGCTTTGGAGTGCTCGTGAAATTCATGACTGCCCACTATGTAGGGTCTGTCAGTGTTAAACCCAAATGATTTACTTACTGCCCCCATCATCTCAGCAGCTGGTAGGTACTCCCCCCTTGGCAGCCCTGAATCAGCACCTTCACTGCAAGGAAATGCCTGTTTCCTGTTTTCCCCATTGCAGTTCTTAGTTTTTAGCCTGTGATGTTATGGGTCTGGTGGTGCACTGGTCTCCAAAGATTCTGCTTTTCTCAGTCAAGTATGGTAGTGTTTTTAGAGAGTTTTGTGGGTGATGCAGACTGTCTTGAACACGAAGCAGAACTTGAAGGGTTGATATTGCAGCTACATTAGAATGTGGGTGAAGTGGTGAAATATTTTTAGTGCTGAGAGGAAGTGTGCTACAGTGTATGGGACGTATTTCAGAGGAGCCAAGGTGGCATGTGGGACTCTTGAGAGTAGGGCATCACCACCATCCAAATGGAGTACCACTAGGACTTTGACAGCTGTCCTGAAACTCATGGCAGCAATGAAAAACTGAACCTATCACTTGCGGTATAGTGAGCTGTGTTATTACTTAAATGTATTAAAACATATTTCAGAATTTTGAGCACTTTCCATGTGATGTACATATCCATTTCTGCAATAATGGACACACGTCACAGGTGTTTCATATATGATCTCCTATGTCTCTTGGAAAGCCTGGACTTTGACGGGTATTTATACTTAACCTTGGATAAGATTTCTGTTTGTTTCTACCTGTATATAATTATTTTAGCCTCTGTTGTGATCTGGTGGCGGTATACAACAGTCACATTAGTGATATGTGATGTTTTCTGTATTAAAGTGAATTTTCTTTATTATATTTTGTTGATGTCCATACCTTCTGTTTGAGCCCGGCCATAGCTTGTTTCCTTGTATAAATTCTAAATTTAACTGACCTCATTAGGCAGGAATATATTGATTGGAACATTGTCATTACATATCCTTTACCCCTCAGAAAATCTTTAGTTTTTTGACTTTTGCCTATTTCTAAACTCTTTCCATGTGATGTACATATCCATATCTGCAGTAATGCACAACGATGACAGGTGTTTCATACATGATCTCCTATGTCGCTTGTAAACTCTCAAATGTTCTTGGTCTCTTTTGACAAACCTCTAGGAAAAATTATATTCCCAGGAGCCACTCTCTGAAATAATGAGGTGTGCTAACAGATCCAGTTTAGGCTTTAGATCAATGATCAGCCATATTAACTTGCTGGAGTTATGTGGAGTGGTTTCTTGGGCTTGCTCAATAAGTTTAGAAAACACTAATGTGAATATGCCAATGTTAGGGTTACTTTCAGATTTGGTAGAGCAGTCCGGCAGGACCTTTTTGTTAGTTTTCTTCAGACATGGATGTCAGTACATACAATTCCATGCTGGCAGTTCTCTGGGTTGCATTTATGAAAGTAACATCCTCTATGTGTAATACAAAGCAAAGGGTAAAGCGAATATATTTGGATTGTGTACAGGCGTGTGAGAGACAGTCGCCCTCTATCAGTTATGAACTGAATTTATTTTGTGCTAACAACGTGGAGAGGTATTTAAGCACAGTGCCCAGACTGTTAGGAATACAGATACAGCAGAAAACAAATACAAGGAAAAGAACCAAGAGAATACCATCATGGGCATGTACGGGCACTTCATCGCACAAGAGATTGAAATGTATGAAATAGATACACTCAGTTCTCAAAGAAAGAATTGTTGAGTTTTCTTCTGAAAGAGAATAAGGAATGAATTGTTCTGACCACTAAAGGCAAAGAATTCCATAAGGATGCTGCTAGAACTGAAAGGAACACACAAAGCCCCTTTTGAGTCTGTATTGTGGAATCTTGGCGAGTATCTTATGAGAAGATCTAAGGGGTGTATACGGGGAGTAAAAGGTGATCATATCTTTTAAGTAAGTTAGTGCTTGACCATGCAGAGTTGTATAGACCAGAGTATTGGACCTGAACATAATTCTGACCCCTATGGGGAGCCAATGCAACCTCCTGAGAGCCTGCCTGATGGGGATCATCTAGACATATTTGCAACAATACGTGCTGCAATACTGAGAATGTATTGTATTGTAATGTGCTAAAGCTGTAAAGCGCAAACTAAGGCTCGAGAGCATCTAGCCGCTGAAAAGGATGGACAGTCCAGAGAAGCACTTCCACTATACAAAATATTTTAAAAAGAAACTTTTTCAATGCTCTGCAGAATTGGAGAAAATCTCCAATATCACTCAGTGAGACTGGAATATTGTTCCACAGAGTAGGGGCAAAAACCAAAAAAGAATGGGCACCCAAGCAGATCTTCTGATAACGTGGTACTCTCGGTAGCATTTTGGAAAAAGATCGTAGGAACCTAAGATGTTGGCAAGGTACCAGCTTGTTTTTCAAGTAAATTACCCCAGTGTTCTGAAGGGCCCAATGAGTGACACAAGGCCTTCAAGTCCACTCTGGTCTTTATAGGCAACCAGCAAAGCTGCCGCAACACGCTTACAGAAGGGGCAAGTTTTGGGGCGCCTAAAGTCAGCCTTGCTGCCGAATTCTGAAGTACTTGCATCCTCTGTAACAGATAGTTTGGTTGACCCGAGTAGACCCAGCTACAATAATCCGGAGATCCCATTATTGCTGCGGTAACCACGTTAGTACAACATTTCTTGCTGTATGTGTATATTTATTTGTTTATCACCACGTATAAAATGTTGCAATAATCTAATTTTGCTCCAATGATTGCGTGTGCTGCGATAGCGCAGTTGGTTTGTAATAGCATATAATAAACCTCTCCGAGCAGCTTCAGATAGCATGAGGACGATTTCACAATTGCATTAACCTGAGGTGACATGGATGATGTAGCATTGAGCCGCATACCAGAAGACCTTTACCCTTAACCGGTCAATATGTAATAAAAGAAAATCTGTTTTATATTGGTTTAGCCTAAGAAAGTGTACCGTCAACCATTTTCCGATTTATCGAAGATATCCTTTACTGAGGATAGTTTTCTTCGGGCGTGTCTGTGAGTTGCAGTTTGACCTGCCAGTCATCAGAGTAGTTCTGAAATAAATTTCACGCTCGAGGCTCGTCAGCAGATCATGCAAATACAGTTTGAGCAAAATAGGAGCAAGACATGAACCCTGAGGAACACCATAGTCCAATGTGGATGAAAACTATTAAAAACAGCCAATTTGACTATGGAGCTACTGCCCTGAAGCAATGATTGAAACTAACTATGGGTAGTGGTATAAGACTTTAGTGTCCGATCAAGTCAGCAATATGAGATGGTCGATGGTGCCGAATGCCGCTGACAAACCTGTTAGTATAAGAATGCAGGCTCCATCAGAATCCAAGAGCTTGAGGACGTTTTCTTTAACATCTAGCAAAGCCGTTTCGATGGTCTGTTTTGAATGAGAGTCCAATTCATTGTTTCCCAACAGATTTCCATAATCTAGGTGTCTCTCAATTGGAGGGAAGCAACCTAGTCCAGGATTGTGAAAAGGAATGAGCAACTGGAAATAGGTCAGAAATTAGAACAGACAACTGGAGCCAATGAGGGCTGTTTAAGGAGATGGTGACCTGGAGAAGGTGAAGGCAGCCTGGAATGGAGTCCTCGAAGAAAGTGGCATTTACTATTCTTGCTATGAAGGGGTAAGGATGTCTGTGGTGGCTTTAATGATAGTAGGAGGACAAGGGTTACTAGGGTCTTTTGTAGGGTTTAAGGAATTTACGATTGAAGTAATAGAACTGAAATGCGACACTGGATGAAAGTGAGGCGGTAGAGGACACTGGAGTGTGATCTGTAGTGCTGTGGTGGCCATTTGCAAAATCATTAAGGATGTTTTTTATTTTGCTTATGAAATGATGCTGTAGATTGTGATTGCTGTGGGCCAGCAGCAGGCTTCCTAGTGTTACGCAATTTTGAAAATTATTTAAAGAGTGTTTTTGTTGAGTTAGCTGCTTTCTCTAATTTTCAAGTTGAAATAACGTTTTTGACCATGTTATAATGCGTACAATGCGCTTTTAAGGTCAACGTTTGAGTCGGGGTATGATTCTTTGGCCTATTTCTTTCTTTGGCTCGAACTCTGTCCTACCAAAATGTCAGTTCCTTAGCGAACCAGCTGCTTTTTCTTTCTTTTCAGGGTATTCCTGGTTTTGGTGGTGTTATATACACAGACCAGGTCTTGTGGTCCTGTATTACCTAAGATTTGAGTAAACCGAGAGGCTATTTCAGATGATCATGTCACTGTGTTTATGGTATGGTGTGCACAGCAAGGTTTTAGTCTATGTTTTCTATGGCATGGGAATCATCATATCAAAGAGTATACAGAAGTGATCAGACCAGTCTAGGTGGGTACATTCAATGTTGCTAATATGCACATTTCTAGACAGGATCCACCCTAGTGTGTGATCTTTGATGTGTGTAGGAGACAAGGCGTTTTGTTTGAAGCCCAGATTTTTTGACAGACGACCAGAGGTCCGGAGCAGCAGAATCTGTAGTGTCATCAAAAACAGATATTAAAATCACCCAAGATTAGTTGCTTGTTTAGAAGGGTTTGTGTTGCCAAAGCTACGTTTAAGGATGCTTCTTTAAAATTGGTGACTTTTTTAAGGGGGGCATATTAAACAAGTATGTGGATGACGCTATTGGAGTGCAACAGCTTGACGATTCGAGTGTCACATCCTATTATGAGTTGACGATGAAAAACTTGACGAGTTCACATTGACCTCTGTAGGATTGCTACTCTTCTTCCTTTTTTTATTGTTCCATCAATTTTTAGAATTTGTTTGACATTGGGGATGGTTAATGATAAGGCATTTAGCCATGTTTCTGAGAAAGCTGATAGATCAAGATTATGCACATGTATCAAGTCATTTATCTCTAATGCGTGACAATGGAGAGATCCCGTATTAAGATGAGAACACCTATGCGCTTCATTGCTTTGTTGTGAACGAGCGAGGCTGCAACTGATGGAAGAAGTGACATTATTATTTTGATTGAGAGCTTCAGGTGATGTGATGTGGAGTTAGTGCCTGATGTGTAGAGATGTGAAGAACCCTGTGGTTCTGGTATTTGTGAATGAAGTGTAAGTAGGCGGTATTGAGGTGTCCTCTTGGGCGGGCTATGTTATTTTGGACAATGATTTAATGCAGTAAGTGTTTAACCAAGGTGAAGTCATGATCTGGGGTTATTTGAATATTGCATGTGTCCAGGTCAGGAGGAGCCGTCTGGAGACATTTAGCAATGGCTCTGGAGAATTGAGACATGGGAAGGTTAAGGGACCTAAATAAGAACCGAATGAGACTGAGTGCAGGATAGGGGGGGGGTTGTGTTACAGCCAACAGCATTAAGAGATACATGCTTGGATAAGTGACAAAACAGGACACATGTGTGTATCGTATAGTCACCTCATTGACCAGGTTTCCTGAACCTGGGATGGGAAGTGAAAAATGCCTTCAAAGCTTCAGCGTACGGCCACCCTGCCTTGGAGAACATGCGCTCTACAGAATACAGTGCTGTATGAATACTGTGCAACACGCTACTTTGCATGGTGAAGGAGACATACACAACATGGAGTTTAGGAACATGAACTTACTTCAATTCCACTTGATAGCCATATAGCATTTACCTTCATAATTGTTTATCTGTGTTTACTATTTAGTATCAATAATTATAGACAGTAAGCTCCAACTGCAGTAACTTGGGTTGTAATGTTAATTTTAATGTTAATGTTAGAGGATATTTATACTGCACACTATCAGCACTGGAGTGGTCCCCTGGCGCTCTGGCAGATCGGAAAGGGAAGAGGGTAGGATGGGTTAATAAGGCTGAGCGGTAAAAGAGCAAGAGAGCTGTGATGTGTTGTTGGCAGCTTTGGCACTTTGGTTAACACTGTTCGCTGATCTTAGGTGTGCTTTTCATTTGGTAGCCGTCATGTGCTGTTGTGCGAGGCTATGTGTGTTTGTTTTGTTGTTGCGATGTAGTGAAGTGCTGTGCTTTATTGTGCTTTAGAGGTAGGGTTCTGTTTAGTTAGAGATTGAGAGGTGTGTGCAGAGGGGTGAGATTTATTTAGTAGGGTTGGTTAGTGGCATAACTCTCTAGATGTGATGCAAGCTAATCTTCACAATTCTGTCTCGATGTGACGCAAGCTAATATTCACAATTCTGTCTAGCTGTGACGCAAGCTAAACATTGCAATTCTGTCTATATGTGACGCAAGCTAATCATTACGATTATGTTCAGATGTGACACAAGCTAATCTTTACAATTCTGTCCAGATGTGATGCAAGCTAATATTCACAATTCTGTCTAGCTGTGACGCAAGCTAAACATTGCAATTCTGTCTAGATGTGACGCAATGCTAGTCTTCACGATTATGTTCAGATGTAACACAAGCTAATCTTTACAATTCTGTCAAGATGTGACGCAAGATAATATTCACAATTCTGTCTAGTTGTGACCCAAGCGTATCTTTACAATTCTGTCTAGATGTCTCCTTTAATACTGAAAAATAGCTGCCATTGAAAAGCCTTGCACTTGCTGTGTTGTTGCACCTTATGTTTTTATTGTGAACCTAGTGAAAATAGATTATGTTGTATTTATTTATTTTATTTTATTCTTACATTTGTATAGCGCACAGGCAGCCCTTAGGCATTGCGGCGCTGTTTCTTGTAAGGTGCTTAGTTACATAGGACAAAGGCAATATTGTACGTAATCAATGACACAAAATATACAACAATGTACCTAATTAATTACACACAATACAGAGTGGGTTTTGTCAAGCAGGTATAATACGTCTCTGTAGAGGAGGGTAAGATTCAGGAGGGACTATATAGTCGCTTCTATATAGTTTAGGCACTTCATGGCCCACAGGGCACTTTGGGAATGCACTTTATGCAATTCAATTTATGTGGTTACTTAGAAATGCATTTCCTATTCCCACCTGTTTTAAGATTAACGGCATATTTGTAAGTATCTTGCAAAAACAGCTGCCATCAGAAGAACCTTGCACCTGCTCTGCTGTTGCACTTGTACCCATTGTGAAAATGGACCGTGTTTTATGTTATATGACTATGGGTCTCATTAGGGGTCCAGCGGTAACCCTGCCGATGCTACCGGCCGGACCCGAAAGAAATGACTGGCGCCTGACTTCCAGTGCCACCGGGCTATTCTGAGTCCGGTGGCTGGGAAGTCAGGTGCCGGTCATTTTGTTAGTCCCCTTTCCCATGGAGTCCGAATGGGGACACAGGAGCACCGGCCCCATTAACAATGGGGCCGGTGCTCCCGTGAGAACTCTGAGAGCGGGAGCCATCCCGCCGGCAGGTCTGACCCTGGCAGGCGGGACGGCACCTGCCTTTAGAGATGTGGTGCGCTGGTCCGGAAACAACGGTGCTGGTAGGCTTACCGGCATCGTTTTTCCGGACCGGCACAATTGTAATGAGGCCCTATGTCTTTTTAGTGTTCGGTAAATAAATGCATGAAATTATTTTTAATTCTCTAAAGGGTTTAAGAATAAGCGTTTTCTCATATAATATGCTACTGTAGTTGATTGAATATGATGCAAGATGTGCCATTTGTAATGACACAATAAATAAAAAAAATATAGATATAAAATATTTGTTCATGAATAAGCCTAATTTATGTTAGTTTCCCCTCCTTACATATATCACACAAATGTATCCTTCATATTGTTTATACCACATTACACCCATAGTGGTACAGACCATGAGCTTAATGGATCTTTCCTTCAGTAAGCGAGCAAAAGCTTTCATAGTGTATGCTGGTGTGCAGTCAGGGCCCTTGGAAGCACTAGACACACTAGGCTCCAGCACAGGGCACCCGCCAGCAAGGGCCACCAAAAAGCAAATGTTCATTCTGCTGACATTAAATAGGAGATAAGATTTGATCTGATCAGAACTAAAGTGGCGGCAGGACACCCTGCTTCAAGTATGCCCCCCCCCAGTATGCACAGCTGCAGAACTCTCTTTCTATTCCAGTATGCAGTGCAAACACTGCTGCATCCTTTTGACACATGATTTTGAGCTGCAGGGCCAGAGAGTCTGGCTGGAAAGGGAACAAATGTGATTTTGGCAGCGTTAAACCTTAATGAAATCATCGAAGATCAGAAAAAAATAAGGACGTGTGCACTCAGCTCAGGCAGGACAGAGACCCAGCAACGTCCAGTCCAGGGTCGGACTGGGGCAAAGAATTGTCTCGGGCGCCAATGAAAAAGTGGTCCACAGTTGCAAATGACCATCCATTCATTTTGGGACAGACTGTTTGAATAGTAGCCAAAAAGGAGATTTTTCATAAAATGTGATGCAAATTGGGCGTTTTAAAGAATATTTGTTCAGCAACACTGGTCAAAACTACTAGTCGGATGGCGAAGTAACTCATCAAACTGGGCCATATTGGCCAAAAAGTGGGCCACGCCAGCATTTAGCATTTTTGGTTCGGGCAATGCCCTAAAGACCAGTCCGAGCCTGGACCAAGCGAATGAAGCACCACACAGGCAGGAGCAGAGGAGTGGGGAAGGGGTCAGAGAAAGTTAGGGGCCTTGTGCAGGTATTGCAACATGGAGCCAAACGCATATGTCCACAAACTCTTGTGGAACGTTGTAATTGTACCACAATTGTTCTAAAACATTTTATTGGCATGAGAAAGCTGATAGATATTTATCAGAACAGGTTGGTGGTGGGGTGGCAAAATTACCTTTTGCCAAGGTAAGCAAAAATCCTTGCACCAGCCATGTGTACATTGGCACCCCATCCGACTTTAGGAATATATAGATCTTGTTATTGGAAGTCCCATTCATGACTCTATTGTCTGTAACCCTTCGTGCGACATCCCAGCTTGTATGCAACTAAGGACACTGGGGGTCCATCAGCAACGAACCTTTGAACTTTGCATGCCCTATGTTGCACGTTGTGTCTCTTTATGCCAGCATAAATAGCAAAGATGGGTTGAGTTTGAGCCCACTTCCCAAAGGTACAACCTAATGACCCAGCGAAGCACACAGGTATGCTTTTTCAGATGCTGAAAGTCTGCCTCAACAATAATACATTTCTGTTGAGCAGTGAAGCTCAACAAAAAAAAGGCTATCCACAAAAAAGCATTGGCAAAGCTAACAGTTTTGGCTTTTATGTAGGCATGGGGTGGGAATTTGCCATAAGATGGCAACAGCTAGAAAATGGTGTGAGTACTTGGCTCTATGATGTCAGTGTTAAGAAAAGACCTATCTAATACCTACACTACACACAAGCCTACAGTGATGGCTTTGCCAATGTTCATTTTTAACAGGACTTGAGTGAAAGGAACAGATGTGAGGGAGCACACATTGCTTATAAATTAAGTGGATGAAGGCATACTTGGTTAAGACATTATCCCAACAAACGCGGTGATTGACGGCTGGAAGGTTTAGAATGAATCTTAACCTGTGGCATCACTCTGGGCAACCTTCCAGACCATTGTTCTTCAGTCTGTCAAGCCATTACAGGAAGAGAAAAGGCCATATGTGAATAAGGTTTGCTCTGACCCCAAAAGGGGCAGTCCAGTCCGAACTGCTTGGTCACTTCCCTTCTGCATGAGACCATGATCAACCCCAGACATGTTTCACCTTAATTTGGCTTCAACAGTGAGATGTAGTTTGGGTCACTAGGCTTAGCAGGCTCGGGACCCACGTCTGGGCATACACGTCCAACTCGAGGGAACGGGGTTGGGGCGGGGACTAAAGCACGGTCTTGGACATAGATCCATGACCCCGATACAGTGTCATGATCCTCATATTCACCTCTGCCACAGCAAGTAAGAACAACTTGATGGTTCCAGAGTTCTACAATAAGTCTACTAATACAAAAACATACTACATGTGAGGTGCTGCTAAGCAGTGCACCACAAGTGGCGTAGCCCTTGCGGGAGGTTTTCGGGACCAGAAAGAACTGTACCACAGAAACGTTATGGAATGGGATGTTTACGGACTTAGTGCCTCATTATAAGTACCGTAGTGCAGTAAAAACGTCAGTAAAATGGCAGTAGAATGGTGGTAACTCCGTTACTGTTACATTACTGCACTGCTGTACTATAGGTTTGGCCGTGAGGTGGAAGGAAAACCTCCAATAAATGCTGGACTTAAGTCTGCTGCCTTACCACTCAAAATCTGCACAATCGGCTGAATTACTGCCAGAGGATTTATGGACTCCATAAATTAACACTGCCATACCACCACTTGTGATCCGGCTGTAATTCTGCTGGCCCAACGGTAAATCGGTTGGCCGTATTCTGGCAGATTTACCACCAGAATACGCCCAAACCTGTAATGAGTCCCTTTGAATGATAGTACGAGGACTTTAGACAGCAGGTAAGCATGCTCCGACATGTTTTATCTCCCTCCGCCCCCACAGGCCCTCCCCACCATCAACAGGCAACACCAACGTCAATGACATCACCCTTCCTCTAAGGCATGGACTCCACAATGAAGCAACTTCACCCACATCAGCTTCATGCCCATCATCATCCCATCACCATCCACAGAACAGAAGTTGATGCTCGCCAACATCCACACAGCTATCACCAATGCAGTAGACAGTGCTGAACTCACTACACACAACCTTGATGTCATCTTCATCACTGAGACTTGGCTGACATGCATCTACATCGACATCCAAGACCTCCTTGTCCCGGATGGCTACAGCATCCAGCACAGAAACCGGCCAAGCAAAACAGGCAGAAACCTCACAGTCATCCACAAGACCTTGTGGCCCTGCACCAGACTTGATGCCAACAACAGTGGCTCCTTCAAAGTCCTCTTCTGCCACTTTCCGTTCTCCCCGATGGACATAGTCACCTTCCTTCTCATCTACAGACCACCCAAACCCAACACCGCCTTCACCTGAGACTTACCAACCTTATCACCACCATCCCTCATGCATGCCAACATCTTCCAAGGCGACTCCAACTGCCAAGGCAACAAGGTTACCAAACTGATGAAGAAAGCTCTCCTCTGCCTTCTCGACACATTCAGCCTCACAAAGCATGAGAAAGGTGACATCCTTGACCTAATAAACACTGCACTCCCTTCTCTCCACTACAGCTTTCCTCTTCCGCTTGCCTAGTGTGAACACCTCTGGATGTGCCTTTCAACATCCTGCACACCACCCCAGTAAAGCACCCACAGCAAAAACCCAGCTCACAAACCTTCAGGTCCTTCAGCAACTTCCTGGGAGAAGCCCTCACGGAAGACCGTGCAAACCTCCACCTCATATGGACCGAACACCCCATACCGAACTGCGACTCTATTGGAAACACTCAACAACACCATCCCAGAATCCATCGACCGACACGTGCCTCTGAAACAATGCACTTGAAAGCCAAAACCGTCTTCAAGCAACCTACTGCCAACTAATCAACACAGCAAAGGCCTCCTACTATGAGAACACCATAGCAGAAGACTGCAACAAAATCAGAACCTTCTTCATAGCAGTCAAGCACTGCGTCAAGGAGCTACCTGCCATACCACACTCCATCGAAAAATCCACCGCCATCAACACCTTCTTCAGCGACAAAATCAGCAAGGTTTGCCAACACATAGACATAAGCTCTACATCCACAGACCCACCTCATCTTCCTCCTCGCAAAATCTCCACAACCTTGACAACATTCAAGACAGGACATCAACCTATTTACATTCGACAACTGCATACACCAGCAAACTAAAGGGGTGGCCATGGGCACTAAATATGCCCCAGCCTTGGCCAAACTCTTTATGGGCAATTTTAGAGGATAATGTGGTATACACGGCTCCTTTTTTCCTTAACAGAAATAAAATGTAGACCCCTTACATCGATGTTTCTTGCACACTGGATCAGAATTGTTATGATATTCAATTTGTAGGAGAGGCGATACCAAAACTAACAACTTTTTGGACTTGACAATACAATCAGATGGCAATAAGCTATGTACTAGGGCATTCAGGAAACAGACAGAAGTTAACTCTATGCTCCATGCGAACAGCTGTCATCATCATCCAACAATTCGTAATATACCACTAGATGAGTATATCAGAGCCAGGCGTAACTGCCAGGAGGACACTAAATTTGAAGAAGAGTGCTCGCTGCTAAAAAAACTTTTTAAGAACAGAGGATATTCTCAAAGATGTGTCAAGTCCGCGTACATGAAAACTAAACTGTTGCAGCAGCGTGACACCTTATGACCCAAATCTGACAAAAATACACATGGACCTATAGGAGCGTGTTTCATAACCCAATACTGTAGAGATCACCAGTAAATTCAGAAAATACTCAAAAAACACTGGTACCTACGGAAACTTGATGAACATATTAACCAGTATGTAGGAGAGAAGCCACGCATGATCTTTAAGAGAGACACGACTTGGCTCCATAGTACCCTAAGTGGCTTCAGAAAGTGTGGCATGTGCGCACAGTGTAGATACGCACATGAAAAGACGACTGAATTTAAGGACATGAATGGAAAATCACGGTCAATCAAACAAGGGATTAACTGTAACACTAAATTTGTTATTTATGGTATTATTTGTGTTTGTAAAAAAATTTACATTGGTAGCACTAAAAGAGAGTTAAGAGTTCGAATCCGTGAGCATTTGGCCAAGATCGGCAGCCAAGATATTTCTTTGCCATTGGCTGAACATTGGCAAACCTGTGACCAAATGCATAACAAATCTGAGATTAGATTTATAGGTCTGCAGCATGTTACACTGAACAAAAGAGGAGGAGATAGGCTCAAAACATTGAGACAGTCTGAAGCCCATGCTATATGTTTTTTAATTCAACCATAACAGGTCTCAATAGTGATAAGGAGATGGTGTCATTCCTGTAAGGTCAGTCGGTTTTATTAATACTTACCAAAATGTTTTTTTGACTCATATAATGTGTAATTGATAGATTGATTGCATTTTATATATATTTCCAATATATCTTGTGATGTATATAGAGTAGTAGGCAGCATTTGAACATTGATAAGCCTTGTTTCAATTATGTTACACTAACAATGGTTCTTAACACATGATTAGTGCGATACGATTAGCTATACGCCATTGAGTTTACACACACGCTGATTAGGCAACCTGTACATGGACGGTTTAGTAGTGCCGTCGTGAAGTATGAATATGTATTGATTCGGCAATCATGCGCTAATGGAGTATTTGTGCTGTATTTCCTACGCATTCATGCAACTAATCAGCTTTGATTACAGTGCATTGATTGGGCACATTTGAACATGAACGGAGCAGTAGTGCCATCATTCACGCGTATACATGAAGTATGAACGATTTTTCATCAGGTATTTGTGCATTAACGGATTAGTTCAGCCGTCTTTCATACCAATATATCTTTCATTATCGGATTTGACCAATTAACCAATTAATGCATTAATTGAGCTAAACATGCTTTTTAGCATAAACACGATTCGTCAATGCATTTTACCATTAAAAATACCAGATGTACTTAATTCACTATGGATGGTATGTAACACCAAATTCAAGTTGATTTTCGGGCTCACTTAGAATCTTTGTGGTGGCGTCAGTAGCTTTGAATAGAAAATGGCTTTATTTAACAATGGCGGCCGTGCTAGCTAAAGAACATTGCTAGGATCAATCGAGTGCACCACGGCAACGCGTGGTCGCGATGCCATGGAAACCTAACACTACCCGAGATTTTAAAAATGGCGCTGGCTGCCGAATACTCGTGTGCAGCCGACGCGTTTGAATTTGAATAGCAGGCTAAGTTCCCAATTATGTTAATATTACATGTGCAAGCATCCGCCTATATGATGGATTTGTTAGTATTGACCCGCAATCACGTGCGATCTGGTTTTCTAGATGACGATCCGCTATTTGGGGCATTTCTCTTTTTACCGTGAAAGCAATAGAGATTGCTCGCTAGCACAGTTACAGCAATTTTATCTGGTATCGGTAACAGGCAATGAGATGCTTTTACAATATGAAGGAACCGCCTCACAAATTCAATCCGCATAGCTTGTACTTCACTGGACTTTCATCAGTGTTTTGTATGCTCCCTACTACCTACTCAACATGGGATGCTTGCTTTCTTTCTATTGAGTCTACTAGTGGTCAATCATTTATATACACTAACATAGGAATATGCCTGATGCTTTGTTGCAGATTACTGGTTATGGGGATTTGTCCCAGTTATTATTTTCACCTGACAACAGTCATATGGACTGTATCGTGTTATTATCGGGTAAGCTAATGTACTAGTACTTGCTGGAAACAATACTCTACACATGGTGCTGACAATCTGATTTATTAGCAATTGAACTAATGGTCTCTTTTTCTTTTTTATTTTTTGTTTCTACTTTTTGTGATATCTGCTCACAATGACATGTTTTCTTGACCCCTTCCAATCCTACCTTTCACCAACCCTTATTTCTCTGTCTATTATTTTTCTCTCTTTTGTAAATTTTGACATATCATGGGTTTTGATGGTACCATGGCTTTGCGATTTGATCTTCACATGTATGTTTTGTCCTCTTTGTCTGTCTACATTGACTTTAATTATCGGTATGAATGTTAATACCTTGATATAATTTCTGTTTATACATTTAGCCCTGATTTGATAAAGGCTCAGGCGAGCCGAAACACGTGTAATCACCAAGGAGAGGGCTAACTCTTCAAATTTGATTGTACAATAAAACAATTGTTTTCTTTTCTATTGGCGCTGAGTCCTGGAGTTTTCTCTTCTTACTTAGTCTAATTGAGGATGGTCAGGGCTTATTTTCCGTCCAAATCCAGTGACCCGAAACATCTTTTGGGAACCCAGTAAACCAAATAAAGACTTTTCTGGCTGATTTACAGGGATTGTAAGGAGTCGCCTGCCTGAGCAACTTGCAATTAAGCCCTCCCTTTTTGAAACATTCAAGACAGACCTGGTAGAAACCCTGGCCGCCCTTAAAGCCACATCGTATACTGATGACTTCCTCCCAGTATCCATCCTCAAGACCGTTCCTGCAGAAGCTCTCCTTCCCTACCTGGAGATCTTCAACAGCTCCCTAACTAAAGACCCCTTTCCATTGACCCAAAAGACAGGACAAATCTTCCCTCTACTAAAGAAACCCACTCTGGATCCCGACAACCTAGGTAAGTAGCACCCCGTGACCCATCGTCCCTTCCTATGTAAGATCATTGAGAAAGCGGTAGCCGTTGCAACTGCTGCAACACATCAAAACCAACACTCTCCTCCAAACCTACCAATCCGGGTTCAGACCCAGATGCAGCACGAAGACGGCAACAATACAGTTGGTCGACGAGGCCCTCAACATCCTTGACGATGGCGACCCCTGCCTCCTGGTTCTACTCGACCTCTGAGCCACTTTCGATACAGTAGACCACCAGACACTCACAGACACACTATATCAGTGCATGGAGCTCAGCAGCCTTGTCCTACGCTGGTTCAAAACCTACCTTGCCAACCGCCAGCAGTTTATTCAGATAGACTCCTCTAGATCGCCAATGCTACCTGTCACCTGTGGAGTCCCGCGGGGTTCCATCCTCTCCCCAGTGAGTTTCATCTATAGATGGAGCCGCTGGGAGACCTCCTAGCCACACACAACATCCACATCCACCAATATGCTAACGACACACAGCTATACCTCAAGTTCGACTCCTTCAAGAATATCCACAACCTCAAAACCTGCATTATGCTGATCCAGTCTTGGATGTCCAGTGCATACTTGAAGCTCAACCCCTCCAAGACCGAATTCCTACTCCTCAGCAAAACACCCAGACATACAGACCTGGCTATCAATCATGACCCCTGAGGGCTTCACACAAAAGCTCACCTCCTGTGCCAAGTTCCTTGGGTTCCACATAGTCAAACCTGTCTCCTTCAAGACAAACATAGCTAAGAAAACCCAGACAGCTTGGTATTAGCTCTCTCTCCTGCGGAAAGTCAAGCCCTTCCTCCTTCCGGAAAGCTTTAGATCCACTGTTCAAGCACTGGTCCTATCCCACTTCGATGGGGGCAATGCCCTCTTCGAAGGGCTCCGATTGTCCTCTCTTGTGCCCCTGAGTAGTGTCCTTCATGCAGCCACATGACTCATGAAGGGTCCACGCAGATAAGATCACATCACCTTGGCCCTCATAGACCTTCGCTGGCTCTGACTGCACGCACAAATCACCTTCAAGTCTTGCTACATCATCTATAAAGCAGTTGCCCTCAAGTCGCCCAGCTACCTCGGGGAGAAACTCAGCATCTGCAGTGGACAACACACGACCAGAAGCCAGGACACATGCAGACTTTAAAACTGCTGCTGCAAAAAGGAAAGGAACAGAAAACAAGCCTTCTCTGCCTGCACCCCAAGACTGTAGAACCTCCTCCCCGTCACCATAACATTTGCCCACACGCTCCTACAATGAAAAAAATAACTCAAGACCCACCTCTTCAAGAAGTCTCTCCTCCTCAACACCTAGGCCTCAACACCTAGACCCTGGCATCGTCCCATGCACCACCTGACTTGCTAGATGCCATCCACCCCTCTCTGCACGCCAACCGGTACAGCTGTACCCCTCCTCTGTGCCCCTCTGTATACTACCCCCTGCTGTATATCTGTTCTGTTGTTACCTCTGAAAAGCGCTCAGTTATGCATCTGTATTTTTGCATATCTCTGTAAAGCACTCTGTTGCTTCTCGAAGCTAGGTCTGTGCTCAATAATAATAATAATAATAATAATAATAATAATATAGAAAAAACATTATTTGCAAGAAGGGAGGTAATGACCATTTTGGGTACCACATAGTGAAGGTCAATGCAAGGAAGTTTTCCTCCAAAGTGTAACTTGCATGGCGGGGACAAGTTGCTCTTAGGTGCAAACAGTTCCCCTCTGAGGAATTTCAGTCATTTACAATATGAAGTGCAAAAAGTAGGTGTAAAGACAAGGCACAGTGGCCTTCAAGCCTTCTTTCTGCACTTTGCAGTGCCAACTGGGCAAATGCCACCTACCCCATTTACAATTGATCCCTATACATCTGCCTGCTTTTGCAGGTGTGAAACAGCAGACAGATAACAAAGGAATGTCTGGCATTTGCGCCAGCCTGGAAATGTCACCATGGCATAAATGCTTGCACATTTGTATGGAGGAGAAAATGGGGGTGGCAGGACTGTAATTCCCTTCCATGCCCAGCCCTCTACGCCACATTGAACAGAAGCCCCTGCGTGTTACCATGCATCCTCTGAAATTATGAAAGAGCAACACCTGTGAATAATGACATGCATTTCATTGGGATGTAGGCCTACATGTATGGGTTGGCACCTCTATTTACCCACAGTGAAGGCAGTGGAGTCTCTTGAAATGTTGGGATATCACATCTATCTCTGCTCTTTGCGGAATTTGAGCCAAGCATTTAAGACCATCTGGAACTTACCTTTGTGTGGCTCTGTGATCCTCTTTTATTCTGTTGTGCAACAAGCAACAGTTCAAATGAACCAGTAAGCTATCCTCTGGTTGGTAGGTTGAGGATCAGCAGGACCGGAATGGAGCCTCGTTTTCATCTGACAAACTTCAGATGGTGAGAGACTGCGGAGCGCATGGCTTGGGTGTTTCTTTCCTCAACTGACAGTGAAAAACCAGATGGCGATTATAAATTAATATTTTGAACAGTGGAAAGCTTGCCTCAATTTTCACTCCTGTGGTGATTATCCCCAGTCACCTGCATACTCATTGTTGGTGCAGGTGTAAACAGGCACAAACTAGCAGAATATGGCACCCCAACAGGGTGGGGAAGAGTGGTTAGGGGAATAACACATTTGCACCGAGGAAGAGCGCTCAGCCAATCAGGTGGCAGGAAACACGGGCACCGCCAGTGTAACACCCACATTTCCAGCCACCCGAGGCCTTTCGTTGGCTGACACCATTGTTTTGGCACCCTCCTGCCCTCAAACTGCCCCCACGTCATACCCTAACCCCCACCCATTCACCTCCATTCCACTTACCCAATAGGGCATGCGGCACCGCCGCTCATTCCCATCGGGCCACTGTCATAAGGTCCCTTTGGATTTTCTAAGGGAGCGCCATCTTGTGTTGTTATTTATCACGAGAGATTGCGCTCACGCATCTCCCATAAAAAAAGCACAAAATAATAACTATTTGCAACCCATAAAAAACCCTGGGGTTGCAAATATCTATCACGCCTTGTCCGGGGGGGCATAAAGGATTGGTAATGGCCCGAGCATTCGCCGAGGCTCAGGCTGGCCACATTTAATATAACATGTCAGGACATAACATCAAGAGAAAGAAGTGCCATGAACACTAGGACAAAGTACCCTAATATTATCATCAAACCATCTGATAGTTGGGGGGGCTACTGTGGTTCAAAATGGTGGATATTATAAAATGGAGGTTTAGAGAAAACTGTCTGACCAGCCACGTCAAATTAAGTTAAAGAGTGATCCTACCTATATGTGTCAGGATAAAAGAACCTGATGATGAAGGGTTAATTAAAACTAACTAGGGGATTGAATTGTAAATTGAATATAATAGTCACGGTATATGTCCGTCCCATCGTTTATAGCAATTTAATCAAGCTCAGTCTCAATAATCTCCCTTGTAGACCTCTTATGAGCTTGATTGATTTATATTGCACATAGGCCAAACTGTAGGAATGTGTTTCTAGCTCCATTTGTCCTAACACTAACCCAACATGGGATGCATATGAGAGATATTCTGAATACTAGTCCATAACATACCTTGGGAAAGTCATTTCTGTATGGTGATGCTGGCTGTCGTATGGTATTGTGCAAGCATACACATGCAGGACAGTAATGAAGACTTGAAAAATGAATGATTGCTCTGCTCCTTTCTTTTAACACATAGGAATGTTAACAGAAATAGCTAAATGGATCTTAACTGATAACTAGTTCTTTGATGGGAATCTTTAGCTCTAGACCAAGGGCACTGCGATGGGTTTCTGTTTTGCACCTTACAATGAGACACTGGGAAAAGAAGATCATGTCTGGGAATGCTTTAGGGAAAAAAACATGCAGTGTCCAGAGTCGGATACAAATATATTGTGATTTTGAATGATAATAATCATACTTTCAGGCATACAGTGGAATATAGCAAAAATGAAATCAAACATTTGGAACTTGACATATATTGAATGAATCGCAAACAGCAAATAGTATTTAATTGTATCCAGTGATTTTACCAAATACAAAATAAAGAATGAATTTTAACGAATAAAAAACAATGAACAAATACCAAATGTATTTAAAATATATATGGGGGGGGGTTGGGTTAAGGAGTTAAATCTGGCTGGGAGCAGTTTCGGCAGGGGTTTTAAACATGGAGAAATGGGGCTCTTGGGGGGCCTCCGAACCCCCCAAAAAATTCTTTTTTGTTGATTTGGGTTTAGTTAAAAATCATTCTTTATTTATTTATTAGTTAAAATCACATAGAACCGCATTTAACCTGAGGAAGTCTTGCACCCTAAAGGTTAAATAGCAAACAGGCCATAGGAGGAGCTCTAGAGAGACAAACAACATTGCTCCAGGCAAATTGATTATCAAATAGGTCATGCCTTTTTAAAGGATAGGCTATACAAATAAGGATTTTAGATCTAAAATGTCCAAGGCTGATTCACCTGTAAGATCTACACTTTTAGAACAATGTGAGAAGACCAAGAACAAGAATATGTTATTAGGATAATTATGATTTTGAGTAATCAGGCATATACAATTAAAACAGAATGAAATACATTCGGCCATCTACTGGAAGATGACTCAGATTTGAGAGAGGTTATAGGAATGATGCTCAATATCATATATCCTAAGTCTCTTTACAAGCAGATAAACTTCCAATGGGTTTAATTATAACCCAAAGTGAGATTCTGACTGTGGCATGCACAAAATGGCAAAGTTGAGGTCAGGACAGGATATGTCAAAAGTTGCAATAAGTGACTAGTGAACATGTTAGAGTGGTCACATTGAATCACCCCTGATGCCCCTAATACTCTGTAGGTATTACTTTATCAGAACTCAATGAGAGTAACCCCACTAAAATGATTTGTTGGTTTTTTTGTAGAATCACAACGGGAATAGAAACCTTCCCTGTTGACAGATTTTGAGATTGAAAAGAGGAAAACCGCTGGGATTAAAAATAAAAAAGGGTCCTGATCTCTTAATCAGCCAGTAAATATGTATGTTTGCATTTGAAGTTGTCTTACCATTTATATCATCGCATTTATCTTTATAAATTGTCTTCCGCCCCCTTGTAGATATCCCCTCTTTTCCTCCTTCCTATCTTTTTCGCCCATACACCCTCACTCTCATCCTATTTATTGTCCCATCCTTCGAACAAAAATGTAAACATTGGTGTGTGTCATCCTTTAATGCTGGCGAGGGCATATAAGTGTTGCAACTATGAGATTTAAACTGAAAGGATGTACAGGAGGACATACCAGTGGCTGGAGCAAGCCCTATGTAGGATGTTTGCATTTGGGGAACATGGTAGACGAGCAGGTGGAACTGTGGATAGCCTTTACAGACAGCATGAACATTGTACATACAGAATATGCAGATATTTAAAATAGCTCCAGTGTGGAGAGGAGGAGATCAAATGAACGGATGATGGGATTGGTGGGGGTGTTGTTGTGTACAAGGGATTGACTTTGGAGCTAAACAGCTTATTCCCAAGCATAGGTAGTGAGAGAGTGGGTAATGGGGGTATTCGTTATCTTTTTTATCTTGGGTGTAGGGCGTTCCAGTGAAGGGGGACAGCAGGGCAAAAGAGCTGGAGGCAGTTAAATGGTAATAGGGAACGGGGAGTAGGGGAGTGAAGGATTAGAGTCCGCGAGGTCAGGAAAGGCTAGGACGTGAATGCACGTAAACACTAGGAGAAGAAACAGAAAAAGGGATCAGTAGTTCATGGAGAGCTATCCAGCATGGAGCCAGTGAGCAGAGGTAGTGGATAGTGTTATTTATTTATTTATTTTATTGGGCATTTGTGAGGTGCTTATGCATTAAGGAATTGTGTTTCAAAGCGCGCACAGGGCAAAGGGAAGGGAACAAGGGAACAGCAGGGCAATTCAATATGATGTGCAAAATACAAAAGCGGTCCTACTAGGCCTTGTGAACATTCGGAGCATGCAAGTGCAGAATCAGAGAGATGTGTGAGTGTAAACGGAAAGGTTTCAAACTTTGTTGAGGGGGAGTAGGAGAGGAGAGGGACACCAAGGGTTAGGCTGGAACAAGAGAAGAGTAGGTGGAGAACAAGAGTTGAAAAACTAATGATATTGAGTAATAGGTTAGAAGGTGACAGATTTAAATATTGATACAATGAGTTCATTTAGTCAAATCAAGGAGTTGGTGGTGATTCCTGTTACCACAGAGCCGACAGAAGGAGGGAAAGTAAAAGTTGGTGGGCTGAACGGAGGGTAATAGTGTATTTGCACCCGGGGAAGGGCACTCAGCCAATCAGGTGACTGGAACAGCGAGCAAGAATACACAGTGTACCGTCCACTGTTTCCAGCGACCGGAAGCCCGTCCGTGGGCGGTGCCATTTTTTTTTGTTTTTATGTGGGGAGACAACAGGGAGGCTCTCCCAGTTGTCTCCCCAACCCCCAATCTCCCAAAAGAAAATATGCCCTTTCCCGACCTCCACACTTTGTCACAAGTTTCTCCCCTTCTCACCTGTTTCTCCTTACTTGCGACCTTCTTGGAAGTGGCTTTCTTCTTTCATACTGTCCGAGACTTGTATAGGCCTGGGCACGGGTCTTCGGATTCCAGCGTGAGTTCTTGTTGCCTTCCGCTAGTAACCGTTCAGTATCCAGGACGTGGAACCAGGAGGGAGATAGGCCAGGCTCGGAAGGAACCAAAGCGCCGTAGGACCGAGCACAAGATTAATCCAGGAATGAACCACGGAAGGAGAAAAGGAAGGGGACGAACGAGTACCAGGAATAGGAAGGAGGAAAATAAAGGAATCAAATAAGAGCACAGAGCGAACTTCGATAACACACTTCTAACTACTCCAAGCAGTAGCGTTGAGACGCACAGCGCTGCAGGGATGTGGCTCTTTTCTAGGAAGTCAAGCGTAACGTGGAAGGGCTGGTGTGCAGTGTTTCGGAACTGTCGGCCATGTTGGTAGAATCACGGAGTTCATATCGCGGACCATGAAGTCCAGAATGGACGAATTCGGCGGTTCATGACACACTTGCCTGCTGGCCCGCGGCTGCCATGGAAATGGAAAAGGGACTATGTCGATGTACAAGTAATAAAACGGTACAAGGTAAAGTTAAAACAATACAAAGCCAAAGGGGGTGGGGGGGAGATTTATCAAAAAGGAGGAAGGGATTCATATCTAATAGACGTATATACTTCTGTCCCAGCAGCCTTAAGGCAAAAGCTAGTTGACGCTTTTTATAACAAGGAGCGATAGGAAGAGGGGGTAGAATGGGGCTCGCAGGCCTCTGCCTCTGGATGTATGGAGAGCAAGAGGGGGGTTGCAGTGCACAGGGGCGGAGAAAAATCACTTTATAGTTTTAGTTCCATCCCAGCTTCTACTACATATAATTATGATAGTTGGAGTTTGAGGGACTGTAGATTACACAATGGAAATTCCATCCACACCATAAACAAATGAACTCCCTTCATAGCAATTCAGGGGAAGTGCTTAAACCAATGTGTTACAGCTGAATCCAAATGAACTCCATCAGCTGTCCTACACATTGACCACATTGATAGAACGCACCGTTGAAACATATTTTGGTTGGAGTTGGATAACACGTCTTTAGTGAGTTTGTGTAGCCACATGACTTCTTTCCAGGAGCTTAATTAAACAAGCTTTGAAATGACTGTGTTAGACCGCGCCAAAACAGAGGAAGTAGACAAGTCGCGCCAGAGCGCTTTCGCCAGCGGTCACATTTCTGCTTCCGTGTAAGTCTTGCCATGCTTCACTATAGAAAGAACGGGAACCTTTCAGGGTTCAGCACCCTACCTTTCTATTTCAAAACCGAGCAATCACTGTGTTGTCCCCACACTGTAGGTTGCAGTATTGAGGAGCAAAGGAATGTTACACTAAATGTGAGAAACACTTAACCAAGAGTGAACAAAATCTATAATAGCCTGTTCTCTGGGCTGTACCTCACTTGAGAGAGTATCAGTCACCTGTTATCTCTCAGTACCTTTCACGGAGGAGAATAACTATTTTCATATCCGTCTGGCCCCGCCCACAAGGACAGTGCAGGGTTGTGATGGTACACTTGTTCAGGGGAGGTTTGTCTTGCATTTTGGTGCTGGTCTATCCTGTCAACTCCAGTGAATCACTATAAGCTACAGCTAAGAGTTATTGGAGGCAAGAACCTTTATTTCAGAGAAAGTGCTACTTGAAATTTGGTCCACAGTCACCCATTTTGCCTTGCTGACCATGCTGGTTGGGAAGCTGAGACATGCCTCAAAGCTCACTCTGCCATGCTCAGGTGCTGTGCTCAGTGGCCTGCTGCAGATTCTGCCTGTCAGGGCATGGCCTGCCTTGGATAGGACAAGAAGGAGTTTGTCAGGCCTTCATCGGGCCTTGGCCAGGTAGGAAAAGGGGCAGAATCCCTGCTCATTTCCCCCAGAGATCTATCCTGCTGTCTCCCTCATTCCCCAAACTCTTCACACATATTTCAAAATGTAATTCCTCTTCCACCAACAACAATAGAGACAACCTTGCCTGGTTTTGACGTGGCACCAGGCCTCCAGTATCAGAGTTATGCTGCAATCCTGCTTGGGATCTTCCACGATGAAACGCGCAGCAGAAAAGATGGAGGGTGGAGTGAGGATTCCTCAAAAAGTGCACCACCTTGGCCTAAAAAAGGAGACTGGGAGGTGCGATGACTGCAGGATGGTGAAGAGCAGTATGTTGGTAGTGACGGACACATTTCTTTGGGGCTGGGGATATGGTGGAGCTTTCAATAAGGCTGATGTAATCTCGAGTTTGCAGGCTCTCTGGTCCCTTCCCAGCTAAGAGTGTTAGGGGTCTTTCCTTACTAGTGCCACTGCTGCATGGTTGGCCCATGGCAAAGCAGCCATCCTTTATTCATCCAGGTTTTAAGGGCTGTCCTTCCAAGCACATGGAGGGGCTCAGGGATCAACATATGCACAAGGTGTTAGCTGTTGCCCACAAGGGTTCTCCTGGAGCCAGGGAAGGTACTGCCTCACTCATTAACAGCTACAGAAGAGAGGAAGGAGGAGAGAGGTTACTGCGCTGTCTTTCTGACATATATGGGGCATTGGCTGAATTGTGCTTTTAGATTTACACCTTTTACACAAGTTGGTAAGGTGTCTGAGGAAAGAGTCAGAGAAGGCAGCAGTCTCACCTCTCACTCACTCCTAAACTGAGCAGCTGTTCTATGTGCCCCCTGTTACCACAAAAGCAATGGTAAATGTAATACATTGTAATTGGTTACTAAGTCCAAACCAGGGGATCGAACTGGTGTTCTAAGGCGAGCGTGTTGCCCTGAGCTATCCTCCCGGCCCAAATGGTAAATTACCCTCTGCTCGGCCTCATGCTGAGCAGCAGAAACAATTAAATAGTGGATTTGCAACAAAGATAAGAAGCTTGCAGCTCCCTGAAAATTGAGCAAAATTGCATCTTTGTGGGTGGGGTCAGCTATTTTGTAAATTCATACAATACTTTGTAAGCTGGCTCTAAGGCTGTAGAATGCTACTGTAAGAACTTCTTCAGTCTACCCTGGCCCGTGTATACACACACACCCACACCCACACACAAAGATAAGGATTTGTGAAGCACTGGCATCATATGATTGGGTACTTCCACCTTTTCCAACTTTTTGCCATGTTATGGCCATGTCCATTATGTCAGTACTTGGGAAGTGTCTATTGCATGATTTCTAGCTACTTCTATCAAGTAGTAAAATCAAGCTTTGTGTTGTATAGCACCTGTCAGTGTTATTTTTAAGCAGTCTTCTGAGATTTAATGCTTTAGGTGTACATGTAAATAAGTTCCTATTGTAATTAAAGAATTAAAATAAGACAGATATGTGCTCTTGCATCTATACCATACACTTAAGTCTTGTTAAAAAAAAAGTACGAACAAAGGATATAATTTGGGCTTTTGTATAGGTTTTAGGCAGGCATTTGTGAGGCAGTGAAATCGATGATTGGGTACTTAAACCTGTTTCCAGCTGTTGCCAGGTTATGGCATTGCTTTCAAAATGTCTATTCCTTCATTTCTAGATACTTCTGTCATGTAATAACACCAACGTTTGTGCTGTAAAGGACCTGCTAGTGTTATTCTTAAGCAGTCTTCTCAGATGTAATGCCTGAAATGTGCATGTAAATGATTTCCTTTTATAAATAAAATAGGACAGATGTATGCCTTTGCATCAGCTCCTTGCACTTAAATCATGCTAAGAAAGTACGAACAAAGGCACATTTTTAGCTTTTGTATAGGTATTATAGAAAAGAGCAGAAAGCGGTCTAAGTCCAGTTTTAAAATCAGATTTTGGTACCTTTTATTGGACTAATTGAAAATACTTTGCAGAGATGGAGCAAAACATTAGTTTAAAAAGTCCCACAGGCTTTTTCGGCAGATGGTGTAGTGTGAAATTATTCATAACAAGAAAGCCAAAGCACAGTTTGTTCCCAAATCGAAGAAAGAAAACATTTTAGACATTGCATGAAGCAACAGTATGCCTGGAATGGGGGTCTGGAAACTGGTGCCTTATCTAAAATACCATCAAAACTCCTGGAAACACTGAACACGTGGTGGTTTGTAAACATTGTAAGTTGCATTTAACAAAAAAAGGAAAAACAAATTATTTTCATCTGTATCTGTTAAGTTAGGTCCAGATGGTGTTAAATTGGTCCCTGGTGGTTTCCTAAAATTACTGATGTTATTTCAAAAGGCGTATTGAAAGGAGAGGTTTAAAAATACATAGCTCAAAATCAGGTCAGTATTGAATTTTCCTCACACTGGTCCTCATTATAATGTTGGCGGTTACGGTATGATCGGTGCCGGTAATGCACCAGCACCGCTCACACCGTACCGCCGAATTGCGAGTTCTGCTCGCAGGTGCCAGACAGCCCGCCAGGTCTGACCTGGCGGGCTGTGCGGCACCCGTGAGCAGAACCCGTGATTGCACCGACATCGTTATCAACAGTGCCGGTGCAACCATGCTCCCCACCCCCATTCTGCCCTATTGGGCAGAATGTGGATTGGGAGCCCGGCAATACTGCTACCCGCAAATGGGCAATTACCGGCCCATTCAACTCGTAATGGCCGTTTATTGCCCAATCGCGGGTGGCGGTGCCAGTAGTGAGTTTGGCGGTAGCCGTGCCTGCAAAACAGGCACGGCTACCGCCAAACTCGTAATGAGGCCCACTGTCTCTAAAATGTGACAGTATTTTTCAGAGGTAAATTCTTCACTTCAGGGTAAAAACTAGGAATTAACTATGGAGGTCATTCGGTTACTGCCCAAAAAGTGGAGGTAGCAGAAATACCATGGGCCTCATTCAGAGTTTGCCGGTCCGGAAACAACGGTGGCGGTAAACCTGAGTTCTTCAGGCGGGTGATGTTACTCCCGCCAGGTCTTATCTGGCGGGAGTAACCCCACCCGCCTGCAGATGGAAATGGAAACACTGGCACCGTTAATTACGGTGCCGGTGTTTCCACGGTCCCCATTCCCATGGAGTCCTATAGGTCCTATAGGACTCCATGGGAATGGGGAGTAACGGAATGCCGGCTCCCGAATTACCGGATCACCGGGGGTGTGATGCCCCAGTGATTCTGGCAAGTCCGGAGCCAGTTGTTTCCTACAGGTCCGGTGGCAGCCTGCCAGTTTTACCGGCACGGCTACCGCCGGACACGTAATGAGGCCCCATGTCATTTTTTCACAGCACTACGAGACTTCTAATACAGTTCTTTGTGTTGACAATCACAGCAGGTTAAATAAACAGGTCTTAAGCTGTTTCCTGAAGACAAGCCGATCATTCTCCAATCATAAAGAAGTTCCACTGTTTACTCACAAGAACCTAGTAGACCCATCCTTCCAGTCTCTCTCTCCTACAAGGCAGAACACAGTCCTATCGGCAGGGGATCTTAAGAGGTGTTTTGGACAATAGTGTTGCAGTTTATGAGAGAAACATGTAGCGCCCGGTTATTGTAAAGATTTGAAAATCAGGCATCTAGAATTAAATTTGATACTTTTGCCACTCATGTCGGGGCAAAGATCGCAGACCAGGGGAAGCATATTCAACATTTTTTTGCTTAAGTAAGATTGTTACTGCCACATTTTGGACTCTTTGCAACTATAGGCTCAAGGTGTAATGACAGTCCAAGATAGATGTTGTTGTTAAATTCCAGCTGAGATGAGATAAAGGCATTCATTGATATACCTTGACATAGAAAAGCTAACAACGGGAGGAGTGTTAGGTAGAATTCTCATTCAATGGCTAATTTCCCTTACCTAGTGAGTCCCTCAGCAGCTTTGCTGGATTTCTGGAGTTATTTTTCCACGTGGTAAGAGTGTGAGCTTTTCCCCCACTCTTACCGATGTTTTGCCATGTGTATTTCATCTGTTTTTGTGATTGTGGACTCTGGAGTACACCACTTCAGTAGCCCCCTTCTTTTGTGTGTTACACAGCACCTTCAGTGCAGTGACACAGGGTTGTCTTTTAGACTTCCCACCGACTCCATTTCTGGGGCTGACTACTGTCCCCCAGAAAAGGGTAAAGTTGCCATTAACTTTACTTAGTCATTTAACCATAGATCTAGTACACCCCATCTTACATGGAGTACTGGAAAGGGTTAATCCTTAGCCCTTTTCATCTGTACCTCCTAGAGCATTGTTTCAGTTTCGCTCTTTAAACATTTAGACTTGGCTGGTGGCAGTGGTATCTACTCTAACTTTTCTACCGTGATTATACTATATAAACGTGGTATTGTTTTAGGCTATTATATTAGCCTCAAACTTAAACCCGCTGGACCAAATACTTTTTCTTTTGGCTCCAGTCGGGTTTATTTGCCATTTCTTTTTGTTAAAATCCTTCTTGTGTTTTACTTTGCGTGGCAAACCAGGTTTGCCTTCTTTGTTCACTGTCTTTTGGTGGGCTTCTGCCAAGAAGCCCTCCTTTAGGCGCCTGGGTGTCTAGGTGGGCTGAATGTGAGGGAGGGGTGTAGTCACCCCCTGCACAGGGTATCCTAGGAAACCCAAGTCGCACTTTGCCATGATTGGCTGAGGTGGTTGTCCGGGCTGGACAACCCCCCTGCTGCGTGATTGACAGCCAGGCTGTGTGAATGTGGGATTTTCGCATAAAAGGCAAGTCTCTTGGGCTAGAAGTCAGAGTCGCCACTTGAACTACAAGGAACCGAAGAGAAGCAGAGAAGAAGACGGCTGCTGCAACTACCCCATCCCGGTGAAGCCCTGCTGCAGTCCTGAGCTATCTACCCTTCGACGACCAGAGAAGATCCAGTCGGGAGTCTTCTTCCCTTGAGCCCGGTGGGGATAACCAGCTTACCTTCTACAGCCAGAGGATCCTCTTCTTGGTCGAAATCGCTGCACACGGTTGTAGTGGTCCGGATAGCCATCTGAAGAGCCTCTCCTGTTTTTAAGGAGCGCACCTTTTATTCACCGTCGCTGCTGCCGTCTTCATCTCTGTGTGGTGCAGACCCCTCCAAACATCCTCCTACGCCCCGAAATTCCAGGAACCGAGGGTCTGCAGGAAACTACCAGGAACAACTGCCGTGGCACCAGCTTCTTCATTGAATAAGGTACTGTGTTCTGCTTGAGGAATTAGGGTGAACCACTTTTCTTCACTTCCAAGGCTTGCCCTTGTCTTCCCTCCTTCTTATAACTTTTGCTTCCTCTGTTGACAATATCTAAGTACTCCTGGCTACGTTGAATCGTGAACTGTCCGACTGTGTGATCCTCGACAACAGGAACCCGGTTCCACTGGACACTGGCTCCGGCCTATTGACTCTTGAATTTCTGTCCATGAGTGTTCTCTGATTCTGTCTGCCTTGACAAAAGTATTGCTATGATTTTTGCCCCCAACTCTCTCAGGGTATCTCAGGTGCTAAGTGTGTTTTTGCCCCGGTAACATTTCTTGCCACAGATATGCATTTATTTAGTAAGACCGAACTGTCATTACTGTCAAAAAGGGATCGTAAGTGTATTCCCGGTAAGGTCTTTTGTTTCACAAGATCGGTCCGTTAAAACACAGGGTACTTACCTTGAGCTATACTGTCCAAAGTGAATTGGTTGGTTGTAGTGTATTTTACGTGTGATTTTGAATTAATAGAAGTGTCGTGTTTATAACAAACGGTTTAAAAATAAATGTATTTATATTTTTTACCTGAAACCTTGAGTCAGTGTTTGCTTGAGTCACAGTAATTGGGGTCCCTTTGTGTAATCTCTGCTACTGCTCATATGCTCTTGAGATAAGCCTGGCTGCTCCGCTACTGCTACCACTTTAACATAGTATTACAGGCTTGTACCAAAGGTAAAACTTGTATCACCACCTGTAGTCTTAATTGTGTGTAGTGGTCCGCAAGGGCACTGCACAGGATTCTGCCTAAGACTGGTGTACAGCTGTGAGGATTTGGAAGTAGAGTGATTACTATTGCTTGTATTCAACTAACCACAAGGCTAACACCACTAATTCTATTTAACTGAGAAATCATGTCAAATATGGAAAGCTACACTGAAGAAGGTCTCTTGAAGTACACTGCTGAGGTTTTGACAACCATGTGTAGGGAGAAGAGTCTCTCTGGTAAAGGAAAGAAATCCGAATTGATTGCAAAGTTAATGGGCAAACAAAGTCTGGGGAGTGGGTCGCAAGAGCCTACCCCTCCAGCAAATGTGGATAGTGATGTTTCTGATGCTGAGAGTGTTACCTTAGAAGAAGTAGATGAGTCCTTGCTAGGAAACCCTGCAACTCCCTTGTCTTCTCAGAACGCACAACCTCTGTCCTACTCTTACTCCTGAGTTTATTGCACTTCCGAAAATGAGACTTGAATTGGAAGTGAAACGTAATGATGCACAAACTGCCATGAAACATCAAGATTTAAGGCTCAGAGAAATGGAGCTGAATCATGAACTAGAGATGAAGAAATTGTCTGTAGAAAATGCTTCTCTCCCAGAGTCTTCTAGGTCTTCCAGCCCTAAGAGACCCCGTATGCCAAAGGAAATGATTGGTATGTATGAGACTAAGCTTGATGTTTTGGATTGGTTAGCAATGTTTGAGTACAATCATGGGATTCAAGGTATCTCAAGGAATCGGCTGATTCCCTGGCTTTTCTCTAGGCTTCCCCCTGTTGCAAGTGTTGCTGTAATGGAGTTGGGGGAGGAGGATAAAGAGGATTATGAGTGTGTGAAGCTAGCATTAATAGCTAGATTTGGGAAGACCCCTTCCCAGTATCTTAAGAGGTTTAGAACCCTCAAAAAGCATGATGGTACCCCTTGGGCTACCAGGGTGTGTGAATGTTTGAAAAACTTAGATGGTGGGGTTAAGGGTTACAAAGTGAACACTTATGAATGTTTGAGGAATCTTGTAATGTTGGAGTGTATTTTTGATGTCTACCCCCCTGAGCTTAGACAGCATTTGGCTGATTCAAAGGAGATAGATCCTAAGAAGCTAGCTAAGGCTGCTGACTTGTGGGTGACCAACAGGGCTACTCACAAGGATTCTGGGGTCACTCAGAAAAAGCATGAGGGAAAGCAGCCAGAGAAAGACAACAAAGAGAATTCCAATAATTCCAATTCAAAAGAGGGCCCCAAACATAACCAGGGTAAGCCACAAGGTAAACCGAATCAGGCTAGTGTACTATCTGGTCCCAAACCAGATGGAAGTCAGAACAAACCCCCATTGGAGAGAGCATTTGGAAAATGCTTTGTTTGTGGGTTGCCTGACCATGTGAAAGGGGATCTCGGATGTAAGGGTAAATCTTCAGGGGATCACACTGACTCCTTAGCCTTCTCCCAGGTGGATGGAGTACCTATGGCCAGTGGAAACTTTCAGTTACTAGCTGATGAGCCCATGAGAATCTCAGCTAGTGTTTCCTTAGTGTCCTTGGGACTCAATCCCAGATAGTACTAAAGAGTATTACAAAGATAGTGTTCTTGTGAATGGTCAGGAAACCCCTGCCATCAGAGACACTGGAGCCAGCATAACTGTGGTTGATGAATGTTTCTTCAAGGTGGAAGATGTTGCTAAGGCACCCAAACACCTAACCAAGTTACCTGGAGGCCCTGTGCAAATGGTTCCCCAGTTACCAGCTCTCATCCAGTGTAATGACATGACTGTCAGAATACCTGTAAGTGTGCAGAATAACACACCTGGCAGGGTCCTGCTGGGTAATGACCTTAAAACCTTTGGAGTTGTGTCCAGTACCCCCAAGGCCCCCAGCAGAAGGAAGCAGGAGCTCACAAGGTCTGCAAGGGAGAGAACCTTGAGAGGCTCTCCAGGGGACATGACAGAAGAAACTATAACCCCAAGTCCACAGGGCTTACTTACTGCTATTGCAGGACAGAAAGAGACAAAGGGGAAACCCAAGTCTACCAGCAAGTAACCAGCAAGCGCCCATGTGACCAGAAGGACATCTCCAAGACTGTCCAAAGTCACATCTGTGACTCCTCCACCAGCTGAGGCTGGGTGTGAGGTTCAACCCTTTATGGTTCAGCTGGATACTGAGGAATCAGATCTAGAAGAAAATCTTACTCTGGTGGGAGATCTTGAACCTGTTGACCATCTTGAGCTGCAGTCTTTACTGGCAGAAGGTGGACCCAACGGGGCAGATTTCAGTAAAGGACAAAGAGAGCGTCCTACCCTGGAAGGTCTTCACCTACAGGCAGCTTCTCAGCTCAATGGGACTGAGCCTGTGAAGTATAGATTACACTGGGAAGATGGCCTTTTCTACAGTGAACCGAATGAGTCAAACCCTGGAGACTGCAAAAGACTTGTAGTACCTCTAGTGAACTGACTCCAGTTTCTGCAGTTAGCCCACAAGATACCTTTGGCTGGTCACTCAAGGTTTAAGAAGACCAAGGAAAGGCTCTCTCTTTACTTCTACTGGCCCAAAATGGGCTCAGAAGTAGACAAATTCTGCAGAAGCTGCCATACTTGCCAAACCTCAGACAAGAGTGGAGCCAAGAATGTGGTACCCTTGGTGCCTCTCCCAGTGGTGGGAGTTCCTTTTGAGAGGGTTGGGATTGACATTGTTGGTCCTCTTGACCCTCCCAAATCTCCAGGCAACAGGTTTATCCTGGTTGTAGTGGATCATGCCACTAGATTTCCTGAAGCCATAGCTATGAGGACTGTTACGGGCCCGGCTGTGGCTAAGGCCCTACTTGGTATTTTTACCAGGGTAGGTTTTCCTAAGGAGGTGATATCTGACAGGGGATCACATTTTATGTCCCACTACATGCAAGCCATGTGAAAAACCTGGGGAGTCACCTACAAGTTCTCAACTGCCTACCATCCCAACCCAACGGATGGTGGAGAGGTTTAACAGAACTATGAAGAGGATGATAGGTGCTTTAGAGGAACTCCTTAGAAGAGAGTGGGACCTTCTATTGCCATGCCTTCTCTTTGCATATAGGGAAGTCCCTGAGGAGGGAGTAGGATTCAGTCCCTTCGAACTTCTCTATGTCCATCCAATCAGAGGTCCATTGGACCTGATTAAGGAGGGGTTGGAGAGTGCTCCTTCCCCCAAGCCAGTCAGAGTGACTGACTATGTGATAGGTCTCCAGAGGAGAATGTCACACATGATGGAAGAGGCAAGTGATAACTTGAAGGCTGGTCAAGCTCCGGTCAAACAGTGGCATGACCAGAAGGCTAACATGGTTGAGTTCACTCAAGACCAGCTTGTTCTTGTTATGGTCCCCACAAGGCAGAGGGTCTTGCAGGACAAATGGATAGGACTCTTCAAAGTTGTGGGTAAACTTGGAGAGGTGAACTATCTGGTGGATTTAGGCAATCCTAAGGAGGCTCCCAGAGTCTTTCACACCAACCGTTTAAAGGCTTATGTCTCTAGACCTGACATAGGAGCTCTGCTTCTAGCTTCATCTCAGGGGGAGGAGGAGAGTGAACCTCTGCCTGACCTCCTCAGAGGCTTATCTTTAGATGAGCAAGTGGAAGGAGTTAATCTCTCTTCCAGTCTCACATCTGACCAACAGGAGGAGTGCAAGTTACTGTTAAATCAGTGTGCCTCCCTGTTCTCACTTTCACCAGGCTTGACCCCTTGGGGCCAGAATGATACCCTCACTGGTGACTGTTTGCCTGTCAAAAGCAGGGGTACAGAATGTCAGACAATGTAAGAACCCATATAAGGAATGAGGTCAACAAGATACTTGATCTTGGGGTTATAGAGCCCTCTCCTAGCCCATGGTCTAGCCCAGTTGTGCTTGTACCAAAGGCAGGATCCAAGGAGTTGAGATTGTGCGTGGACTATAGAGCTCTAAATGCAGTCACAAAGACTGATGCCCATCCTTTGCCTAGGACAGATGAGCTGGTGGACAAACGTGGTGCAGCCAAGTACCTCAGCACATTTGACCTAACGTCAGGCTATTGGCAAATAGCCCTGACAGCCCATGCCAAGGAGAAAACTGCATTTTCCATCCCAGCTGGCCTCTACCAATTTACGGTCATGCCTTTTGGCCTAAATAATGCACCTGCTACATTTCAGAGGATGGTCAATCAAGTTCTGAATGGGATGGAGGACTTCTGCAGGGCTGCTATGCTTGAGCTAAAACATGGCGCTGGTGTGCAGTGTATTCTGGGGGCACTCAGAGCCATAATGGATATTTACTCCATGCCTCAGTGAAAAGCTGTACTTACTTTGCTGAGAGCTGAATTTACTTTGCTGAAGAAAACATGCTTTCCAAACCTGGTATGCATTCAAGGACATTCTGCTGGGAAAGCTGGTTTTGTTATGTCTTGTTATGAGTTATGGGACTGTTTTCCGTGGCGTTTGTTCTTAGGAGAGGGAAGCGCTTTGCTCCTTGAGGTTACTGTCGGTTGACCCAGCTGGCAACCAACGGTTACCCATCAAGCGCATTGCCAGAAGGTTCAAGAAATGACCACCCCTTTTTGAGGAGTGCATATATGCGGAACCCCTCAACGGTCAGACGAGACAAGTACAAAGACCTCAGTCGGAAGGGGGATGCCTTTGTCCGGCATGCCTGTGGGCTGTTGTGCTCTCGGCCTGGCTGTTACCGGGATCTTCCAGCTGCTTCTGGTGAGATGAGGCATCCAGTTACGCCCACAGTGATGTATTTTCTTTTGAATTCTCTGTCTTTTCTGTGCTTTATTTCTGTGTTATCACTTGTTGCTTCCAAGCTTTGAATAAATAGCCGTATAAGTGCTCATTATTTTCTAAGCGTGCGTGTGGTTGTAAGTCATTGCGTCGTCTACCTGCGTTCAAAGTATTGGCTCTGCAATTGCGCTGGTGACTAATGACTGTCCGTGCACTCTGGGCGAGCAATACATTTTTGGCGACGAGGATGGGATATTTGTGATGAATTGCTCCAAATATGAAAGAATCTGTTTGAACGCAGATAGGCTTTGTTTACATTGCAAGCGAAAGTAATTTGGCAGCGAGTGTTGGACTGTGTTAATCTGTTTTTTTTTGGTGTGTGCGTGCCTGCGCGATTGACTGCAGTGTTGAAAGGAAAATATATATATATATATATATAAAGAGGTTTTGTACATTATTGCAATGATGAATAGTTTGTTCAGGAAAAAGAGTGTTGTCGCTGGCGGTGAATGTTCTGATGTTATCATTCCAGGCTCCGCTAAGAGCCCATATGAAAAATTGGCCCAGGTGTGGGCTTGCGGCGCGGGGCTAAGTGAAACATGGGATCAGGGATTGGGAGATGCTGATCCGTCTGATGTAATGCTGTGCTTACAACAAGTTTCAGTGGAAAGGGGAAGGGAATGTATCGCGCTGGGTAGGCGGGGTTGGGTCCTCCTGCATGCCTATCGGAAAATGCATCAAAGGAATTTGGAAATGAAAAATGATATTTTGCGACTGGAAAAAGAGTTTGCTGCAGAAAAGCAGATTGCGTTAATGCAGCAGATTCAAATGAAACTTTTCAAAGATAAAGCTGACACATATCAGGCCGTGGCCGAGAGGGTAGCAGTCATAGTAGCCCGGTATAAGTATAGGAAAAGACGGGGAGGGGTCAACCAAAGAAAGGTGGCAGCTGTAATCGCTACCGCCGGTGTGGGCTGGGTTCCGGATAATTGGGATGGTGACATTTTTGACTCAACCAGTCCAGAGAGCAGCTCAGCAAATGAGTCAGATCCTAAAATGGAATTTAATCAGAAGACAGTGGTGGCTAAGCCAGTTAGAAGACGGCGAGCCGGGCCCCACCCGCAGAATCCTGAGGGCGGGGTTGTGGATTTAACCACGCTGGAGGATTACACTCAGCAGGAGGTTGGGGAAATTATTACCCGTTTGAGGCAAAAATCAGGGAAACCTTTATTGACATGAGATTGCTAGATGGGGGCGCGGCGGGGTTGTTGGTAGATTCCACGGACTCACCGCATTTTCTACCCTTGTCAACTGACACCAATGTACAGGAGGTCTTAAGGGCAGGGCCGCCCCCTGATGAGAATGGCCAAGATTCACAGGTGTCTTTGTTGCACCTAGCATCCCAAGCATGTAACCGTAAATACCCCATTACTACAGATTGGCCTAGCGAGGAAACAAAGTCGTATACTTTGAAAGAGGCAATTCAAAAGGTCAGAGAGCATGCAGGCAGAGTCAGTTCACACTCATTCAAAATTTGACTAGGGTTACGGCAAAGCTCCGGCAGAGTCTGCTCGCATAAAAGTTGATAGGCGGCCCCATGTTAATGTTAAGATTTTTTGGGGGCCAGGAAATACGCAAGGGGTGCGAGCATTGATAGACACTGGGGCAGAGGCCTCTCTGATTCATGGCAATCCAGCACAATTCAAAGGCAGACAATTTACTATTACAGGTCTCGGGGGAAAGGAGACCCGCGCAGTACAAACTGAAGTGGAGATGAAAATAGGCAATTTGACTAGGCAGAAATACCAAGTGTTGATTGTCCCGATACCTGAGTATATAATTGGCTTTGACATTCTGGAGGGGTTGACTTTGGGACTTGGAGGTAAAATGTACCAGTTTGGGGTGAGTGCATTGACCTGCACACCCATTACCGTAGGCAAATTGAAGATGCCCCCAGTGCAAGTGCCTGTGGCAACCAAGCGGGTAGCAATGAAGCAATACCGCATTCCTGGGGGGCACAAGGAAATTTCAGACACCATCAAAGGGTATGTGGAGGCGGGTGTGTTACGCCCTATCACTACCGCATGGAACAAACTTCTCTGGCCTATCAAAAAAGGGGATGGGTCTTGGAGGATGACGGTGGATTACCGTGAGTTGAATAAACACACTCCTCCCTTAGTGCCCGCGGTCCCAGATGCCATTACCTTGATTGAGAATGTCCAAAAGTTTGAGGGGACTTGGTATGCAGTGGTAGATTTAGCCAATGCGTTTTTCTCTGTGCCAATTGCTGAAGAGTGCCAAGAGCAGTTTGCATTTTCTTGGAGCGGGTGTCAGTACACCTTTACAAGGTTACCTATGGGGTACATACATAGCCCGACTATCTGTCACCGGCTAATGGCAGAGCACTTAAACAAGATACCGTGTAAACCTGACATACAAATCCCTCACTACATTGATGATATTTTGATTCAGGGCAAGGATGAGCGCAGTGTGCAAAACCAGTTAGAAGTAATTATGGAAGGATTGAAGAAGGAAGGGTGGGAGATTAACCAGAATAAAATTCAAGGCCCAGCTGAGACAGTGATATTCCTAGGGATTCAGTGGCATAATGGGCATCGAGAAATGGTGCCGAAGGCCCGACAGAAAATACTTGAGTTCACCACTCCAATGAACAAAAAGCAAGCTCAGCAGTTAATAGGGCTGTTTGGGTTTTGGAGAGAGCACAGTCCCCATCTAGGGCAGATACTGGCACCCCCCTACAAAGTGACACGAAAGAAATATGAGTTTCAGTGGGAGGAAGAGCAGCAGAAAGAATTTGATTTGGCGAAAGACACCGTGCAGCAGGTGCTTGATCTATGGCCATTAAAGGAAGGCGAAGTGGAATTGAATGTGAATTATGCTAACTGGAGTGTGTGGCAGAAACAGGACAGGAAACGTGTGCCATTTGGGTTCTGGAGTCGTAAGTTACCCGATGCTGGTAACTCATACCCTCCGTTTGAGAAGCAGTTGCTGGCATGTTATTGGGCCCTTGTTGATTCCGAGCAAATGACGGTGGGCCATGATGTATTGATGAGGCCAGAAATACCGATTATGCAATGGGTACTGAGCTCTCCTAAAACACATCGAATAGGACATGCTCAAGAAGCCAGCATAATTAAATGGAATTGGTACATTCAGGACAGAGCCAAATCAGGGAAGGGTGGAGTAGCAAAATTACATGAGCAAATAGCCAACATACTGCCCTCAGATTACGTACCACCGGAAGTGCCTGAAAAATGCAAGTCTCCCGTGAAATGGGGAGTACCTTATGGCGATTTGACAGTGGAGCAGACAGAGCATGCCTGGTTCACGGATGGCTCAGCCCGATATGTGGGAACAAAGCGATAATGGAAAGCGGTGGCGTACAATCCCAAGACAAAAAAGATTTTGACAACCTCAGGGAAAGGGAAGAGCAGTCAGTTTGCAGAGCTTTACGCAGTTTACCAGGCATTGAAACAAGAGACCCCGGGTCGATGTTATTTGTACACGGATTCATGGTCAGTGGCGAATGGGTTGGCAGTGTGGTTGCCAACCTTGCAAAAGAATGGGTGGAAGATTCATTCAAAAGTTCAAAAGTGTTGTGGGGAAAAGAACTGTGGCAAGATATTGCAGAAATGTTATCACAAAGTGAAGTCACTGTGTATCATGTGGACGCGCATTGTGCTACAGACTCATTAGAACGTTGGTTTCATTCTGTTGCAGATGAACACACCAAGATTTCATCTGTGGATGCGGAGGCTCAGGAAGACAATTTGGAGGGTTTGGCCAAGTGGGCTCACCAGAAATGTGGGCACCTTGGAGAAAAGGCTACTAACAGGTGGGCACAAGCTCGAGGAATCAGTATTCTTTTAGAGGTAGTGAAAACGATCATTTTGCAATGTTCAGTGTGCCAACACCAACAGCATAGGCCTATCCCTCTGATTGTTCGGGGTACATTGCGAAGAGGAAAATTACCAGGTCAAATTTGGCAGATTGATTATATCGGTCCCCTGCCAATCAGTAAGGGTTGTCAGTATGCATGCACTATTATGGATACATACTCAGGATACATGATGGTTTTGCCGTGCAAGCGTGCCCCACAACTGAACACCATTAGGTTGTTTGACCAGATCATATTGCATTACGGAGTGTCTTTGCAGATTCAAAGTGACAATGGGTCACACTTCAAAGGCAAATTGATTCAGGAATATTGTCAGGAAAAGAGCATTGAATGGCTCTACCATGTGCCTTATTACCCTGCTGCTTCAGGACTGATTGAACAAATGAATGGTTTCTTGAAAGAACAGCTGCGCAAATCTGGAGATGGCAATTCGGCAGGCTGGCGTGATCGTGTGTTTGATGCGGTGCAAGTGCTAAACAATAGGCCTGTGAATGAGCATGAAACTCCTTTGATGCGGCTAATGACTCCTGCTTTACAGATTCAACCCAACTCAGCCAGAGAAACCCTATTGTACTGGGAAATTACCCCAGGTTCTTTAGCTCCCTATCGGGCGACTCCAGAGTCAGCAGGGGTAGACTTACATTCCCATGAGGAAATCAGATTAGACCCAAGAGGGATTGTCGTAATTGAAACAGGGATTGGAGTACAAATTCCCCCAGAGCATATGGGATGAATTGCCCCTAGATCTGGCCTAGCAGTGAAGGGAGTTCAAGTGTTGGGAGGGGTCATTGATGCCGATTACCCAGGCGAGATAAAAGTCATCCTGATGAATAGTGGGGACCAATTGTTAAAGATCCACAAGGACGATCAGGTGGCCCAACTAATTATTATCCCTGTTAAGTTGTCCATGATTAAGAAGGGGGAGCCTACTGCAGTGTTAACTACCCGTGGTTTTGGCTCTTCAGACAGTATGGTACCGGGTGCGAAGGTGTGGGTGGAAAGGCCAAGTGGCCCACCAGTACCCGCAGATGTCATTCCATCAGGCAAAGACCAAGTAGTTTTAGTGATGGAGCCCGGTAGAAAGAAATGGCAATATGTGCCTGCAGACAAATGTTACCTAAGAGAGTGATTTACAACACTGATATCTCTTTTCTGGGTTTGCTGTGTAGATCCTGTGTCTGGCTGGTGTAATTGTGGGACTAAATGGACTCCGCTCGGGAGAGTCAAACGGCATGCTGCTACCAATGAAAAATGTCACATCTGTGCCAACGATCAAGGAGAAACTGATAATGATGAGTAATGATGTCCAAAAGCAGATCGAAGACATTGATTCGTGAAATGCGGCAAACACGTCAGGCGTAAGTGAAAACAACATTGATGCCAGTTATGCGAGCGGCATCTTCAGGACGGCAAAAATATTCTCCAATGATCACCCAAACGGAGAATATGTGGACATACCTGGCACAACAGGTGCTCAACATTACGCACTTTTGCCTTACTGACGTGCCCAATGCTGAAGACTTACTGACTACGAGCTTAGTAGCAGTGCCGACGCCAGTTCCGGTTCTAAAGCATATTTTCGGAGTCACGCACAATGATTCTTTGGTTCAAGATTCCGATATCAGGCAATCCTTTTCCGTCTATGAGTACTGCAGGTTTTGCCGGGAAACAGATGGCAAATGGAGAAATTTGACACGTATTATAACCTATAATATAGCTCAAGGCGATGTGTGTTACCTTATGACATGCAATGCAAAAGAAATTGGCAAATGCCAACAGCTCAATTTAACCAAACAGCAAAATCAAACTGTGTTCGAGAAACGATTGTGTTCACGAGTTCCATGCACATGTACCAGTGTGAATAACACTATGGGCCTCATTACACGGACGGCGATAAGGGTTAACGGTCACTGTTAATGGTACCGGTGACCGTTAACCCTTACCGCCTTACTACGAGGTCCCTTTGCGGGTTGGAGAATTTTTGCAGGCGTTAAAAACCAACCCGCAAAGGGACCAGGGAGCTAATTACGGTACCGCAATTTGCGGTGCCGTAATTAGCACCTTCCCCATTCCCATTATGCCCTATGGGGCAAAAATGGGAATGGGGAAGGGCAATGGGGGAAGAGGGAATTACCGCCCCACCAACCTTGGAATAGGGCGGTAATTCCCCTTTCCACCAAGGCGGTGCCGGTATTTTACCGGCATGGACCAAGGTGCTAGTAGCACCTTGGTCCACCGCTGTCCATGTAATGAGGCCCTATGTCTTGTAATCATACAGTGATAGCTGCCAGTTATCTGAATCATGTGAAACTTCCAACCGGATGGCTCTTTTCATGTGGTAACATCACATATACTTATATTCCAGCTAACATTTCCGGAGGTCCATGTGCCTTAACTCGCTTAGGCCTAATGATGTTCCCTTTACACCGAGCGATATCTCGAGGCAAACGGTCAACTTTTGAGTCTGTGGGACTATCCCCCGATTGTGATTCACATGTGCATTTGCTATCAGAAGCTGAGGTTCTAGCATTAACCCTTTCATTAGTGGGAGTTTGGGGTTTAGCTGCTGGGGGTTACAAATCTTTGATCAAATTAGCATGTTTAGTAGTCAAAGCACTCAATCATACTTCTCAAGCATTAGAAGAGTTACTCCTTGATAGCAAAGTTATTAGAAAAGCAACTTTGCAAAACAGGGCTGCTGTTGATTATCTATTGCTAAAGCATAATTTAGGTTGTAATGCAGTTGAAGGTATGTGTTGTTTCAATCTGAGTGACCATTCACGATCCATTGAAAGTCATATTCGAGGTTTAAGGCATCTCATTTCTCAAGTGTCCCAAGATCATACTGGGAATTGGTGGGATTGGTTATTTTCATGGATTCCTGATATTGGGGGTACACTGCGTTACGGTTTTGCTTGCATTTGCATTATATTAGCTATCATAATAGCTTGTTGTTGTTGTATTCAATGCATTCCCAACTTGGTTTTAATATTTCGTCGGTTTCAGAGACCGGCTCCTCTGCCACTTGGCAATGGAAGATAAATATCCAAGGGTGGAATTGTTATGCTTGAGCTAAAACATGGCTCTGGTGTGCAGTGTATTCTGGGGGCACTCAGATCCATAATGGATATTTACTCCATGCCTCAGTGAAAAGCTGTACTTACTTTGCTGAAGGCTGAATTTACTTTGCTGAAGAAAACATGCTTTCCAAACCTGGTATGCAGTATAGGACGTTCTGCTGGGACAGCTGGTTTTGTTATGTCTTGTTATGAGTTATGGGACTGTTTTCCATGGCGTTTGTTCTTAGGAGAGGGAAGCGCTTTGCTCCTTGAGGTTACTGTCGGTTGACCCAGCTGGCAACCAACAGTTACCCATCAATGCGCAAGTGCATTGCCAGAAGGTTCGAGAAATTACCACCCTTTTTGAGGAGTGCATATATGCGGAACCCCTCAACAGTCAGACGAGACAAGTACAAAGACCTCAGGCGGAAGGGGGACGCCTTTGTCCGGCATACCTGTGGGCTGTTGTGCTCTCGGCCTGGCTGTTACCGGGGTTTTCCAGCCGCTTCTGGCGAGATGAGGCATTCAGTTACGCCCACAGTGATGTATTTTCTTTTGAATTCTCTGTCCCTTCTGTGATTTATTTCTGTGTTATCACTTGTTGCGTCCAAGTTTTGAATAAATAGCCGTATAAGTGCTCATTATTTTATAAGCGTGCGTGTGGTTGTAAGTCATCGCGTCGTCTACCTGCGTTCAAAGTATTGGCTCTGCAATTGCGCTGGTGATTAATGACTATCTGTGCACTCTGGGCGAGCAATACAATGGCATACTTGTATGACATTGCAGTGTTCAGCCCTACATGGAAAGAACATATTGAACACCTAGGCTATGTATTGCAGGATATGGAACATGCCCATATGACCATTAAGGCAAGCAAAGTCAAATTGGTCAGAGTACAGTGGTCTACCTTGGACATGAGGTAGGAGAAGGTGAAATAAGGCCATTGCCTATCAAAGTACAAGCTGTACAAAACTGGGCCACCCCTACTACTCAAACCCAGGTGAGAGCCTTCTTAGGTCTCACTGGGTATTACAGGAACTTCATAGATAACTATGGGACCATAGCTTCTCCCTTGAATGTCATCTCCTCTCCCAAATTCCCAAAAAAGCTCAGGTGGAATGAGGAGTGCAATCAAGCCTTTGAAAGTCTAAAGAAAGCCCTTTGTCAAGCCCCAGTCCTAAGAGCTCCTGACTATCACCAACCCTTCATTGTAAAAACTAATGCTTCTAATGTAGGTATAGGTGCAGTCCTTAGTCAACTGGATGAGAAAGGTAGGGAACGCCCCATGTGTTTCATCAGCAGGAAGTTAAAGGTTCCTGAGACAAGGTGGGCAACAATAGAACGTGAATGCTTTGCTATTGTGTGGTCACTGAAGAGGTTTAGACTATACTTGTATGGATCTACCTTCATCATTCAGACTGACCACCAACCCTTAAGATGGCTGATGCAAATGAAAGGGGAAAACCCAAAGTTAATCAGATGGTCAATCTGCCTACAAGGATTTAATTTTTCCATTGAGCACAGAGCAGGAAGTCACCACCAAAATGCTGATGGTCTCTCTAGAATGTTTGTAACACACTAGAGGTATGAGAACCATCCAGGAGTGGATTATATCCTCCTGTCCCTTAGTCGGGGGTTGGGGGGGCGAGTGTTAGGGAGAATTCTCATTCAATGGCTAATGTCCCTTACCTAGTGAGTCCCTCAGCAGCTTTGCTGGATTTCTGGAGTTCATTTTCCACTTGGTAAGAGTGTGAGCTTTTCCCCCACTCTTACAGATGTTTTGCCATGTGTATTTCATCTGTTTTTGTGATTGTGGACTCTGGAGTACACCACTTCAGTAGCCCCCTTCTTTTGTGTGTTACACAGCACCTTCAGTGCAGTGACACATGGTTGTCTTTTAGACTTCCCACCGACTCCATTTCTGGGGCTGACTACTGTCCCCCAGAAAAGGGTAAAGTTGCCATTAACTTTACTTAGTCATTTAACCATAGATCCAGTACACCCCATCTTACATGGAGTACTGGAAAGGGTTAATCCTTAGCCCTTTTCATCTGTACCTCCTAGAGCATTGTTTCAGTTTCGCTCTTTAAACATTTAGACTTGGCTGGTGGCAGTGGTATCTACCCTAACTTTTCTACCGCGATTATACTATATAAATGCAGTATTGTTTTAGGCTATTTTATTAGCCTCGAACTTAAACCCGCTGGACCAAATACTTTTTCTTTTGGCTCCGGTCGGGTTTATTCGCCATTTCTTTTTGTTAAAGTCCTTCTTGTGTTTTACTTTGCGCGGCAAACCAGGTTGCCTTCTTTGTTCACTGTCTTTTGGCGGGCTTCTGACAAGAAGCCCTCCTCTAGGCACCTGGGTGTCTAGGTGGGCTCAATGTGAGTGAGGGGTGTAGTCACCCCCTGCACAGGGTATCCTAGGAAACCCAAATCACACTTTTCCATGATTGGTTGAGGTGGTTGTCCGGGCTGGACAACCCCCCCTGCTGCGTGATTGACAGCCAGGCTGTGTGAATGGGGGATTTTCGCATAAAAGGCAGGTCTCTTGGGCTAGAAGTCAGAGCCGCCACTGGAACTACAAGGAACCAAAGAGAAGCAGAGAATAAGACGGCTGCTGCAACTACCCCGTCCCGGTGAAGCCCTGCTGCAGTCCTGAGCTATCTACCCTTCCACGACCAGAGAAGATCCAGTCCGGGGTCTTCTTCCCTTGAGCCTGGTGGGGATATCCAGCTCACCTTCTACAGCCAGAGTATCCTCTTCTTGGTCGAAATCGCTGCACACGGCTGTAGTGGTCCAGATAGCCATCTGAAGAGCCGCTCCTGTTTTTAAGGAGCGCACCTTTTATTCACCTTCGCTGCTGCCGGCTTCATCCCTATGTGGTGCAGACCCCTCCAGACGCCCACCTTTGCCCCGAAGCTCCAGGAACCGAGGGTCTGCAGGAAACTACCAGGAACAACTGCTGTGGCACCAGCATCTTCATTGAATAAGGTACTGTGTTCTGCTCGAGGAATTAGGGTGATCCCCTTTTCTTCATCTCCAAGGCTTGCCCTTGTCTTCCCTCCTTCTTATAACTTTTGCTTCCTCTGTTGACAATATCTAAGTACTCCTGGCTATGTTGAATCGTTAACTGTCCTGCTGTGTGATCCTCGACAACAGGAACCCGGTTCCACTTGACACTGGCTCCGGCCTATTGACTCGTGAATTTCTGTCCATGAGTGTTCTCTGATTCTGTCTGTCTTGACAAAAGTATTGCCTATGATTTTTGCCCCCAACTCTCTCTGGGTATCTCAGGTGTTAAGTGTGTTTTGCCCCAGTAACATTTCTTGCCATGGATACGCGTTTATTTAGTAAGACCGAACTGTCATTACTGTCAAAAAGTGATCGCAAGTGTATTGACGGTAACGTCTTTTTTTTCACAACACCGGTCCGTTAAAACACAGGGTACTTACCTTGAGTTATACTGTCCAAAGTGAATTGGTTGGTTGTAGTGTATTTTACGTGTGATTTTGAATTAATAGAAGAGTCGTGTTGATAACAAACCATTTAAAAATAAATGTACTTATATTTTTTACCTGAAACCTTGAGTCAGTGTTTGCTTGAGTCACAGTAATTGGGGTCCCTTTGTGTAATCTCTGCTACTGCTCCTATACTCTTGAGATAAGCCTGGCTGCTCCGCTACTGCTACCACTTTAACATAGCAGTACAGGCTTGTACCAAAGGTGAAACTTGTATTGCCACCTGTAGTCTTAATTGTGTGTAGTGGGCCCTAAGGGCACTGCACAGGATTCTGCCTAACCAGGAGTAATTTTATTCTCCTCCTATAGTGGAAAAAGCAGTGGACCTCTGACAATAAAGAACCAGATTGTAGCTGTCTCAGTCAGTATCCAGTTTAACACTTTGGTTTTTAACAGCACTGGTGGTTTTAGGAGACCTGTTGAATGTATTGAGCCAGGTAGAGGAGTTCCATGGAATCAAGGCATTGTTTTTCTTTTATAACAAGTGTTAATTATTAGGAATTGTGTACAAAAACATGGCAGTTGTGTTAGACCAATTTCCGCAACCAACTAACAAACACCTTCGCCACAAGGGGTCCCTTGTCAATAATACAAAGCCCAGATCCCCCCCCCCCCCACTCTGCAGATCAGAGGCAAGACTGCTCATCCATCAGGTGAAAAACATTGTAATACAACATAATAACATCGAACCCTATCCCCTGCAATATACTCACACCTTACCTTCCCTCTTCCCCTCCTTCCCCCATGCCCTCTGCCCCACTTCCCTCCTTTCCCCCTTGTTTCTCTTAAGTTATATCTCCATGAACGTTAGTCCTATTCAGGCATCAGGACCCGTCCCCACTTCTCAGACATTTCCCCATATCCTCATGCGTGAAGGTACTGTACATATTAGTACATCTGTGTTTCTCGGATCCTGAAAAGAAGTTATCCCTTCCATGTCCATTACATCCCCTACTTTTAACACCCCTTTTTCTGCTCAACCCAGCTGTCCCTGCACTGCCTTCAAATCCGGGATCAATATTTTGAACCATAATGGTTGATCCAGGGCCAACCTATCATTATCCCTGTTTTGTCCATCAGGATGCTCCACACCCGGACTATCAGCTTCCCAGTTTGTACGACCTCCCTCTGGCTCTTCCTTCGTACAGAATTTGACTGGGGTGCCAAGAACCCATTCTGCTCCTTTTTAGGCCATTGGCTGTGTCTGCTTCCTCCAGAAAGAACCAGTCATTCACCATAACCATCTGGATTGCCCAGAAAAACGTCCTTAAGCTTGGAAGGTTCAAGCTCCCCCCACCCTCGTGACACTGAATTAATCTAAGTATCAAGGGCTATCTTGTTCCTCTATCCAGTTTATCAAATTCTGTTGTGGGTATTTCATACAGCATAGACTGCCAGACGTAAAGGAATTTTGGGAGTATTGTCATTTTAAAAAGGGCCACCTTGTCCAGAAGCAGCAATGGAAGATTCGCCTTTCGACATGCTTTAAGAATGTTGTCACCAGCGGGTCCCAATATGAGTGTAAAAATGTGTTCTCTGTATAGATCACAATCCCCAAATAGCTAAACGGGTCCTTTGTGGGTTTGAGGTCTCCCCAGGACTCATGATCTTCCCTTTCCCCAATCAGAATGAAATAAACCGATTTCCCCCAACTCACCACCCGACAACTGAAGGACCCATATTCCTTAAGCAACTCCCCTGGTCTTGGTATTGACGACATTGGGCCTCATTATGAGTACAGTAACAACGGTACCGGTAAGCTTGCCAGTACCGTTGTTACCGTGCCGGCAGACTATGAGGTCTGCTCGTGGATGCCTTTTTGCACGCCAGATCTGACCTGGTGGAAAGACCGGCACCCGCGAGCAGACCGTGTCGGATGCACCGGCACCATTCCGGATGGTGGCGGTGCATCCGGCCTCCCCATTCCCATTGAACTCTATGGGGCTCAAATGGAATGGGCAGCATTTTTTTCCGACTCCCGGGAATGGGCAATTACCAGGTCTGTGGGGTCATAATGATCCGGTAATTGTTCATTCCCGGGTGCCAGAAAAATAATTATACCGGCGGCTGCCGGTTTTACAGGCACGGCTTCTGCCGGTCTCATAATGAGGCTGAATGGGTTACTGTCATACAGAAGGAAATAATCTGCAAATAGCAATAACTTATCAACGTGACCCCCCCTGGTCGTGCAATACCTGTAAAGAAATCATTCCCTCTTGTTGCCGTGGCCAGGGGCTCGATCAGAGGCGTAAACAAAAAGGGGGAACCCTGTCGTGTACCGAGCTGTAAAGGGAAGGGATTCAACATTTTCCCATGGCTTCTTCCATACGATATCGGACAGGACGACGGAGGCTGAGGGATGGATTTCCACTATCGAGGATGACCTGGCAGTAGTGAAAGAGCAACGTTTCTTGCTTCAAGGCACATCAAAGAGGTTGGAAAGACCAGTGGGATATGCTCAAGGGCGCTCCAGGAGAAACAATATCCGCAGTGTAGGCTTCCCAGAAAGATCAGAGGGCGACCCCATGGAATTATTCTTGGAACAATGGCTGCCTGACAAGTTTGAGAAAACCGGACTATTCTCCTCCTTCTCTATAGGAAGGGCACATTAGGTGCTGGTCAAGCCACCTCTTCTGGGAGCCTTGCCAAGAGCTGTGGTAGCGTGACTCCTTCATTTTAGAGACAGGGACAACATTTTCCAGAGACCAGACAATGGGCCAGGTGGGAATATACAACACCATGCTCTCACTGTTCCCAGACGTCACAAGAGAGATCCAGAAATTGAGGCAATCCTTTGAAGGGGTGAAACAGGAGCTCTAAAAAAGAAACATTAAATATATGCTCCTCTTCCGAAAATTATTTAGAAAGGGTGCTCCTTTTTCTTCCGCTGCCCAAACGATGTCTGGGAGTGGCTGGAAAGTGATGTGAGGTCTGCTACAGTTATTACGTCGAGATCGCGGAGAAGGAATGGGGGTATGAGGGACGACGCCCGAGACTTGCCACCCGAGAGGGTGCTACTGATTCTTTGGAGGCCACTGTGGCAGATCAATTCACAGTTGCGGAAGACGGAACATTGCAACACTACTAGATGGTGGATGAGCCCTGAGACAAGTTGAGGGAGTCAGATACCTTGCCCCCCAATGACATGGACCAGGGGGTGCAGATAACTCTGGATCATTCCACAACACGGAAGTGCGATATGCTATATCCAAAGCCATAGAGCCTTGCAGGTGTGGAACCGGTCTCAAAACCTCTTGCATGCATCTCATACATTTTTAAACATTTCTACTAATCCTCATAGTATTTTTATTTTAAATTCTACTTCATAGTAAAATGTATATTGTGAAGTGAATATGCTGTGGTAATATTTCACGGTGTCTCATATATTATGTTCAATTGTGCAAATGTTTTGACAATTTACTCCTTGTAATCGTATTTGTAATAGACTGTCATAGTAAAATGCACATTGTGAAGTGAACGTGCCATATTTTTGAAGGTGTCAGCTTTTTTACACTGCACATCTAAAAAATGTAAATACATTTGTGTTTTTTCTAAAGTTATGGTCTCCTCGTTGGCTCTTGCACTTTTCTAAATGATTTCAAACTAAACTTCTGGAGGGTAAACTTAACATTTGTGGCTAAAATGAGAAACATCGAGCGAAATCAGGTTCTGAAAATGGATTCTCGTTATGGAGATCCCTATTCTGAGAAAGTGAAAACGTGCCTTTTTTCCAACTTTGTCGAACGTTTGAACTTGTGCCTGGATTCTTCCTAAATGTGGCGTGCTTCATCGGATTGGCCACAATCAGCCGCGTGCCAAATTCGGTGAAGACTCGTGTATGGGTTCAAAAGTCATAAAGCAAAGCATTTGCTTGATATTCTGATGTAAACATCAATCTGACCTAATTTGGGGTGGGACCGAGATTGTCCTGTATTCTGCCATAACAGCCCTCCCCAAAGCAAGGCCCAGAGAACCCTGGGCATGAAATCTAATGGTTAGTTTTAGAAATAGATTTAGAGATCCGTGCATTTTGTGCATGAACTGACATAGTTTTAAACTGTGCAGATACTTTGGTAGGTCTGGGAATGGCAGCATGCAGGCCTAGTCCTTCAGCAGGGTTGCTTTGTACAATTCCAGATAAAGAATAAGGGATAAAAGTGGGTGGATGTCTTGCACACCCACTAACCTTATATTCTAGGGTTGTCTACCAGCCTTCACAATGGAATCATGTGAAATGTTTTAAGCAACTTGAAAACCATGATCATCTTGAACTATTAGCCTCATTACACGTTTGGCGATGCAGAAATTACGTGCCGGTATTTCCGTATAGTGGCCCATTTCTGTATTCACTAGAAGTTTGCCGGTGGGGGCCTTGACTTACCTCCAGCCATCTGGTAAAAAACAGATAGTACCAGTAACAATAGGAATCCCCATTCCATGGAGTCCTATGGAACTCCATGGAATGGGGATTAACCACACTTGCTGGCACTTGGAATCTGCTGGTAATTCCAGCAGTCCAAGCGCCGGTAACGGTAATTCCGTCTGGTGGTATCCTTTGAGGATTCCACCAGACTTGTAATGAGGCCCCTTTGAAGACATGAAAAATGAATCTGAAAAAATCAAAGAAGAAATGTGTTCTGTTAATGGATCTTTGCAAAGGGCTGAAGCCTCATTATGGGTTGGGCGGTATCCTGGCGGTAAATCTGCTGGAACACTGCCCAACACAATTACCATTACTACCACTTGTTCCGGCAGTATTACCACCAGATTACAAGTGACGCTGGCGGTGTAAATCCCCATTTTCTTTTTAGTCCATAGGACTCAATGGGGCATTTTTGGTGCAATTACTAGTGGCGGTAATCGTGCTGAAAATGGGCGGAAAGTCGGCAGATTTACTGCTGGCTTAGAGCTGGAGGTGAAACCTCCAACTTTCCCCAAACTCATAATTGGGCAGTGTGGTAATGCGGCGGTAACACTGTTACTGCTGCATTTTTACCGCACCGCCCAACTCATGATGAAGCCCTTAAATCCTATGGGCCTCATCACGACTTGGGCGGTAACGGTAACGCTATTAGCGCGGGCAGTATTAGCCCTACTGCCAAACTCCCCGGCGCTAATAGCGCCGGATCACGACTTTGGCGGTAATGTAAGTCCCCATTCCCCACTGAGCCCATTCGGGAATGCCCCATTCCCCATTGGGCTCAATGGGGAATCTTCGCGCTAATACCGCCGGCAGATTTCCCGCCGGCGGTAATAGCGCAAATTTTAGGCGGATTTCCCCCCTGGAGGAGAAATCCTCCGAAGCCCTGATTCGGCGGACCCTTAAATCCGGCGGTAATAGTGCTACCGCCGGATTTAAGGGTTACCGCCGAAGTCGTGATGAGGCCCATATCTTTAAACGTATATTCTGTATGTAATTGAGTAGCAGGTGGTGCAATTACTTTAACCTCTGCAAAATGTGGTCCACCTTCTGACACCAGTGGTGGACCTGCCTCGGCCTGGTCCGAGCTAAAAATTAATATGTATTACTATTATTTATGTAAGAGTTTAAAATCTGTCAGTACAGAAACTAATTGTCTTTTTCATGCTGTTTTTAACACATGTGTGAGGCAAACTACAAAATATGACAAAAGTAAGTTGGGGACTAACTCAAAACACAATTATACCAAAGGCTTCACAAAGTCCAATGAGGGTACGAGCACTGAGGACACTTGGGCACATTTCGTGCAGGGGTAGGTTTCTGATTGCGTTGATCTTCGCCAAAAAGGCCATTGGCGTGCTGGAAGATGACACTTTTAAGTTGGGAAGTAGTTGTTCAAGTAGCAGTTGGTGATGCCCTTCGTCACTCCTCCATGCGGTCTGTTCAGTCTTGCGGAGGCTTATAAATCAGTGCACTGATCTTGTCAAAGGTCTTGATGACATGATTCCTGTGAACCAGAATCATATTTGGTTAGTGTGTATGCGGGCGCAACATCTAATGCCAACATATACAGGGAGGTAGCAGAAGTGACCGCACACGACCCTTGACCCCCTAATGACATCACCGGAAGGGATGGCAAACGACTTTCGGATTTTTCAGATGTGTCTAGCACCTGTGTTTCCAGGCGCTCTCATTTCACCCAGATATAAGGTCCCAAGCACAGAGGGGGGCAAGATTTGTTCACGGTCACACATTTGGGGAATGTCATTTTCCAAATTCGACATGGGGTCTATATGTAAAACATACATAATGCAGTATTTGTAACAGGGTAATCCGAAATCTCTCATGCAAGCTACAGCTAGTGTATGAAATGGTTACTAGTCATTCCATCCAAGTGTTTCCACCGAGGGTTCGTTCCATCGAATCCTTTTCAATAAAAAATGTTCCATCGAATTGCCATACATAAAGTGCAAAGTGTTTATGCATCGAAACCCTTTCATCAGATAGGGTTTTGTTATATAAACGCTTTACATTTTTTTCATGGTAAGTCGATGAAACATGCATAATGTTATAACTTTACATGGAGCTGTCCAGTGCTGAAACCTACTCAATACAGTTGCAATGTATTCCAGCACTGGACAGCTCCCTCTAACTTGTGTAGTGTGCACTTTTATATTATTTTTTATTTAGGGTTCCCACCCTAGCCCGCCAATAAAATAAAATAAAGGCCCCCAGTCCTAGAAAACAAAACTAAAGTTCACACTACACAAGTCAGAGGGAGCTGTCCAGTACTGAAATCTATAATGTATTTCAGCGCTGAACAGCTCCTTCTAACTTGTGGTGTTTATTGTTTAATGGTGTTCCCCCCCCCAAATCCCATGGGGGGGTCCCCTGCAAACACCACAGATCCCCATTTTCAAAATGTAACCCTTTCCTCGACCCATTGAATTTCCAACCCAAACATCCATACATCTATTTTAAAGATATGTTTCAGTTGGAAATTCAATGGAAAAAAAATTCACTGGAAATGCTTTTCGATGGAAAAGCCTTTCATTAAATACATTTCGATAGATAATGATTCGATGGATATTATTTCGCTGGATAGACTGAATACTGTATGAAACATCTATAGATCAATGGACACAGAAGTACTGGTTATCTGTGGCGTTGCTGTGTTAAACTAGCCAAAAAAGCTTTGACCTGGGGAGGAGGCGTGCGCTGCTATTTTCCCAGGAGAAAAATGCTGCACGAGTAAGGCCTGAAAATGTAATCATTGACCAGGATTTAGCATCAAAAAAATTCCCAGGTTATAAATGTATCTAGGAGTCAGCTACCATTATAATAGAAGAAACCTGTTAGACTGGTCTGTGTACACACAGGGGAGGGCACCTGATAATGTTATCTTTGCTGGAGAATAATACCTGGGAAAGATTCTTATGATATACCCAAGACCCCCCATAGTTTTTACTATATAAGCGTAATACTGGGTGCCAGAGGACTTTTTTAAAAAAACACCATTAAATGTAATATCATTGCTGCACACATACATCCATGGAACCACAAAGTTATTTTAAATTGAAAACACCCACGAGTTGCTTCTCCCCCGGGGACTCACTGGCAGATTTCAAGACGCGCACTGCACACTACCCCTTTATCACACCCAGTGGTGCCCAATGGCATGCCACAACATTTGGCGGCTCCCTGCAAGCCATGATGGGGGGGCCCCCTAAAGCTCCTTAAAAAAGCACAGTGGTGGCTGATGAGTTTTTTTTGGAGGGTGTAAATATTTGCCACAAGTATGTGATTGCGACCAAGCGTAGCGAGGGAGCCCGAACTAATGAAATTGTTTTGAATAATGGGTTAAAATGGTGCATTACACAGCACACTTTCTGTGAACATTTGGGTAAACGGCCAGCAATTTGGGTAAAAGGCTAGCACTTGGTTTTGTAGGGTGTAGGGTAAATCATGAAAAAAGTATAATAGATGCAAGTCACCAAACGTGCACAGGTCATTTCCCAAGGCATTGTCATGCCGGCCCCTGCAATATATGCCAGTATAAAAAACATGTTCATGCTGGCTGTGCCCATACATTTTCATGCTGGCTCCACCAACATATGCTAGTATTCCCATATAAGACCATACTCATATTCGCTTTAAGATGTTTCTTTATAGTATCATTACTGGCACTGGGCACAAGACTGGCTCTGCCAATATATGATAGTACTGCTATGTAAGAGCATACTCCAGTTGGTTTGGCCATTAAAAGTGAGATGTCACAATATGACAACCTGTCCAAACTGGTTCCAAAGTAAGCCAGTCGAGACCCCATAAGAACACTTATCATGCTTGATTCATCATAGATGCTCAGTTAATTAAAAGTCATGCTAGAGTAAAAAATATACAGGCTGCTACACCAAAACATCAATCTAGCAAGGTAACACTACCTATCATGCTTGTTTTTTTTTAAAGATGCCGTGAAATAAATGTCATGCCACAGTAAGCAATGGCTAGACTGACTGCACCAAAATGCCAATCTAGCCAGGTAATGGCACACATGAACTTGGCTCTGCCGGAAAATACCAGTAAAACATGCAAAGTCAATAAAGTATGTGGCAAAAATGCACCCGTCTACCAAGGCCTTACACAAACTTTCACCCACCGGTCACTCACCCATGCATCCACTCTCACATTCAATCACACTGCATTCACCACCAAGGCACACACCAAACCTCACACAGAACATTCAAACTCATTCACCCACCAGTCACTCACTTATACCTTCTCTTACATCCACTCATTGCATTCTCTACACGGGCATACACCCATACACCCAGAACATTCAGATACACACCATCACATTCATACTCATTCACCCACCAGTCACTCACTCATACATCTTTTCATACCTCCGCCCATTGCATTCTCTACACAGGCACACAACCACCCACCCACGCAGAACATTCAAAAACAGACCATCACATTCATACTCATTCACCCATCAGTCACTCAATTACATCTTCTCTTACATCCACTCATTGCATTCTCTACACAGGCACACACCCATCCACTCATTGCATTCTTTACAGAGGCACCCACCCACCCAGAACATTCAAAAACATATGACTTCCCCTGGGTGGTACCGGTGCATTGTACAAATAAACATAACATAACATCACATCACTTCTCATTCACCCACCAGTCACTCACACCATCTCTTACATGCATTCATTGCATTCTCTACAAAGGCACACACCCACCCACCCAGAACATTCAAACACACACATCACATCACTTCTCATTCACCCACCAGTCACCTACACCTTCTATTACATCCACTCATTGCATTCTCTACACAGGCACACACCCAACCACCCAGAACATTCCAAAACACACATAACATCACTTTTCATTCACCCACACCTTCTATTACATCCACTTGTTGCATTCTCTACACAGGCACACACCCACCTGACCAAAACATTCAAAAACACACATCACATCACATCACTTCTCATTCATCCACCAGTCACCTACACCTTCTATTACATCCACTCATTGCATTCTCTACACAGGCACACCCCCAACCACCCAGAACATTCCAGAACACACATCACATCACATCACTTCTCATTCATCCACCAGTCACCCACACCTTCTATTACATCCACTTGTTGCATTCTCTACACACCCACCATTCACATACATACATCTGACACGCACTTCACTCATGCAAAATGCACATCATATTTTTTTTAAAGCCTTCTTACCTTTTTCTTGTAGCTTCGGTCTGTCCTTTCAGGCCACCCTCTGCACCTCTGTGCTACTCACAAACAGGAACCAGGAAGCTGCAAGAGCTTCCTGGTTCCTGTATGTGAGGTGCGAGGAAGCTGAGGGAGAAGGGGTTGGAGCTGAATGTGGCACGTAGCATGTATCACATGTCACGGTCAGCTCCAACCCCTACTGAGCGACTCCCGGCACAGCCTTCACCCTGATGGGTGAGGACTGGTCCGGGGACCCACCAGACCTGGTGCAGCTTGGCCCTCCGCATCACGGGGGACCCCTCTACACCAGGAGATTCTGGGTTTTAAAAAATAAATAATAATTTGAAAAAAAGATGGGGTTCAAGGGCATTGTCAGGGATTTCAACTGCGGTCCCCAGGGGTCGCAGTTGTGACCGCTGGTGACACCCAAATGACGTCTGTGAAAATATATACTGTGAACTGAAATGTCTCAATCTGATCACATTTTTCCTGTGGACCGGACCTGTTTCTATTAAGTGCACATGTGGGTGATGTGTCTAATGCCAAATAAGCTATGAACTTAAATGCTGCCACTATGAGTCACAATTAACACACAAACTGAGCAAGTTTTCTTTCCGCAGGATCTTTTACAATCTGTTTTCCGTCCATATTGAGCAACAAACAAACCTCAGACTGATCACGCAATCGTACAATTTAGAAGGCGTGATTTTACTCCTTACTGGCATAATACGTGCTTCATGGGGTGCGGGAATTCTAATCATGTATTAGGGTCTTATAATGTCATTGACGGGTTGATGATCAATTTCCAGATATATGACACAGCATTATTAAATGTATGGAACTGATCATGTATTTTATGTTACATGATATGTCTTGGTATAAAACCAGATGTGTTCCTTTAAAATATGAACATGTTTATTGAAAGCAGTAAGTTGATTATTGTGGAATGCTCTTTCCTGTAGTAGTCTTTAGCCAAAGCAATAAAACTGTTTATTTTGGTCAGTCGGTGGAGTTTTGATAATGACATTTTTAAACATGTTTTGTCTGCTGCATATGTGCTCTTTGCATTGTTGTCTAACAACAGAGAGATAGTTTCAAGGAAAGACTTTGCTTGTTTACTCTCCTCACTCAGCATTCTAGTTATTTTTAGGTATTGTATTAAGTAAAGGAGGACACAGAATATGCATACCTTTGAATGAAAGGGCACTATGAGTCTGAAGGCAGGCAAGCAATAGTCTATTTTGGTCTTACATTTTACTAAGGCATTTCAAACATGGCTAAGGGGACATACCCACTGTGAATACCTTAAATCATTTTCTTGGGGGTTTAACAGCATGAAGACAGGCTTCTTGGCACTTTCCAATGGGTTGGATCAGCATTATGGCTGTTGAGTCGAGTGCTTCCAAATGGATCAACTAGACGTTGAGACTGTCGAACCAGTTTAGCACAGTCCATCATTGAGATGCATTCTTGCAGTGTGTTGTAAATACAATTAAGTGATGCTCAATGTACAGAGCAGCTGTGGAGCCCTAGCAGTAAATCCAGGTTGCTTCATTGTACATAGGTGCATTTGTACATATCTAGTTACTTGCAGGCATTTACAGGATACATGGACGGGTAGATATCAGCAAATATCAAGTAGCACAAGAGACACCCGCCGACCATCCTCTCACATCCAGCTCAGGCCCCCAACTGACATTCATGGAACACACACATGTCACATTCACTCAGCATTCCCCTGAGCTGTCATCATACATTCATCAACATTCTATCAGCATGCATTCATGTCCAGTGAAACAGAACAAGACTATCACACATCATAACACAGTGGTGATCAATTTGAGACAGCTGGGGAACAGGCAGCCGGTGCTCAAGATGATGGCTCAACATGGTTCAAAATGCATCAAGCGTCAAAGGCAGAGCCACGGGCCTTGCAACGTCTCAAAAATGACTCAAAAGTGGTTGAGTTGGCTTGAAAAAGGTTCAAAGTGGGGGATAAAGCCGAATGCTGTTCCTTTACTTCTGGGTCGCTGTGGGTACCAGTCCAGGGCCTCAGAGACCAAGGCAAGTCCTTCTTCATCCCTTCCCTGCGGGGAAGGTTGCCAGAGAGCACTTGCAGTTATGCCACGTCCAATAGGCAGAGTATTGAAGTGGGTGATGGAAGGGTCTGCTGATCCCTTTGTAAAGCTTTATCATCACCTCAATGGCTGAGGACTATGGGCAACCTGTACAATAAGGTTCTGGTAAAATCCAAAGATGATTCAATTAAAGGGGGTTCTCACCCCCTTATATTCCAATTTTGCCACGCCAGTTGGGTCCATTTCAAGGCTTCGGTAAGGGGCCTAGCTCAGGTGTTGTAACAATAGTCTGTCCCTCTGATGCCAGCTTCCAGAGTGCCATGTCTGCAGGAAGTGGGTGGCGAAACAGGAAGTATAAGTGGCCTAAGAAATGTCAAGATGGTGGGATCCTTCCTCTGGGAACAGAACTCTCCTAAGCTGCACTAGGTCCGTTATAAATGACTTATCATATCATATCCCTATACTTCCTCCTTCCCAGGTCACCCTTACACCAAAGAGACTCTGGTCAGTATCCCTCTGGTGTGACTTCCCCATTGTACTCTCAGGGTATCCTCTAAAGCCCTGGTACCCTGCTTAACTTATGGGGGTATAGCCTGTGTCAAGCCTTTTCACCAGTAAACAAAGAGAGCATCCAGGACGGAACCTAATAGTATAGAAGTGGCTGGTGTGACAGTGCATTATACTTTTTTGAGCATTCAGCATTAAGACAGTAAGGACTTATTAACATTGCCTATATGCACAGGTAACTTTCTGACTCAGACACTATATGCCAAAAAAGATGTATTAATGTACTTTTTTTACAAATGTATTTATTTTTATATATGAATTGTTTCGTGGGCAGCATAATCAAACCCTCCGTTTCTCATATAGCCTATATACTGCCTACAGGACAGGGAACTAGACAAGATGTGTGTACAAAGTGCAGTGTGCAGTGCCTAAACATAATCCATATAAGTGCTCAGAAAACAATTGCACAACTTATTAACGCTGCAATTCTAAAACGTACTAAAATATATACTCTCGTCAAAGCCTCAAACCAATTTTGTAACAATCTCTACATTCAACGTCTGCATGCACGTTTCATCCCTCATACATCGCTTTAGGGACTTTGTCAGGACGATTTTCTCCCATGCCCTGTTAGCCTAAAGCAGTCGCAGTAACAACTTGTAATTGTTCTCCTGCTCTCGCATACTCTCCAGACTGCCTGTATATAGGTTATATGAGAAAAGGAGTTTGATTAGGTTGCCCTCCAAACTAATGGATATATAAAATAAATACATTTATAAGTAGTTACCACTGCATGACCACCGTTTCTGGTCACACCGCTGAACCCATAATAAGGCCCCATTTCCCCTGACACTTTGCTTTAAGAGGTTGGTGACTTGCCTCAGGGCCCACGCATCTCATTTCCTGGTGTTGGCATGGGAGGAACCTTACCAGTTTGGTGCAATAGCTCCCAGTGCAATCCTGAACGCTTAACGCAATATCCAATGGAGTTGGTGACCATCTATTTTTCAACCTAAAACGCTGACGCACCTTTCACCACGTGTACTGCTCTGTCACCTATATGGGTCCCTCGGAGATATTATCATAGAATACCAATGGGAAAGCTCATTACCTGGCTCTGGAATTAATAAAGAATGGCGATCTGTCTATAGGACATGCGTGTGACAGTTGTATTATATGTTGATGGCATGAAGCTCCTTGTTAACAAGCTTTCAAACCTAAGGGCGGCAGACCTGGGGGCAAGGCAGTGCAGGACAGGGATTACTAATGGGTCTAAAAAACATTCAACATTGAAAAAAGGAATGCGAATGTCCTATTTGGCCTAGTAATCAGCCTCAATTGACCTAAACAGGCTACTGCTATGGCCATTAATGTATAGGATCCATCGGCACAGGGATCTGCAAAGGTTGTTGTGTAAGGTATCATGAACAAACTTCCTGACAATGCTTGGATGAACCCTCATTGGCATATTATTTATATTGGGGACGTCCATGCGAAATGTCCAAATGTAGAACTGGATGGGCGTGAGAGGTTGCAAAGGATGGGCAGGGAATCGACCCTGTGCAGATGTTGCAAGGCCATGGGAATGGGAAGGGAGCATTATGGGGGTATTTCCTAGAGACCAGGAACTTGAGGATCTTGAATGGCTGTGTGTTAGGTGACGCACCTGGCCAACACACACAGCTATCAACCACATCTATTTCAACATTAGATTATATCTCTGTACTGGGAAAGATTTTGAAAAATCTATTTCTATACAATTAGTAGGTTCTATGTTCATTCTTCGCCTGTTTTTATTTCGCAAAACTTTTTGCCGAAAACCTTTTGCTAAAAAAAAGAATCACATTTTTTTTTTTATTTGGGAGGCCCCCCTCAATCCTCCCTCCGTTATTTTATTTATCCCTATACACCACCCAACTCTACCCCTTATATGCCCTCAACCGGCACCCCCCACATTTTTCGATGTTTTTTTCAGCAAAAATGTTTCAGCAAAAAGTACCGCTAAATAAAAACAGGGTTGAATGAACGTCGTACAAATTATATCGTTCTGCAAGTGATCAACTTCCCTTACAATAAATATGCAATGACACATTGGCACGGCTCCCAATTATACATCTTTGCAGGACTTGGCTTAGTTTAGGGGATGCAATATGATTGCTGGGACGAAACAGAAACTGGGGCTAGTTGCAGAGAATTTCTCATTATGCCAGACTACACGGTTACATGGTGTGGCCCGCTGCAAATACAAGATGCTTACATTGTGTGGAGGAAGACAATAGGTTAATAGAGCACATATGAAGCACTACTGAAGTCAAGGGGCAACGTGAAATTAACAAAGATCCACACCCTGGGCAGCCTTAGGCAGGGACGTCATTTCACCAAAATGCCAGGGGTAGCGGAAATGAAATCACATGACCTTTGACCTCTGATGACATTACAGGAAGTGGTGTCATTTGACCACACCCTGAAGTGACATCACAGGAAGCGATGGAACACAACCTTTCACCCCTTGGCAAAACAGAAAGTGACATCACATAGCATTGTTTCTAAGAACACTACGAAAAAGATATGGGTACGATATACATTTCATACAAGAATGGATCGCCATATGTATCTTTAATATCAGTGTGTATAGGCCCATATTACCAAATTACTGTGAATGCAGGCAGACGTCCAAGTACAAACGATAATGATGTGTTATTATATAGCATTTATGCTTTAGCGCTTCATATAGAACAAATATGGATACAATATTACCCAACCTGTGTTGGTACTCATTTTTCAACCTCAGCAGGACGAATGGCTGAGTTGACCTTGCCGGGAGTCGAACCTGCAACCTGCAGATCACACACACATTGCAGCAGCGAGCACTCAACCCACTGAGCTATCTTACCGGCTGTAGCTATTAGAAAACCATCCACTCCAGAAATAAAGAGCCACATGCGTCTGGCCCCAGCCCAGGAACCTCAATTTTAAAAAAAGAAAAGAAAATAAAAAGATTGTTTTTTTAGTTTTTTTTAGGGGTAGCAAGGGATACCTCAGGAGCCGCAGGCTGGCGACCCCTAAATGACGTCCCTGGCCTTAGGATACCATGATTGTTGGAAATGTGTAAGATTTAGACAGGATCTGTGGTACTGTGGTCTCAGGAGGATAGCCCAGGGGTATCGCGCTCGTCTTCGCTGAGCAACACAGGTTCCATCCCTGGGTCCGCGCTTAGAAACCTCTAGGTATTAAGTGCGTTATAAATAACCCATTACATATTTACATATTACATATTCTCTAGCTAGCAAAACCTGCTTCAACTCTGCCAAAAATTTAGCAAATTATAAAGTAAAGGCAGGAATATGAAAATTGGCAAAAGTATTGTAAACAATACGTGGCCACCAAAATAGTTTTTTTTTTTAGAAATTTTGGACTACAGGAATTTCTGTATGGTAATTAATCAAATGTATGGCCTGCAGGTGCACCTGCAAATAAATTCCATTTCGTCCGCAATTGGAAGGATGACATTGACAGTAACAATTCACTCTACAGCTCAAGAAATTCAAGAGCCCCAGGGTCAGACAGTCGCTTGAAATGCTGTATTGAAAGCTGCCCCCTTAGATTGGAGCAGAGTATTATATTTATTGCGTACAACAATTGATCAAGTGGGTACCGTGTCATCCTACTGGAGACAAAGCACATCCAATCCTGTATATAAAAAAGGGGCTCTAGAACTGATGTTCATAAATACCGGCGACTTGCGATGTTAGACGATTCATCTAAATTCTTTGCTAAAATACATCTACAAGAACTTTCTATATTGGTAGAGGAGAAACCACACCTCCCAATGTTCTCAATAGGATTTCAAAGTGGTCATGGTTCATCTACCAAGCTACTGACCAATCCCATATTAGTGAGCCAGACGCTGAGCCACTGTGATGGTTCCCTATATGCAGTATTTGTCAGTCTCACTTCTGCTTATGACTGTCTAAATTGTGGCTTGCACTTGAAATGGGGAATTCCAATGGGTTTACTGAAGATCACAATTGGGCTATATGTTACAGCGTCTGTCAGAGGGCATTTGGATGGTGAAACAACTAGCACACGTAGAGGATTGAAGCAAGGGTGTGTATTAGCATCTCTCCATGTCAACCTCTACGTGGCTGATCTTGCTAAACTTGTGGGGCAGTGAAGTTCATTTCTGCCTAACTTGGGGGATACATCTGTTCTTTGTCTATCCTATGTCGATGACATATTGATGATGGATTGCACAGCTATTGCTTTGTACAGGAGAGCTGACTTTTGATTTTTCCTGGGTGTGCCGGTGGGCAGATGTTTAGGATGTACAATTGAAGCTATAGGGGCTTATAGCACAGATGGCTGTTCACAGGGGGTACCGGGGCCCCAGAGCACCCACGTACTCAGCGCCCCGGGTTTGTAGAGGACAATAGGCAAGTTTGGTCAATATATCAGGACCCTCAAATTGGAAATGAATTAAAGGTCATCTTCAGAAAAAGGCATAAACATTGCACTAATCAAGGGCACATCAAGGGCCACAAAACTGGCCAAGAGATTCATTGGAAGCTCCTGGGTGTGACCGTTAGACGCAATGGGCCCTGGAAGTTACATCAAGAGCCTGTTTCCAGTAAAGTAGTCAAACATTGGCCGAACTTAGGGAATTCCACTTTAGAATGTAGGCTGTAGCTCGTTACCCTTAGTGGGAACCTGTAGACCAGTGCTTAATTGTGGGGTAGTTTGTCAGGGCTCCGCACTGGCACTTTTTTGGTGCCTGGACACTTTTATTTGTCTTCATTTATAAAATCAGGATGTTAATTTCGAACAGAAGTGACTTACAATAACACATTTACATATGACAGAAGCACGAAGGGTGCCTGTAAAACAGCATAATCATGAGAACAAGTAGTGAGCCTGGTTACAAGGCTGTACAAATATTAAGACATATGCTAGGGACAAAATGTGAATAATATAACGGGTGACTTACAAAGGTAACATTAACCTAAGGGAACTAAAGAGTGCACATTAAATATGCAAAATGACATTATTAAGTGTCACTGGAGGCAGTGGTCGGGTCAAATTGGATGGGGAGAGGGCAGAGGTTGCTCCCCCTTTATTAAGCTGAGCTTTGAAGATCCACACTTGGGCTGGTTTTCATTGTTATGGGCAGTGAACTGCAGTGGAGCAGGCGAGTAGGGAGAAAGAGTGGAGGCGTGAGGAGGCCCAGGAGGGTGTGGGACAGTGAAGTTGAGGGCTGATGAGGATCGGAGGGAATGAGATGGTGAGTAAACAGAGATACAACCAGACAGGTACTGAGAAGGTACTGAGAAGCAAGACCATTGATAGCTTTGTAAACCAGAAGGAACTTGAAAAGAGAGCGGTTGTGCATGGTGAGCCAGCGGGCATGTTGTAGGTAGGTATAAGTGGGGGGATGATCTAGGTAGGTTGTAGAGAGTGTGGGTAGCAAAGTTCAGAACTTTGTCTAGAGCAGTGGTATTCTAATGTGGTTATGCTGGCCCCCCACCTTTGAGTACTAATATTGTTTCTGAGCCCCCCCCCGTAAGTACAAATATTGTTGATGGGCACTACCAGATTCGATATTTGCTGATATTTTATATTCAAAGCAGCCCCTGTACTCCCTTTATGAAAAGCTCTGTGTCCCCCCCCACCTTGGGCATGCTTCGGGCCCCACAATGGCGGCCAGCCCCTCAGTTTGAAGACCATTGGTCTAGATGGAGGAAGGAGTAGAGAGGCTTGAGCAGTTGTCCAGTTTACTGAGCACAAGCAGAGATTAGAGTGTTTGTAGAGTGGTTAGTAAGAAATGGACACATTTTCCTAATGTTGAGGACATTAAGAGCAGCAGAGCAATTGGTAGTGATGAACCATTGCAGACATTGGACCTCATTCCGGGTTTGGAGCTAACCATGGAGTAATTAGCTCCATGGTTGCCTCCGAAACCGTCCCAAATCCGGCATGGTGAATGGAGTAATTACTGGTCCATTCCAGGATTGGAGGGGCCGGTAATTCCCCATTCACCTTTTGCCCTTCCCCATTCCCATTTCTGCCCCATAGGGCTCAATGGGAATGGGGAAGAGGGTAATTACGGCCCTGTACATTATGGTACCGTAATTACCTCCGAAGTACCTTTGCGGGTCCCGTACTTTACTCCTGCTAAAAGCAGGAGGTAAGGAAGGATCCGCAATGGGACCTCGGAATACGGAGGTAAGGGATCACCGGCATCGGCACCCTTACCGGTGCCAATAATTCCTTACCTCCAACCTCGGAATGACCCCCATAGTATGTTATCACCGAGGACCCCAAGAAGGTGAGCCTTGAGTGAGGGAGCAAGAAGGTCAGGTGGGAAGGAAATAGGCAAGGGAAGGGCATGGATGGTTTCAGAAGCTGCTGTAGGCTCATTTTGCTTATGATGTATGGTGTTTTGGCAACTTTATTATTGCATCCATCATTCAATAGTAGCCAAATAACAAGCAGTTACATTGTGCATTGACTATGCTTCTCTGCATCCTGGACTGGCTCATTGACATTCATGAACCCGATGACCCACACTGACGTGGAAATGCTAGTAATTAATTTTGAACATCAACGCAGAACATCAACCACTAAGGGAAAACACCTCTCACCATGACACAACCGACAGCAAGACCAATAATTTGAAAGCACTGTGGAAACCCTAAGAACACTCCCCACCTTTTGACTAGCCCTGAATCTTTCCCCACCTTACTCACGGTGCACAAACCCAAACCAGCCACTCCTGCACAGCTTTTAAAAATACTCTCTCCCCAGACTTCGAACATCACAAATGTACACCTCTAGCTACAACTAACATACTCAACCCCTGGCCAAGACACACCCACGCTATCAGCATGAGGCTGTCCCTCTGGACCCAAAGCCCTAGATGCATTCTACATTCCCCCCCCCCGCTCTTGTCCTTCCCCCTTCCCCCCTCCCCTCTCCTGTATCATCTTTGCACTTGCACAATCTAAACATACCATAACTTGAAGATTCGTCTATCTGTCTTCCCTTGTCCCGCTGCCCCCTCCTTGCATGGTGGCACCTCAATGCACTTGGAAAAACTGCAGAATCATCTTCAGACCTATTTGCTGTTATCTACACTGTTAATTGTATTATATGCACTTACTCTGCCTGTGCAGATTTGTATCGTTCAGAAAATCAAGGGCTCTGAATGACTGTTGTTGTTTCCCCTTGTTCCCTCCCTCCTTGAGTGCTTTGAAACACTTGCTTTGCGTATAAGCGCTTAACAAATAAACATTAGCATGCCATAACATACCATTTCACACCTTGAAAGCTTCCAAGCACGCAGTGCTCAGGGTACTTCCGATCTGCAACCTCAAACCAAACCACTGCAATGTTGTCTGTCCGGCTCCGTCCACCTAACCAAACCCACCCACTCCCTTCTAGATCCACCATAGTGTCCGGAGTCCATCCAATGACGCGGTGCATGGCACAAATCCTAATAACATAACAATCTTTGCCAGGTATTTCCAGGTATTGCCTTTATACATAGACATTGGATTATCCTCCCAGAAATACAAAGTAGACCTTCTTACAGTGCCGAACTACAAAGAAAGTAGAATTGGCCTGTATGTGTGTGTGGCGGTGAGGTGTTTGGATGTGTGAGTATGATAAAAGTTAATTGGCCTCATTCCGAGGCTGGCGCCATCCATGGAGTAAATAGCACCATGGTAAGCAACCATGGAGCTATTTACTCCATGGAAATCCGGCATGGTGAATGGAGTAATTACCGGTCCATTCCAAGGTTGGAGGGACCGGTAATTCCCCATTCACCATACCGGTTCCCCATCCCCATTCCTGCCCCCATAGGGCTCAATGGGAATGGGGAAGGAGTAAATTACGGCACCGTAAATTACGGTGCCGTAATTTACTCCAAGGTCCCTTTGCGGGTTGGATTTTTAACGCCTGCTAAAAGCAGGCGTTAAATGCCAACCCGCAAAAGGGAACTCGGAATATGGTGGTAAGTGTTAACGGTCACCGTTGCCATTAACGGTGACCGTTAACCCTTACCGCCAGCCTCGGAATGAGGCCCAATGTCCTGACCAACATGGACTCTACATAGACTAATAAAACACAAAGGGCCTCATTACGACCCTTGCGGAAATGGAAAAATGATGGCGGAAATGCAATACCGCCATCGAACACCGCTCGTTGCGATTATGACCCGTCACCGTAAAGTACGATGCCATTAGCGACACCGCAGTGAACGGCAACGCTAACTGCACCAAGTACGCGCACGCGCGCCTTGCAAAACCGGAATCACCGCCATGGCGCAACGGTACGCGAATTCTGACCCTAGCGGACATGTACTGAACGCCATCAAGCACGTCGTAAAGTACCATTCCGCCATGGCGAGAAATACGGCATCGTGAACCAACCGTAAATGGCCCACTGAGTGCCTGAACTCCACTCCCTGGCCACATTGCACAACTCCTGGCAGGCGCAATGTACTCACACTATGCAACCAGTGAAATCTACAATTCACCCATGCATGCCAACGTAGAAATGCATGCAGGGGCTCAAAGCGCCCCGTGAGTGGGCATCCATGTACGGCATGCCACCATAGCCGTACTGATGCAGCACAGGCATGTGAAGGTACAATACATCAAAATGAAAATCAAGAACACATGACACAAAACAACAGTAGTCCCCCATCGCTTGCCACCAGCGCAAGGCAACATCCAAAACAGCATCCTGAGGGGGATTGCACCAGCCCTGTACTCTTGCCAGTAAACAAACCAACCATCAGCAGAAGCATGTACCACACAAGTTGGCAGAGTGACTGAGCAGCCAGGCTCATCCCAAGAGGGGCCGATGGGAGCTGCAGGGCACAGATGGCATGAATACAGAAGCTATTCCAATGGACATGACCCCAGTCCCCCTCCAACAAACGCACGCAAACACAGGCACCTGTGACCAGCCACATTCTGAACATCCCATCATTCCACCAATCGACCTGGCTGACAGGCACCAGTCGGCCAAAAGCCAATCCCCCGCCCCTGAACAGCACATCATGTAAACAGTCACAATGGCAGCCCCTATCCGTGACCATACTGTGCTACGTAGGCAAACGCGGCCAGTACTGTACCACACAACTCAACTCAGAAGGCGGAACACAATGCAGATCATCTCGCAATACACACCGCCACAAATCGAAAATCGCCACATCACCTGCAAAGAATAACGCAACACGCCAAATATCGGAATACAATTTAAATGCACATCCAAATGACAAAGGCCTCAAAGCAATTTGCAAAATAACACCAAAACATCCATCATCACCGAGGGCTGCATCTGCAATAATTGACCAGCTTCCACTTGTGTGACGCCCTGTACCATCATGGCACACAGGGCCTACATCAACGTTCCAAAAGGCAACATGGAAGCGGCAAGAACCGCAGGTCCGTCCCATGAGGCAGGCACTAGTCGAGCTGAAAGGCCGAAATGTTGCACCTAGCCACCAGTACAGCGTAAGGGCATGTGGCCCATTGGCGATCGTCCCATAAGATCGTAATGGTGCTCCACTGATTCACCCGAAGCTGCAGGTGTCGAGAGTAAAACCCATCTGGAGGAGTGGCGTACAGATGGCATCTGCAATAGGGCAGGAGATACCTGTCACCCAAATGAAACACAAATTAACCGATTGCATTACGGGACTCATGATGCATTACAATCTTCATTCAACACACCAAATCCACACCCATATGCATGCTAGCCCACTCCAAAGGAATATACACACCCCTAAATCAGTATCGATTCATAACGAAATCAATCGAGGTAAATACACCATTGGCAACGTCGGTTACTGTGCATGCGTCCGTCAAGATAGAACCCATGACATGGGATTAGTAACGTGCCTAGACACAAGTGTATGAAGGCGCGTCGAGACAGGGAGGATCCGACAAGGGCAGATAGACGTAAGTCCCACTATGGCAGCCTTGCATCACATAGCGCAGGGGAAGGGGAGTGATTCAAAAAACCCATGTACATGGCAGACCCTAAAATGGAATCATCTGTCCATGCATCCATTCATCATTCCCTCATCCCGCAATGAAAACGCATGAATATTCACTCACATAATATGTGAAACTTCCATCGCGTCTGTGCGTAATGCAGTCTGCAAAAACCACTGTGCTCCTGGCCGGATCTGTAGTGTTGTGAAGCAAGATGGATTTGGGAACGTCCTGCCTTATCGTCCACTACGCTATTGCGCATCCCATTCAATTCATATCATTCATTGCTTGCTCGTTATGGGCCATGTCCCAAGGACATCCTACAATAGAACGTTACATTTCCAGCCAGACCTGTGGGCGTATCCTCGCCGCTACTTCAAAACCAAAAATGCTGGCCTTCGAATTCATCACTTGCAACATTACGTCGAAAAGGCTCCTGTGAACGCTTGCATTCACAATTACATCAATGTAGTGCGGCTGTGTGTCATAATGCTAACTGGCTGCAATCACAAATGGGACGCCACGCCCGTCGGTGAAGTACGTTACTGTGCTGCATGAGGGTCGGCCATCGACCGAGCCCTACATACCACTGACTCTTCACAGGTATGTAAGCGGCTGCAATTATAGCATGTGTAACAATGGGAGCATAGCATGAAAATCAGTCAAAGTACATCACACTGCCATCGGGATTTGATACATGATTCCAATTCCAAGATGCCATGCGGCCAAATGCAGCCTTACGTGCGGGACGTGCTCGGCCAGAAGGGATTGCATCTGCCACAGATTCATTCAATCAGCACAGGTGGAGGCCATACAGGCCGACAGCACATATATAGCAGACCCAAACCCCTCCCACAACCACTCCCACTCCAAAATGCTACCGGCAGGACTAGCGATGTTGGGCCTGGGGCACCAGATAGCACTGCAAGTGCTACAACTACAAGAAGACGACGAACAACAACAGGTACAACAACCGGGCGCACAGGGGAGACGGAGGAGAAGGAGGAGGAGGAGGAGGGCAAGGCAGGGTCAGCAAGGCCCACAAGCACTGCCACTACCACCACGCAGGCGGCCCGCAATCCCACGCCTCCGAGCTGATCCGTTCAACCTCACTGCTGAGCAGATCCACACCCTCTACCGTTTGGACCGGGACACCATAATCGCCATTGTGGACATGACACATGCTGACCTCGTGAGCATGATAGATAGCCCAACCGCCATCCCACCCCTACTGAAGGTGGTGTCTGTACTCCACTTCCTGGCCACAGGCACCTACCAGCACACAGTCGGACAGTTGCATGGCATTTCACAGCCACTGTTCTCACGGACACTCTTCCAAGTGCACGATGCCCTCCTGAAGCACGCCGACGACCACATCACACTACCACGCACGTACCAGGAGATTACCAACGCAAAAGTGGGATTCCATGCACTTGGCGGCATCCCGGGTTGCATTGGTGCCATCGACTGCACCCATGTTGAATTGGTTGTCCCACATGCCATGGAGGTCCAGTACCGCAACCGGAAACAATTTCATTCAATCAATGTGCAAATGGTGTGTGACTCCAACAAGATCTTTACGCATTGTTGTGCCAGATTTCCAGGATCTACCCATGATTCTATGGTCCTGAGGAACACAAGAATACCACGCTACATGGAGCGACACGCAGGGCACAGATCCTGGCTACTCGGTGAGTCTCATTCCATGCATGACATCGTGGCCCATTTGATGCGTCAATGACCTTGCAGGAGGGGGGGGGGGGCTACTTAGCACTATCATTCCACTGACACCCTTCATTCGTCTCATACAGGTGATGCCGGGTATCCACTGAAGAGATGGCTCCTTACACCAATCCGGAACCCACAGAACGAGCATGAGGAGGACTACAACCATGCCCACTCACGTACCCGTGTGGTCATTGAACAGGCATTCGGCCTACTGAAGGCTCGTTTCCGCAGCCTCAGCAGGTCTGGCGGGGCACTCATGTACAGCCATGATAAGGTTTCTAAGATGGTCATGGCATGTGTCATGCTGCACAACATGTGCATACGTAGGAATGTGCCCATGCCCCCTGACGCTGTACTGCATGCACCTGAAGATGATGATGATGAGGGTGGGGATGTGGAGGCACCTCAAGGAGTCCATGAGGCACAGGATGCACGTGCAATCCGACAGAGCATCATAGATGCATGCTTCTAGCAACCACGCATGGTGCCTATTACACGGAAAGGGGACCTGTGGCACTGTGTGTGTGTAGTACAGGCACATTGTGGACTGTACGCCTATGAAGGCCTCGTACGCAAATATCAATGTCCACACATGTCATTGGATGATAATGAGGTGCTGTATTGTTAATGTGATTTGATTTATACACCCTATGGACCCGCCACCCAGTGAAGCCCAACACACCCCCTCCACCCTACTACCTCCCCCCCCAACACCAGTGTCCAAATATGCATGCTGTCCGTGGGTGGACGCTATTGCAAGCCCCCTCTACGGGTATCAGGGGCACCCCTGCCCGTGGAGCGCAGGTTCCTGCCAGATCTGCGTTGGGGGCTGCCCTGGACGGAACTTGCCACGGATGATGTCTCTGCCTGCTCGCGTCCATGCATGTCTCTGAGGGTTTGTGAGAGCTCCGAGAGCACACGGCGCACAGCAGCAAGTTCAGCACAAACGTCTTTGGACGTCGCATGCAGTTCCCCCCTCAGGCTCTCGGTGCTTTTCTCCATTTGTGCTCTCAGGCTCTCGGTGCTTTTCTCCATTTGTGCTCTCAGGCTCTCGGTGCTTCTCTCCATTTCTCCCCTGAGGCTCTCACTACTTTTCTCTATTTGTGCCCTGATTGTCTCGGTGGATGTTTCCATGGCTGCCCTGGAACCCCCGCATTCATTTGCATGGTCCTTGAGTAGCGTGGACACTTCCTGCTGTTGCTCGATCAGCAGGTCGAGGGACTGTTGCCTCTGCTGGGCCATGGACATTTGCGGTGGTGTGACAGGGGGGCTGCTCAACACATGTTGCCTTGGCACAGGACTTGTGGGGGTTGGCCAGTCGTCGTCTTCAGGGTGCCCCTGCGTGGTTTCGTCATGGTGTAGGGGATGTAACATGCAGGGGGATTGGGAAAGGTCATGGATGGTACCTACGTCGCCAGCACTGTTTTCCGTGTCGGAGCATGCTGGCATGACAGCTGTGTCACCTATGGTGCTGCTACCACCAGAGGCAGTGCCATCAGATACGTTCTTTGGGGGGACCTGTGGTGCTGGGGTTGTGGACTTGCTGGCTGCTGGGGTGCCTGTTGCAGTCCCCTCCAGTGTGCTGCCACTTGATTCCTGCTGCTGCCGTGTCTTGATCCTTGCACCTGAGGTGGAGGCTCTTGGGACGTTGGTCCTGGCCCTCTTTGCAGGCGTGCTGGTAGGGGTGTCCTGCAGCTCGTCGTTGGTATCGGACCCTGTGGTGGAGTAAAGAGGGGCAAGCGTTAGTTATGGGTCTGTGGGATTTGGAATGGCAACGTATCAAATGCATTGGGGTGGTACATGAGGCTGATTTGGGACTGGGCCTTGGAGGTGGACTCATTTTCGTGTGGATTGAGGATGCATTCATTTGGCTGCCTGCAGTTAGGGGGTGCATGCTGCACATGTAGGGGTTGTTTATGGCATCTTGATTAATTTGTTTATTCATTCTGACTTTTAGAGGGCGCTGTCAGGGCAAAGTATGTATTGCACTATGGGGTCACATGGTACTGCACATGTTCGTGCTTTGTGGATTTCGCATTGTTTCTCTTGGCCAACCTACCTGATTCTCCGGATGTCGGCACTCCTTTCTCCATCCCTCCGACTCCCTCTATGCTCTCCATTCCTATGGTGGAGGCGCAGATATCCTCCCAGGGGGTCAACTTGATGGGCGACTCTGATCCCCCCCCGGTAGCTGTGGCGATGTTCCTGTTCGCAGAGAGTATGCTGCGTACGCGGATCCGCAGGTCGTCCCACCGCTTGCGACATTGCTGTGGCGTGCGGGGTGTTGTCCCCACCGCACTTACGCGCTGTGCCACCAGGGCCCATATGGCCTTCTTGTTGGCAAGGGCCGTCCTGGTCATTTGACTGGAGAAGACGACGGCGGCATTTTCCTGGAGGGTCTCGGTGAGCACGGTCAGTTCCTCTCGGGAGAAGTGGACCTGCCGCTTGCGATCACACGCTTTCTTGGCTACCTTTCCCATATTTATTTTTTTAACAGGGGTTGCTAACGGGTCGGGATGTGTGTCAGGGTCGGATTTTTAATGGTTGTGTTGGGATTCGGATTTTATAGTTGTGCGGCGTGCTGTTTCCCGTTCCGGCCACATGCTTTTACTTCCGTTTCCGTATATTTACGGTGCCCGTAATTTGCGGTGCCCGCTCATTACGGTGACCGCTCATTACGGTGACCGCTAAGATGGGTGGCGGTATTGCACCTGGTGCAGCGTACGGCGGCGGTAAGGGCCGTTTTGGGGTCATTTCCGCCATCGCAGCCTTTCGGATTCCGCCATGGCGTAATGCTCGTGCCCGATGGGTCGTAATTAGCCGCACTTTGCTCCTTCGTGCAATGGCGGAAACGCTATTTACGCTGTTGCGGTCCGGTCAGTCACTTTCCGCCTGGGTCGTAATGAGGCCCAAACTGTAGATTTAGCACAGCAAAGTTTCAAAGCCAAATGGCTAATGATAGATTTTCCCGTTGTGACATTGGGCTTCATCACACCTTTGCCCCGACCAGTGATGCCCTTCTTACCACTGATTTATTGCAAGTAACAACATTTTGTAACAGAACAGCTTGAACCTGCAGTAGTCCAGATTGCATGTGTGAGTATGAGTCTGTGAGTATGAGAGTGTGTGTAGGTGGCTGAGTGTATGTGGGTGAATGCTTGTGTGCTGCATTACATTGCATTGTAAAACAGTACAGATAGTCAACAGAAGTGTCCCTCTGCAGCTGAAAACCATTGAACAGTGGTTTTTGTCTAGTTGTGTTATTCCCACGCCTTTGCACAGGAGATTGGGTTTTAGCCCAGTGCAGCATTTGACTTCTACACTAATCACTTGGGTCATAGCTAGGGATGGCTGAACAAGCTTGATTTGGATTGAAAACTGCTTAAACAATAAGGGATTGACACTAGTCACTTGGCAATAGCTGAGGATGGCCGAAAAAGCGTGAATTGAATTTGAAACTACTTAAAAAATATAAGGGATTCACGCTATACTTCGGTATAGCCAAATATACTTGAATTGAATTCAAAACTTTCTTAACAATAAGGGATTGACACTAATCACTTGGGTTTCTAACTAGTGTGCGAACCAGAAGGACTCAGACTAAGATGTGATATATTAAAGGTGTTTTATTTCAATAAAAAGAAACCGCCTAGCTAGCCCTACCGCTATGAGAGGAGTTCTCTGCCTAACAAACTAAAAACTAATGGTGCTCACCAATTGTCCCCAAAAAACTGTCCTTATTCCAAATCGTATTCCGCTAACCGGCCCTACCACTTAAGAAAACTTAACGAAAAGGAGGGGGCTGGAGCAACAACCTCTGTCATCGGCTTCTGCCTCAACACTTGGAATTCTTGTTCAAGAGGAGGGTTTTAAAAGTTCATCAAGTTCTGGAAAAGTTCGTCAATTTCTTGCAGTACAGTCCTTAGCCTCTAGGCAGATTCTGTATGCCAAATTTCAAGTCTTTTCATATACTTCACATGGTTTCCTTGTCCTCAGGAAAGACAAGGTTTTCCTGGTGCGTGACGGTGTCATTGTCTAGTTTTAAAACACTTGAACCTTCCAGGTTCTCTCTCCTGCCAGTTCTGTTCACTATGTTTCTTGCTTGCAGGACTCCCCAAAGTCCTCTGGCAGGCTTCCTCAGTACGGCATCTGCCTGTTTGAGTTTTCCGGGCTCCCGCAACCCTTGTGGCTTCTCCAGTTTTGAGTGCCAATGTATTTCGATTTCCCAAGGCTTGCCAAGTCCTCTGGCCTTCTTTCTGATAGGCTTGCTTTGTCTCTATTCAGGTTTATCTGGCTCCCGTAACTCTTGTGGCTCCCCCTGACTCGGATATTAAAGTATATGTTCGCCCCTCTCCACAGGGTTACCTTTTCAGAAGCGTTTGCTTCCCTTCCGCTGTTCAGCTCAGCAGCTAATGCACTTCTCATGCGGACCTCAGGGATTTGGTCTCTCCACTGCACTCTGGTCTCGGCATCATTTAACAGGCCCGGAGCCGCCCACAGCTTCCATGCGGTCACGCCACCAGGTGAGGCGGTTGCTTTTCCGTCCCCATCTCTTTCTTGACCGAGGCCTCTCTGCCACATCAGGACGCCAGCCTTCCAGCGTCTTGCGAGCATCTCGTTCGCTCTCCACGTTACCACTGGCTCTGCGGTAAAGCGGGGCTCCACCACTATGGGGAGAAGGGACGAATAGTCCAGATTTGTTGGATGGCCGAACAAGCATGAGTGGGATTCAAAACTACCTAAACAATAAGGGGTTGACACTAATCAGTAATAGCTAAGGATGGCCGAACTAGCTTGAAATGAATTCAAAACTACCTAAACAATAAGGAATGGACACTAGTCACTTGGGTTATAGATAGGGATGGCCGAACAAGCTTGTATTGATTTCAAAACTACCTAAAGAATAATGGATGGATCCTAGTCACTTGGCTTATAGCTAAGGATGGTGGAACAAGCTTGAGTTAGATCGGCTCAAATAACAAACTATTATTTTAATGATTCGAAACATGATTCAAGTTGAACACTATGTTTCACTGACTTACTAGCATAGGCCAGTGGCTTCCAACACCTGGTAATTCTCAGTTTTCGCCATTAGGGTACATACCACCCTTTCCACATCAAGTCCCCACAAATAGTGCTAAAAACGGGCCCCATTTAGCACAGACTGCTGCCTCAAACTCATCAAGGACAGTGTGATCTTCATACGTACCAGTTATCCTGGAACACCTTGCTCTGATAAACATCCTGGACCATTTTTTCCAGCTTTGCATAGGCTGAACCAAAGACTTCCTCCAGCCCAAGCGGGTAGGTGTGCCTTTTCACTGTCCCCTTATCATCGGCACCTAGACAATGAGAGCCGCAGAAAGAAACTCATCTTTTTAGGGTATCAAGGCGAGACGGCGCATAGGGAGAGAATTCTGGATGCGGAATGCAATGGACGATCAGGAACATATTACAATAACTTTGAACTGGTGCCCTGGCATCATTTACACTGATACCAACATTCTTCTTGGTGCATCCTTTTATTGCACTAATGTACTCGCTACGTTAGGCACATTTTATCCTTGTGCAAACGTCATGCAAAATTGTACCGCACAAGCAAAAAGTATATACAATACAAGTAAGACATTAGGCAGGAGAGGGTGGCAACATGAACAACCCTTTATTTTATTTATTTTTATTTTTTGAATTAGTAACGCGCACTAGCAGCCCAGAGGCATTGAGGTGCTGTTGCAAGAAAGTGTCTTAGTTACACGGACAACGCTGTGCTCGGGGTTACAGTGAGCGTGTAGCCTTACAATGCAATATGTGAATGATTACAAAGGATGGTTACATGTTACATCATCATCCAATACGAAGAGGGTTGCAACGCATAGAATGAGTAGAAAGGTATGGCAAGCCAAGTTAATTAGCCGATCAGGGCCCCGTTAAACAAATAGCAGAGTTTGTATAGCTTTCTGGAAAGTTATGTGTAAATCTATGCTTCTGATGTGGAGTGGTAGGGTGTTCCAGTGGGTCGTGGCCATGACAGGGAAGCTGGAGCCTCCTGCGCGAATCCTCAATGTCTTAGGAATGGTGATTTGGTATGTGTGTGCAGTTCTGGTGGGTCTGACTGTGATCGGTCTTGGCGATTCTTTGTGATAGGTATAGGGGGCAGTGTTGTGGACACATTTGTGTGTGAGGGTGAGAGTTTTAAAGATGATACCCTCTTTGATAGGGAGCCAGTGAACTAGTTTCCTGGTTGCCAAATGTGGTCCCTTGTGGAGATGTCAGTGGCGGCCCTAAGGGCATTCGTTTGGACAGTCTGCAGTTTACTGATGTTTTTTGAGGAAGTGCCTGCTAGGAGGGCGTTACGATAATCAAGCCGAGACCCGATTACCTTGTTACCTACATAAAAGGCTGCATACCGTTGTACTCACTAAAATGCCCAGAAAGTGGCCAACAGCATCCTGGGCTAATCTGCTCTAATGCCAAGGACACTGGCAACCATGTCCTCATGGCATTCACTTTCAAAAAAGCCATGTATGGGAAGTAACCCTCAACTCTGTTGCCATACCTAGCACTTGAAAAAGGTATATTGTTTTATGCTAAACTCCCATTTCCATAACTTTAATTTGTTTATTTAGAGGAACAGGATAGGCTATCCACCGGGCGAGAAAGTTCTGGGAGGAGTCAAAGTGAATTTTAGTGTGAAATAATAGTTGGCTTTATTTTTTATTATTTATCAGATTCTCAGGAGACCATCGTGTGGCTAGCAAATCTAGGTTGGCTCACTGCTGCTGCGCTTGAACTCTCAGGGTTCTCGCGGGGCAGGCTATGTGCCATGTCAGCATTTGGCGACACGCTCAGTGGTGGAATGATGGAGGCACACAGTGACTATGCACAGACTGTATGTATGGCGCTTGGTTGGTTGGTTTATAGGAGCTCTTTGCAGCACTGCGTTTACCATCTCTGTGATTAAGAGTACACGGTTACGTCTCAACTTAGTCATTAAAAAGCCACGTCTCATCAGCTGAGAATTTTGGAGCCTGAAAATCTGACCAGTCTCCTAGGGGTTGGACATCTTGTTATCTTTGCTGCACATGGCCCCAAGGACTGGTGCCGAAGAGGAGAAGTAAGCTTTGTGCGTGTTGAAAATCTAAGTGAAAAGACACCTTGCATGAGTCTAGGTGGAAAGATGCACTGGAGGAGAAAGGGGTGTTCTTACTGGATGACCCTTGTGACAAGACTTCAAAAGTTAAGTAGGAACAAGCCACCGGTTGACTAGTCATGCTGCACACGGGAGCTTCCAGAGCCAGTAACTCCTGGCAAGTGGCTTAGTAGACAAGTGAGAAGCTGGCGACAATGGCCCTAGACTAAGACCAAATGCCGCCAGAGAATTTATGAGAGCGCCAGGTCTGATATTTAAGATGCTGGATGAAATTGACCACTGCATTCACAGGGATAGAGCCTCTAGGGGGACTACTCAGTGGCTGATGTCCAATCACGAAGGTCCATCCCATTTCACCTTTCTCTAGCACACACAAAATAGGCTAATGAGAAGTTGCTGTGATTTTGTCAACTGCACTAGGCCACACCCGGTATCCAGCACTTCCTAATGCGTTCTCATTATTGGGGTTATTTACAACCTGTTCCTGCACATTTTATATTGCTGTCCATGCTTCCTGCTCCAAGAGGACTGGCTTCTTTAGAGAGATTCGGAAGGGGCGGGCAGGGTGATGAAACTGCTCACCAAATCTAGCCACTCACCCCATCTCAAAAGTGTCAAAGTGTCCTACTGTGGCAGCCATCAGAAAGTCATACTTCCAGGAGAGGACTGGTGCCCCCAGTCATGAAACATGGAGTAGTAATTACATTGTTTTAAAAAAAAGACGTTCTATCCCCATTAGACCCAATGAACTTTCCCCTAATTTAAAATTGGGATTGATAAAAAATGAAATGACTTCCATTTTGTTTAACATGAAAAATTGTGATATGATTTACTATTTGAAAACTGCTGAAGTTTGGACATTCACTAGTGAAATCCTGGCTTCGCCGTGCTCTTTCATGGCCTACTGCCCATCTGCCACAATTAGCTTTCCTTTGAGTTGCAAAATACCGATGCTTGAGGGTGGACAGCAATGCAAGAGTTGACGGTTCTTTTCAAAAGGTACAGCTCTTTAGTTATATTTATGGTGCCAAGTCGGATTTCTATGTTCAATGAATTGTGGCGTGTAATCCCATGAAGCCAGAAATCCAAGGAGGCTACTCCGCCAGGGCCTTAACTATAGATTTGCTCAAAGGTCACAGCAGGGGCCAGATTTTCTTCGCAGCAGTTTTGCTCATGCTGCAATCAAACAGGCTTCCCCCCATCCACATTACATAAAGATGCTTGCATTGGGGTGCAATAGTTGTTCCCATTTTGTCTGCCACTGTCATGTGGAATAGCGCTCGGAAAGGTGTGCTCCAAATTTAGACAGGCAAAAAAAAAGAAATCAACACAACTTTCCTAATAATGCTATAAATTCACATCTTCTAAGCAACATCTTCAGACACTGGTTCTCTCTCGACTAAATCACTGTTCTCGATTGTATGTTGGGCTTCCAAAATCTGCAATAGTGCCTCTTCAGTCGATTTTGCATTCTTCTGTTCGGATTCCCAATGGTTGAAGTATTCTGCAAAAATTTCGAGCTACTTTGCTCGGCTTTGTTGGCTTCCAATAAGTACACATTCTGAATGTTATTTTCCAGGTATAGCTTTTAAATGTATTCATGCCCTTACACATGCTTATCTTACTAATCTAATTTCTTACCATCAACCTTTTAGAAACTTAGGTTCTTTGGCCGAGAATGGCCTTACTACTGTAGATCCTCCCTGTCCATCTTCACGCTTTCTTTCTTGGGCCTAGAATGTCCTTACTACTCTAGGTCCACCTTGTGCATCTTTCATGCATTCTTACATGGGCCCAGAATGGCCTTACTTCTCAAGGTCCTCCCTGTGCATCTTCGTGCTTTCTTTCTTGGGCCCAGAATGTCATTACAACTCTAGGTCCTCCCTGTGCATTTTTGCGCTTTCTTTCTTGGGCACAGAATGTCCTTACAACTCTAGGTCCTCCCTGTGCATTTTTGCGCTTTCTTTTTTGGGCCCAGAATGTCCTTAATACTCTAGGTCCTCCCTGTGCATCTTCACGCTTTCTTTCTTGGGCCCAGAATGGCCTTACTACTCCAGGTCCTCCCTGGGCATCTTCACGCTTTCTTTCTTGGGCCCAGAATGGCCTTACTACTCCAGGGCCTCCCTGGCATCTTCACGCTTTCTTTCTTGGGCCCAGAATGGCCTTACTACTCCAGGTCCTCCCTGGGCATCTTCATGCTTTCTTTCTTGGGCCCAGAATGGCCTTACTACTCCAGGTCCTCCCTGGGCATCTTCATGTTTTCCTTCTTGGGCCAGAAATGTCCTTAATACTCCAGGTCCTCCCTGTGCATCTTCACGCTTTCGTTCTTCAGCCAGAAATGTCCTAACTACTCCAGGTCCTCCATGTGCATCTTCACGCTTTCTTTCTTGAGCTCAGAATGTCCTTACTACTCCAGGTCATCCCTGTGCATCTTCACGCTTTCTTTCTTGGGCCCAGAATGGCCTTAGTACTCCAGGTCCTCCCTGTGCATCTTCACGCTTTCTTTATTGGGCCCAGAATGTCCTTACTACTCCAGGTCCTCCCTGTGCATCTTCACGCTTTTCATCTTGAGCCCAGAATGGCCTTACTACTCCAGGTCCTCCCTGTGCATCTTCACGCTTTCTTTCTTGGGCCCAGAATGTCCTTACTAATCCGGGTCCTCCCAGTGCATCTTCACGCTTTCTTTCTTGAGCCCAGAATGTCCTTACTACTCTAGGTCCTCCCTGTGCATCTTCACGCTTTCCTTCTTGAGCCCAGAATGTCCTTACTACTCCAGGTCCTCCCTGTGCATCTTCACGCTTTCTTTCTTCGGCCCAGAATGTCCTTACTACTCCAGGTCCTCCCTGTGCATCTTCACGCTTTCCTTCTTGAGCCCAGAATGGCCTTCCTACTCCAGGTCCTCCCTGTGCATCTTCACGCTTTCCCTCTTGTGCCCAGAATGTCCTTACTACTCCAGGTCCCCTCCTGTGCATCTTCACACTTTCTTTCTTGGGCCCAGAATGTCCTTACTACTCCTGGTCCTCCCTCTGCATCTTCACGCTTTCCTTCTTGAGCCCAGAATGTCCATACTACTCCAGGTCCTCCCTGTGCATCTTCACGCTTTCTTTCTTGGGCCCAGAATGTCCTTACTACTCCAGGTCCTCCCTGTGCATCGTCACGCTTTCCTTCTTTAGCCCAGAATGGCCTTTCTACTCCAGTTCCTCCCTTTGCATCTTCACGGTTTCTTTCTTGTGCCCAGAATGTCCTTACTACTCCAGGTCCTCCCTGTGCATCTTCACGCTTTCTTTCTTGGGCCCTGAATGTCCTTACTACTCCAGGTCATCCCTGTGCATCTTCACACTTTCTTTCTTGGGCCCAGAATGTCCTTACTACTCCAGGTCTTCCCTGTGCATCTTCATGCTTTCCTTCTTGAGCCCAGAATGGCCTTCCTACTCCAGGTCCTCCCTGTGCATCTTCACGCATTCTTTCTTGGGCCCAGAATGTCCTTACTACTCCAGGTCCTCCCTGTGCATCTTCACGCCTTCTTTCTTGAGCCCAGAATGTCCTTACTACTCCAGGTCCTCCCTGTGCATCTTCACGCTTTCCTTCTTGAGCCCAGAATGTCCTTACTACTCCAGGTCCTCCCTGTGCATCTTCACGCTTTCTTTCTTGGGCCCAGAATGTCCTTACTACTCCAGGAAGTTCCTGTGCCACTTCACGCTTTCCTTCTTGAGCCCAGAATGGCCTTCTTACTCCAGGTCCTCCCTGTGCATCTTCATGCTTTCTTTCTTGGGCCCAGAATGTCCTTACTACTCCAGGTCCTCTGTGCATCTTCACATTTTTCCGTCTTGAGCCCAGAATGACCTTACTACACCAGGTCCTCCCTGTGCATCTTCACGCTTTCTTTCTTGGGCCCAGAATGTCCTTACTAATCCAGGTCCTCCCAGTGCATCTTCACGCTTTCTTTCTTGAGCCCAGAATGTCCTTACTACTCCAGGTCCTCCCTGTGCATCTTCACGCTTTCCTTCTTGAGCCCAGAATGTCCTTACTACTCCAGGTCCTCCCTGTGCATCTTCACGCTTTCTTTCTTCGGCCCAGAATGTCCTTACTATGCCAGGTCCTCCCTGTGCATCTTCACGCTTTCCTTCTTGAGCCCAGAATGGCCTTCCTACTCCAGGTCCTCCCTGTGCATCTTCACGCTTTCTTTATTGGGCCCAGAATGTCCTTACTACTCTAGGTCCTTCCTGTGCATCTTCACGCTTTCTTATTTGGGCCCAGATGTCCTTACTACTCCAGGTCCTCCCTGTGCATCTTCACGCTTTCCTTCTTGAGCCCAGAATGTCCTTACTACTCCAGGTCCTCCCTGTGCATCTTCACACTTTCTTTCTTGGGCCCAGAATGTCCTTACTACTCCAGGTCCTCCCTGTGCATCTTCACGCTTTTCTTCTTGAGCCCAGAATGGCCTTCCTACTCCAGGTCCTCCCTGTGCATCTTCACGCTTTCTTTCTTGGGCCCAGAATGTCCTTACTACTCCAGGTCCTCCCTGTGCATCTTCACGCTTTCTTTCTTGAGCTCAAAATGTCCTTACTACTCCAGGTCATCCCTGTGCATCTTCACGCTTTCTTTCTTGGGCCCAGAATGGCCTTACTACTCTAGGTCCTCCTGTGCATCTTCACGCTTTCTTTCTTGGGCCCAGAATGTCCTTACTACTCCAGGTCCTCCCTGTGCATCTTTACGCTTTCTTTCTTGAGCCCAGAATGTCCTTACTACTCCAGGTCCTCCCTGTGCATCTTCACGCTTTCCTTCTTGAGCCCAGAATGCCCTTACTACTCCAGGTCCTCCCTGTGCATCTTCACGCTTTCTTTCTTCGGCCCAGAATGTCCTTACTACTCAAGGTCCTCCCTGTGCATCTTCACGCTTTCCTTCTTGAGCCCAGAAGGGCCTTCCTACTCCAGGTCCTCCCTGTGCATCTTCACGCTTTCTTTCTTGGGCCCAGAATGTCCTTATTACTCCAGATCCTCCCTGTGCATCTCCACGCTTTCTTTCTTGGGCCCTGAATGTCCTTACTATTCTAGGTCCTCCCTGTGCATCTTCACGCTTTCTTTCTTGGGCCCAGAATGTCCTTACTACTCCTGGTCCTCCCTGTGCATCTTCACGCTTTCCTTCTTGAGCCCAGAATGTCCATACTACTCCAGGTCCTCCCTGTGCATCTTCACGCTTTCTTTCTTGGGCCCAGAATGTCCTTACTACTCCAGGTCCTCCCTGTGCATCGTCACACTTTCCTTCTTTAGCCCAGAATGGCCTTTCTACTCCAGGTCCTCCCTGTGCATCTTCATGCCTTCTTTCTTGAGCCCAGAATGTCCTTACTACTCCAGGTCCTCCCTGTGCATCTTCACGCTTTCCTTCTTGAGCCCAGAATGTCCTTACTACTCCAGGTCCTCCCTGTGCATCTTCACGCTTTCTTTCTTGGGCCCAGAATGTCCTTACTAATCCAGGTCCTCCCAGTGCATCTTCACGCTTTCTTTCTTGGGCCCAGAATGTTCTTACTACTCCAGGTCCTCCCTGTGCATCTTCACGCTTTCTTTATTGAGCCCAGAATGTCCTTACTACTCTAGGTCCTTCCTGTGCATCTTCACGCTTTCTTATTTGGGCCCAGATGTCCTTACTACTCCAGGTCCTCCCTGTGCATCTTTACGCTTTCCTTCTTGAGTCCAGAATGTCCTTACTACTCCAGGTCCTCCCTGTGCATCTTCACACTTTCTTTCTTCGGCCCAGAATGTCCTTACTACTCCAGGTCCTCCCTGTGCATCTTCACACTTTTCTTCTTGAGCCCAGAATGGCCTTCCTACTCCAGGTCCTCCTGTGCATCTTCACGCTTTCTTTCTTGGGCTCAGAATGTCCTTACTGCTCCAGGTCCTCCCTGTGCATCTTCACGCTTTCTTTCTTGGGCCCAGAATGTCCTTACTACACCAGGTCCTCCCTGTGCATCTTTACGCTTTCTTTCTTGAGCCCAGAATGTCCTTACTACTCCAGGTCCTCCCTGTGCATCTTCACGCTTTCCTTCTTGAGCCCAGAATGCCCTTACTACTCCAGGTCCTCCCTGTGCATCTTCACGCTTTCTTTCTTCGGCCCAGAATGTCCTTACTACTCAAGGTCCTCCCTGTGCATCTTCACGCTTTCCTTCTTGAGCCCAGAAGGGCCTTCCTACTCCAGGTCCTCCCTGTGCATCTTCACGCATTCTTTCTAGGGCCCAGAATGTCCTTACTACTCCAGATCCTCCCTGTGCATCTCCACGCTTTCTTTCTTGGGCCCTGAATGTCCTTACTATTCTAGGTCTTCCCTGTGCATCTTCACGCTTTCTTTCTTGGGCCCAGAATGTCCTTACTACTCCTGGTCCTCCCTGTGCATCTTCACGCTTTCCTTCTTGGGCCCTGAATGTCCTTACTATTCCAGGTCTTCCCTGTGCATCTTCACGCTTTCTTTCTTGGGCCCAGAATGTCCTTACTACTCCAGGTCCTCCCTGTGCATCGTCACACTTTCCTTCTTTAGCCCAGAATGGCCTTTCTACTCCAGGTCCTCCCTGTGCATTCACGCTTTCTTTCTTGGGCCCAGAATGTCCTTATTACTCCAGGTCCTCCCTGTGCATCTTCACGCTTTCTTTCTTGGGCCCTGAATGTCCTTACTACTCCAGGTCCTCCCTGTGCATCTTCATGCCTTCTTTCTTGAGCCCAGAATGTCCTTACTACTCCAGGTCCTCCCTGTGCATCTTCACGCTTTCCTTCTTGAGCCCAGAAATGTCCTTACTACTCCAGGTCCTCCCTGTGCATCTTCACGCTTTCTTTCTTGGGCCCAGAATGTCCTTACTACTCCAGGTCCTCCCTGTGCATCTTCACGCTTTCTTTCTTGGGCCCAGAATGTCCTTACTACTCCAGGTCCTCCCTGTGCATCTTTACGCTTTCTTTCTTCGGCCCAGAATGTCCTTACTACTCAAGGTCCTCGCTGTGCATCTTCACGCTTTACTTCTTGAGCCCAGAATGTCCATACTATTCCAGGTCCTCCCTGTGCATCTTCACGCTTTCTTTCTTGGGCCCAGAATGTCCTTACTACTCCAGGTCCTCCCTGTGCATCGTCACACTTTCCTTCTTTAGCCCAGAATGGCCTTTCTACTCCAGGTCCTCCCTGTGCATTCATGCTTTCTTTCTTGGGCCCAGAATGTCCTTATTACTCCAGGTCCTCCCTGTGCATCTTCACGCTTTCTTTCTTGGGCCCTGAATGTCCTTACTACTCCAGGTCCTCCCTGTGCATCTTCACACTTTCTTTCTTGGGCCCAGAATGTCCTTACTACTCCAGGTCCTCCCTGTGCATCTTCACGCGTTCCTTCTTGAGCCCAGAATGGCCTTCCTACTCCAGGTCCTCCGTGTGCATCTTCACGCTTTCTTTCTTGGGCCCAGAATGTCCTTACTACTCCAGGTCCTCCCTGTGCATCTTCATGCCTTCTTTCTTGAGCCCAGAATGTCCTTACTACTCCAGGTCCTCCCTGTGCATCTTCACGCTTTCCTTCTTCAGCCCAGAATGTCCTTACTACTCCAGGTCCTCCCTGTACATCTTCACGCTTTCTTTCTTGAGCCCAGAATGTCCTTACTACTCCAAGACCTCCCTGTGCATCTTCACGCTTTCTTTCTTGGGTCCAGAATGTCCTTACTACTCCAGGTCCTCCCTGTGCATCTTCACGCTTTCCATCTTGAGCCCAGAATGGCCTTACTACTCCAGATCCTCCCTGTACATCTTCATACTTTCCTTCTTGAGCCCAGAATGGCCTTCCTACTCCAGGTCCTCCCTGTGCATCTTCACGCTTTCCTTCTTGAGCCCAGAATGTCCTTACTACTCCAGGTCCTGCCTGTGCATCTTCACGCTTTCTTTCTTCGGCCCAGAATGTCCTTACTACTCCAGGTCCTCCCTGTGCATCTTCACACTTTCCTTCTTGAGCCAAGAATGGCCTTCCTACTCCAGGTCCTCCCTGTGCATCTTCATGCCTTCTTTCTTGAGCCCAGAATGTCCTTACTACTCCAGGTCCTCCCTGTGCATCTTCACACTTTCTTTCTTGGGCCCAGAATGTCCTTACTACTCCTGGTCCTCCCTGTGCATCTTCACGCTTTCCTTCTTGAGCCCAGAATGTCCATACTACTCCAGGTCCTCCCTGTGCATCTTCACGCTTTCTTTCTTGGGCCCAGAATGTCCTTACTACTCCAGGTCCTCCCTGTGCATCGTCACACTTTCCTTCTTTAGCCCAGAATGGCCTTTCTACTCCAGGTCCTCCCTGTGCATTCACGCTTTCTTTCTTGGGCCCAGAATGTCCTTATTACTCCAGGTCCTCCCTGTGCATCTTCACGCTTTCTTTCTTGGGCCCTGAATGTCCTTACTACTCCAGGTCCTCCCTGTGCATCTTCACACTTTCTTTCTTGGGCCCAGAATGTCCTTACTACTCCAGGTCCTCCCTGTGCATCTTCACGCGTTCCTTCTTGAGCCCAGAATGGCCTTCCTACTCCAGGTCCTCCGTGTGCATCTTCACGCTTTCTTTCTTGGGCCCAGAATGTCCTTACTACTCCAGGTCCTCCCTGTGCATCTTCATGCCTTCTTTCTTGAGCCCAGAATGTCCTTACTACTCCAGGTCCTCCCTGTGCATCTTCACGCTTTCCTTCTTCAGCCCAGAATGTCCTTACTACTCCAGGTCCTCCCTGTACATCTTCACGCTTTCTTTCTTGAGCCCAGAATGTCCTTACTACTCCAGGTCCTCCCTGTGCATCTTCACGCTTTCTTTCTTGGGTCCAGAATGTCCTTACTACTCCAGGTCCTCCCTGTGCATCTTCACGCTTTCCATCTTGAGCCCAGAATGGCCTTACTACTCCAGGTCCTCCCTGTATATCTTCATACTTTCCTTCTTGAGCCCAGAATGGCCTTCCTACTCCAGGTCCTCCCTGTGCATCTTCACGCTTTCCTTCTTGAGCCCAGAATGTCCTTACTACTCCAGGTCCTGCCTGTGCATCTTCACGCTTTCTTTCTTCGGCCCAGAATGTCCTTACTACTCCAGGTCCTCCCTGTGCATCTTCACACTTTCCTTCTTGAGCCAAGAATGGCCTTCCTACTCCAGGTCCTCCCTGTGCATCATCACACTTTCTTTCTTGGGCCTAGAATGTCCTTACTACTCCAGGTCCTCCCTGTGCATCTTCACGCTTTCTATATTGGGCCCAGAATGTCTTTACTACTCCAGGTCCTTCCTGTGCATCTTCACGCTTTCTTATTTGGGCCCAGATGTCCTTACTACTCAAGGTCCTTCCTGTGCATCTTCACGCTTTCTTATTTGGGCCCAGAATGTCCTTACTACTCTAGGTCCTTCCTGTGCATCTTCACACTTTCTTATTTGGGCCCAGATGTCCTTACTACTCAAGGTCCTCCCTGTGCATCTTCACGCTCTCTTTCTTGGGCCCAGAATGTCCTTACTACTCTAGGTTCTCGCTGTGCATCTTCACACTTTCTTTCTTGGGCCCAGAATGTCCATACTACTCCAGGTCCTCCCTGTGCATCGTCACACTTTCCTTCTTTAGCCCAGAATGGCCTTTCTACTCCAGGTCCTCCCTGTGCATCTTCATGCCTTCTTTCTTGAGCCCAGAATGTCCTTACTACTCCAGGTCCTCCCTGTGCATCTTCACGCTTTCCTTCTTGAGCCCAGAATGTCCTTACTACTCCAGGTCCTCCCTGTGCATCTTCACGCTTTCTTTCTTGGGCCCAGAATGTCCTTACTAATCCAGGTCCTCCCAGTGCATCTTCACGCTTTCTTTCTTGGGCCCAGAATGTCCTTACTACTCCAGGTCCTCCCTGTGCATCTTCACGCTTTCTTTATTGAGCCCAGAATGTCCTTACTACTCTAGGTCCTTCCTGTGCATCTTCACGCTTTCTTATTTGGGCCCAGATGTCCTTACTACTCCAGGTCCTCCCTGTGCATCTTTACGCTTTCCTTCTTGAGCCCAGAATGTCCTTACTACTCCAGGTCCTCCCTGTGCATCTTCACACTTTCTTTCTTCGGCCCAGAATGTCCTTACTACTCCAGGTCCTCCCTGTGCATCTTCACACTTTTCTTCTTGAGCCCAGAATGGCCTTCCTACTCCAGGTCCTCCTGTGCATCTTCACGCTTTCTTTCTTGGGCTCAGAATGTCCTTACTGCTCCAGGTCCTCCCTGTGCATCCTCACGCTTTCTTTCTTGGGCCCAGAATGTCCTTACTACTCCAGGTCCTCCCTGTTCATCTTTACGCTTTCTTTCTTGAGCCCAGAATGTCCTTACTACTCCAGGTCCTCCCTGTGCATCTTCACGCTTTCCTTCTTGAGCCCAGAATGCCCTTACTACTCCAGGTCCTCCCTGTGCATCTTCACGCTTTCTTTCTTCGGCCCAGAAGGGCCTTCCTACTCCAGGTCCTCCCTGTGCATCTTCACGCATTCTTTCTAGGGCCCAGAATGTCCTTACTACTCCATATCCTCCCTGTGCATCTCCACGCTTTCTTTCTTGGGCCCTGAATGTCCTTACTATTCTAGGTCTTCCCTGTGCATCTTCACGCTTTCTTTCTTGGGCCCAGAATGTCCTTACTACTCCTGGTCCTCCCTGTGCATCTTCACGCTTTCCTTCTTGGGCCCTGAATGTCCTTACTATTCTAGGTCTTCCCTGTGCATCTTCACGCTTTCTTTCTTAGGCACAGAATGTCCTTACTACTCCAGGTCCTCCCTGTGCATCGTCACACTTTCCTTCTTTAGCCCAGAATGGCCTTTCTACTCCAGGTCCTCCCTGTGCATTCACGCTTTCTTTCTTGGGCCCAGAATGTCCTTATTACTCCAGGTCCTCCCTGTGCATCTTCACGCTTTCTTTCTTGGGCCCTGAATGTCCTTACTACTCCAGGTCCTCCCTGTGCATCTTCATGCCTTCTTTCTTGAGCCCAGAATGTCCTTACTACTCCAGGTCCTCCCTGTGCATCTTCACGCTTTCCTTCTTGAGCCCAGAATGTCCTTACTACTCCAGGTCCTCCCTGTGCATCTTCACGCTTTCTTTCTTGGGCCCAGAATGTCCTTTCTAATCCAGGTCCTCCCAGTGCATCTTCACGCTTTCTTTCCTGAGCCCATAGTGTCCTTACTACTCCAGGTCCTCCCTGTGCATCTTCACGCTTTCCTTCTTGAGCCCAGAATGTCCTTACTACTCCAGGTCCTCCCTGTGCATCTTCACGCTTTCTTTCTTGGGCCCAGAATGTCCTTACTACTCCAGGTCCTCCCTGTGCATCTTTACGCTTTCTTTCTTGAGCCCAGAATGTCCTTACTACTCCAGGTCCTCCCTGTGCATCTTCACGCTTTCCTGCTTGAGCCCAGAATGCCCTTACTACTCCAGGTCGTCCCTGTGCATCTTCACACTTTCTTTCTTCGGCCCAGAATGTCCTTACTACTCAAGGTCCTCGCTGTGCATCTTCACGCTTTACTTCTTGAGCCCAGAAGGGCCTTCCTACTCCAGGTCCTCCCTGTGCATCTTCACGCATTCTTTCTAGGGCCCAGAATGTCCTTACTACTCCAGATCCTCCCTGTGCATCTCCACACTTTCTTTCTTGGGCCCTGAATGTCCTTACTATTCTAGGTCTTCCCTGTGCATCTTCACGCTTTCTTTCTTGGGCCCAGAATGTCCTTACTACTCCTGGTCCTCCCTGTGCATCTTCACGCTTTCCTTCTTGAGCCCAGAATGTCCATACTACTCCAGGTCCTCCCTGTGCATCTTCACGCTTTCTTTCTTGGGCCCAGAATGTCCTTACTACTCCAGGTCCTCCCTGTGCATCGTCACACTTTCCTTCTTTAGCCCAGAATGGCCTTTCTACTCCAGGTCCTCCCTGTGCATTCACGCTTTCTTTCTTGGGCCCAGAATGTCCTTATTACTCCAGGTCCTCCCTGTGCATCTTCACGCTTTCTTTCTTGGGCCCTGAATGTCCTTACTACTCCAGGTCCTCCCTGTGCATCTTCACACTTTCTTTCTTGGGCCCAGAATGTCCTTACTACTCCAGGTCCTCCCTGTGCATCTTCACGCGTTCCTTCTTGAGCCCAGAATGGCCTTCCTACTCCAGGTCCTCCGTGTGCATCTTCACGCTTTCTTTCTTGGGCCCAGAATGTCCTTACTACTCCAGGTCCTCCCTGTGCATCTTCATGCCTTCTTTCTTGAGCCCAGAATGTCCTTACTACTCCAGGTCCTCCCTGTGCATCTTCACGCTTTCCTTCTTCAGCCCAGAATGTCCTTACTACTCCAGGTCCTCCCTGTACATCTTCACGCTTTCTTTCTTGAGCCCAGAATGTCCTTACTACTCCAAGACCTCCCTGTGCATCTTCACGCTTTCTTTCTTGGGTCCAGAATGTCCTTACTACTCCAGGTCCTCCCTGTGCATCTTCACGCTTTCCATCTTGAGCCCAGAATGGCCTTACTACTCCAGGTCCTCCCTGTACATCTTCATACTTTCCTTCTTGAGCCCAGAATGGCCTTCCTACTCCAGGTCCTCCCTGTGCATCTTCACGCTTTCCTTCTTGAGCCCAGAATGTCCTTACTACTCCAGGTCCTGCCTGTGCATCTTCACGCTTTCTTTCTTCGGCCCAGAATGTCCTTACTACTCCAGGTCCTCCCTGTGCATCTTCACACTTTCCTTCTTGAGCCAAGAATGGCCTTCCTACTCCAGGTCCTCCCTGTGCATCTTCATGCCTTCTTTCTTGAGCCCAGAATGTCCTTACTACTCCAGGTCCTCCCTGTGCATCTTCACGCTTTCTTTCTTGGGCCCAGAATGTCCTTACTACTCCTGGTCCTCCCTGTGCATCTTCACGCTTTCCTTCTTGAGCCCAGAATGTCCATACTACTCCAGGTCCTCCCCGTGCATCTTCACGCTTTCTTTCTTGGGCCCAGAATGTCCTTACTACTCCAGGTCCTCCCTGTGCATCGTCACACTTTCCTTCTTTAGCCCAGAATGGCCTTTCTACTCCAGGTCCTCCCTGTGCATTCACGCTTTCTTTCTTGGGCCCAGAATGTCCTTATTACTCCAGGTCCTCCCTGTGCATCTTCACGCTTTCTTTCTTGGGCCCTGAATGTCCTTACTACTCCAGGTCCTCCCTGTGCATCTTCACACTTTCTTTCTTGGGCCCAGAATGTCCTTACTACTCCAGGTCCTCCCTGTGCATCTTCACGCGTTCCTTCGTGAGCCCAGAATGGCCTTCCTACTCCAGGTCCTCCGTGTGCATCTTCACGCTTTCTTTCTTGGGCCCAGAATGTCCTTACTACTCCAGGTCCTCCCTGTGCATCTTCATGCCTTCTTTCTTGAGCCCAGAATGTCCTTACTACTCCAGGTCCTCCCTGTGCATCTTCACGCTTTCCTTCTTCAGCCCAGAATGTCCTTACTACTCCAGGTCCTCCCTGTACATCTTCACGCTTTCTTTCTTGAGCCCAGAATGTCCTTACTACTCCAGGTCCTCCCTGTGCATCTTCACGCTTTCTTTCTTGGGTCCAGAATGTCCTTACTACTCCAGGTCCTCCCTGTGCATCTTCACGCTTTCCATCTTGAGCCCAGAATGGCCTTACTACTCCAGGTCCTCCCTGTACATCTTCATACTTTCCTTCTTGAGCCCAGAATGGCCTTCCTACTCCAGGTCCTCCCTGTGCATCTTCACGCTTTCCTTCTTGAGCCCAGAATGTCCTTACTACTCCAGGTCCTGCCTGTGCATCTTCACGCTTTCTTTCTTCGGCCCAGAATGTCCTTACTACTCCAGGTCCTCCCTGTGCATCTTCACACTTTCCTTCTTGAGCCAAGAATGGCCTTCCTACTCCAGGTCCTCCCTGTGCATCATCACACTTTCTTTCTTGGGCCCAGAATGTCCTTACTACTCCAGGTCCTCCCTGTGCATCTTCACGCTTTCTATATTGGGCCCAGAATGTCTTTACTACTCCAGGTCCTTCCTGTGCATCTTCACGCTTTCTTATTTGGGCCCAGATGTCCTTACTACTCAAGGTCCTTCCTGTGCATCTTCACGCTTTCTTATTTGGGCCCAGAATGTCCTTACTACTCTAGGTCCTTCCTGTGCATCTTCACACTTTCTTATTTGGGCCCAGATGTCCTTACTACTCAAGGTCCTCCCTGTGCATCTTCACGCTCTCTTTCTTGGGCCCAGAATGTCCTTACTACTCTAGGTTCTCGCTGTGCATCTTCACACTTTCTTTCTTGGGCCCAGAATGTCCTTGCTACTCCAGGTCCTCACTGTGCCGCCCAACTCTGGAATACACTACTTTTTGAATGTTCATTCTTGCTTTCTTTCATTGTTTAAAACATGTTTAAATGTCTATTTAGTTCTCGTTGGTCTCCCGACATGCAGCACATGAGAATTTGTATTTTGTAGTCACGATTTGCATGTATGTTCTTGATATAATTATAAACATTTTTAATTGTATATCACTGTGTTGTATGCTCAGCACTTTGGATAATGGTGTTATATGAATGACAAGCAAATAAAATAAATACACAAACTGGCTTTACTGTCCAGCGTGAAAACAGCTAAATTGGTGCTATTTCCATTCGCTCCATTTTTAGCAGCAGTTCAAATGTTAGATAATCTGGCCCCAGGTGCCAACCAGTGAGTAGGTCAAGCGAATATTGGCACAACCAATAGGTAAATAAAACATTGTTCACTGTAGGGCATTATGGATGAAAACACTGAAAGGGTTAAGCGATCATTAATAAAACTGAAAAAATTATGAAGGTCTCTAACAAAATAAAAAGAAAGATGACGCTGTCCGCGTTGGGAGTGTAAAAGATTACATTTTAGGAAGAAACATTTTTCAGACTATTTGCAAAGGATCTTTGAGTTGCTTACCAGCGAGCGTGAAACCCAAGAGCAGGATGGAAGCTCCAACTAACATTATGGAACGCATAGTTGAGGCCAGACCAGGAGTGAGGCGCCTTCGGAGTTCTGGGGGAAAGATATACAAAGACATGAACAAGGTGAAGGATGGTGCTTTAACATGGCAGACCAAGTGGCAACAGCTGTCGACAAACCAAGGCAGGGTAGGTGGGAGAAAGAAATACAAATAGGGCTGGTCTTTCAAACCCAGCCAGTAGTAAACTCCAGCCGGTGTCTTCGAATGACCAAAAACATGCAAATATTCTCGACTGAAGTTCATTATACACCTGTAACCCCCACCTGCGTACAATGACCCATTCCTTCCTGAAGCTAGGTTCATGCTCAATAAATGGCCTAAATAGAATTAACATCAAAATAACATTCTAAGTACATTCTTTGTGGATATTATTAAAATCTCACTGGATTTTACTATCCAGTGGATCAACGAGGCCAGTTCCAGTTTTATGCATTGTTTGATTTTTTTTTTATTTTTATTCTATCATGAGTACACAAAATGTGAGATTAGCACCAAATGAAAAGGTTTGTTTACATTTCTGGCATGTGCATTTGTACATGCCATGAGTGTGGCAATGAAGCAAATAAATCTACCAGAATGCCATTTGATGCACCAGGAAGTGATTCAGTTGCTCCTTCCTGCACGCTAGTCTGGGTTTGCAGAGCCAGCAAGCGCCCCAGTGGCGTGGATTGATTGGAGAACCGAGTCTTCAGTTTGCAATGTTTTAATGGAGGGTGTGATGCTGCCCCTTTAAGGGTTGCAGGCACGCGGCGGAGTGACGTTGCACTCTGCCGCGTGCAGTACAAATAAAGGGGGTATTCCTGGCCATGCAGAGCGACCGGAGAGCACGAACTGAATGGACGTGTCCGTGTGCAGTCTGTGACAGGGGGGGCTCACAGACGCCCGTGAGTCTGCGGGTGAACACATAACAGTGGCAACGAAGCAGGAATGCATCCCGGGCCGGGCGGTGACATCGGCAGTGATTTTTTTCTCTTTGATGTATATTTCACTGTCTGATAATGCTGAAGGGGAGGATGCAGACCACACGGTCGGCAGCCATTTTGTGAACCGGGCCTAGGAAGGTCGCAGCTTCATCCTGAAGCGTCAGTGGGACATCCAGGGACAATTTTTGGAACCTTCAGCAGCAGAGGGCTGCTAACACCACATGAAGTGGTTTTTTATGAGAATTTCATCCATTTTCATCGTGTTTCATTGAGTATAAGGTGAGAATCCAGGGGAAGCCTGCTATCTTACTGGGGTGATCCCTGGGCCCACCTGGCTCAATTTTTGGGACTTCCACCCATCTGGGTGAATAAACTGCACATAGTGGGTGGCATCGCCTGGTTGGTGCTCCCTGGACTGCAAGTTTTTCGACTGGGCCAGCTGTGTTCCTGAAAGTGGAGGCACGTCAACACTGCAAGGAGGATGGTGTGAGTTGCAGCCCTTGTGTGATCTAACAAGGGTGCTTGTGCGCTCAGTGCCATGGATGGTGACGGACAAGCAGCTCCCCAACAACCTCCTGCGCCAGGTCAGCCTCAGGCGTAGCCCCTACATTGGCTGCTCAACCTCAAGTACAAGCCCCTGCAACTGGCTGGGATGAGACCTCCAGGTGGCCTCCTACCTATGCCCGAGTTTGAGTTTGATATCTCAAGTGCGCCATACAGTCTGGGGCCTCGCTGGAAATGTGGATGGACAGTCTTGAAATGTACTTCAGGGCCACGATGGAGACAAATGATGACAGCAAGGTAGCTACCCTGTTGTACTGGGCTGGGCCGGCGGTGCATGAGGTATTTCTGTCTCTTCAACCTTGTGACATTTCCTACGATGCTGCAAAGGATGCCCTCCATGACTACCTCCTTCCCCTGGAAAATGCAGACTATGAGAGGTTCCTCATTTGAGCAGCTTGCCAAAAAAACATTGAAACGCTGGACACTTTTTATGGGAGACTGTGGAGGTTGGCAGTGCCCTGTCCTTGGGACAACCCAGAGACAATGATTAGAAACCAACTAATCCAGGGGTGCGCGTCTGGAAAACCGCACAGGCAAGTTCTGAGGGAGCCAGGTATCACCCTCCCTCGCATCCTGGAGCTGGGCGATGCCAAGAAGTGCCTGAACTATGTGCATCCCGCATGGAGGCTGGGCTACGCCCCAGTAAAACGGAGGACATCTGTGCAGTGGGTCATGGCAGAGGGTCAGAAGCCCGGGGAGTGGTCCACGGGAGAGAGGGTCAGGCCCAGTCAATTCATGCTCGAAATGTGGGTATGAATTGCCTCACCCTGCAGAGTGCCCAGCAGCGGGAAAGTCCTGCAGCAGGTGTGGTGGTGCGGACCATTATGCCCAGATGTGTAAGGCCCCACTTCCAGTCATGGTCCCAAGAGGTCCATTGAGGGCAGGTTTCTTCAGGCAGCAACGCCCATCGAATGTCGCCCAGATCGATCAAGCTGAAGAAAGTTCTGCTTAGAAGTCAAGTGCAAGTAAACAAATCATCTGTTCCGGTCCTGGTGGACACTGGTGCATCGGTGAATGTCATGGCCAGAGAACAATACGATGCCCTGGTATATCCGCCCAGCCTGACAACACCAAAGGCGCGCATATTCACCTTTGGGGATGCAAAGGCAATTCCACTGGATGGTGCTTTCGTTGCAGATGTGAAACATGGCGGTTCAGCGATAAGAGCACGGTTCTACGTCACGCCGGTCAGCAGGAACACCTTGCTGAGCTGTGCAGCAGCAGATGCTTTGGGCATCGTGAGCTTTGGCTATTCAGTCTATGTCGAGGACATTCAGGTCCTGTTGGAAAAGTATGCTGCGCTCTTTGAGGGGATCGGGCGCATGACTGGTGAGCCGGTGAATTTGCACATTGATGACTCTGTTCAGCCCATTGCCCTAAAACATAGACGAGTCCCATTTCACCTCCGGGACCTGGTAGACCAGGAGTTGGACAACCTGGTTAAACCGGACATAATTGAGAAGGTGGAGGGCCCGTCCCCCTGGGTGTCACCAATTTTCGTTGCCAGAAAACCAAAACAACCAGACTCTGACCGGAAATGTTCCGACATGCGCCTACCCAATAAGGCCATCAAGAGGGAGCGACCCCTGAGGCCCATCATAGATGACATCATCACAGAGCTCCAGGGTGCCCGTTTTTTCTCGAAACTTGACCTACATGCCGAATATCATCAGGTGGTGCTGCATCCTGAATCAAGGTATATCACCACCTACACCACTCATCGTTGCTTATACTGATACAAGAGATTAAGTTTCGGGGTGTCTTCGACGGCAGAGGTGTTTCAGAACATCATCCCAGGGACGCTGGCTGACCTGGAGGGCGTGCTAAACATTAGCAATGATATCCTGGTGTTTGCCAAGTCTGAAACGGAACACCTGGTCAAATTGGCAAAGACATTTGAACGCCTCCAGTCACTGAGTCTGACATTACACCGTGATAAGTGCGAGTTCCTGAAGACTACTATTGAATTTTTTGGTTTTATCTTCAGAGAGGGAGGTTTATCGCCTCACCCGCGCAAAGTGAAAGATATCGTCGAGGCCCAGCCCCCTGAGAATGTCTCGGAGGTGAGGAGTTTCCTGGGGATGGTCACGTACTGTGGCCGTTTCATTAAGAACTTGGCATCCCGATCTGAGCCCCTGCGGGCCCTCACCAAGAAAGATGTGACCTGGAAGTGGGGGCCGCTGGAGCAGGCGGCGTTTGACGACAAGGGAGCTCTCACGGCAGAGGACATTATGGTGTTTTTTGATCCAGCCCTACAGTCGAAGATAGTGGTGGACACCAGCCCATTTGGTCTTGGAGTGGTGCTGACCCAAGTAGATCCAAATCAGGAGGTTTACCCTGTCGCATACGCCAGTAAGGCGCTGTCGGAGACGGAACACTGCTACTCCCAAATTGAGTGGGAGGCACTGGCTGTGTTGTGGGGCTGCCGCCACTTCAGACTATATATGCTGGGAAGGCCGGTGACGGTGGTAACGTATCACAAATTACTGTTGCCCATATTGGCGGGGTCGTCCTCCAAACCACCGGCGAGGATAGAGTGCTCTAGCCCTGTTGGAGTACGGGATGTCATTGGTGTACAGGCCAGGCAGTAACAATGCCGCAGACTATTTCTCGACGCATCTCTGGGAGGACACTGGGGCACCATCCAGGTGTGCTGAGAAAGCGGATGAGCACGTCCGTCTCGTGGAGGAGGCGGCCACGCCTAATGCCGTACCAGTAAAAGAACTGGAACAGGCGTCAGCGTTGGACGAGTGTTTCCTGATCCTCAAAGTGGCCACCCACCAGGACTTGTGGAGGATGGTGATAGACGCTCTGGCAGTGAGCACGCAGGAGGCCAAGTTATTCCTGGAACAACTGTGGAGGGTACGTGGTGAGTTGACCTTCGCAGAGACTGGCCTACTGCTGAGGGGAGACCGCATCGGAATCGCGCAGAGCAGAATGCAACAAGTGATTGAATTGGCCCATCAGGGACACCAAGGCACCGCCAAGACCAAAGCGTGCCTACTCCTGAAGGTCTGGTTCCCGGACCTCGAGCGGCGAGTGGAGGAGTTTGTGGTGTCATGTGTCTGGTGCCATGCGGCATCCCCAGTGCTAAGAGAGCCGGAAAACGAAAACATGCCGCGAGGAACAAAGCCGTGGGAGATGGTCGATGCAGACTTTGGCTCTATGTCAAGAGGCACGCATTTCCTGGTGGTGGTGGACGAGAGGTCCCGCTATGCAGAGGTGGAATTCATCGAGTCAGTGGCATTTGACAAGGTGGTGGTGGTGATTGAGAACATTTTCCCCACTCATGGACTGCCCAGGGTGCTGTGTTCTGACAACGGCCCACCATTTCAGGGCGAAAGCTTCGCTGGGTTGATGGAGGAATATGGCATGCACCACCGCAAAGTAACTCTATTGTGGCCAAGGGCGAATGGTGAGGCAGAGAGGATGATGCGAACTCTAAACAAGGTGTTTCGCATTGCCCATGGGCAGGGCCAGTGTCTACAGAGGGCCCTGTACAAGTTCCTGTGTGGGTACAGAACCACACCGCACACATCTACGGGGTGGCCTCGGCAGAAACCATGTTTCAGAAGTGTCCACGAGACCTGCTGCCAGTGATAGGGAAGCAGGAGACCGCCGTGATTGACGACGATCAAGTCGAGAGGGAACGAAGAGAGATGACATAGCAGCAAAACATCAGGAGAGGACTGAGACCTCCGAGTCTGGCTCCCGGAGATGAGGTGCTGGTCAGAAACCGGCACCCTCAAGGAAAGCTGTCCCTGACCTACGAGCCGGAGCCTCTGGATGTGGAGGCAGTAAAAGGGTCAATGGTGACTACGTCTGATGGAGCTGTGTCCGTGACCCGGAATGCTAGTTTCTTCAAGCGGCTAGGCGAAGCAAGGACTGAGACTGCACACAGTGGACAAATGTTTTAGGTACCGGATGAGGGTAGTAGGTCCGTGAGCTCACCTGGATCCCCAGCCCCTGATGTGGTGGGCGAAGGGACTCCGATCTGGGAGGCCGGCAGGAGGTATCCCCAGTGAACTGGCTGTCTCATCGACTGTGTGCTTGAATAGACACTGTAAGTGTGGATTAACAACCTACGGGGAACCAGGACGGTTGTTATTAAAGGGGTCTCCTGGGTTATGTGTGCAGTGAAGTTCTATGTGTGGTAGGTAGTGATCCTTCATTCATGTGTTCTGTTTGTTATGAAAAAGGAGGAGTGTGATGCTGCCCCTTTAAGGGTTGCAAGCACGCGGCGGAGTGACGTTGCACTCAGCCGCGTGCAGTACAAATAAAGGGGGCGTTCCCGGCCACGCAGAGCGACCGGGGAGCCTGAACTGAACGGACGTGTCCATGTGCAGTCTGTGACAGGGCGGAGGGCTCACGGGCATCCGCGTGGCCGCAGGTGAACACATAACAGAAAGGCAGAAATCATGACAATGGCCTTCTCGGTTGTGGTGACAGGGATGCGTGCAACTCTGAAGAAAGGTTTCTTGTTGAAAACGTGGTCTACTGACATTAACTGAAAGAAATGTTACCAACACATTTTTGTAAGTAAATACAAACGCTGAAGTTGAAGTTGATTGTTTTTAAAAAAACAAATACTTTGGGAAAATGTTCGGAAAAAGTCTGTCCTAGAAAAGAATGTTCATATGTAGTTGACATGCCCTACTGTGGTGAAATTTTGGCCTGAAAAATGTGGAAGAATTTACTTGGTCTTGTGGAGACACATATCTCTGAACCCAGAGCTCGTCATAGTCAATTATTCAAACCATTTAAATTGAGCATTGCTCTGAGCCTTCAACTAGGCAAGGCAGTGATGACTGGTAAATGGATGAGTGTGCATTCCTGCAAGGGAGGAAATATCACATTGTCATTCCTGGGGCCTCGCAAGCTTCAAAGGAATCTACTTAAAGTGTGAACATCAAATAGCGGTGTTTGAGGCCATATGGGCCAGCATTCGGCCAGTTTACAGGTGACAAAGCAGGGACTCGAAGGTACGCGGTTTCTGTTCAGTGTGGAACAGTTGGCTGGAATTGAGTTGGGTCTGATGGATACGAATTCCGAGGGTGGATTTTGCATGTCATAGTTATTCTGTTGAATGGTTGCCTTGGTTTCATTTCTGTGCTGTTTTTATTAGGTGGGCTGATCGTGTAAAGAAAAGCACTGGAAGTCTGATACATTTTGTCATCCTCTTCACATGTTCTGGCTGGTGGGGGGCTGTGAAAAGGGGCGCAGGGAGGAATACTGAATGGCTCTATGAACGATTGCTGATTTCTTTTTGCCAGCCTACACTTTCGCTGAATTTTGCTCCCCGACACCCCACTCATATATATCTTACTCCAACTTACAATCTGCATTTTGCGGCAAAAAAAGTGGGGCTAGAAAAGTAAAAAGTGATCCATTGAAAGTGTAAGTCGGGAAAAGCGGGCTACACCATACTGAATAACTTTCATGGAAATAAAGTTATGCAGATGTAGGCTGACTCCGGCCTGACGTTCACATTGGCCGTAGCGGTACATTTAGAAATCTGTGATAGATGATAGTATCATAACCGCAATGTAAACTCTATTGGCCAGTTTGGATTCACCCCTCAGTCCATCTCTGCTCACATGCTTTTATTTGCATGGCTAGCTATGGCAAAATATAGATTGAAAACAGAAACATTGGGCCTCGTTGAAATTTAGACGGTGTAGGAACAGAGTGGCAGTATTTCCGTTACCAAAATCTTTCCAGCACTGCCAAATTAAAATTGTTGGCAAATTTACTGCCGACGGAATTACTGCGTGGTAAATCCACAGACATTTGGATCACTGCTATTTACCTAGTGCAACATTCATGACACCTTTAAATTAGACCACTCCAAATGTGCTTAGGGCACATACAGATCCTGGACATACTTGTTTTCTGCCCAGTTTCTATTATTGTTATACATGAGCCCTATTCCAAAATTGAGCTTTAAATCCCTCATCAACATTTCTTTACGAAGACCAAATCATTTATATCATTTATTTCCCATCTGTCACTCGACAATCATGTTATATACAAAATATATTGGTATGCAATTCAATGTCCCATTTGGTTGTCACTGGGTTGAATACACGAACATGTGTTTCGAGTTTATCCCTTCCTTGGGGCATGACATATTTGAATTGCTCTAATTATTGTCGCTTTTTTTGTAGATTGTACCTAGTGTCTCTTTTGCTTGTTAGCATTCAATTACGTCCAGTATTCTATTGGTGTTCTATAATTTTGCATCTCCATTGTGGTTCAGACCTCCATGTATTTAATCATAATTTGAATATGTAGTAGATGAACATTAGTCCAATTGCTCTCAAGCTGATTCTTGGCAGTTATGTATTTGTTTGTCTTCTTAGTAAATTTCGTGTGTACCTGACCAGAGTTGTCTGTGCTTTGCTGGCAGCTTTTACGGATACCGTTATTAGCCTTGTTGCTAAGGTGTTCCGCATATGGAACAGGTACAAAGTCTATTTTGATGGCCACTAATTTTCGTAAATCAATATCCATTTCTGTCACAACACATCTCTTTGAACAAGAGCAGGGAGTCTTCATTAGCCTAGCCGGAGCCGGGCAGATAGCTCAGGGGCAACGCACTTGTCATGGAAGCAAGACAACGCAGAGGGTGCCGTGCTTAGAGACTGATCACTGGCATTGATCGAACTCGCCGGACCCGCACCCGCCCAATGATCAGCTATCCAGCCCCCCTGGCGCCCTTATCTGGGAGGACCAGCCTACAGCATCTTGAAGCCCACCCCCTAACTCAATTGGCCTTGAAAAAGACTTAGGTTGAAACACGCGTCGGCTGTGTTCCGATTTACCATGTCAAAAATTGTCATTCATTTCTACAATGATGTTTTCTTTGGTGCTAACTAACCAATAATAACCAAACAAATTAATGACTAAGACTTGACTGGACCATATATTTGATTAATTTGCTCAACAGCGACCACTGGACCATCATACCCTACCAGCGCCCAAAGGATCTGTAGTTTGTCATCCCCATAAATCTTCTAAATAAATGGGAACCCCGGAGTTGGTTCCCCGACAAACCAGGATCCAGGCTGCTGGTCTGATTCAGAAACAAGAAAAGAGGAGGTGCACAGGAGAAAGGGAGTCCCGCCACTAATAACTCCACCATTGCTAAAACTGTGTTAAGTCTGTTATGCTTTAAACATCTTGCAAGAAACTTTCTAGTGTTACGTTTAGTTTATTGTTTCAGAAGATTTATAGCACTTTTGAGGAATACTCCACTGCTAAAGTGGTAGATTTTGCTGAACCTTACAGTTTTCTTTCAATTTTCAAATAAAATAAATCTCTCAAAAGAACAGGAACCAAGATAGCATGTAGAGAATTGAATAATGGTGGATCGTTGAATGTTCTATTCCGTGATGGTGTTCCTCGTTCCTAACCACTCCTCATGACTAGAGAATTTTAATAGGACAAAAGGGACACATCCGATGGGGTGTTGACCTATAAAGTTAAATTTGAGCCATGGAGAAACAAGAAAGTTCTCAGAAAGGGGAAATAGAGGGACTTTCCTATGTATGTTCATGGTAAAGGTCCTCAGATGGCTGCAGTCTGTAAAGCTGCTCCCTCTTATCTAAAGATCTTGTGTAGGGTTTTGGCATTCCTGCCTGGTCATCTACTGGCCTCTCTGGTTTTAAGTTGAATAGACTATTGCAACGCTTTGTTTCTAGCCCAACCCATGGGTCTTGTCCACCGGCTGCAACTGTTGCAAAATCTGGCTGCCCGAGGCGCCACCAACTCCCTGTATGTTATTCATATTACTCGGTTGCCAGTCAATTCGTCAAAAAAAATTGGTCGACCAGACAAATGGTCGAATCAAATTGGTCGAAAACCATTTCGTCGAAATTTTTTTTTTTCTATTTTAACCCTTTTTTTTTTTTTTTTTGGGGGGGTCCCCCCCCAACCCCCTTTTTTTCTCTAAAAACCCATTTTTTAACAAAACGAAAACCCAAAAAATAAATATATAAATAAAAAAATGTTTTCGACGAAATGGTTTTCGACCAAATTGCGTCGACCAAATTGCAGTCGACCAGTTTTTTTTCGACGAGTTGACTGGACACCATATTACTCACATTTTACGCTCCCTCCTTTGGCTTCCAGTGGCCTAGCGAATTTAATTTTGGGTCTGTGCAAAATGTCAATGGGTTGTTCGCGCCAAGATACCCTCCGGTTAAAGGGTGCTTTACAAATCCAGCTAACATAACATAAAGAGGAAAGGGGACACAAGCAAAAGTAAAGGATACTTGGGCTTCACAGTTGTGCAGAAAATCATTGATCGACTCAAAACAGGCTATCACATTCAGGCTCGCATTTGGGGAATTCATGTATTGAACCCAAATACAATGGCATTGCAAAATGGGGTTTCTGTGGCATTTTATGAGGTGTCACCTCCAATGCAAGAACCTTTTATTCTGTTTCAAAACTGTAAGAGCGCGAGCAATAGTGATTAGGTGGGCACAGCTGGCAATCGCTAAGGTTTACTGCCCAGGTCTCAAGGGCTGTAGTGGCGCATTGAGATGTGGGGGAAGTGCTTCTCTTGGTGAAGGTGTTTATAGAATACTGATGGGTGGGGCAAAAAGTGAGAGGGAGGTCATCGAGGCCCCTGCGGTCCACATGGGTATCTCTGCCAATGATCAGTGAAGAGCCCATAGAGAGGAGACCTGTGCCGGGGGCAAGAAAGATGGTGGTGGAGGAATGCGCTTCCTGGCTTAAGGCTGCAGGGATCCAAGATCAATATGGGGATCCCTACCCTGACACAACTGTGTCATGTCGAGTGTTGGGGGAAAGAACCTGTGTGGAATATCTCAGGCAGGGAACAGCAAGGCGTTTCCTGACCACTGACACTAAGACACAGAACCCAGGAATGGAACACATGAGCCCGAACACAGAGTTGGCAGCAGATGGTGTAACCCAGATCGCAAGAGCGTCTGGCTCTATGAAATTGAGAAAGAGGAAGAAGGACATTGTACACACAACAGCCACACCGCCCCTGTCCAACTACTCTGTGCAGAAAATAGCTATGCTGATAAGCCTCAGTGTAGGCCTACTTGTAGCCAGAAGTGCGATCTGGCAAACAGCTCCCAGGGTGCCTTCTGCACACGATGACAGGGATGAAACAACCATCAAGTTGTCAATAACAAATTATAAGTCTCTAGGGGAGACCAGGAGATGCCTGCCTTTTAGCTACATGGTTACAAAATAAAGCACCAGTGCAAGTCATAGGGGAGGAAGAGAGTCCCAGGGCGAACTTGGTCAGCTAGATCGTCTCTTACCGTGTTCTAACACATAGAACAGAAAAATCTGTAGCTTATGCCTCCTAAAAGGAGGCCGAATTAATCCAGGGCTGACTAAAGTGCTCACAATTGATATGTGAAATCAGAAGGGGATCTGCTGCAAGAAGAAGAGAGAGGGTGGCAGAACCTGATTCTTTTCCCGTAATCATGAATGATCTCACTCAGTCCACGAGTGATTTAAAACTGACTTATAACAGGTCTAAGAATGGTTTGAAGACCCGTTAAAGTGAAATAAATCTGTCACTAACTGAGTGTAAAGGAAACATTGAACTGCTGCGGAACAGAATGCACACTAATAAAGAAGGACTCGAAGACATGACACAAACATTGGGCTTCAACCAACCAGGCTCCTCTTAAGATACCAATGAAGTGGTGATTGCACTGACATGATGTGGGGAGTTAGCGAAGGAGCCGAAGGGAGAAACTGTGTCTTAAGGGCTTCAGTCTGGAAACCAAAAGAGGGGACACAGTTTATCAAAATAGGGATATCACGCTGGACAGAGACCTAGAGTGGGCCCAGCAAAAAGAGAAGAGGGCGAGGGGCCAAGAGATGCTCTCATGAACATTCACTATTTTCCAGTGAAAGAGCAGATTTTCATTCTGGCATAGGATACAGGATTGGTGACATTTCATGGGAAAACACTCTCCTTCTGTCAGGATATCTCTCTAGTCACCATCCAGTAGAGAAAGGGCATGCATCGCGCTACAGAGAAGTTTCACAAGGAGGAAACACATATTGGCACACACATCCTTTTGGACTCCTCTTTGAAGATAAGAGGAAAGAGCACATGGTATCTACTGTGACAAACCTTCAGATAGTACCACTTCTCCCCAGAGGGGAGCCCCTTTCTACAAGGCTAGGGAGGTAAGGCCGCTAACCAATAGTCCCCATAGGGGTGGTAACATGCAGGTCGATCACAGGGAGAGGAAAGGAGTTTTAACCTGCAATAGGATCTCAGGGAGAGGAACTCCTGTCTTGGGGGTAAGTATGTGAATGGGAGACACAGCCCCTTTAAACTCCAACCCAGCAGACTGATGTTAATGCCCGAATCTTCTACACATAAGATCACGTCCGAAACTATGTGTTATTGTTGAACACCAAACCACCCTGTTGTAATAGAAAACGAGATGAAGAAGATCTTGAGAATATTACAATCAAGCCAGAGGAAGGCTCGATCAGCTGCTTTCAATTGGACAGGCGTTATGCTGGTGCTGTCCTCGCTATTTCAACTGAACAACAAATAAGGACTGACTTCTTTGTTGTCTTCTGATACATTCTGCAGTGGCCTGTGAGGTTTTGGTATGCTGAGAGCTGTTCTACGTCCAGACGGAGAACCCAGCGAGTGAGGTGGCCACATCCGTGATGCCCAACTTGAGTTTCCGACAGCAATACAGAGATGGCCTAACGTAGCCTACAGCAGAGCCACGTAGGCAAATGTGTGGAGAGTACAAGAGACTGTGGTGGTGGCCTGTTGTGTTGTGGGTAGAGAGCGCCAGCAGTAATTGGCCATGGAGAGAAGAAGGTCACAAAAGTAGCGAGGAAGAAGAAGAAGCAGAGAGAGGACCCGCAACCACTGGCGAAATTGTCAAAAAGTTTCCCGGTAGATGAAAACAGGAACAAGTACAAGTTGGAGAAGGGGCTGGGATGATTCAAGATTTGTACAAGAAGCAAAAGTAGTAAACCACTTTGCACCAGAATTCCCCAGAAAGATTCACAAGAGTGTGGTGCTGGAGAGTCGAGAGAGACTCAGGGAGCATCTACATCATCCCAGTGGGGGCTGTGAGAAACCTGAGGATGTACTCACATATATTCCCCTTGGGTCCGCTTCTCAGGTGGCCAGGGAAAGTCCATTGCTTTTGTATCCTGATCCTGAGGGGTGGAGAAGCGAGGGAGGATCACCTGGGTGGAGGATCCTTGGAGAGTGGGAATGAAATGTCGTCAGGTGAGAAACTGTATTTCCTCTTTCCATTTCATAATGAACCCATAGTCCCAGAAGACTTTGAGGGATACTGTTACCTCATTTCCTTTGATCAGGGTAAATCAGGGGAATGATAAACCTCGAAGACACAGAAGGAGAATGAGGAAGAGTAAGGGGCTATTTTGACGATTAGTCTAACCTCTCCCTGACCTATAAGGTTATTGTAAGTCAGCTCCTTTTATTTTCCTTCTTGTGATACTTGACAGTACTGAGATGAGGAAGAGGCAATTGAGAGCAGTGATCACTATACCATTTTACCATTTTGGTACTGGGGTGAAGAAGATGCCCACTTAGGGTTGTAAAGGTCAGGCATGTCCCCTTAATCAGAGTGAACAGAACTTTAAAGAATAAGCTAAAGCAAAGGTATACTGAAGCTTCATTTAAAATTGAACTTTAAAATTGAAACAAAGAGAGGGTATTGAATACCAAGTTGTGTGAAAGCTACAAACAGCAGAAGTATACATTAAAAGCAGAATTAACTGAAATCCTGAAGTCATATTTACATGAAAACCAATTATAAAAAGAGGGCGCAATTGTGCCAAAGAATCCTAAGAAGGCAAGGATATTTTTTTGTAATGATGAAACTAAGCCTTGGGAAAGGGAACCCTGAGACTTCAGACATGTATTGACCTGAGGACGGAGTCTCAAGGTTCATTTGTGTTTGAAATATGTTACTTGGAACTTGGGGAAGGGAACCCTGAGTATTGGTTAAAACGGTATCACCTTGAACCTAAGAAAGGAAATTTTTAGACTTTTGTTGGAACTGTTTTATACTTTGGGAAGGGAGCTGAAAGCTAGCTACAAGCTGGAAGAAGCGCCGATGTTTATGTTGAACACTGTTTCTTTTGGTTGCTGACATCCCTACACATTTTAAAGATTAGTTGTGAGGGCAAGTATAGGTTTGGACACAGACAGATTTTTAAGTTGAACCCTCTGACTCAGACTTCCCTTAGTTTCATTTAGGCAGGGAAATCCAACCTTAGCATAGGGCAAGTTAGGCCGTTTTCCATCCTGACATTTAAGTTAATAAAGTGTTTCATGATTCCAAGATGAACACCTGCACAGCTTAGACGTGTAGGCAGGTGCTCCCGAAGCTCAGAGCATAATCGAGGCATTCCACCACCCAAGTGCCACGAACAATCCTCAACTCAGAGTAGGAGAGCAAGCTGTAATGCACGGAACACTTGAGCGGCACCCTGGCGAGTAATTTTGGAATGGACGCAGGCTGCGCCGAACAGTTGCAAGGCAGAAAGAGGCGGCTGAGAACCAACGCAGAGGCAGCAGGAGGCCCACACCCCGGTGGGAGTACGGAGGAGCTTACTTAGTGGGGGACTAGGAGAGGGTGTCTGCCCCTCCAGCTAGCGCAGCATAAGAGGAAAAGGCCCTGATACTGCGCCCCTGTCAGCAGTCACGGGGGGAGCCGGTGTGCGCTTGGGGAGGCTGGGAAGAGCAGAGGAACCCAGCCCCGGTGATACTCGGGCTGGCTGGCACCCCAAACCGATGTACCCAACCCTGAAGCCTAGAAGGCACCTCGATAAGCACGAACCATCACCCGCAACACAGACGGAGTACCCCCGTGGGCGCTCCCCCAGGGAGAAGGCAGAGAAGTGTTGGGGGGCAACTCACCAGAAGACACTTGGAATCCACATAAGCAGTGGGACACAGACAAAGCACTGCACCCTGGTGGAACCAGGGTGCAAAGGGAGATAAGGAGGCCAGGACACAACTCACTCACTATCTGCAAGAAGCACAGCAATAGCACCAGGAAGACCCCCCCACTCCCCAGGTCCTACTCAATATCAAAATGTAGCAGTATTCCAGGGGCACCGGGTGCAAAGAGCAAGCCTGAGAGGCCACTACGAGAGGAGAAGGCCTTCCCGAGTAGGAAGGTGAGGGAAGGATTCGGGGGCCTATGCTCCCCTTTGTCTTGCACTGGGGTTTTATTTTGTCATCATGTAGCTAAAAGGCAGGCCTATACTCAGGGGCCCCAGACCCATCCGGATTAAAGGAGAACCTGAGAGACTAGAGCACACTGGCGGAGAGGAGAGACTCAGGGGGTGGGGGGGCAGAAAGTCCCATAGAGGATCCTCAGAGGGACCTAATCACTCCTCAGGATGACGACCCAAAGAGCCACATGGAGAGACTACCTACCAGTACCAACGGAACTATAGAAGGCCTAAACACAAATCTCAGCAGGAAAGGGGAGCAGCGAAAATAGACCTGGCAGTGGGAGAGACTCCAACACGAGTAGAGAAATAAATACTGGGGCATAACATCGGGGGACATCCCCCTAAGGACACAAAGGCGAATGTCCAAGTCTACACCGAGGGCCCCGAAGAAGGCATCTGGTGCGGGGAGCCTACCAGGTACCCTCCCAACCATGTGGGCCTCGGGGGCCCTATACTCCTCACACTGGCAGGGATGTTATTAATAGCACAGAGGTGCAATTGATCCGTGGTCCCCATATTCCACATTGGATATGTAAAATGTGGGACTTGGTGGCATTGGAGTGGGCTGCATATGCCATGAATAACAATCTCCCTAAATGTGCAGAGGACTGGGGAGATATCCTGGCATTCCTAAAGGAAGACTAGAGAGCACAATGGGCCCCCAAAGACTGAAACATTTGGACCTGTCATAAAAGACCCTTCAAGATGTGAGCCCATATTGCTTGAACAATGGAGCGGACCCCGGGGGGGGGGGAAGAGGCAGGGAGGGAGGGTTCTTTAAGTTAACTTTGGTGTTAAAAAAAATTCTATAGAAAGATATTTTTTAAAAAAAGTAAAGTGTTTTCTTTTTTAACTTGGAATCTGTAGTCTGTCTCTTGCTTCATGATGTCTTCATGGGGAATAAAGAATGCAGAATGTCTGAAACACTCATTGAAAGATCTGCACGTTTTATTGAAAGACATATGGACCTTTGGGGAACCAGCTAAGAGAAGTGAGTCATTCTCCTATCCCTGTCAGAACCTCGAAGAACTGTCTCTGTTTTGGAGACCTTGGAACTTTCATGGAACTTTTAATTTGAAATACTTTTATCCAGCAGAAGGGAGCCATTCTCCTGGGTCAGAACAAGAATCCTAACTTTAGTTATTGTTTGTTGTAGTGACAGGAGTAGTGCAGGAACTTTTGGACTGGGACAGTGCCTTTTGATTTGGACTTTCACGGACGTTCGGATGAGCAACTGAGTTTCTTTAGTTTAGGTAGGGAAACCCCATTAGAGTTAAGGACAGATAGGTTTATGTTTTACTTTAAAATAAAAGCTAATAGCAATCACCATGGCACCACTTAGTCAGTCTCTTCATTCCTTGTCGCTACACTGCACTAGAAGAATCAGCAGATGTGCACAAGTTGGTTCTTCTATCTCGTGGGAGCAACAGCGACATAGAACTTTGTTAGCGATGAAAGGAGCCTATCTGCAGAAATGGAGAGGGGAGAGGGTCACAAGCCGGGCCAGCAGGTGAGGCAAACACTTGGATTTACTAACATGACATGACGGCGTCTCCTTTTCTTTTCTTTGTCCAATCGCTGCAGTCAGTTGAAGGCTCCACCCCAAGAGATTTGTGCATCTCTGTTTGCTAGGGGCAAAGGGGTATTTTCAAGATGCCCTACACAGGCCTCAGGGGGCATCCTCTGAGTGGGTCTTATCTCGCTTTACTGTAGGTGAGTAGGAAGGAGGACACCCAGATGGACCCTTTAGTGTAGCATGGTTTCGTAGCTATCGAATGCAGATAACTGCACTTCCACCAATGTGCCACACATGGAAGATTGTTTTAATGGGTGAGAATGGTTAAAGGTATCCATTTTAACGTGATAGACCTTCTTTTTGCAAAAGTGGCAAACCCAATGAAATTGTTGGACAAACAAGTAGACACACTTGGGGTCATTACGAGGTTGCCGGTCCAGAAACAACGGTACCGGCAAGCTTGCTGGCACTGTTTTTGCCAGACCAGCAAACTACAAGTTCTGCGAGCGGGTGCCTTTCCGCCCGCCAGGTCTGACCTGTCGGGCGGAAAGGCACCCGCTCGCAGATCTTGACGGATGCACGGGCACCATTCATGAATGGTGCCGGTGTATCCGTCCTCCCGATTCCCATTGAGTTCAATGCGACTCGAATGGGAATGGGGAGCAATATTTTCTGCGCCCAGCAATGAGGCTGTAATGCCCTTGTAAGGCCCCATTGCCGGGTGCCGGAAAAAAAATGACTCCGGCATAATGAGGCCCACTGTCTTCTTGGGATATTATCTTTGCAGTACATTGCATTGGCGATTTAGGAGAAAAAGACTGGAGTGGGGGATCTTACTGTTTCCGGGGGATCTTACTTTCTCGTCGGAGGCAAAAGTTGCAATTAAACAAGACAGATATAAATAAATTACAAGCTACTCTGAAGGAGTGCAACAGATGGTGACCTCGGTTTATGCACAAAATATTGGCCCTGTGGATTTCTTTAGGGAAAAATTATCTTAGGGTGGGACATCCCCCGCTTCGACCGTTCAATGGAATGATCAGAGTAGTGGCTGACAAACCTCGCCTCATTGTCTGAGTAAGACCCTTGAAGAGGTGGCCCCTCTGGGAGACATGGAGGATGTTTCAGCCCAACAGCAGACACTTCACCTTTTATTCCCATTCTCACAATTTCTTTTGTGTGTATAACTTTCGTCTTTGGTCCAATGGATAAATATTGAAAATAATTAACGTGCCCCACTCTTAATGGATATAGGTCTTCTTTCTATAGTGAATGGGAAAAATGCAAGGAATGTTCAGCCTGCCAAACTGCAGGACCGCCTGGTTTCTAGGGTCCCATTCAGATGGAAGAACATGTTCATGACACTACTAGACTAAAATGTAATCAGGCCCCATGCCCAGATGGGTTTCTCACAGATTTTAATAACAGAGGAATTTCATCCTGTTCTGTCACAACCATTGACTTTGATATCTGACTAGTTGGGATTTCTGTCATTCCAGAAGCAGGAAAGATCCACTGTGTTGCTTTATTTTTAAAGCGATAGCATTACTAATCCTGGATGCTAAATTATTGAATGTATATGTGACAGTACTGTAATCTACGGTGCCGGCCTATCTCCTGCGGTCAGTAGATGGGACTCAATTGGGCTGCATCAGGGGCAAGTAAGACTTTGAACGCTCTGCTTGCCTCCAGCACACAAAAGCATTCTGATAGGGTCGAATGGGTCTTTCTAACTTGGGAGTAAAATTGGCAATCAAAGCATGGCCAGCTATGTTAACGCAAAGGCCAAAAGTAATCTCAATGAGCCTTCCTCATAAAATGATAAAGTGATGAGGGGTAGATGGCAATGCTGTGCCCTTTCCCTGTTTCTCGTTCACTTAGTGATTGAGCCCCTATTTGCTAGCATTGGGGGAAATTAGGGAATCGGCAGGGGAGTTACGGAATATATGGAGAGAAGGAACTTAAGATCAGCCTTTTAACAGATGTAATTTTCAAGATTTTCACATCTTGAGAAGTTGTAGCCGCAACTCCTTGGAGAATTGCAAGGTACCAAAAGGTGTTTAGATTCAAATGTATCTCAGAAAGGGGTGTGGCCAGTGGGCAAGGGATGAGGACGTAGCCCTCCAAAGCTCCCGCGGCTGCCTGAATGTTAAGACTTCTGCCATCCGAGCTCTAACCCTGGTGCACTGCCTATCTACGTTCACCGGAGCATCAGGGGAGCAGAATCATCCCGGTTAAGATGGCCACCACCCACTTTGCCTAGATGACAGCCTGGGTGACACCTGACTGCGACGTACACCAGTGCCTGATCGGCGGTTTAGGGGGAGGCACCCTCCCTCCCCGGGTGGAGAGCAGCAAGGGCAAGGGCCTGCTGAAAGAGTACAGGGACAGCGCGGCAACCGAGTAGCGGTCTGGCTTCCCCTTCCAGGCCATGCATGGAACGGCATCCCCCACCTTCTAGAGGTACAGGCACACGGCGCACACAGTGGGGAAAGGAGCCGGGCACAGAGTGCAGGACCTCTCTGGCAATCTGGAAGGAGGCCCCCCTACCTTCCCGAGTGGAGAGCAGCAAGGGCAGCAGCCTGCCAGAAGACTTCAGGGATAGTGTGGCAAAAGAGGAGCGGCCCAGCTTCCCCTTTCAGACCCTGCATGGACCCAGCGTCCCCCCCTCACCTTCTGGAGGTACGAAGACACATCGCACACAACGGGGTGAATTGAAAACAGTTCATGCAGGCACAGCAGAGCCGCCATTAGGGAACAGACAGGACCCACCATAGGAGCACGTCAGGAGCCCCGGGACTGCATCCGGGACTAGCGAGTTTTACACAGCCAGAGGGCGCTGCAGGGTGCTGGAGAACAGGCACTTGCTTCCACACATTGGGGGCAATTATAAAAGGTAAAGGAGAACCAACCAGCAGCAGCACAGCCTGCACTCTTCCCGGTATGGGTGGAAACTCAACTGAGGCAAGCGGCGTGGGGGACTCAACAACTTTAGGCCCCACGGGAGACAATTGTGAAGGGAATTGCCCGCAGAGGGCATCTACATTAAGGATTCATGTGGGTAACCCCCCCACCACAAACACACAGGTGGTGTGTGGGGCCACACATCACCAGGCAGGGGCATCCTGGTGGCCTCTCCCTCATCGCCCGCCCTGACACACACACTGCTTCCTGGAAGTGCATCTGTGGGAAGCATGGGGGCAAGGGGCGCCAGCCTAAAATTGATTCCTAAACAACTGCCACAAAGCATTAGCAGGCTCCTGAGTCTACAGTCTCCGCAACAGGGCGGATGGAACCAGAGTCGATCCTGGAAACGAGAATCTCGGAGGGCCTCCTGGCAGTACAAAATTCCAGAATGGCATTGCAACTGCAGATTGGACACGTTGGTGAGGAATTCAATCTGCTGCGCGCTGACGTGCACGACGCATCTGAAAGACAGAAAGAAACAGACATTACGGTCACCTCAGTGGTGACAGAAGTGCAGACACTTAAAAGGAAAGTCTCCTAACTCGGGCAGGCAACCAAAACTTTGGCAGCAGGAGTGGAGTACGTGAAGGGTCGCTCCCGAAGAAAGAATATCCGCAAAATAGGACTCCCGGAGGGTGAGTCCATGGAGCTGTTCCTAGAATTATGGCTGCAGCACAAATTGGGATCCAGAGGTCTATCAAAGTGGTTCACAGTGGAGCAAGCCCACAGGGTTCCCGCGAGTAGACCCCCACATGGTACTAGACCCCATCCAGTGATTGCGAGGATCTTTAACTAAAGGGACTGGGTTGCAATCTTACAAATGTCACAGTGTTGCGGCCAGATACGCACAAACCACAGCTCTGCCTTGATGTTTCCGGATTACACGAAGCAAGTACAACACCAGCGGCAAAGCTTTGAGGAAAGCAAGCGGACGGTAAGGGACAGTGACATATGGTACATGGTGGTCTACCCAGAGTGGATGAACATAATACAGGACGATAAACACTGGTTCCGCAGCTCTCCGGAGCAAGCGTGGCATTGGTGGGAGTTGGAGGGGAGCTGGACCACAGCATCGGCAACACATCACCGCAGACATGCACCTCCAGCCCCCGTAAACCCTCGGGAGGCCAGCACAGGGTCAGAAAGAGTGGGCATTAGGGGACACCGGTGGGGACAGGATAACAGTGACATGAGATGGCATTCTGTGGATGGATGACGTGGACGACGCTGGAGGCATCACAGGAATCACCCGTCGGACAATCAAGCTTATGGAATAGATTCCCCAGAACAGACGGGAGACTCTTCACTTGAAAGTGGGCCACAAGGAACTGAGGTTGAGACTCTGCACATGACCTTAGCTGGTCGGACATGGGCGGCGGCAGAGGGATGAGGGGAATTGCAGACGGGAGTGGTAAACACTCATTGCCTTTGACCCGCACACTACCTGCTGCTCCGCCCCCCCCTTAAGGGGAGAAAGAGGAGAGCCCACGCCAGGCATGCACTGACTGTTGCAACCATCTCCAACCTAGGCGGTCGGGGGGCACTGCCTGAACAGCAAATACAGTGCAGGTATTCACAATATAAATCCTCTATTTGAGAGCAAGTTTCAAGTTGTTGTTGGAGGTTGGGATCTTGAGGGGTGGGCGCGATAGGGGGGGTATTGTGGTGGGGAAATATGTTCGGCCCCTGCGTCACACTACACATGGGCCCTGAGGCATGGCTAAAAGACCTGCCAACAGTCCGTAAAAGGGGTCAGGGAAAGTGGAGGGGGGCAGCATGCACCTGGGAGGGATGGGTGGGCGGTAGATTTCAAACTCAGAATAGGACCTATGTCAGATATTGTATAGGGGACCCGGGATGGGGGCAGCGGCAGGGAGCTGAAGGCCATAGTTCACTCACTTAAAATGGGAACACTGACAATTCTAACCAGGAATGTGCGAGGGATGTGTCAAACCAAATTAAGGAGAGAGATACTGGCTCCCTGAAGAGGTGGGTGGGTGCAAGTAGCACTACTACAGGAAGCACACCTGACAAGAGAAGGTGAGGGCAAGTTGGGACCGGGATATGTATGGGACACATTTCCCCACTTACTCCAGAATCGCCTTAACATGGTTAGCTAGAGGAACCCTGTTGCAGGTTACCAAGGCCATACTGGACGAGAAATGCAGGACGCCTATTCTCATTGGGACCTGTGAGAAACCTGAAGGTGTCTCCCTGGCTAGTCCCCGGGGATCTGTCATCCAGGTGGCCAGGACAGGACCATCACTATTGGATCCATTTCTTGGGGGTCGACCAGTGAGGGAGGATCACCTTGATGGGGGGGTCCTTGGGAAGTGGGAGTGGAACACTGACGGGTGAGTCGCGGTATCCCCCTTGTTTCGTCACCTTTTCCCCATCCTACCACGTACAGTATTGCAAAACACTGCCCCCCCTTTTCTGTCACAAACACTTTTGCATAACACAAAAGACAACGGTCTCACACCAGAGCCGTTAACCTGACATATCCCAATACAAGGGTCAGGCAAAGTCAGGCAATTGACCAGAATCACACACACCTGATGGCCCTTTCCCTTCCCCACAGGGATAAAAGGTGGAGCACAAGACTAGCAAGGCAGACGGCATCACGTGAGACCTAACTCAGCACGTCAGTACAAGAGGAGGAGAAAAACGGTGTAGACCGAGAGGGTGATGAGGAGAGAAACAACCTTGTCCTTTCCGACCAAGGCCTGTGAAACCTCCACAGAAAGAATCGTAAGACTGTGAACAACAGCCAGCGTGTGTTGCAGCAGATGTCAATGGTACATGAGACCCTCCTCCGCTGAAAACCAACCCGGGGAGAGATGCTTGTCTCCGTGGTATCAACCTTCACTCTAGCTGTCCGAAAAGCCAATCGGTTCATCACAGCCGGTGAGTCGAGGGGAGACCCGATAAAAAGCCGAATTGTGTTGAATGAAAGCAGCAAAGAAGCAACATAAGGGAAGTTCAAAGAACTATTAAGAATAAAGGGGAGACCAAATGAAGAGGGATTCGGCACCATGAGGGTATTACTCGAGAGACTTTGGTCAATCCCGTGTTTGTTGAAACTGAAAAAAGCAGAAGGCCTTGGGAAGGCTGTAAAGGGATGGTTAAAATGGTCATACAGGGGTCTTGCAAAATTCTCTGTACATTCCAAAGACTTTGACCGACAGGTTATTGAGAAAGGTATGATTGATAAAGTTGGCAACAGTGAACCCGACAGAGGGATGCTGATGAAAAGGGTCGAAGCCTGAAGTCCCTATGAACAGTGTGTTGACAGAAGTGAACCCGACCGAGGCATGTCCACAGTGAACTGTTTAGCAAAAGTTGACCAGAGTGAACCCGGCAGAGGGATGTCAAGAGAAAGGGGTGAAGTCTGAAGATTTGTTTAAAAAGACATTTAGATTCATGAACCAAGGAAAAGCCATAGTGAACCCGGCGGAGGGAGGCGGACGTCCGAGAGGAGTCTGAGCTTGGAAGAGGGGGAACCCCGGGGTGAAGAGCTATCACCTGAATAAAGAGAAAAACTGTTTGCTTGAACTTTTGTTTTGGTACTTTGAAACAGACAGGCCCTCGAAATCAAGATAACGTAGCTATCCAAGGTCCTGATATCAGTAAGGAACTTTCTAGGGATCTGCGCCGGCAAGAGGGGGATCCAGGGGTGAGCATGTCACCCAAAGTTCATCGAGAAAAGGAAATGTTTATTTGAATAGGTTGAATACGATTTTTGAGGGGTCTGTGCCCGAAAGAGGGGGACCGAAGGGTGAAGCTATCACCAAAAGTATATGCACTGGCATAATGGGGGTTGAACCCGCACATTTCCTTGGAGGGGGCCTCACTAGGAGAAAAAAAATAATGTTCTTTTTCTGAAAACATTTTTTTTCTCTTTTTGATTTCACTTTGCATTCATAAAGAACTTATTTCTGTAACAGAAATCATTTCTTTATGAAGGCAGAGTGACTACAAAAAGAAACTTTCTTTTTGAAGTATGAGGGATACCCCACCCCATGCAATGGACGTCCGTAGGGTGAAGGCCTCCATGTCATGGGGTGGGGAAGCCCTAGGACTTCAAAAAGAAACAGTATCTTTTTGAAGTCACTCTGCATTCACAAAGAAATTATTTCCATTATGCTTCGGTCCTTAACGGAAATAATTTCTTTATGAAGTTAAAGTGACTTAAAAAAACAATATGTTTTTGAAGTAATAGGGTAAGTTTATTGTATAGTGAAAAGGTGCACACTTCAATGTGTGGGTGACTGCCTGGGTGTGCCTGCATGGTGAAAGGGTGCACACTTAAATGTATGGGTGGCTGTCTGTGTGAGTGTATGGTGAAAGGGTGCACACTTAAATGTACATGTGACTGCCTGGGTGTGCCTGTATTGTGAAAGGGTGCAAACTTAAATGAATGGATGGCTGCCTGGGTGTGCCTGTATGGTGAAAGAGTGCACACTTAAATGGCTGGGTGTGCATGTGTTTATATGGTGAATGGTATGTGTGCTTGCGTTCATGGGTACAACAAAACCTACATTTCGGGGGGGGGATAACCCTTCAAAGGTTCGGAAAGGCGTTAACTTCACAGATGGTCGGGGAGGGGCAAACTTATTTGTGTAGGGGCATATAATTTCTTTAACCATTTTAATAAGACTATTCTAGTGCAGCTTCAATGTTACAAGCAGTTAACTCTCTCATTTAAGGTTGAAAGCTCCCACTTATGGACTGCTGCGAGAATTGAGTGGTCTCCTGTTCTCTCTCTACCCTTCCAATCACTCCCCTGGCATGCAAGTACTAAACCGACATCACAATTTCAATTGCCTAAAAAAATGGGATTTGAATGCAGGTTCTAACAGTGAAATGCTTTATGTTAGTAATTGCTGGGCTCTTGTTAACAGTGGAATCCAGAGCCCAGGTGCCGTTTAACATCTTTGTCCTGTTCTGTCAGGGGGTCGGGGGGAGTGCTGAATCCCAGTCAACTGAATGGTGTTGCACCACTACTTGTGCTTAATGCCTTGATTACTTATTGGTAATCTGTATTACTCATAGCCCTATTCTTCCTTGTCCCAGTACTTGTGTATGAGGACTCATACATAAGTACTGGGATGAGGTAGAGATACATGGAGGTAATGCCTGATTTGGCTACCTGTAATCTTCATTACTCCTAGTCCCACTCTTCCCCATCCCGGTATTTATCTTCTGAGTCAAGGAGCCTCATATGTAAGCTCTGGGACAAAGAAGAGGGACGTGGAGGTAATTCTGGGCCAAGGAAATGATTTTGGAGGTTGGGGTAGGGGTGGCAAGGTGAGGGGATGTTTGTGGGGGGCGGGATTGTGCGACAAATCATAATGGTTATCCACGTCCAGGCTAAGCAGGCATGATATGTGGTATTAGTGGCTAGAGAGGCATTTTGGTGCAGCCAGTCTAGTCATTCCTCAGTTTGGTATTACTTTTTTTTTAATAACTGGGCATTTCTGATGAAGCATTCCTGCTAAGTGTAATTACCTGGCTAGACTGGCATTTAGGTGCTGCCAGATTAGTCGTTTCTTACTGGGGCATTGTATATTTTTTCTGGGCATCTGTGATAAAATTATATGATATAAGTAATTTATAACTCACCTGTTCACAAGTGTTTGAAGGCACGAAAAGACTTGGGAGGGAAGATAGAGGGAGGACAAGACAAACAATCTTACTAGGCCTTGTGTCATTCAGATCGTGCAGGTGCGAGAATGAGAAGTACAAGGAGAAAGGGAGGGGGGAGTGCAAGGGAGAGAGGAGGGGAAAAACAGGGCAGCAATGGTAGCCCAGCAACCAGTCGGTACAGCAGACAGGTAGGTCTTGTAGGCAAGCAGGGGAGGGAGAGAGAGAGAAAGCAGAGGAGAAGAGGAACGTTTTTAGCTGCTTCCGGATCTTCAGGTGGTCCAGCTCAAGTTTGAGAGGGCCAGGGATGCCTTTCCAGAGGCAGGAACCTGCATAGGAGAGACATCTACCCCTCCCCGACTCTCTACCTGGGGAAGCGTCTAACCCTTAGAGAGTTGGAGGTAACTGAGCGAAGGTCTTGAGAAGAAAGGTATTTTGGAAGAGAGCGTTCGATGTAGTGTGGGCCCGGGCACAGAAAGCTTTGTGGACAATGCAAAGGATCTTGATCTTGATCCTTGCAGCAACCGGGAGCCAGTAGAGAGATTTCCGGGCTGGAGAGATATGATCCCTGGGCTTGAGGCCAAGGATAAGTCTTGCAGTCCAGTTCTGGATTAGTGGCAGAGAGTAGAGGAAGGCAGGTTGAGAAAGAGGCTGTTGCACTAGTCCAGCCTGGAGAGAACCAGGGCTCTGGAGACAGTGACCTTCTGGGGGAAAGTGAGAAAGGGAAGAGTCCCTGTGAGGAGGAGCAGCTGGTTATGGGACTTCTTGGCAATGTCCTAGATGTGAGGAGAGAAAGAGAGAGTGGAGTCAAAGATGACAACAAAGTTTTCTTGCCTTGTAGGAAGGCGAAGGAAGAGGGCCCAAGGTGGGCGGCCAGAGTGCGAGAGGGAAAGCAGGGGAAGGGGTCCCAATGAGAAGGATCTCCATCTTACTGGCATTAAGGGGGAGATCAGTGGGTGCGCACCAATCCTGAAAAGTGGATACACAATCAGGAATGAGAGAGAGAGGAGAGGAGTCTGAGGGGAGCCTGAAGGAAAGCTGAGTGTCATCTGCATAAGAGGAGAAGGTAGAGATCAGGTGGGCCAAAGGGGCCAAGAAGAGGTTAAACAAATAGGGTGAGAGGATGGAGCCCTGGGGAACGCCACAGGTACAGAGACATGTGGCAGAGAGAAAGGGACCAAATTGCACCTGGGAGGGGAAGTCCAAGAGGAAGGAGGTCAGCCACTCAAGGCCTGATCTGTGATGCCTAGGTTCTCATGGAGTCAATTGATCAGGATGGCGTGGTTGGCCGTGTTGAAAGCAGAGGAAATATTAAGGAGGATGAGGACAGAAGGAATGCTGTAACCAAGGTTAGAGAGCAGATCTTCACAGGTGTTCAGGAGAACAGTTCAGGAGAACAGTTTCGGTGCCTCTGGCAGCTCTGAAGACAGACTGATGGTCATGGAGACAACCAACATATTCAGTGTGGAGAGTAAGCTGGAAGATGGGCAGATTTTTCGAACGGTTTGCCCAGGAAAGAAGTGATGGAGATTGGGTGATAGTTTGCCAGGCATGCAGTAAAGGCAGACGGTTTCTTTAGGAGTGGGTGCACAAGGGAGTGCTTAAGGGGAACGTTCCAGTGGTGAAAGAGTGATTACAGAAATCAGCCAAGGCTGGAGCGAGGGTGTCAATATGGCACTTGATGGTTCTAGAGGAGCAGAGGAGCACCTGCTTGGACAACACTTTCATAGATCGGACTTTTCTAGAAACCTCATGAGGTATTGTCAGAGAGAAAGAACAGAAAGGAGGAAGAGAAGTAGTTCTGGCCAGAGGGGGGCCAAGAGAGGAAGAGGGAATGGAAGAGGAGATGGGGATAGGATGTCCAGAGTTTTAGCAGAGAACTGAGAGAATAGAGCCATACAGAGGGCCTGGCAGGGAACAGGAAAGGTAAAGACTGCAACAGGATTGACCAGTTACTTGCAGATTTTAAAGAGTTTGGCTGTGTTGTTAGAGGCCACAGAGACACAGGCTTGAGTGTGTGTTCTTTTCTTGATGAGTGTTATTGCTTCGACTGGCATTTTGGTGCATCTAGTCTAGGTATGTCTAAATCTGGCCTGGCATGCTTTACTGTAATGTTATTACGTGTCTACACTGGTCTACATTGTGCAGCCAGTTGGACATGTTTTCATTGTGGCATGGCATTTTCAATAGCAAAGCATTAATGTTCCTGTGCACTGTTGGCGACTTGCACGTATTGGATTGGTGTAACCCTACAAAACCATTGCAAACAGTCTGGCTTTTTAGCCAATTTTTCTTAGAAAGTGTACTGTATATTGCATTAAAACACATTTATATCTTTCTCCCAGTGCAGCGTGTGGCATACCCCTTCAACAGCACATTTTTGCATATTGCGCAAGCGTGATAATCTAGACCGGCCCAGAGTGTGGCTTGACCCGTGATTTGTTGCTGAGTTGGGGGGGGCCCACATTTTGTGTTACGCCACTGAGTATATATGAAGTAGAACTTTGTGTTTGTTTGTTGGATACATAAGGCCTCAAAGGCAAGAGACTTTTTATTGAAAAGAGACTTAACCATCGAAGAACCTGATGCTGGTATGGAACTGTTGGCATGTGCTGGGAAAGCTCAAGTGTGTGCTGTGCTCAGGAGAGCCGCCTGGTCCCATGCTCTAGATGTGGGGAAGGGAAACCCCTGGAAATTACACCTGACTTATTATTTTATAGTGTTTCTTTATTGAAACCCTATCCCACACTCTTTCTGTAATGAGTTGTGAGGAATTGGCAATAGTTTTTTTTTTAGTATAGGCCTTTTTATTTTGACACAATGCCACAAGGACTACCTTATTTTTCATTTGATGATCGACGCTTGCTCCCATCTTAGATTTAGGTTATGCATTTTGCCACCCTGCATTCATGGTTCAATAAACACCCTTGAAATGTGATCACTTGTGTCTGTCTTTACTGTTGCCACCATGAGTTCCTTACAGACCCTAGAGGGAAGGGAAATCTGTATTATGAACTCCTATGCCCCGAACATAGACAACGATACATATTTCCTGGGAGTGATACAATTTCTGGGGGGACATATATACAAGGACAAGGTATAGGGGGAGATTTCAATTGTCCAATGCATGCACAGTTAGATAGGTCGGAACCAGGCGCAGTGCATAAGCCGATGGCAATGAAGTCTCTACAGAAGGCAGTGCTGGAGCTAGACCTGGTCGACCTGTCGCGTGAACAGAGAAGGAAGAGTGGGGTTATTCCTTTTATTCCCATCCCCACGGCACCCACTCGCGCATAGATTTCCTTTTCGTAAGCAGGGACCACTTCATGAATTTCTGTGAAACAACCTATTTGGGGAAAACGTTATCGGACGACGCCCCCTTGCATACCTCGATGGCGTGGGGAAAAAGGACAGGGCTAGTGCCCACATGGAGGCTTACGGCGAAAGCGCTCAGTGATGCACTTTTCAGGGGAACATAGGACAGGCTATTGCAGATTACTTCAACTTCAAAGAATGGGTCCTGTGGAACGCGTTTAATGTAACTATTTGGGGGAAATGTACAGCCACCACCCACGGACTGAGAGCAGAAATCCTAACTCACCTGAATGAATCCAAGACTGAGAGCAGAAATCCTAACTCACCTGAATGAATCCAAGACTGAGAGCAGAAATCCTAACTCACCTGAATGAATCCAAGACTGAGAGCAGAAATCCCAACTCATCTGAATGAATCCAAGACTGAGAGCAGAAATCCTAACTCACTTGAATGAATCCAAGACTGAGAGCAGGAATCCTAACTCACCTGAATGAATCCAAGGCCCAAATACAGAAACTGGACGGGGACCTAACTAGGGGCTGCCTATGCAGCACAGAGCTATTGCAGGAGTGGGGGATAAGAGCTGAAGCACAGGACAGACTCGGCAACCATGATTATGCTCAGTATTTTAAGTTGATCCACGGGGAGGGAGATAAAGCAGGACGATAACTGGTCTTACCGCTGAGAAGGGCAAACCAGACAGAAATCGCTACCCGGATTGTCATTGATGGGAGGAAAGTGGCCACGATGGAGGGGGATATCAACGAGGCATTTCAGAGCTTTTATGCTGAATTATATACAGGCAGGGGGCCACCATATATGGACGACATGGGGTAGTTACTTGATCAAGCCCACCTGCCAAAACTGTTGGCCACAGCCGAAGAGGAACTGAAGGGCCCAGAGGAGCTACGGGGGGCAATCAGATTTTTGGGCACTGGGAAGTCGCCAGGAGGGGATGGCGTCCTTATGGAATTCTACTCAACATATGCAGATCTCCTGGTTCCTAAATTGAAGCTACTCTATGATGCATCCTTTCACAAGGGCATACTGTCAGAGTCCCTATGGGAGACCATAATAGTGATACTGGCAAAACTCAGGAGAGACCCGTGCAGATCTGAGTCCTACTTCCTCATCGACCTGTTAAATGTAGACAGGAACATTTTGGGCAAGGTTCTTGCAAGCAGGCTGATGGTGCAGGTAACAAGTCTGATTCCCCACAATTGTGGCTTTGTGCAATGGAGGAATACCACTTTGAATCTGCAAAGTCTACATCATGTCACTGAGAGGATATGAGATGAGGAAATTGAGCTTGCAGTGGTGGCCATAGATGCAGTCAAAGCTTTTGATTCAGTGAAGTGGGACTGGCTCTTCCAGGTATGGCCATTTTAGGGAAAGAGTGACCATGCACAGATTGATACAGTTAATGTAACAAGACCTTCTTGCAAGGGTTAAAATGGGCAAGGATATTTCATCTCAGTGGCAATTGGGAAGGGGCATACAGAAAGGGTGCCCCCTCTCCCCTGTTTTCTTCGTACTCTCATTAGAACCCCTAGCAAATATATTTAGGGCCCAATTCCCGGATGCAGGCATCATGGTAGACAGATAAACACACGTTATTTCTCTATGCGCAGACAATGTCCTCCTCTATGTCCACAGCCCAGGTCTGCATGTTCTCTACATGCTGGAAGCAATGACCAACATAGGAAAGTTATCAGGGTCTGAAATAAACAGGAACAAATTGGTAGCATTCCCGCTGGGATCGCCGACAGGGAAAGCGCAGGCATACCTACCGGCAGTGGGTATACAATGGGAGACAGAGTTGTTTAAATATCTGGGCATATAGGTGCATCATAGCACTGCAGAACCTTTCAGTATAATGTAGGAAGGCTGATCCCATGTAATAGGATAGGATGCAGTTCTGGGGTAAGCTGCCTCTCTCTTTTATGAGGAAAATAGCAGTTTGCAAGATAATCATCCGGCCGCAGTTGTTATATTTCTTCATCGATATCCCTTTATTCATCAGGCCCCCCTTCTTCAGAAAGTTGGACAGAATGCTCTTGGGTTTCGTATGGGCTGGGGGTAGGCTCAGGTTGTCCTTAGACACATTGGGCATCATTACGAGAAAGGTGGCCGCGGAATGAACGGTGCCGGTAAGGGACCAGCACCGGTCAATCCGGGCTGCCACATTACGAGGTCTGCAGCGGGTCCCGCTTTGGACGCCTGGCCAGACCAGATGTGCAGAGCGGGACCCGCTAGCAGACCAGGATGCTAACAACGGGCCCGTCATTAATGGGCCCGTTGTTAGCATCCTCCCCATTCCCATTTAGCCCTATGGGGGCTCAAATGGGAATGGGAATGTACCGGGTGCCGGTCCTGAGAATGGGAATTGCCAGGGCCGTTAAAGTCGGCATGGCCTGGTAATTCCCTATTTCAGGGACCCGGACCCGGTACCCGGTTTGGGGGTAGCCATGCCACTAAAAACGGCGTGGCTACCTCCAAACTCGTAATGAGGCCCATTGAGAAGGAGTTACCCAGACAGGGACTCTCTTGCTCATATTTGAACTATATTACCTAGCCTCCCAGCTAGAGCATGTAGCCGAATGGGATTCTCAGGCAGGAGGGGTGGACCAACAATTGATAGGCACACCCCCACGACTTCATACAGGGATACAAATTCTATTGGGGAATTCAGGGAGACCCCCATATGTCGAGTATTGTGACGGTGGTCCAACAGGTATGGAGGCGAGCGTGCATAAAATTGTGGCTGGGGGAGGGATACAGCCCCAACATTCCACTGAAGGCAGACCTCCTGAGGGACATGCCATCGAACAGGTGTGCAAACACAAAACTCAATACACTGGGGGACATGTTTAAAGGGGGGCTCCTGATGCCTTTCTCGGAATGGTCATAAAAGCCGTAGCAAAGAAGGGGGATTCCATACCGGATGAACCCCTGACTACACCAGTCCTTCACACTATTCTCACAATGGGGGCAGAGTAACACACAGTTACACAACTATATGCGCACTGCAGGAGAGTAAAGCACTGCCCCACTAAAGGTCCCAGAGAAGTGGGAGCGGGACCTGGGAATTCCACTAGAGGGGGAAAACATGATCCAGAATCTGTGCCACTATCCCGAAGGTCTCGCGTGACGCACTTCTCAAACTGATTCAATTCAATGTGGTACACCGGATCTCGATCACACCGCAGACGCTGCATATGATGAATGCAGAGATACTGCACACATGCCCGAGATGTAAGGGTGTCAGGTAATAATGTCCCATGCATAATGTCCCCGTACATAATGTCACCGGGAAAAGCCATTGTGAAATTATGAATGGGAACCGTTTGCTGGGATATCCCATGCAACCATTAAAAAAAAAAGGAGTTGCGGGTGTTCCCCCCGCAAGTTCAATGTAATAATGTCTCTGCAAAAAACAGCAACTTTTTTGTCAGGGCACATTTTTGCGGAGACATTATTACATGAAACTGATGTAAGGGGGAGTCTAGAGATTTCTAGCACATGGTCTGAGGATGCCCGCTGATAATGAGGTACTGGTTGACCGGCTCAATGCCCTTTTGGGCAGGGAGTTGGAGTATAGACCCTGCTAATGCTTGTTGGGACTACTCCTGTTATGTTATGTTATATTATGCTATGTTATGTTAAAGAAACTTCTACAGCGCACGGTCACCCAAAGGTATCTTGACGCTAGAGGACAAGGCAAGCTATAACAAAGAAAGCTCAGTTTAAAACAAATAGGTCTTTATGGCCTTCCTAAAGGCCAGATGGTTTGGTCGCTTTTTTATAGCTAACAGGAGCTCATTCCAAAGCAGAGCTGCTGCTATAGAAAGAGCATGGCCTCCGGTCCGCACCCGTAGGTAGGAGGGCACACAGAGCCTGTCAGTAGAATCGGAGCGCAGACAATGCACAGGACAGTAGCAAATACATTTTTCTCTGAGGAATTCTGCCCCCTGGTCATGCAGCATCCGATGAACAATGCATAACACTTTAAATCTAATACATTGAGCAACCGGGAGCCAGTGAAGGGAACGGAGCACTGGGGAAATGTGGGCCCCATAGGGTGTGCCCGTTGCCATGAGGGCTGCAAGGTTTTGTAGGCGCTGAAGCTGCTGGATCAGGCCCTTCGGCTGTGCCAGATATAGAGAGTTACAGTAGTCCAGCCTCGATAGCACCATGGATGCTACCACCGGCGTGGGGGGGTTGGGGAACAGGAGAATAGAGGTCTCAGATGATCTGGAACTTCATTGGGACACATTCCTCAATGACCTATAGTCACCACCGGATGGTCTCCCCTCTTGAGGAAACACAGGGGTGAGCAAAGACATGTGGAGAAAGACAGACCAGTCATGAACCCAAAGACTTGATGAACCAGAGACATGGGTATCGCCCCTCGAGGGGCAGTGCATGTAATGTATCAAGGACCTTCTGAGTTTGATGGAAGGGGGGAGGTATAGCCGGGAAGGGGGGCGATAGAGGGGGAGAGGTGGGTGAATGGGGAAAGGAGGGTAGGGAGAGAGGGGTTTCGTTTGTATGTTATGTTATGTATGTGCTTATAACGCGCCGGAGCCTGCAGGCATCAGGGCACACATTTAACAAAAGACAAGAGACGGACAAAGCTAACAAATCATGTATAGAGGTCGGACTGAGAGTAGAGAGGAAGGACTAATTAGGTTGTAAAGATAGAAGGATCCATTGTTCAAATAAGCGCATCTTGAGCCTTTTCCGAAAGGTTTTGTGGTTCTTCTCTAAACGTATTTCTACTGGGAGGTCGTTCCAGGATAAAGTGGCTAAAACCGAGAAGGAACGACCTTAACCCCGGCTCCTTTTAATCCTTGGACAAAAGAGATGGTTGAGGGTAAGACAGTATTTCAAGTAAATAGGAGCCAGTGAGTGTAGACATTTGTGTGGCAAGGTCAGGATCTTAAAAGAAATCCTGTGGTTGACCGGGAGCCAATGAAGTTCCCTCCTGGATGTAGTTATGTGTTCTCGTTGTTACGCACCTTTAACAATACGCAGCGCGTCATTTTGAAAGATGTGAAACTTTTTTTATACGATTTTTACTGGCTCCCCCTAACGGAGCATTGCAATAGTCAATTCGAGGCATAATTATACCGCTGACCAAGGTTTCACAATTTTTACTCGTAACTTATGACTTGACCAATCTAAGCAGTCTCAGGTGATATTGTGACTTTCTGATAACTCAGCACTCAGGGACTCTTCCATTATTACTCCGAGAGTTCTAACATGATCTGAAATTTTGATGGATCAATTGTGAATTCCACGTATGCCGGCCCAAATTGCAGCCTTGCTTGAGGGGATCCAAAGATCAGCAGTTCGGTTTTACCGCTATTGAGACAGAGCCAATGTTGGGTCATCCAGTTTTTATGAGTACATAGATATTCTGTACCGTTTTTAAGTACTCGGTATAGGATCCACTCAGTTCCACCAATTCCTTGTTACAAAATCTAATAAACATATTTCAAATAATTACAAAATAAAAACGTCAGAGGCTCTTAATCTAATACTACCTCCTCAAGATAGGGCACCTGGTTGTGATTGGTACTCTGTTAGATGCAGGAATGTGATTATATATCTTGGTGTGAACATTATAGGGGGCAACACATCTCAGCACTGGGCCATTTATGTTAGATTGTTCAGGGGAATTACAGAGAAACTGGAAAGCTTGGCTAAAATGGCAATCTCATCGCTCGGTAGGATTACTGCTCTTAGTCTCCAGTCTCGGTGGCCAAGGTGGCACTTTAGGGATTGCAGAAGGGCATATTGAGAGATATATAGGATGGCCCAAGGTTAGAATCACCAGACCGGTCCAAACAGTGCCCAGAGAAAAAGAAGAGCAGGCCTGCCCCGATATAATTCTTGCTATCAGGCTACTCAACTCTGTGTTCTTAGGGAATGGATGAGCCTGTCTCCAAACTAGAATAAGGGGTGACAGTAAGACTAGCATATCAGGTCAGCCAGTGAAAACATCTGATATGAAAGTTCCTCTATTAATAGGGAGATGTTCTATAGGGCAACCAGGTCTCAGCCAGGTGTCCTTATTTCCCCTCCACTGTTCTCCAGTCTTGACAAATTCACAATTTACCCAAGTATATAAGGACTCTGAGCTGGACTCCTGAAGAATAAGAGATTGCCGATGTGATGCACATTTATTTGATAATGTAGTGATAATGCCTTCTGGCCTTTGGGGAAGAATTGGATGAAGTACCTACAACTCAAAAACTGTGTGCTGCACCCTGGCGTCAGTGAGGGCACAAGACGTTTTATAATGTTTAACAAAATAATCTTCCTGGAATAGAGGGATTCCAGTAAAATAGGGTTCTGGTGGATGCAGAGGTTATAACACCAATAAGTGCATAAAGGTCATTATTGACCTACTGACAGTCAATCAGAATTGACAGTGAGCAGTCAATAATTGCTGCTATTGACTGCATTCTGAACATTCTAACTTCCCAAAGCAGAAAGTGAAACAACATTGCACTTTATTGGGGCAAAGTATTTTTCAAAAACACATTCCCTCTCTAGGAAGATATTAACTTCACTGCAACATACTTCTACGTTACACCTAATGCATGGTTGCATTAAACGTTGCCCAGTTTAACCAAGTTTGCAATTAAAATACTTAACTTATGAAGACAACATTGTTACTTAAATACTGCAAAATAAAACTACAGTTGATTTACTAACAGTTTGCTCTTTACTTTAGTTACTATTTTAAAAACGTTTACTTCACCACTGAAACTCCAAACCATGTATTTCTATTACCACTATGTGCTAATAGCCATTTAGTCCTCGGCAGGGGTCATTATCACTCGGAATAATGATCCATCCTTCTCCACCCTTTGGCCCCTGGCTTCCCCTCAGGCCATAGTTTGGTGGCTTGTCATTATCCAACGATAATGGCACCTACCCTCAGTTTATAAAGCTATATGTTCAGGGACACCTGGAATGGGAACGAGGTGAACAGCTTAGCCAAGAAACATTGGGTAAGATATGGAGGAGGCACAAGCTTGTCTACAAGTGGTATCTACAACAGTGCAGAGAGGGAGGGGATTGTCCATAGGGGGTATCTGGTCTGTAGCTGATTTCAGCATTTAGACTAAATGAGTCAGCCATGTTTAAAGGGATGTGGTGGCACATGGTCCTTATGGGATATTTGATTGTATTGTACAGATATTGAACAGGAGGGTTTCCCCAATAGGGAAATTGGAGGGATTTCCCTAATAGGCTAATTGCGCTGGTGGTAATAGTGCCAAGAAACCCTCATTGTGTCCAATGGACTCAATGGGAATGGGGATTTACCTCCCCACTGCTACTTGCGATCCGGCGCAAATTGCACCGGACTGAGTTCGGGTAACGCTAATAGTGTTGGGTGCTGTCCCGGAGCAATTAGCACCAGGATACCGCCCAACCCCTGATGAGGCCCATTAATACCTGGAGTCCTGCAGTCCTCCGCACCCTCCTCATGTTTGCCCTCCACTCCCCCAAACCAAAAGAATACCTGTCCCCCTGTCACCCTACCTCATCTCTCTCAGCTTCACCCTCTGGGTGCGGCTCTCGGGCAGTGGCTGGCATGCAAGCCTGTCAGTTTCACAGAGTAGCATCTGCGGCACTGTGAAAGGCTGTACACCAAGTGCTGTGCAATGCAGGCGCTTTTAGACTTTCCCCTCCCCCACTGGCGGGGAACCAAGCAGCTATTAGGGGAGTGCACTGTGCTATGTTTGCTAACCCCTGCAGCCGTCCATTTGCCTTTACTCCCAATTATCTTTGCGCATGCACACAGTTTTTATCCCCCATGAATTGGCATGACACAAGATTTCAATTGGCAAAATTGGCCGCAGTTTTATTTCCATGACAACAGAAGTATCTGTACACAATAGTGACCTCATTCTGTACGTGTGGCGCTTGCTTGCCGGATTTCCTTTGCTTCCCCCTATACTTGGTATAGTAGGCCCCCAACTCCCCCGACCCATTGTACCTGTTCCTATCCTGCCCGTGCAGGGGTCCGTGGGTGGGGAGAGCGCCGTTTGTTTTGGGGGGGAAGCTGAGCCTTATTTGTTCCTACCAGACGCCCCCGCCGTTTAGGCCCCCAAGAGGCGCTGGTCCAGAAGGGCGAAGACCCATTCCGTTTCCTTCTGGCTCGTCCGGAGTCTATCATTTGTGCTTGGTTGCCCAAACACCGCCACGCCAACCGGTGGGTTCCCGCCCACCGTTGGCTCCCTCCTTCCACCTTCCTTCTCACAACTCCAGCAATTTGGTGCAAATGTTCCAGAAAAAGAGCTCCATTCCCTTTGGGGACAAGTGCACCCCATCGGCTAAGAAATATTCGGGGTTCTTCCCCTCAATCAGGCCATGCCTGATCTGATGGAAACCTCTGCCCCTGCAGAATTTGGCAACTGCCCCGTTCAGCTTCCTCCTCGATTTCTCTACCGCTGAATGGTTCTCTGCCCCTCTCCATTGCGCCCGAGGGATCACCTCGGACCAGATGATCTCTGTCTCCCCCACCTGTGCCGATATTTCCTGTAGTGAGTTTGTGATGTCTCTCAGCAAGACCCCCCTCCCTAGGCTGGTCAGGTCATTCCCTCCCAAGTGTATCACCAACACATCCGGCTTCCGCTGCCTATTTAGCAGTTTATGCAATTGCCCTTTCAGCTGGGCCCATTTCATCCCTGGCACCCCGTGCCACTCGATCTTGAATTCTCCCGCCGTCAAGATCTCTTGCTGCTGGTTCCAGCTCGCCTTTGCCCTTGAGATGAATGAGTGCCCCACCACCCATACTGTGCGTAGTTTCCTTTGGTGCACTGCTGGTAAATGACATGGAGGGAACGGCATGGTTATCTTTACACTTTCTCTGGCCTGACATAACGTTTAAAACATCCTGACGACCATCTCCCCAATCTCTTAATGTCCTCCGCCCCCAGTCCCCCGACTGATGCTGAGGTGGCGGCCCCAATCCGGAAAGAATGTGTCCCAAACTGGCCCCCTGCCAGACCCATCTTTTCCAGACCTAGCGACATCACTTTCTTGAACTGAAAACGGCTTAGAGCGGACCCATCCTTGTGCGTGAGCCATGGCGCCTCTGCCCCTGATGGCCGCCTCTGTCGCATAAAGTTTGCCGTTGCCGCCACCGGGCAAACCCTGCTCGCCTGAATGGCATGTACGGTCAGCGCCGCCCCTTTTCCTTTCTGATCCGTCTTTGACCTCCTCACATAAATGATGACCTGAGCGCTCCCCACTTGGATGTCCCTGACGCGCAAGAACCCATTCCCTTTGCCGTTCTTGTTTTCCGGCACCAGTTCGCCGATTCTGAGCGCCCCAAAAAATGCCACCGTAAAAGCAGCCGAGAAGAGCACACGCTCTGATTCCTCCTTACATACTTCCCCCAGACATTTAATTAATCCGTGCAATTTCCCAATATCGATTGGCCGCCTTTCATCTGGTTTTGTTATGCTTTGCCTCGCCCAGCCTTTCATGGCCAGCATGACGTAATGCTCCTTAGTGGGGTCCTTCTCCCCGTGCACTTTTGCATGATGTGCTATGGCCGCCAGGTGATAGCCTACCCACGCCCGGGTCTTCCCTGTTTTCCAGCACCAGCCTATGAATGCTCTCACCGGGTTCTCCCGGGGGTCCCCTGCTAATACCTCTTCCTGGAACTGTGAAAACCGATTCCAACAAGCCCCGTACCTCTTAGTTGTACCGGGTGCCAGGGCAGTTTCCACCAATGCGGTCAGATCGCCCCAATCATCCCCCACCATTGTACCTCGAATGGGGTCATCTCCTCCCTTGCTTCGGGACAGCTCTCCCGGAACCGGTCCCACTGTAAACGAGACAGACAATCAGCGGCCGTGTTTTTCACCCCTGGAATGTGCCGTGCTCTAACCTCAATGTTTAACTCTAACAAACTTCTGGTGAGTTCCCTGAGGAGCCTCAGCACCCTCGGGTTACTGGACGACCCTGTACCATCGCCAAGTTGTCCGACCATAGCGTGACCTTAGAATTTTGCAGCTGCCCGCCCCACAACTTAAATGCAACCACTATGGGGAACAGCTCTAGTAGTGTGATATCTTTCGTGACCCCTTCCTTGTGCCATTCCTCCGGCCACGCCATGCCGCACCATCTGTCACCCAGGATAGCCCCAAAACCCAGGGACCCAGATGAATCCGTGAACAATTTGAGCCTCTGACTGCTTGCCCAGTCCGCCCTCCAGATTGCCACCCCGTTGGAACTTGTCAAGAAGCTATCCCACATCCTGAGATCCTCCTTTACCTCTGAACCCAATCGGACGTGCTGTGCGGCATGTTGTAAACCCACAGTTTTCAGCTCCACACTTCTGGCAAATGCCCTCCCCGCTGGTATCACTCTGCCTGCAAAATTGAGGTTTCCCGCCAGTGCTTGCAACTCCCGCAAGGTCGCTTTGTTTTTTCCCATCAGCTCCTGAATCAATCCCCTCAGTTTTTGTACCTTGTCCTGCGGGAGCCTACATTCCCCTTTAACTGAATCGATCTCTATCCCCAGAAATGTCAATGTCGTTGCTGGACCCACGGTCTTTCCTGGTGCAAGGGGGACCCCTAGCTGGTCCATTCTATTTTGAAATACCTCCATCAGGGCTCTGCACTCCTCCGTCCCATCCCTCCCCACGAAGAGAAAATCATCTAAGTAGTGCAACATTCCCCCACGTTTTCCCTCCCGTTTTACCGTAAACTCCAGAAAGGAGCTGAATGCTTCAAAATCTGAGCAGGAAATGGCGCACCCCATGGGGAGGCATTTGTCATAGTAGTACTTGTCCCCTAACTTAAAACCCAGCAAGTGGTGACTATCCTCGTGGATTGGTAATAGGCGGAAGGCTGATTCTATGTCTGCTTTCCCCAACAATGCCCCTTCTCCTGCCGCTTTTACCATTAGTATCGCATCCTCCAGGGAGGCGTACTGCACCCTGCACTGTTCCTCCGGGATGCCATCGTTCACTGATTGACCCTCGGGGAAGGATAGGTGGTGTATCAGGCGGAATTGACCCTCTTCCTTCTTTGGCACCAATCCTAGCGGAGATACCACCAGATTGCTCATAGGAGGCCTAGTAAATGGGCCGGCCACTCTCCCCAGCCCCCCCTCCTTGTCAACCTTCCTTTCTACTACCTCGGGTTTCTCCAGAGCAGATCGTAGGTTGGCCGCCTCCCTTCCCTTTTGCGTACCCGCCCCCGGGATCCTAAAGCCCCACCTGAACCCTTGCCATAGCAATTTTGCATCGGCCTTGTTGTGGTACTCATTTAGAAAGGGAGTCATGGCAAGAAGGCTAACTGGTGTAGGCAATGCCCCTTTAATCATACAATCGTCATTCATTGTTTCCCCAGCATTGCCTTGTTTTGTCGGCGCATCACTCAACGTTTCCTTTATTTTTCTGTTTCCCACCCTCCCTGGGTTTAGCCTCTCCCGGAGTGGCCTTGCGGGGGCCCGTACCACCGCCCCTCTGGTGCTTGTACCTGCATGTCTTCCCGTATGAGCAATACCCTTCTGCGAACCTCCAGCAGACTTCTTGCTCCCCCTGGTGGGCTGCTGCCCGGTACAACCAGGAGGAGGGCCCGCGAAAGGACCCTCTCCCCCGTTGCGAGAACCCGCCTCTGCCTCTCCCACCCCGAGACTTCTCTCCTAGTGGCTCATCCTGGGGTTCCCTGCAGGGGACCACTTTGTCCATGTACCCCCCGACATCCATCTCGTCCCATGACATTGCCGGCCATATCTGCATCTTTAATCTAAAGCCCCGGTCATACTCTAGCCATCCCTCGCCGCCATATTTCTGACACAAATCATGCACGTATTGCTCATATGCTATCATCGCCAGTGCATCCTGCGGGTACCTCTCCAACATTACTGACATATACATCCTGTAAGCTTTCAGCCAGTTGTTAATGGAATGCTCCGCCTTGGTGGCCTCCCTGTCCCTTTTCTCTTTTTCCTTTTCTGACAGTTCCTTTAGGCCTCCCCCCGTGGGAACAATCCCCAACAAGTCAAAGATGTCAATGAATTCCTTCCTCCACAACCTCTCCTTGACCCCCCATGGAATGTGCCACACCAAAGAATTCACCGTAGCCCGCATAGGTGCGAACCCTGGCATTGGCCTCCCATACTGGGTTGTCTGGCCCCACAATCCCCCTGTTTCCCCGCTGATCGGGCCTACTGTTGACGGCTGAGCCGGGCCCAGCCCCCCTGTCAAGACCGCTCCAGGCCCTGCCTCATTCTGCATCCCCTGAGCCCCTGCAGATAACCCCGAAGCCAACTGCTGGGCCCCCCCCATGCTTACTGACGCCCCTGGCCCTTGGTTTGCCCATTCCTGACCCCAAGGGAGCCCCGCCATCTGCACCTGCTGCCCGCCTACCATAGGTGGGCCCACACTAGGCAGCCCGACAGATAAGAAACCCCCGGGCGGTATCCCCTTCTTCTGAGGCAATTGACTTAGTCCACCCGACTGTGCCCAGCCTTGAGTGCTACCGCTGCACCAAGGCCCTCCCAGCCCTTGCGACGCCCCCGGATGCGTGGCTATACCTCCTTGAGACACTCCCCCTACCACAAAACCAGTACTGGACGCAACATTCGGCATTTGCCCCATTTTTCCCCATGCTTGCATGCATTCCATCACCATACCTTTTACCGCCTCCAGGGATGTTGTTCCTCCACCCGCGACATCCACCGTTCTGGTCGCAGGAGTGTTGGGTGGGCTCACTCCATTCCCTGGAGCCTCAGCAGGTGTAGGAGCCGTTAAGGCCGCATCCTCCTGCGCCCTCCCCCTCTGCCGTGGTCTCTTGGTGCTGCTGGCCTGCTCCTTGCTCGCTTTAGCCCTGGCCGTCATTGTCCTTTTCCTTTTGCTCCCCTGGGTCTCCTCTTCTTCTTCTTCCTCCCCCAGGCTGTGGATTTCAGCCTCGACCACGGTGGCCTCGCTGCCACTGTCCTGAAACATCAGAGGAGAGTTTTCCACCCTCTGGCTGCGCCCTTCTTGGCTAGGTTGGGCCACCATCCTGGACATCCAGTCTGGGCCATGGGTTGCTGCTGCCATCCTGGCCATCTCCATAAATGACGCCAGATCCATTGTTTGATTTCTTTCCTTTGGAGGGAGGGCGTGGGTGTCTGTGTGTGAGAAAAAAGGGCCGGGTTGCCTCCCTGTGTGTCCTAGCCGCCTTTCCTCGCCCCCGGCCCCTTGCCCTCCCGCCTGTCCTCCGGCTGCTGCTGGGCGGGCTCACCCGCAGCTCTGCTCCGCCTTCGTCGCCTCGCTCCTGTTCCCGGGCTGAGCGCGCATTCTCCAGCCGCGGCTCCCGATCAGCTGGGCTGCTCCTCCACGCCCGCTGGCTGTCCTCCACCGGCTATGCGATCCCGCCTGCTGGTTCCTTGCGGTCCCCGCCGCTCTGCTCCGCCTTCGTTGCCTCGTTCCTGGTCCCGGGCTGAGCGCGCCTTCTCCCGCCGCGGCTCCCGATCAGCTGGGCTGCTCCTCCACGCCCGCCGGCTGTCCTCCACCGGCTGTGCGGTCCCGCTCGCTGGATCCTTGCGGTCCCTGCAGCTCCGCTCCGCCTTTGTTGCCTCGCTCCTGGTCCCGGGCTGAGCGCGCCTTCACCTGCCGCGGCTCCCGATCAGCTGGGCTGCTCCTCCGCGCCCGCCGGCTGTCCTCCACCAGCTGTGCGATCCCGCCTGCTGGTTCCTCTGCCGCTGATCCTCTTCTGCTGGGTGGGTGATCCAGCTGCCAGTCCTTCGCCTTTTCTCCCTGCCACGAACGAAATTCCTTGCACTTGTCAGGTGGCGGCGACCGGGTCCCAGTGCAAGAGCGAGATGCCTGGACCCTGGTCCCGCCTGCTTATATCCTGCAAGCCCCGCCCCTTTCCCTTTGTTTCCCCTTCGCGGGCTTTTGGGCCATTCGGATTTTGGCGCCGTTCTGCCCCTTTGTCCTTTGCCCTTCCGGGTGAGGGTCCCTGCTCCCGGCGGCATGACCCCGCAGGGGTTACCCTGCTGCCTCCTCCATTTTTGAGGACGTTTTTCCGTCGTCAGCTCCATTCTCGCTGCACTACAGAGATGTAATGGGAAGCTGAGCTGAGAAGAGACCGCATTTCCCTTCCACGGTGTAACAGCTGTGAAACATAAGTTCCAGGACATCATAGAAGGAGCATAAAGCTTTTGGAAATGAGTTATTTGCTAACAGCTTGCTATCACTGGCGTAGCGGGGGACCAATGCAGACCCAACTGTGCAGGTAGCCCCGCTGTCACATGTCCTGGGAGTGGGGCCACTGGGACTTTAAAAAGAAATTGTTTATTTTTGAAGTCACTCTGCCTTTATGAAGAAGTTATTTCCGAAAGACTTTAAAAATAAACTATTTCTTTTTGAAGTTCGATGGCTCTTCCCCTACCCCATGACCTGGAAGCCTCGGAGCCCTATGACTTCCAAAAGGAAGAGTTTCTTTTTGAAGTCACACTGCCTTCATATAGACATTTCCGTGCAGAAATCATTTCTTGATAAAGAGACTATTTCCTTTTGCAGTCATAATATCCTTCCCCCTACACCCCATAACATGGAGGCCTCCAGCTCCTGTGAAATGACAGGAACAAGCTTCCTGCTGCAGGGAGCTGAAGGCCTTGTCCCCTGGACCAACGGATTCAAAAAGGTTAGAACATTTATTTTGTTTAAATGTGCGTACATGTAATGGTGTATGTGTATGTGTGTGTGTGTGTGTGTGTGTGTGTGTGTATATAATGTAATGTGTGTGAATGCATGATGTATGGGTGTCTGCCTGGGTGTGCGTGCATGAGTGTATGGTGAAAGGGGGAACATGTAAATGTACGGGTGGCTGGGTGTGTGTGTGTGCTGAATGGTGTGTGTGTTTTTGTTTGCCTGGATTACTTATTGGTAATCTTCATTACTCCAAGCCCTACTTTTCCTTGTCCCAGTACTTGTGTATGAGGCACTTTGCATCTTACACAAGTACTGGGACGAGGTAGAAGGACATGGAAGTAATGCCTGGCTTAGTTACCTGTAATCTACATTACTGCTAGTCCCACTCTTCCTCGTCCCTGTACTTACCTATGAGGCAAGGTACCTCATACGTAAGCACTGGGACAAGGAAGTGGGATGTGGAGGTAATTTTGGGCATGGTAGTCTAGGTCGGCCCAAAGTGTGGGGCGACCCATGAAATGTTGCTGGGGTTGGGGGGGTCCTCAGCAGGGCTCATCCAAGGGCCCTCAGCAGGGGGCCCCCAGATTTTGTGCTATGCCACTGCTTGCTATGGAGGACATACACAGTGTTAAGCTCTAAACTGTGCAAGAAAACTGCCAATGATGCCCAGAGGCAACATGGTCACAACAAAGTGAGATGGTAGACTATCAGTACCAGACAGAGAGGGATTATTTGGCCTCTCATCTTAGACATGTGAAAAAAACCAAAGATGCTGTGACAACACATTTGTTAAAATAGATCATAGCATTGAGCGATTTCAGAGCAGTGGCTGGCATGGTTGGAATGTGGAAGCAGCAAAGGTACTTTTATCAAAATAACAGCAGCTGCCTGAAATTTGCCAGAAGTGTAAACCTAACAAGCTAGAATTGGCATAGCTAGTCAATATGACATACTACTACCATCGTAGGACATGGATGGGGAGGGTGAGCAGAGGTGGGCACCCCACTGGGCAAGCCGACTCTTGGTATCAGTTTATGTCATGGTTATCCTTTCAAAACCGTCTTTTCTCCACCGACCCGACTTGCCCTTTCCCTACAGCATGACGGCCAACGACCAGGGCAGAATCAAGGCTATTAAAACACACACAGCATGACAAACAACAAGGATATCAATCTTATACCTGTTTGCTGGAGTTGACTTGTTCTACGCGAGCACGGTTCACGTCTGTTTTATATGGACCGCCGGTGTCCTCCAAGTTAATGGTTTGAGAATCCCTCCTGGTACATTGCGTTTCCCCACTTGTGTACATTTCCACTGGTAGAGGCAACATCTAGTCTGGTACATCTAATCTACTCGATGATGTGCAGGGCAAGGGAGGATAGGGGACTGGATCCAGTCCAAAGTAAAGGGCCTTGTTGTGGATTCAGGCATGACCGAGCCAACTGCTCGTACATTTCACAACGCAGGGACATTAGACCTTTAAGCTATGAGGGAATTCCTAGAAATAAACATCCTTAGTTTGATGGACATTCTCATAAGCAATAAAAGAAAGCAAAATCATCATCCATTTTACTGGCGCAACACTTGGATTAATAACCTCTATGCTTGTGAATTGTACCCCAAAACATGTTTGGGCTAAAACTGAAAAATCAATTAACAGAATGTAAAAATACATTATTATTATTATTATTATTATATATTTTTTTAGCATGGACCTAGCTTCGAGAAGCAATGGAGTGCTTCACAGAGAAATATAACAGCACAGTTATACAGCTGGGGGTAGGATACACAGGGGCACGGAGGAGGGGTGCAGCTGTACCGGATGGCGGGGAGGAGAAGGGGGGCAGCGTCTAGCGAGTCAGGTGACGCAAGGATCATGTCATGTGACCTTGCCAATCGGCTAGATCGAGTTTAAGGTTTTCCCAAATTTGTGTTTGTCCTGATTATGGCGGTAAATTATGCAAATGGTAATAGTCATTTCAAGCATTTGAAGGGATGGTATTACCCATACCATAGGTATCTGCTTCATGCCTTGTAATTAGTGATGGTATTGTTAAGTATCCGAATTCCGGTTCAACTTATGCGGGAATTCTGAGATGTTGTAATCCAGCTTGCTGTCCACAGATGCTTCAAAAGGTCTTGATCTTTGTAATGTAGGGGTCGCTCCTGAAGGGAGTGTAATGTCCTGTTTCTATTGTTATTGAATGTAATGTCCCATTTCTAGTGTTATGCTCAGGGACTGCAAACCACATGGGAAGTGGGTGGAGTCTTTGGTCTGGCGCCAGTTCATGTTTGATTAATAAAGGTTTTGGAAGCTACTCCTCCGGGCTCTGCGTTTCATTTACTTCCCGATTTATTACTGGCCGCATTACAATAGATGTCAACACATAACAATGGCGATGAGGATAAGCCGTTCACAGCGAAATTACACCTTTCCCAATATGACACATTGAAATGCATAGACCATGCATTGAAATGACGTGAACGGCTTCCCATAGGAGATGATATCTGGGTCAATACCTTCAATTCCAAGTGGATCAGCTTTTGCTTACTTCTAGAGTTTAGCTTTTTAACGTTCCATCTTACATTTTTCACGTGGATGCATTGTGTATTATGCGCTTCGTGGAACAGGATGGCTTTACCTCACATGTCCACAGTTGCAGTAGGAGAGTAAGAACATGTTGGTTCTCAATTCCCTCCACTTTCTCTGCTTTATGATGTTCTGTGCATATGTGTCACTCATGTGTTGCTCTCTACTTTGTAACACCCTCTTTCTCCTTTCAGCATTTTCCCCTTTCCTTCCTCTTTCTTCTCTTGCCGGCTTTTTGCCTGACCATTCGTCTTATTTTGAGACAACTTGGAATGTCATTTGACTACTCTCACATGTTTCGCTTTACATCTCCACCCCTCCAACCTCTGAATGTTAGACTGTGTGATGCAACAAGGACGAGTAGAATTAACATGGGGTGGACACAGAAGTTTAGGTTTTTAAAAGATCCAGTTTTATTAAGAAACATTAGACAAGACATCCGAGAAAATGTATTTCAACAGCAGAATGTTTTTCCATTCGGGTTCCAACTACAAAGTCTTTCCGTTTTATTATCATTAAACCAGGGATCAGTTCTTGGGAAGTATTCTCCCTTCTCAGTCACTCCCAGTTGGGGATTTGAGTGTGCCCCACTTTTTTTGGCTCTTCGTTCTGTAGATTCAGGTCCTCTGATTTCACCATCAACTCTTAGGAGACCCTTCACTTTGGTCTTTGGGCTCACATGTGCACCTGCACCCACAGCTGGACAGCGGCAGAAGTTAAGGCGTCAATGTAAATGAATAAGCCCAAAGCTTCCACCAGGAGGAGGGCTACCTGAGCTTCTCTACAGGAGCTTTCAACACCTCCCTGTCTTAGCGTCTTGGCTCTAGTCCCCGAAACCCCTGTCCTCACCTACTTCATTGGCGAGACACAATCATCTTGTGCCCAAGAAGATCTTTCCTGCACTTCCTATACTCTCCTCACCCCTCCTTACACGCTCGCTTCCTCTTCCTCGCGCTTGTGCCTCCATCCATCCTCTACTCATACACTCAGTCTTGGGGTGTTGCTGCTCCATTCACTTCACTTTAGCCATCGCCTCTGACCTCTCTGATAATCCTTTCTTCCTCCTCTTACTTTCTCCTTAACACATTTCTTCTCCCTTCTGATGCCACTTCCAAACTCCAACAAACACATTCCTCCATCTCTTGTCTGTCACCTGTGCCCTCAGTCTGAATGCACTCCTCAACCACTCCCTTGATGTCTCCTCCAACCTCCTCCAGCACACACTCCCCCGCCACCCCATTGCCTCCTCCAACCTCCTCTATACTTTCTCTTCTCTTTTAGCTATCCCCCGCGCCACCTCTAGCCTGATGTTTCTCCTCACCCTCTAATTACCCTTCTTCCTCTTCTTTTTCTCTTTACACCTCTCTGTGCAGTCTCCTTCCTCCTGCTCTCTAACAGTCTAATTCTGCTTGTGTTTCCAAATCTCTCTAAATCTTATCTGGACAAGCTTTTATGAAGGCCCACCTCCATTTTGAAATCACACGTTACGTATGCTGTGGGTGGAGCTACTGCAGCAGAACTCCGCATCTCCTGGTCAACTGTTGCATTTCTCATCCACGTAGGACAGTCAGTGGAGCGAAGGGATCTCAATGCGTGGGTACACATGCATGGTGTTGGAATGTGGGGAGCGGTCCCACCAATAAGAACAATGGTCTCCCCACGTCTAATAATGTGGGTACCACTTCCCCTTTATAGGCAACACTTGAAACACTTCTCTCCCACCAGAAACAGAGTCGCATGTCCAGGAGTTGAGGATGTCCGAAAGCAGAACCACAGGAGATGGGGGTCCGGCCACCACTTCATTGGACAGCTTTGGGGAATAGTTGCACAGTAACGTTTCTTAAATCCTGGATGCTTCATGCATCAAAGAGACAGGGGCATGTTCTTGCCCAGTGAGACAAACCCCTGACAAAGGCCCGGGACATGGACGGGTAGGCCAGATGACCCGCTCCACACACTGGCGTAACAGGGGCCCCCGCAGCCCCCGCGGTGCGGGGGGGGCCCGCGGTGTGGGGGGCCCCACCAGCACATGGCTGGGAGGGGGCCCCAGTAAAAAAAAAAAAAAAAAAAAATGTTCTAAAAAAAAAAAAAGTTTCTTTTGAAATTCACTATGCATTCATAAAGAACATTTCTGTAACAGAAATAATTTCTTTATGAAGGCAGAGTGACTACAAAAAGAAACTTTCTTTTTGAAGTCTGAGGGCCCCCGTACCCCATGACATGGAAGACCCTAGGCTGGAGGCCTCCATGTCATGGGGTGGGGGGGGTGGGGAACCCTATGCCTTCAAAAAGAAATTGTTTGTTTTTGAAGCCACTCAGCCATCATAAAGAAATTATTTTGATTATGGTTCGGTCCTTAACTGAAATAATTTCTTAATGAAGTTATAGTGACTTAAAAAAGAAACAATGGGGCTCATTCTGACCATGCCGGTCCGGAAACAACGGTGCTGGTAAGCTTACAGGCACTGTTGTTTCCTGACCGGCATATTACAGGTCTGCCTGGTGGGGCTGCCGTGCCCGACAGGTCTGACCCTGCCAGGCACAGCAGCCACGGTAGGCAGACCTGTCACGGAAGCACCGGCACCGTTAACAATGGTGCAGGTGCTTCTGTGTCCCCATTCCCGTGGAGTCTGGGGTTTAACGAAATTACCGGCACCTGATTTCCCAGCCGCCGGACTTGAAATAGCACGGTGGCACCGGGAAGTCAGGCCATAGTAATTTTTTATGGGTCTGGCGGCAACCCGCCGGTTCACCGGCACGGTTACCGCTGGACCCGTAATGAGCCCCAATTTCTTTTTTAAGTAATAGGGCCCCCCCTCAACTCCATGAGGTGTGCGTGTATGAGTCTATGGTGAAAGGGTGCACACTCAAATGTATAGCCGGCTGCCTGTGTGTGTATGGTGAAAGGGTGCACACTTAAATGTATGGGTGGCTGTGGGGGGGTGCCGGCATGGTGAAAGGGTGCACACATAAATGTATAGGTGGCTACCTGTGTGAGTGTATGGTGAAAGGGTGCACACTTAAATGTGTGGATGACTGGGTGTGTATAAGGTGAATGGTGTGTGTGCTTGTGTACAGGGGCACAAGAAAACCTTCATTTCGGGGGGCTAACCCTTCAAATGTTGGGAGAGGCGCTAACTTCACATGCGGTGGGGAGGGGGAAACTTATTTGTGTGGGCGCATCCAAATTATTTACGCATTTTAATGAGACTATTATAGTGCATATTCAATGTTACAAGCAGTTAACTCTCTCCTATAAGTCTCCTGTTCCCTCTCTACCCTTCCAATCACTCCCCTGGCATGCAAGTACTAAACCCACATCACGATTTCAATCGCCTAAACAATGTGGCATTTCAATGCAGGTACTAACAGTGAAATGCTTTACGTTGGTAATTGCTGGGTTCTTGTTAACAGCAAAAACCAGGTGCCGTTTAAAATCTGTGTCCTGTTCGGTGGGGAACTGCTCTAAAGGTTAGCCAAGTTGAGTCAATATAGCCCAAAATATCAGGAGGGGTAGTGCTGAAGCCCAGTCAACTCAATGGTGTTGCGCTACTACTTGTGTTTAATGCTTTGCTTACTCCTAGCCCTATTCTTCCTCGTCCCAGTACTTATATACGAGGCAGTACGTGTGTTTGAGGCACTCTGCCTCATACAAAAGTACTGGGAAGTGGTAGAGGTACATGGAGGTAATGCCTGATTTAGCTACCTGTAATCTTCATCACTCCTAGTCCCACTGTTCCTCATCCCAGTACTTACCTATGAGGCAAGGAGCCTCATACAAAAGCTCTGGGACAAGGAAGAGGGACGCAGAGGTAATTCTGGGCCAAGGAGCTGATTGTGGAGGTTGGGGTGGTGGGTGGGAGGGAGAGTGGATGTGTGGGGGGGCAGGATTGTGTGATAAATCATAATGGTTGTCCATGTCCAGGCTAAGCAGGCATGATATGTGGTATTAGTGGCTAGAGAGGCATTTTGATTTAGCCAGTCTAGTCATTCCTCAGTTTGGTATGACTTTCTTTTAACTGGACATTTCTGATAAAGTAGTCCTGCTAACTTTAATTACCTGGCTAGATTGGCATTTGGGTGCTGCCAGTCTAGCCATTTCTTACTGCGGCATTGTATATTTTTTTGGGCATCTGTGATAAAATGATATGATGTGATTCAAGTCATTTATAATGCGCCTGTACACAAGTGTACACAAGGGAGGGATGATAGAGGGAGGACAAGACAAACGATCTCACTAGGCCTTGTGTCATTGTGAGAACGAGAAGTGCAAGGGAAAAGGGAGCAGGGAAGTGCAAGTGAGAGGGGAGGGGAAAACAGGGCAGCAATGCTCTCAGTAAGTGCAGCCAGGGCAGAGCAGCTATTGGTTGTGCAAGGAGAACAATGGACTGCAGGGTTACAGTTACAGCCCCTAAGTGCATGGTAGGCCCGGAGGCAGTGCAAGGGTGACCAATCAAGAAAGAGCCTGGACTCAGAGAGACTCTGAGGGTAGCCAAGCAGCCAGTCAGTACAGCAGACAGGTAGGTCAGGTAGGTCAGCAGGGGGGGAGAGAGAGCGAAAGCAGCAGAGAAGAGGAAAGCTTTTAGCTGCTTCCGAAACTTCAGGTTGTCCGCCTCAAGTTTGAGAGGGGCAGGGAGGCCATTCCAGTTGGAGGCACCAGCAGAGGAGAGAGGTCTACCCCCACTCTCTGCCTGGAGAAATGTCTAAGCCTTAGAGAGTTGGAGGTAGCTGAGTGAAGGGTTAGAGAAAGAAGGTATTTTGGAAGAGAGCATTGGATTTAGTGTTGGCACTGGCCCCAGAAAGCCTTGTGGGCAATGCAAAGGTTCTTGAACTTGATCCTTGCAGCCAGTGGAGAGATTTCAGGGCTGGAGAAATACAATCCCAGGGCTTGAGGCCAAGGCTAAGTCTTGCAGTCCTGTTCTGGATTATTTGCAGATGACGGAGACTAGAGGAAGACAGATTGAGAAAGTGGCTGTTGCAGTAGTCCAGCTTAGAGACAGTGAGCTTCTGGTGGAGAGTGAGAAAGGGAAGAGTCCCTTTGAGGAGGAGCAGCTGTTAGTGGGACTTCTTGGTGATGTCCGAGATGTTAGGAGAGAAAGAGAGTGTGGCGTTGAAGATGACACCAAGGTTTTTTGCCTCGCAGGAAGGCAAAGGAAGAGGGCCCAAGGTGGTCTGCTATAGTGAGAGAGGAAACACAGTGGCAAGGGTCCCAATGAGAAGGATCTCTGTCTTACTGGCATTAAGGTAGAGATTGTTGGAGGCGCACCAATCCTGAATCGTGGATAGACAGTCAGGAATGAGCAAGAGGAGAGGAGGATGAGGGGAGCCTGAAGGAAAGCTGAGTCATCCGCACAACACTGAAAGTTAGAGGATAAGGTAGAGATCAGGGAGGCCAAAGTGGCCAAGTAGAGGTTGAAAAACCAGCGTGAGAGGATAGAGCCCTGGGGAATGCCACAGATAGAGAGAGGTGGTGGAGAGAATGGGACCACGATCGACCTGGGAGCGGAGTGGCGGTCCAAGTGGAAGTAGGTCAGTCAATCTAGGGTCTGATCTGTGATGCCCAGGTTCTCACAGAGTCGATTGATCAGGATGGCGATGTTGACCCTGTCGAAAGCAGAGGAAAGATGAAGGATGAGAATAGAAGGAATGCTGGAATCAAGGTTAGAGAGCAGCACAGGTGTTAAGGAGAGCAGTTTCCATGCCTCTGGCAGCTCTGAAGCCAGACTGATGGTCATGGAGACAACCAACAGATTCAGTGTGGAGAGTAAGCTGGGAGATGGCAAGCTTTTCCAAGAGTTTGCTCAGGAAAGGTGGAGATTGAGCGATAGTTTTCCAGCAGGTAGGATCAGCAGACTGCTTCTTGAGGAGTGGGTGCACAAGGGAGTGCTCAAAGGGAGAGGGGAACATTGCAGTGGCGAAAGAGTGATTACAGAAATCGGCCAAGGCTGGAGCGAGGGTGTCAATATGGGCTTTGATGTTTCTGGAGGAGCAGCGGAGCACCTGTTTGGACGACACTTTCATAGATCGGACTTGTCTAGAAACCTCGTCAGATGTTGTCAGAGAGAAAGAGGAAAAAGGAGGAGGAGAGAAGAGATGGCCAAAATGGGCCGAGAGAGGACGAGGACATAGAGGACAGGATGTCCTGAGATTTAGCAGAGAAATGAGAGGCCAGAGCTGTACAGAGGGCATGGGAGGGAACAGAAGAGGTATAGACCACAACAGGATTGACCAGTTCCTTGCAGATTTTAAAGAGTTTGGCCGTGTTGTTCGAGGCCATGGAGACACATGCTTTATTGTGTGCTCTCTTCTTGATGAGTGTTATTGCTTTGACTGGCATTTTGCTGAAAACAGTCTAGGTATGTCTAAATGTGGCCTGGCATTCTGTACTATAATGTTATTACGTGTTTACACTGGTCTACATTGTGCAGCCAGTTGGAAGCATTAATGTTCCTGTGCACTGTTGGTGACTTGCATGTATTGGATTGTGTTACCCTACAAAACAATTGCGAACACTCTGGCTTTATAGCCAATTTATCTCAGAAAGTGTGCTGTATATTGCATTAAAACACATATTTATATCTTTTTCCTAGTGCAGTGTGCGGCATACCCCTTCAGCAGCACGTTCATGCGTATTGTGCAAGCGTGACAGTCTAGGCCGGCCCAGAGTGTGGCGCAACCCGTGATTTGTTGCCGAGTTGGGGAGCCCCCTTAGCATGGCTCGCAGGGGGGCCCCCACATTTTGTGTTACGCCACTGGCTCCACACCATCCATGGGGCCAGCATCACGCAGAACGGCCTTTCTAACAGTGCCCTCTTGACCCCCCCTTGGAATCTTTAATGCCCATATGAGAACAGATACAAAGAAAGTACAATATGCAGATCAGTTATGACCTCCATCGAGATGAATACACGTAAATCAAAACGAGACTACATATCTTTAAAAAGAACGGGAGAAAGATCACACACTCGAAGACCAGAACCATAGGTCAGACTGGCACGCATCCTTACCCACTCGGGAATTGAATCCCGCAATGATAAACCATCAGAGCTAGTAGCTCCCCTAACCACATGGACTACCAAGACATCTTCAGAACATAAAGATAATGCACGTCACCTATACATGCCTCAAGCATTGATGAACTCTACAGGATCTCCCGTAACTCGTGCTAATCAACTAAAGGAATGTACTAATATGTATGACTCCAAAATACTGCATAATTGGAACATAGGATTACCCTGCCTTGACAAAGCCTGGACGGGCGAAAAGGTTGGCCACGCAGTTGGCAATTTTCCTTTATTACATTGCCAAGCACAGGAGTCAATAACATTATGTTGAAATGACATTTTATGTAAATCACTTACTTACATTCTCACATGAAATGATATATGTGGCTGTAGCTGTATAAATAACATACAACCAGTTCGGTGTATGCCACCTAATAAACTGAAGAATACACTTATACGCCGTTGATATATCTCTTCCTTGGAGCGTTTGCATAAGGATGTACCTTTCTAAGAACATACTATTACTAGAGTAACACGTTGGTTGAGTGTTGCGCATCTCTGCAAATTGCAGCGCCTAGAGTGTTCGCAATAAAACAATAACAAACTCACTGAGGTTGAGCGTGGCTAAAAGGTCTTTCAACCAACCCGCATTGACTTTCACAAACTTATCTTTAAAAAGTGTTCCAAAAACAGCACGTTTATGCCATCCCCTTGCCAGAACTCCCAAGTCTGACTCTCTCTGCCCACCTAAGGTCGGCTTTACCCATCCTCTAATCCCACGGGCGACCACACAACCTTTTAGGTGAAAGACATGAACTCTGCCTGGCAGGGACTTGATCTGTTCAATAGAATTACAGAAGAAGGTCCTATCTCTCTCTCTCTCTCTATGAATGACTGCTAATCCGCCCAGATCATGAATGAAAACTATGGCACAGCGAGGACCTGAAACGTGTCCTACTTTTGTCTGAAATGCAATCTTCTCTGAAGGGCTTCCCTGGTGGATTCGTATGCAAGAAGTTCGTCATCCCTGTAAAAGTAGTGCAGCCATTTGAATGAGAGGCCCATACAACGCTGCTGTGTTATCATACCAAAATGGCAAAGGCAATTACCGTGAGGCCCAAAACACCAAATTTCGACAGCCACCTTTCAACACATAGGGGGGGATGGGTTACGTGACCAAAAAAGGCAAAGAGGTATGGGGAAGTGCGAGGGGCGCCCCCCACCACTCACCCCCCACGCCCCCCATGTTCATGTGGTAAAATGGTGTTGAAGAAAAAAAACGGTATTTTGGGCTTCGAAACTAATTTCGAAACGATCACATCGATCCGCTGCTGCGGGCCATGTTGCTTCTGCTCTGAGCAGTCTGTGCACATGTGGTCTTGCAGTTGATGTGTAATGTTTGGGGAGGATTCTGTTCTGTGGCGATGCCGTTGACCGGGTGATGCAGATCACCGGGTGTGTTGCTTCGTTGCAAATTGATGTGCACCCGTTTCAATGCATCAGCAGCACATGGCACACTAAATCACAACCACGCCCATTTCCCGTCATTATTATTATTATTGTCAACAAAATATATTGGCATTTACGATGGTGACGTTCAAAGAACAAAACGTAACTTTCTGATCTCGCAATTTATGTGGCAGTATATACAAAGGGTGGTCTCATTCACTCGTTGCACGGGTGAAAGAAACGTCCTTGAGGTCAACAATGTTTTTTTTATTTCAGCTGAATAGACCTCCCAAGTCCCAACATGTTTTGGGACTGAAACAATTATATAAACAGACTGCAGTCCTTGAATATGTGAGTAAAGTGCTGGATAGTGAGAACAAATAAATAATTGTTTCCCAAACGATATTTTTAACTGCTGATATAATTACTGGTTGTTATGTAGCACGGTGACGTAAGGCACATCTAAATAAAGCGCCCGCCATGCCGGAAGGCAGGACAGTTCCAGGCATGAGCCACACGATGCGTGTTGTACCTTTTGTTCAGCTCCTCAGCCCGGCCCCCATGCAGGCCCGGACTCTCTCTCCCTCTGCCGGTCCACCGGCAGGGAGGGACTCAACACTGGCGACGAGGGACGGACGAACACCAGCTTCCTAAGCCATAACTCTGCCCACAAGCCCTCAGCAAGGGCAAATTGTTGGAGACACGGTGGGGACGCATCCCCCACCTAAAAAAAAAAAAAGAATTTTTTTTTCTCTCTTCTCCTACAATGCTTCAACATCCACAGAGCACAGAAGAAAAAAAAACAGTGGAGGAAGCTGAGAACATTTTTGGCTCGCCTGCTCCTCAACTTTCAAGCCAGGTGACACAAGAAGTACCACTACACAACCTGCTATAATGCAAAGGAGCTGTGTGGTGCCTCAGTGCCCCATCAACAGAAAAGTGGCGAAGGTAAGGAGAGACCCACTGGCCACACACATTGACTGTGGTAACTCCAGCACCGGAACATCATGGCGACTGGCCTTTCCACACCCAGGCCTTTTACACCGCCAAAAATTGCAGCGTCGTTGACACCTACGGCACCGTCCGCTCGACCTCATGGTGGGACCACAGCTGCGCTGGGGCCGTCTGGCCCCTACACCGACCCATCATCAGTGGGCCCCCGCTGGATGCTGTGTATACAGAAGTTTGAGATGGCGATGGACTGCAAGGAGATCAAAACGCCCAGGAAGATGAAGTCACACCTTCTGATCAACATGGGTGACAACGTCCTGCGCATCATTAAAAACACGCTGGTCATTGGCGATGGTGCAGACATCTACCAACTGGCCAAAAATGCTCTCACAGCACATAAAATGCCACAGCTGAACCTGGACTACAAAACCCTCATTCTGCACCACGATTCAGATGGAGGAGGAAACACTCAACGCCTACCACAAAAGACTCAGGAAATTTGCACTCTCGTGTGAATTTGACAATGTCGAGAAGGAGATAAGGCACCAGATCATCAACGGTATGCACTCCGAAAAACCGCGCAGAATGGTGTTGGGTGAGAAAGGCATTGTCCTAGCCAGGATCCTCGAATATGGGCATCAAAGAGAGCTATCGCAGGCGAGGGCAGCACTCATGGGCACCACATTGCAGAAGCTTCAACTGATGCCGACCACAGCGGTAAAAGCTCAAATCGCCAACCGGCAACCACTGAGGAAGGAATTCAACTAGACAAACAATTAACCACGTGGCAACTAAGGATCTTGGGGCCCACCGAGTGTGGATGGTGCAGAGGTGCACGTCACGGAAGAAGAATCTGCCCAGCACAATGAACCGCATGCATGTCTGCAGATCATCAGGGCAATGACTGTTAGGCAGAATTATATGCAGTACCCTTTGGGAACACCACACACAATTAAGACTACAAGTGACAGTACAAATTCACCTTTGGTACAAGCCTGTACTACACTGTAAAGTGGTGGCGATGGCTGAGCAGCCAGACTTATCTCAAGAGCAAGTGAGCAGTATCAATAGTTACACAAAGGGCAGCGATTACTATGATTGAAACAAACACTGACTCAAGGTTTCTGAGTAAAAGAATATACATTTATTTACACATCAGTTGTAAAATATTTCACTAAAGTAAAGCAGTTTAGAAATCACACTCTTAATACACCACACCACTCCCAATAGATTAGCTCAAAAACGAAGTGTGAGCAAAATGGCACTCCAATAATTTAAAAGGGATGGAAAGACAAAGTTAGACAAAAATTGAGCAGCACCAACAGGTAAGTAAGCAGGACAATCTAGAAAGAGGAACTACAGTGATCGAATCAAATTAAAAAGGCTTAGGGCCAAAGTCCATAGGACAAAAGTGTTTTGCTCAATATCACATAGTTCAGGGTAGTTCGGGGTTAAGTCTTTGCCAAGAGTTCTGGACGAGGTTGGTCGGCAGAAAAGGTAGTTTCAAGAGTAGAGAAGGACAAGCCCTCGGATTGGCGAAAGATTTCACACACCTTCACCACGGCTGGATGAAACGAACAACTGGATTCGAACAGTACCTTAAAATGGAGAAGCAGCTGTTGCTGAGGCGGATGTTCCTGGCAGGTCCTGCAGGCTCACAGTTCCTGAAGCGACTGTCGGACTGCCACGAAGTAGGAAGACTGGAGGGTCCTGCACTGGAAGAAACCAGCAGCAGAGCAAAGCAACAAAGAAAAAGGTGCGCTCCTTAAAACCCAAACAGGGTCCGACCTTCCTGGCTATCTGGTTCACTGTAGCTCTGCACAGCAAATTCGACCAGAGGAGAGAGGCCTGGCTTGGAGTTTGGGTGAACTGGTTGGTCCCACCAGCTCAAGGGGAGAAGATTCCTAGACGATCTTCCCTGTCGTTGGAGTATGAAGATTCAGACCTGCAGCAGGGCTTCACCGGGCGGTTCAGTCTTTGTAGTGGTCCTCTTCTGTCAGCTCCTCTTCGGTTCTTTCCTTCCAGTGGCGACTCTGCCTTTCCAGCCCCCGAGACCAGCTTTTTATGCAGTTTTCCCCCATTCACTCAGCCTGGCTGTCAGTCACACAACAGGGTGGCTGTCCTGCCAGGACAGTCACCACAGCCAATCAGATCAGAGTGCGACATGGGTCTCCAAGGAAACCCTGTGCAGGGAGTCCTAAACCCCTCCCTCACATACTGTCCCCCCGATACATACAGGCGCCTAAGGAGGGCTTCTGTGTAGAAGCCCACAAACGGATGGTAAACAAAGGAACCAAACCTGGTTTGGCGCGCAGAGTAAAACACTAGAAAGACATTTTCAAAAAGAAATGGCGAATAAACCCAGCCGGAACCGTATAAAAACGGATATGGTCTAGCCGGTTTGAGTTTGAGGCTACCAAGTTAGCCTAAAACAATACCAAGATTATTTAAGATAACTGCGGTAGGAAAAATAGGGTAGTTACCACTGCCACCAGCTAAGTCTTGATGAAAAGGGAGCAAAACAATGCTCCAAGAGAAACAGACAAAAAGGATAAGTATTAATCATTTCCAGTACTCTATGTAACATAGTTGGTACTGGGTCTGTGGATTTTAAAGAGACTAATAAAGTCAATGGCAACTTTACATGTTCTGTGAGACAGTAGTCAGTCCCAGGAAATGGAGTCTAAGTTGGGAAGTCTAAAAGACAACTCTGTGTCACTGCACTGAAGGTGCTGTGTAACACACAGTAAAAAGATGATGCCTGTGGAGTAGGTGAGGCTCCACATTCTATGAACACAAGAAAATGTTAGACACACATACAGCAAAACACATGTAAGAGGGGGAAAAAAAGGCTCACACTCTTGCCAGGTGAGATAAATAAATCCTAAAAATCCAGCAAAGCTGCTGAGGGACTCAGTAGGTAAGGGAAATTAGCCATTCTGGAGAATTCTCCCTAACAATCACAACTCCCCCAACCCCAACCGCAACAAGACAAAGGCCTCCCCAAGAAGAAGAAGCAAGCTAACACCCGCCAACTAGAAACTGCTAACTCCTCAACCAACGAATCCAGTGATGACGATGGTGACCAAGAAAGGGATGCGGGAAGTGGACAGAGAAGAAGAAGGAAAGTCTACTTGGTCTCGGCACTTGAACACAGAGGTGTGGAGTCGACGAAGAGACAGAGAAGACGCAAATGCTTAGTGTCCATACAGGGCCAGGAGATGCAAATGATGATCAACACTAGAGCATCAGTAAACGTAATGCCAGCAACAAAGTTCCAAACACTGCGCCCCCGTCCTGGCCTCAAGCCAACCAACTCATTATTATTTGCCTACGGCTGCAAGACCCCACTACCAGTGGAAGGATGCTTCAGAACAACACTAAGCAGGGGTGATCGGGTCCTCCAGCCAAAAATATACGTCGTTAATGCAGGAATCGAATGCCTACCCAGTGGGGATGCAGCGGAAGACTCTTCGATGTCACAGACTCAACAGACATCTCCAGCCTCCTGGGGAAGTACCCGGGCATCCTCAAGGGCATCGGGTGCTTATAAGGAAAACTCAGAAAGCTCCACATGGACCAGACAGTCCAGCCCCAGTCAGTATGCCACAATAGAACCCCATTCCATATGAAGAACCTGGTCGAAAAAGAACTGCGAGAACTCGAAAAGGCCAGAATTATCTAAGAGGTCACAAGGCCGATGCCTGGGTGTCACCCATGGTGGTGACAAAGATGCCAAAGCAGCCGGGGAAAGTAAGAATCTGCATTGACTTGCGCCTACGAAATGCAGCAATCAAAAGAGAATGGCAGATCACCCCCACGCTGGATGAAATCATTACGGACCTTACAGGGTCGAAAGTGTTTTCGAAAATTGACTTAAACACGGAGTACCATTAGTTAAAACTGCATCACGACTCAAGATACATCACTACCTTCTCCACGCACCTGGGCCTACGCCGATACAAGAGCCTGAGTTTCGGCATCTCCTCAGCAGCAGAGGTTTTCCAGCAGGCCAGTCAGGAGGGAATACAGGGCATCCCAGGAGTTCTGAATGTCAGTGATGACATCCTCCTCCACGCCAGCAACAGGCAGGAACACATGCGTCGCCTCGAGATGGTGTTCAGCAGGTTAGAGACCGCAGGTTTGACCATCCACTGCGAGCTCCTGAAAGAGGAAATTGTATTCTTCATGTACATGTTCAACAGTGCGGGAGTGTCAGCTGACCCACAAAAGTTGCGGACATAAAGGAGGCCACCCCCCTCCCCCCAGAAAACACCCACAGAGATACGCAGCTTTTTGGGAATGGCGACATACTGCGGGAGGTTAATCCCCAACCTGGCATGACGTCCCAGCCACTAAGGGAACTCACCAGATCGAACGCCAAATGGGACTGGAGCCCCGACTGCCAGGAGAAATTCGAGCGGATCAAAACATCCCTCTCAGCCGAGACAACAATGGCATACTATGACCCAAAACTAACAACAGAACTGTATGTCAACGCTAGCCCTGTCGGCCTCGGGGCCATCCTCGTTCAAGTATCTCAAAAAGGAGAAACAAAGCCCATCACCTACGCATCCCACATCCTCACACCTTCGGAACAACGGTACTCGCACATCGAGAAGGAGGCCATAGCAGTGGTGTGGGGATGCCGTCACTTCCACATCTACCTATACGGACGAAAATTCAGGGCTTACACAGATCACAAGTCTCTCATCCTGATTTTCACGGGGTCATCGTCACACCCCCCGGCCAGAATTGGGAAGTGGTTACTTCACCTTCAGCAATACGAGTTCGAGTTGCCCTACCAAGCGGGCACTGACAACCCGGCAGACTTCCTAACCAGGCACCCGAGGGCTGCCAACCTAGGAGAAGTAAGTGAGGCAGAGGAGACAGAAGAGCACATATGCCGGATCATCAACACTATTAAGCCCAAGGCAGTCATCATCAATGACATTGTGGTAGCCACCCACACTGACCCCTTTTTCGACCTTATCAAGAACACCATCATATCGGGCGGGTGGAAATCTTTCCTCCGCAATGGGCACAACCGCACGCCGGTGGCCAGAGACTTCCTCACGGGTATGTTCCCAGTACAACCGGATCTGTCGGTCACCAGCAAAGGGTTGATTCTGAGAGGAGCCCACATTGTGAGCCCCAAAAGTCTGCAGGACAGAATCATGGCGCTGGCACACAAAGGCTATCAAGGAATGGTCAGGACAAAAGCCAGGATCCGACACCGAGTGTGGTTCCCGCACATTGACACCAAGGTGGAGCAACTCATAGCAGCCTGCCTCCCTTGCCAGATAACAGGAGCACCACCAAACCCTGAACCCATACAGTCGGCAGAGCCTGGGTCGTCAAGATGGGACGTGATCAGCATTGATGTTTGCATGGTTCAGGAAGGGAAATCTACTGGTGGCCATCGATGACCACTCAAGATACCCGAGGTGGAGATTGTATCCTCGACAGCAGCAGAAATGGTGATACAGGCACTCGAGAAGATGTTTGCCACACATGGGCTGCCACGACGCATCAAGAGTGACAATGGATAACCATTCCAGGGTACGGAGCTCAAGAAGTACCTGGATGATAAGCACATCAAATATCACCACATCACGCTGAGGTGGCCACAAGCAAACTGGGATGTGGAGAGGTTCATGCGGACCATTAACAAGGTGTTACGAATATCCATGGCCCATTCCAGCCCAAGGAGAGTGGATGTGTACAGATTCATACAGAACTATCGAGTGATGCCCCACAGCTCCACAGCTCCACAGGTCTACCACCGGCAGACCTCATGTACGGGACATTGGTAAACGCGTCAATTCCACATCACCCAAGCAGGGGCATAGACACCTATGACAGCGATCGTACCCAGCGAAGGAGAGTGGCAGTGAATGAACACATGAGCGTCAGGAGGCATGCAAGGAAGTCGGGACATCAGGTCGGAGACCATGTGTTGGTGGTGCAAAAGCCCACAAAGACCAAGATCGAAACACGGTACCATTGTGTACCCTGGACAGTGGCCCGAACCGAAGGGACAATGGTAATGGCAGCACGAGGGCACCAGTTGATCACCTGGAATGAGTTGTGGTTCAAGAGGGTGCCCCAACAAATGTGGACTCATGGAGACAGGCACCTCCCAGCGGAAGAAGAGCTGCCGCCGGACGGTTCAAGCCATCAAAACGAGGGAGAGGCGACCCCGAGGTATGAGTCCAACAAACTACCCAAAGGACATGATGAGTTGTCTCCAGATGATGAAGGTGAGCCTGAAGGGGGAACTGGCCCGGGGGCAGCCCCTCGGCCGAGGCCTGGGTGTTATGCCTTAAGGACAGCACTGAGGGCTCCGGAGAAGTTAAGAGACTACCAGTGGTAAAGTGACATTGGGGGAGTGTGGCACTGTGCTGGACTAGAGTGCACAGAGGAGTTAATCTGTTTGTTGACATAGTTACGTGTGTTGTGTGTTATTGTGTTTTGTTGGAAAAAAGGAGGAATGTTATCTACACCTTACGTCCCGCAAGCGCGGTGACGTAAGGCACATCTAAATAAAGAACCCGCCCTGTCAGAAGGCAGGTCAGTTCCGGGCACAAGCTACACAATGCGCGTTGTACCTTTTGTTAAGCTCCTCAGCCCGACCCCCATGCAGGCCCTGACTCTCTTCCTACACCGGCGCACCGGCAGGGAGGGACTCAACAGTGGTCACTCTAGTGTGTGCTCAGGATAGTGGGAGGGGGAGAAAGGGTGGTGATAGAGTGAGCAGCCACAGAGGTGCAGACACACTGGGCCTCTGATTTCACATTTAAGTTAGTTTGAGGACTCCATTAGATTTAAAATAAAACTCAATTATGAGTTCAGATTGCATGGGAAGTGTACCACATGAAGGAGCTGAGAAGTACTGACTGGGCTTAATAATGGGAATTGGTTATTTATAACACGCTTAATACCCAGAGGTTTCTAAGCATAGACCCGGGATCGAACCTGTGTTGCTTCGTGTGTAAACTTGCTTCCAACGTTGCCCCTGAGCTATCCTCCCGAGAATAATTCATATTCATCCCATGCAGTTCTTTAACCGCACCACATCTTTGCAAACAGGTACGCGGATTCCAAGGGGCATTTCACTTAAACAACGTTTGGGCCTTATTGCGGAGCATGGCAGGATACATTTACAGGGACTATGGTTCTTTGGTCAGACATGGAGCTCTGTGAAGGGAAACCTGGGCAGAACTGTGTCAGGCCTCTTCAGGCCCAGGCTACTAACTGAGGAGTCAGTTTCCCCACAGTGGGTGAGTAGCAGGCGCAGGTGAGGAAGGCCATAAAAGGCCTCCATTTACCCCAGGTGACCCTGTGGCTTCCACTGTCATGGAGACCTGCAACCAAGCACAGACAGCATTATTCTTCCAAGAGGGGAAACCTTTTGCCAGGCTGAAACTGGAATACAGCAAGGTTGTGCATGCCCAGCTCATCAACCCTATGGTGAAGACCCACACTTCAGTGCAGCTTCATGCAGCTGGTGGCGTGGGCCAGCCATATATAGTGCTTCATCTAACATTCCTCCTGCTTCCAAGCACTAGAATGACAGGTGTTATTACACAATTTAAAGTTACCCAATTTATCAACCTCCAAACGATGAAGGGCCGAGTTGGCCCTCCTGTGGGATTCGAACTCGCAAGGTTTAGGCAGGCTGCATGTCTGAAGGGAGAGCTTAACCCATGAGCTAGACATCCAGTCTATGGGGTAGACTACAATAATGTAGTCCAGGCACCAAACCCTAGGCTAAAACGGGTGGATGAAGGTTGTGGGGGAAGTAGGTAAAATCCCTTTCTGCACTTTGCAGTTATTCAGGAACTCTGGAGATAAGGTGCACACCCACACCTGCACCTTTACTCACCAGTGTGGGAATGCCGGCACAAACATCGATGGAGGCACCGTGTTATTAAACACTATCTCGCACAGCAGAACTCAGGCCACAAACCCTCAGAAAAATCTGCAAGGGTGCCTCTGCTTAAACTTAGATAACTCTATGATGCCAAACACTAGACCGGTGGTCTTCAAACTTTTTAGGCCTGGCCTCCCAGCTTCCCCGAGCAAAATGTGGACAGGCCGGGCCCCCCAAAAATGCCAAATGGACAGTAAGTCCAAATGGCTATGAACTATTGTGCGTCATCACTGCACCCTACTCCCAGTCTAGTTCCTGGGTTCCCACACCTGCTCCCATCATAGTCTCTGGGCTCCTTCATCCCACTCCTACCCAGTCCCTGGGCACTCCCCACCACTATCCCATGGCTCCCACCCATCCTGCTCCCACCACAGTCCCTGGGCTCCCACGCCCTGCTACCAGCACAGTCCTAGAACCAGTGGCGGCAGGTGAATTTTTTAAGTGGAGGGTAATACTGCCCTTTACAGTACGTGTGAGGCAGAGATTGTTGGTCATTAGTTAGGGTCATCTAATTAACAATATTTCTAATCTCATGGGTCTGACTTTCCAAAATTCAATAGAAGGAACAGATTCAATTATACTTGGTGCCCCAGGCCAGGAACTAGAATCAGAGAAGAGTTGCTTTAATTGATGAGGGGTCCAATCGAATTGGTTGTTTCTTTAAGTAAAAGAGCAGGTTTCCTCTAGACATTCAATAGTAATAGGTTTGGAGGGTGTGAGTTCAAGCTTATTTCCTAATATTTTTAGAGTTTTAAAAAGTGATCTATTAGAGGTTTCAGCTGCCTCAATCACTTTTGAAAATCAAGCTGCTTCCCTTTAAACCATTTGTCTGTGCCTTCCTTAATATGGAAGCTATACCACCACTGTCATAGCAGCTGACCGGCTAACTTTTAGCGGTTTTTAGAGGAGCAATTCTAACTGTGATGTCAGTGAATATGCTATTGCAGAGCTCCGTTGGTTCAGTTGAGTCGAAAGCTGTCTGAAAGGCACCTTTTATTAATGGAGAAAAGAGTTGAGATGGCAAAATCATAGACAGTCTGACCTTTTATAATTTTGCACCCTGGAGGTCTTTGCATTAGTCATTAATGGGGTCTGGTTAAACGTGATTCCCTCAGTCCAATCCAGCTCGATGTACACGTATTAATGATGGCAATATCTTTTGAGTGGAGTTGATCAAGTGAATGGATCTTGTCCAAATAGGAGACCCCAGTGGCTACATCTTGGTTCCCTATCACAGGGGGCATAAGTATCATGAGGTTTCCTGCCCAGATATTGTAATCTCTTTCCATCATGCATTTATTTACGGACGTGGTGAATGACAAGAAAAGGTCATGTGTCTGTTCAATCATCCATTTATTATGGCAATTGTGGGGTGGCAAATATCTGCTCAGGAAAAAGCCTCTTCCTTTGATAACAGTCTGGCTGCATGTGTTTCACCAGATGCTGAGAGGAAGGACAGATGTTCAAGTGATCATTCTAGAAATATTGGTAAATCTCTGCCATATGATATATTTTGTTTTCTTAAAGATGCAGGAGAAACAAAATGGTGCATAAACAACCCGCATGGATGTCAACAAAATAATTCAATTGCATAAATATGCGGAAGAAGAACATTGCATCTTCAAATCAAAAATGTCCATATGTGGTACATTCCAAAATTCTTCAATCAATTTCAACAAATAGATGATTTCTTCCCGCCGAGAATGTGTCATTCTCCCTAAGTCCCGATCCGAAATCAAAGCTCCCAAGTACTTACGATGCAACCACCCCTGACCTTTGAGTTCCCCAAATCTCATCGTAGAAAGCATAATCTTACTTAGAAATGAGGGATATCTATTAATGAAATATATGTTGTTTTTAAGATCACCTAATTTAATTCAATCTGTCCTCATGGATGAGTGTTGAGCGTAGTCTTGTTGGACCAGACGCATCATTCTGTCATGTCTTAGGGACGTAATAGCTAGCCTCTTTACAAGCGATATACGCCTCCCTATTGTTAGGCCTTTAGGGACCACTACACACAATTAAGACTACAGGTGATGATACAAGTTTTACCTTTTGTACAAGCCTGTACTACTATGTCAGAGTGGTAGCAGTGGCAGAGCAGCCATGCTTATCTCGAGAGTATAGGAGCAGTAGCAGAGATTACACAAAGGGACCACAATTACTGTGACTCAAGCAAACACTGACTCAAGGTTTCAGGTAGAAAAACATAAGTACATTTATTTTTATGCCATTCGTTATGAACACAACACTTCTATTAAACTTCAATAAAAACCACACGTTAAATATACTACAACTAACCAATTCACTTTGTACAATAAGTCTCAAGGTAAGTACCCTGTGTTGGAATGAACCGGTGTTAGGCACAAAAACACGTTACCGCAGATACAATTGCAATCACATTTTGACAGTTCGGTCTACTAAACAAACGCGTATCCGTGACATGAAATGCTACCGGGGCAAAAACACACTTAGCACCTGAGATACCCAGAGGTAGTTGGAGGCAAACATCACGGGCAATATTTTGGTTAGGCAGGCAGAATCAAGAAACACTCAGAGACAGGAGTTAAAAAGTCAAAGGGCCGGAGCCAGGGTCGAAAGACACCGGGGCCAGTTGCCGAAGATCACACGGTCTAACAGTTCATGATTCAACGGAGCCAAAAGTACTTCGATATTGTCAATGTTCGGAAGCAAAAGTTATAAGAAGGAGGGAAGACAAGGTCAAGCCTTGGAAATGAAGAAAAAGGGATTCACCCAGTTTCCTCAACAGAACACAGTACCTTGTTCCAATGGTGCAGCTGGTGCTCTGACAATAGTTCCTTCATTGTACAAACTGATGCTTCTAATGTAGGTATAGGTGTAGTCCTTAGTCAACTGGATTAGAAAGGTAGGGAACAACCCATTTGTTTCATCAGCAGGAAGTTGGATCCTGAGACAAGGTGGGTAACAATAGAAAGAGAATGCTTTGCTATTGTGTGGGCACTGAAGAGGTTTAGAACATACTTGTATGGATCTACCTTCACTATTCAGACTGACTGCCAACCCCTGTGATGGCTGATGCAAATGAAAGGGGAAAACCCAAAGTTACTCAGATGGTCAATCTGCCTGCAAGGATTTGATTTTTCCATTGAGCACACAGCAGGAAGTCACCACCAAAATGCAGATGGTCTCTCTAGGATGTTTACAACCGACTATTATTATTGAGAGGTATGAGGTCCATCCAGGAGTGGATTAAATCCTCCTGTCCCTTAGTCTGGGGGCGGGGGGCCGAGTGTTAGGGAGAATTCTCATTTATGGCTAATTTCCCTCACCTAGTGAGTCCCCCAGCAGCTTTGCTGGACTTCTGGAGTTTATTTTTTCCACCTGGTAAGAGAGAGCTTTTCCCCCACTCTTACCTGTGTTTTGCTATGTGTTTCCATCTGTTTTTGTGATTGTGGACTCTGAAGTACATCACTTCAGTAGCCCCCTTCTTTGTGTGTGTCACACAGCACCTTCAGTGCCGTGGCACAGGGTTGTCTTTGAGACTTCCCTCGACTCCATTTCTGAGGCGACTACTGTCACCCAGAAAAGGGTAAATTTACCATTAACTTTACTTAGTCAATCTACCACAGATCCAGTAAACCCAATCTTCCATGGAGTACTGGAAAGGGTTAACTCGTATCCCTTTTTATCTGTACCTTCTAGAGCATTGTTTCGCTCTTTTAACATTTAGACTTGTCTGGTGGCAATGGTATCTACCCTAACTTTTTGTAACGCTCACCTAGTATCCACGGGAACGTCACTCAGCCTGTTCTGATCTCTTACGACCTCAAACCCTTCCCTGGAGTCTACTCAACTGGAGACTGGGCCTTGTTTTCTTGGAAAGTGTGCTCTCCGTCCTGCTTTCAGCGCAGGGGCGCGTCGATTGATGTGGGCTCGTTGCTGCCTAGTTACTTCACTGGCAAGAGTCCGACAGGTAAGTATAATGAGTCTTTTGAACAGTTCTCTAACTTCGTTCCTTTCCTTCCTTAGATGATGGCCGGCATCCAGGGATGGCGATGTGCTGCTGAGATGAGTAGCGCTGAAGGTGAGTGAGAGCGCGATGAGCGATGTTACCCTTTTGTATTTGTATTGAACTGAATTCTTTTTCTGTGTCTTTTAGGTGCTGCGACGTTTTTAGCGTGGATGCCGGTTATGAAGAAGAAATGCGGTGAGTAAGCGCGGTATGCGGTGCCTCTAGATGTTTCCAAACTAACCTGGAGTGTCTTTTCCCTCTTGCGGATGGATGAGATGTTCCGCAGACAGAGTTCCCCCAGAGCGGCTGGATTCAGGTAAGCGTTTGAAGCTCGTACAGTCTTTAAAAATAAGCGAAGATTTGCTGAATGTTTACTAATGCCTTTTTTCTGTTCTTCTCCCTTTTACTTAGGAAGCGGCGTGCCGGGATGGGAATGACACCGCCGAAGATGCCCGCAGAACAGAAGGAGCGATGAATGATGGGCAGAAGCACCGCAAGGTAAGGCTGTTCCTAATGGTGTTCTTGTTTCTGCAGGAGATGAGCGCAGAAGAAAGATGCAGACCTACTGGAGACCGATCCGAACACGGTGAGTGTCACGCAGCAGGTGCAGAAAACACAAAGCATGTTTCTCAGCCTGGGCGTGGCTTAAATAGTCTCTGGGTATCACAGGTGTCTCTGGGCTGAACCACACCCAAAAGACTAGACTGCACATGCAGTTCTGGGAACCAAAATATGTGGGGCCATCCATCTTGTCCCCATCAATGCACTACAAGTCCAATCCCCAATGTTATCGTATAGGAGTGAGTGAGTCTGGTGCCACAAGCGCCAAGTCTGACTCCAAGTGGGTCTTTTGAGAGATGGAGAGGCCGTTGAGGGCCATGTAGGTGATTGTGGCCTGGCTCTAGCCTGACATCTTGGAGGGCTGGGGACATGAGGCACAGGAATCATGACACTTTTCTACCATGATTATATTAGATAAACGTGGTACTGTTCTTGGCTATTATATTAGCCTCGAACATAAACCTGCTTGACCAAATCATCTTTCTTTTGGCTCCGGTTTGCCATTTCTTTTTGTTAAAGTCCTTCTTGTGTTTTACTTTGCGTGGCAAATTAGGTTTGCCTTCTTTGTTCACTGTCTTTTGGCGGGCTACTGCCCAGAAGCCCTCCTCAGGGCACCTGGGTGTCTAGGTGGGCTGAATGTGAGGGAGGGGTGTAGCCACCCCCTGCACAGGGTACCCTAGGAAACCCAAGTCGCACTTTCTCGTGATTGGCCAGGGTAATTGTCCGGGCTGGACAACCGCCCTGCTGGCTGATTGACAGCCAGGCTGCGTGAATGGTTTTTTTTTTCGCATAAAAGGCAGGTCTCTTGGGCTAGAAGTTAGAGAGTCACCACTGGAACTACAAGAATCCGAAGAGAAGCGGAGAGAACGACGGCTGCTGCAACTACCGTGTCATGGTGAAGCCTTGCTGCAGTCCTGAGCTATCTGCCCTTTGACAACTCAGAGAAGATCCAGTCCGGAGTCTTCTTCCCTTGAGCTTGGTGGGGATAACCAGCTCATCTTCTACAGCCAGAGGATCCTCTTCCTTGGTCGAAATCGCTGCACACTGCGTAGTGGTCCGGATAGCCATCAGAAGAGCCTCTCCTGTTTTTAAGGAGCGCACCTTTTATTCTGTGTCGCTGCTGCCGGCCTCATCCCTGTGTGGTGCAGATCCCCTTCAGACGTCCTCCTTCTCGACGAAGCTCCAGGAATCGTGGGTCTGTGGGAAACCAACAGGAACAACTGCCAGGGCACCAGCTGCACCATTGGAACAATGTACTGTGTTCTGTTGAGGAAACTGGGTGAATCCCTTTTTCTCCATTTCCAAGGTTAGACCTTGTCTTCCCTCCTTATAACTTTCGCTTCCGAACATTGACAATATCGAGTACTTTTGGCTCTGTTGAATCGTGAACTGTTAGACCGTGTGATCTTCGGCAACTGGCCCCGGTGTCTTTCGACCCTGGCTCCGGCTCTTTGACTTTTGAACTCCTGTCTCTGAGTGTGTCTTGATTCTGCCTGCCGAACCAAAATATTTCCTGTGATTTTTGCCTCCAACTCCCTCTTAGGTGCTAAGTGTGTTTTTGCCCCGGTAGCATTTCATGTCACGGATACGCTTTTGTTTAGTAGACCGAACTGTCAAAAAGTGATCGCAATCGTATCCGCAGTAACGTGTTTTTGTACTTAACACCGGTTCATTCCAACACAGGGTACTTACCTTGAGACTTATTGTACAAAGTGAATTGGTTAGTTGTAGTATATTTAACGTGTGGTTTTTATTGAAGTTTAATAGAAGTGTTGTTTTTATAACAAATGGTTTAAAAATTAATGTACTTATATTTTTCTACCTGAAACCTTGAGTCAGTGTTTGCTTGAGTCACAGTAATTGTAGTCCCTTTGTGTAATCTCTGCTACTGCTCATATACTCTTGAGATAAGCCTGGCTGCTCCGCCACTGCTACCAGTATGACATAGTAGTACAGGCTTGTACCAAAGGTAAACCTTGTATCACCACTTGTAGTCTTCATTGTGTATAGTGGTCCCTAAGGGCACTGCACGGGATTCTGCCTAACAGATATCCCCGGCATGGTAAACGGCAGATCATACATTACTTAAAGAACATTTAAGTGATGGCCTCGCATTAGCTACAGCGGTGCTTTGCCACAATAGAAAATCTTGCAGTAAGTAAAAGGCCATTGTCAAGGAGAAAATAATAGGCACAGGAGTGACAGAAGGGTTCATATCTATGTTTAAAGTGGGATTGGCAGTAATGCTTCTATATGTTCTGGGCAACATTTATGAGTGACAAATTCAGGGTTCTCATGTATTTGTTGATGTAAGAAATAATTTCTAAAACTGCATTTTAGACTATATGATGGGAGGAGTATTCTCCACATTTGATCAGCACACAGTAAATAGCAAAAATGAAGACTACTAAAGATAAAGAGGTAAAAATAACTTTTACTGAAAATAAGTAAGCCAATAATTACGAATGCAAAAATAATCCATCTTTTGAATTTATTTAAATAAAAACACATAAAATGGATCAAAACATACTAAAACACTTTGGTTATATGTGATTTTACCGACCCAAACATAATACCGAAAAATACTGAATTTGTTTTTTGTGTTTTTTTATTTGGGCCCCCTCTCTATCCCCCTTCTTTTTTTACCCTTATACCGCAACCCCATCCTGACCCTTTTTTAACCCCTTACCCACCACCACATATATATTTAATTAATATTTTCAGTATTTTTTGGTATTATGTACTTCAGTGAAATGTACCACTCTGTTTTGTTTTTCGATAAAAGGACTGGGTACCAACACTTCTGGCCAAGAGCAGCGTGGTGTGGTTTACAGCAGATAAAGTGGTCAAAAGCAGGTGTGACGGACACTTAAGGGAACTGGAGGTTCCCCCGCTTTGCAGTAATAATACCTTCATAGATGGGAATAGGTAGATGGAACTAAAGTGCTGCTCATCTAAGCTCAAGGCATAGCGGACTTGCCTCCATTCTTGAAAATGAATAAGAAACCCCAAACACATGTTCAAACCAAATGAGCATATCAGGACAGAATTGCCATTTCTTTTTAGAAAAAAGATGCATGAAAATACATTAAGGACCTGATTCACAGAGCGTTTTCCTATGGGATTGAGCCATTCAAAAAAGGTTAGTTTCAGCCAGGGTGATCAATTATTGGTGCAAAAAACTGGATCGTTCTAGCAACACCTCATTCTTTCTGGAGCGTTCAATTCATTACACAGACTAGATACCAGCAAGGCGTCATACTTTTGGGAAGGTAGAATTTCACAAGCATTCGTGCCCATTTGGGAATTTTGCAAGGAAAAGGTAGACATGCAATTGACTATTCCGATAGGTGCAAATCCTCAGTAGTAATGACTGGGGGTCATCTCTTACAAAGCAACTTGTGCAATGAAAGCTGACTCACTGGCACCTTCCAAACCAAAGCAGATGGCTTCATGTAAACACTACATTGGCAAAAGTTCTGGAAAGCTGAACAGCAAATTATACAGATGCAGCACGTAGACATTTTTTTTGCAATAAGATGCTCTGCTGTGCAATAATACCCACACTAATGGCTGGTTTTCTATGGATTTCTGATGTGTTTTTAGGGAACATTTGCTTGTGTCATTAATATTTATATACGAGTGTGGTTATTTTGTCAATTCCATATGCTTTTGGTGAACTTAAGTTGATTTTGTTTGCACATTTCTGTATTTGTGTGTGAATTAATGAAAAATTAAATAAATATTTCAACGTAAGGTTTTAAAATTAGGTTGTAAGCAATTTATTGTATGTATTTTTTTTATGGAGCCTTAGAGATAATAAACAAACTGAAATAGTTGAAGTCATTGCAGCCAGGTAGTCCTAACTTTAAATGGGAGCTGTACATAACAAACAGGGTTCTTGAATCTCGTAGTCAATTTCTTATATTTCAGAAATTAAAGCTGGTCATGTCTGTGTGAAAGGGATAAAGCCCCCACCCACCTTGTTTACTGTAACAATATCTACAAAGACCTCCGAGCCGAGACATTTTACTAAATAATGCAGAGTGCAAATCCATCGGCAGGCTTGGACTGGACTATATGGCAATGCTCTAAGTGTAGACTCAACATGCTAGAATGGCCCAGGTTTTTGGCCAAAGCGGGCCACTTTGATAAATTAGCTGGTAGGATAGGCCAGTGTTACTGAACAAATATTCTTTGAAATGCACAATTTGTAGCAAAACAAGCAACTCCCCCTTGGGTTTTACTCAAAATGCTTTGTCACAAAAGGAACAAATTGCTATTTCTGACAGTGGGACACTTCTTCATTGGCGCCCACTCCGTCACGTGATCAACCAGGTTCCAAGTGCTCTCCTGGATAACTAAGAGCATTCAGAGGGTTAATACTCTATTTTGTTTCACAATTACCTGCCCACAGTCAGCTTCCCATGGAACCGTTCTGTACGTCCATGGAAAGATCACAGTTTAGGATGGAGGGAAGACAGGAGAATCCCTCCATACTCAAAGCTCTAACGTCTGGCATTCCTTCCTTTTGCACAGGCTCCTTGAAGCGCACCCCACCAAATTCTTTAAAGGTTTGTAAGTGCCAGGCTATTATACAAGTCTATTAAGCATACTCGTCCTTGGCACTAAAGGGGTTAAACAACTACTTGTGTACGGGAACTTTAAAGCTCCTCGATCCTGGTCTCCGGATCTATTCTCCTGCATTGTGGCCTTAATGCTGGTTGCTGGTAATTCAGCTAGAAAACACAACACTGTGGTGGAAAACAAAGCAGAACGCCTTTCATAATTGGTTACCTTATATCCAGGCCAGGGAGATTCGGACCAGCTTATCTTGATCATGCTTCCTATGCCCTGTTATGATTTGCTAAATGTGGCTTCAAGATTGTCTGTTGTGCCACTCATCCTCATCAACCTATCTATTGAAGTCTCAATTGACTGGTTCCATTCCAACACACAATACGCATACCAACTAAGCCAACCACCATGGCCACTGAACACCCCAACCATCAGACATGAAAACAACATCTCTAAAATCAGTGTATATTCCGCAGCTCTAGCCGATGAAACCAAGGACCATGGACACATGAGCCTGCCCCGGGGACATAATTGCCTCTTTACTCTCGAGTCTCAATGCAGAACACCCAAGAATGGGCTGGCACAGAGAGCTTGGCATACTTCCAGTCTGCACCCATCAATGGAACGGCAAAGCCCTCTTAAATGTTCCCACTCTCCCCACTAAGCCTACCTAACCCCCTCTCTTTCAGATCTGCCTGAGTGCCTGTAGCACATGGACATTTCCACAGAGTGCGGGATAACTCCTGGTAACATAACAAAATCTGCACTGCCACTGTTATAGGACTCATTAATATCATCCCAGTGGCCGGTCACTGTTGGGGCAACGCAGAATCCTATCCTGAAAGTATGTAAAGTAAATTTACTATCTGACCAGTGTGTTTCCTGTGACCCACATGCGCCTACTGTCAATAATAGAAAAGGAAACAAAGTTTAATTAAAGGAACCGCAAGAGGGGTCATGGAACCAAGATGGTGGTGTGAGTAGTAGCACTCCCTTGCTCATTCACCCTCCCAACAAAATAAAACCAACTAAATGGGGAGGAATACATGACTGGATTCCTGAGTGCGTCAGAAAGACCAGTTCCTCCAAGCCAACCAGTTAAATGTGGGCCACGACACTGTGGTCCAGCAGAACGAGCGCTATCCTGGAATCAATAGACATGGTAACATCCTAGTGGAACCCAAGTGCAGCTACTTTGCATTAAATTCCAGCAACAGTAGAGACCGCATTGTGGGTGCATGGCTTGGTGCTGCACTGAGGGATGGGAGGGCTTCATGCTCGGATGGGACCAACCAGACGCAGTGCTGCAAGTTGCAATTTTTGTGGCTGGAAACTGAAGGCCATCTGAGCTACAGCATTGTGCAGGTGCAGCAAAAAAGAAATGTCTGAGGAATGTCAGGAAAGCCACACACAATGCCCCCAACACCATATACAGATGGTATCATTCAAGTGTTTTTTTATTTACAATCAAATGAAAATGACAAGAAATAAGGCTAATCACAAAGAACCAGAACCAAGTCTCTACACCCAAGTGAAGGCTTCTATATCCCTCCCTGCACAGCCTACTCTGGTCACCATGCTTTAGTTGCATTCTTCCACTCTACTCTTGAGATTGTGTTGGGCCAATCGGGCCTGCTAAAATCTTTTTGTTCAGGCTAACTGCGGGCGGGCCCTGCACCTCCTCCTTACTCCTTTATGTTACAATCTCATCCACTTGATCATGACATCCTCCACATGTTGCCACCTCCTCTTGACAACCAGCTACTCCTGATCTTAGCACCTTCTCCACTGAATTACCAGCACCTCATGATGTTACAACCTCCTCTTAAATACCACCTTGTCCACAACACTACCACCTCCTCCTGATGTTACCCACTCTTCCTGCTCTTTCTCCCACTGTTGTCGCAAACACCTCAAAATCTGCTACTTTAACACCTTATAAAACTCTCCAACTACCTACCACAACGGCTTTTAGCAACAACGCACACTGCCAAACTGAGCTGACTTTTTTATAGTGCTTTCTCCTCCTTCGGGTGAGGGTCTGCTCCTCCACTCTATGATTGAGAAAGGTCTGTGATATGTGGTTGCTCCAAAATGTACCTTCGGCTACTTTGGGGCTAGGGAGATTGAATAAGCCTATATATTTAGCCTGTGCGGGAAACCTGAAGGAATTCTCACTCCTACTCCTCTTGGATCCTCTGCATGGGTGGCAAGGGAAAGGCCACTGCTCTTGGATCCTGACCCTGGGGTGCAGAAGCGAGGGAGGATCACCTGGGTGGAGGGTCCTTGAGGATTGGGAGTGAGATATACTCAGACAAGACACGTTATTCCCCCATCCCTTGCAGGAAGAACCCTCTGTTCCAATGGCGGTAATGGGGTATTGTCAGACAAACCCCAATAAAATACAAAATACAAATACATGACCCAATGACCAAGAACAGGGCATAAAAGTCTATGGACCCAAACACATAGTACCACCCTCTCCCTACTGACAACCACCTTAACCCTTCACCAACCTTTGTAGGCTATTGTAATCCTGTTCCCCTCAAATCTTCACATGTAACATGTGGCAGTACTGAGACGAAGAAGATGCAGCTAAGAGTTATGAAGATTACCCCTTTTCACCACTCTGGTACTGGGGCAAAGAAGATGCCTGTAAGGAGCTATGAGGGTCAGGCATGTCCCTGTAATTGTGAGCAGGTACGACATATCAGAGTCTCACACTTGCAGCCTATCAAGGGGCTGCATGTGTATAAAGGGAGATTAGCCCAGCAGGACAGGGCACGGCAGTTGAAGCAGCAGCAGACCTGTGAAAGGAGGCAGCCATGGTGTACCAGGAAGAAGAGCCAGGATGCCGGTAAAAGCTCCAGTGAACTTGTGGGCCCAATGTAAGTGGGCTCTGTATCCCCCACAAGCCTGGGAGCTTCCAGACCAAAGCCTGTGCAGCCGGGGCTAAGAAGGAGCCCGGAATGCCAAGGACGCTCTCCGCGCCTGAAGACCAGCATCAAAGATGCCGGTGTCAAGCAGGGAGCACATGGCAAATGAGCAGAGTTCGTAACAGTGGGTTTTCCCGACCTCCGCCTTCAGGACGGGAAAGGAAGTCACAGGAACCCACCGGGTGAGAGCTGAGAAGACAGGCGAGTGTCAGAATGGCGCCCCTGCACTGAACGGACCACAAGTGAGTAATGATCCAGAAGAATACATAATTACCTACCTATTGAGTACCAAAACGAATGGAAATTCGATATTCGAGAAGCCAATGAATATTAAATACCTAACTAAATGGGAACTAAGCATTGTGATAAAACCAGCATATTTTGAATATAGACTTAAATAACAATTTACCATTTAAAGAAAATAACTATACATTGAATACTGAACTTAATTAAACCACATAAAACCACCTTGAACTCTGAGCTGAAAAGTGAACTTTTGCAGTGTGACAAAGCTACAATTAGGCAAGGTGTGTGCGATACATGGTGGCAGAACCACAAGGCGACCAAGGAGAAACCAGAGGAGTACAAGAATATATCCTAAACCAAGAGCCCAATAAAAGTAAAGTGTCAGTGGGCCTCATTATAAGTGTACTGGTCCTGAAACAATGGTGCCGGTAGACTTACCGGCACCATTGTTTTTGGACCGGCACACTACGGGTTTCAATGCCGGAGCCGCTGTGCCAACAGCTCTGAGTCTGCCGGGCACAGCAGTCACGGTAGGCAAAGCTGCCACGGAAGCACCCAGCACCCTTAACAACGGTGCTGGTTCTTCCGTGGTCCCCATTTCCATAGAGTCCAAAAGGACTCTATCGGGATGGGGACTTACGCTTTACCGGCACCTGACTTCCCCGGGTTGTAATCCCCCGGTGTTACCTGGAAGTCAAGCGCCACTAAATAATTTGTATCAAGACCCCCCCCCCTTGTTTTGAACTGCGTTACTTGAAACTTGGGGAAGGGAAATCCCAAGGACCGGTATTGAACTATATCACCTTGGGGAAGGGCAGCTGAACGGAAGGTGTGAGCTGGAAGAATCTCAGAAGTTTCAGTTAAACACGGTTTCTTGTGAGTTTAACAGCCCTACACATGTATTAATTGTAGTTGTATAGGTTTTGGACACAGACAGACTTAAGTTGAACTCTTTGACACAAACTTTCCTTAGTTTCATTCAGGTAGAGTAAACCCACCTTCGCATAGGGGAAGTTAGGCTTTCTATCATCCGAACATTTAAGTTAATAGGTATCTTTTGTTTGCACTTGAAGTCTGCTGTCTGTGTCGTACTTCACAATGCCTTCACACCCGTCTACCTCTCTGGCTCTTTAATGTGCTACTGGTGCTGAACTGAGATATCTTGCTCTCGAAGCGTATTATTAAGAAGTGATAAAACCACTTGGTTAGAACTCTTGGTTCGTTAAAACTACAACTGGCCGAGTACGTTATATCCTTGTACACATATGCTCGTCAAGTATACAAAGTGCATTGTGATTCAGATAACTATTAAATAATGGCTATTCTATTCAATGCCAGTAATTAAGCCGCATTGCTACCCAAGCAATTCCTTTCCAAAAGGAACACATTTACAGCATCATTTGAAGCCATGTGGTTACTATTATTTATTTTGCATGGTAGGAATTAATACAGCATTGACGTGATTAAAAACAGAAGTAGAAACCTCTGAATTAAATGGCTGTTTCTGCATGCTATAGATAAACATACTAAGGTGACCAGTACCAAGAGATCATTAAAAGTCAAGTTTTCAAAGATATTTTCTCAGGATGCTGTGTAAACGTGTGCTCCTCATCCAAAATGTGCCCCCCAGGGCATTTTGCATCCATGTCAACAATATAGCAGGACTCTTTATGTAGCAGCTTTTGTCTATCCCCACTGCACTGTCTGGTTTCTACCGTGTCAATAACAAAATAGCTTAGCGAGGAAAACTCCCATCCATGGACTTCATCCAAATGTTTTGCTAGAGCATACGTTTCTTAATTCCTGACTGTCAGTGAAGAAAACCACCTGCCATACATGTGTCAGTGAACAAAAAAAGAGGGAGCCAGACATGTCATGTCATCAGTGATATCATCAATGAGATTTGTGATGTCATCTTTGATGTCATGGGTGTTAGTCTTAGCAGTGCACAGTGGTGGTGTGAGTTATGGTTGCTTAGCTTACCATAACGGGCAAATTTCTGGGGGTTTTCGGTTTTACTTGTAACCATAGCATGGATCGGTTGTTAGTGCAAAGTAACTAACGTCCCTGTAACAAAGGTTTTCGCACTGAAGTTGTTAGGTTGTTCTTAGGGCAACTGAAGCAGAACGTCCCTTTACCAATGTTTTTTCACTGAATTTGATAGGTTTTTAGTAGGGCACTGCACCCAGACCCTTCCTATACCATAGTTTTTTCAGTAAAGTGAATAGGTTTGTAGAAGCGCAACGTAACCATATCGTCCCTTTAACAATGTTTTTTGTTAGTGAATTTCATAGGTTTTTAGTAGGGCACTGTAACCGGAACGTTGCTTTAGCATAGTGTTTCTGTAAAGGTGATACGTTTTTGGTACCGCAATTGAACTATAACGTACCGTTAACAAAGGTGTACATTTTAAGTGTTGGTGAGTGTGTGAGTGGTTTTTCTTTTTGTGTTAACATTGCATGGTGAATCTGTGCCGCAAAGTACTGTCCGAGATGACTGCAGGTGAGCAATATGGAGGTTTCCTTGGGAGACTGCACCTGGCCGGCGTATGTGCAATCACACTGCAGGTATCCGTAGGACTCCAGCTTTAAAACATCCTTGCAGATGATATGCTGCGCTAAAGACCATTACCCGGCAAAGGGCATTGTATTGTGCATGTACTGCGATGCGCTACTCTACAGAGGGAAGCTACTTGGAAGTGCTTGGGAAGGGTCCGTCCGGGAGCATGAGAATGACTGGCGCCTATTTAGGTGAGGGCCACCCAACATTTCCCTCTCTCTGCACGTCCCTTATGTTATCCCTCCAGGTGCTACCCCTTCCGTACCGGCCCATGCCTTCCGTTCCTTATGTGCCGTGTGTTACAAGACCAAAATAAATAGAAATGAACTGGAAAAGGAAAAAAGTTAAATAAAGAAAACTCCTTTCAGAGTTGAACAATGGAATTGCCAATGAACGGATGCAGGGTGACGCACACCGTATACGCTCCACAGAATGTGTGCTAAATAAAGGGAGGCGTGGCACTGTGGAAAACACTCTAGTGGAATTGGGTAGAAAGGGCTTGCTGTAGAAAGAGTTTCCTTTACGTGTTGCAGTGTTGCAGTGCGTTTTGAAAGTGCACAACACTTACTACAAAAAATCTTCCTGTACTTTCATGAAGGGGAGCCAGGCAATGTGGATAGGGCGTGCAGAAATCAGGATGGCAGGAATAGTAAGATGAACATTATTGGTGGGAAAAACTCTTCGTGCTGTGAAACGTCATATTCCCATTTTTGAAGTACTCCATTGGCACATGTCCTAAAAAGGCACAGATAGACTTCTTCACAATGTACCGTGCTTTCTCCATTTGCGGACCAAATGAAAAATAATGCAGCCATATCGGTGTCTGTGTAATGCGATAAAAGATTATGCAGGAGATCGGAAACAGGCGCATGACCTGGGCAAGTGCCTCCTTCATCGCAAATGGCACTGAAACTCGTGTAACATGTTGTGCAAATTTCCCTTTACAATCAAGAACAATAATGTCGGCGTGAACGCACGTCACAAAAGTCTCACACAGACAAACCAAAATCAGTCACTTCATTGTAGGTAGTCCATAGCAGTGCACATCCACATGATAGAATACAAAATGAGCAGCCACTGCACAGTGTTTTCCATTCACTTTCAATCAATGTATTTAGATACCCCCAAAAAACGTATGCTGTGGCTCAGGAAATACACAGCCATGACCGCACCCTCTGCATTTATGTCGACAAATACAACATGTACCACACAGTCTGTGCATACAGACCACACCCAGAAACCTTGTTGACCAATCTTGTTGCCTCCACCGCCCATTTCTATTGCCGCCATCGGCAAAAGGGGCGAATGTGACACCTGCAACCCTGCAACTATCGCGATGTCCACAGACTTTTGGTGCTGTGCACGCACGGGAATGGCGTGAATACATTTCCACCAGGGTAGGGGACTTGGTTAGTAGTGGCAGCTCTGAGAAGAGCCTTTTTTTTGTTTTTTTTTTAAGTTGCTTCCATAGAAACACCTTTTTTTGCGGTTTTTATAAGTATTTTTGTGTTTTGTAGGTAAGCTCACTTTCTTTCAAAAGGATCTTCAGTGCAGCCTGTAGATTGTAAAACAAAATGTAATTGCCACTGGTAAACCAAGAAATGCCATTTGCTTTGAAAAGGTTTATATATTGAGAACCAATGTTGTCAGTCTCACAGGAGATCATCCCAGCAGCACTCAAGAAGTCACACATGCTTCTGTTGCTGAGACTCCATCTGACCTCTGGCTGGTGACAACAATCACTGGAATAGTCCCATACTATTCTCTGTGGTATACATGAGAAAAGCACCTTGGCAGTGGGAAAAATGCACTTCAGTGCTTTCATCAACTTCTTCAGTTGGCGGTACACACGGGAACAAGCCATGGAACCCAAATGCAACGCTCCATAGTGCACAACCACACCATGTAAAGTAGCGAAAGTGGCCACTCATTGACATTCTCCATGCAGACCGCCGAAATGGCACACATCGCCACAGCACCACAAAGCCTCCGCTCCCTCCAAATAGCAATTGCCAAAAAAGACTTTTTTGACAGCATACTGGAACATATCTTCCACAAAGGCATCACCGATTATCAAAATAGTGCGTCTCTCATCTCTGCCTGCAACCCTCACTACACAGAGTAATGGAAACAAATGTTGCTGCCCTTTCCCGTGACGCACTCCCTGAGCACCTGATTGGACAATTCCCACAGTCCCATTTCCATTGGCCGGCATGGCGAGAAGCGCAGAATGTGGCACATGCGCTTCCCCAAGTACCGCATCCCAGTAAAGCAGGAGAAGACCTTCCTCAATTTCCACTATTTTTGTGTCCATCACTACCTTTTTGGGTACTGTTAAATAGTCACACATGCATCCACCAATGGCATCCAAGACGTTAGCATTTAACACTGTCACTTCTGTACAGCACTCCATATGTACCGTTGCATATTGAACCTCCAAGTGTTGTGTCATTGGAAAGCATGTCCAGTAGAAATTTCAGTAAAAGAATGCAAGATTTGTGCATCAACATTCATCCACATGAGCACCCATAACCACAAAATGGAGGTATGAAAACTGTTTCTGCAGTATGTTTCCAACTCTGTCATAAGTACCTGTGCGCACAGTATCTGCCAGTGAGCATCCATTATGTTCTTAAAAGGGTTACTGTTTCTTTCTCCCATCCACTATCGTCAAGTGGCACTTCAATTGTATATGCTTGCAAAGTTTCCATTTACCCGTATCACCCATTGCAATATCGAAATAGGAACTCTTCTTTCCTTCCGACAATACTACGAATTTGTTTGCCCACTAATGCATCTCCTACATAAATCGTAAAAATATGCCACCAAAACCAGCACTGAATGTATGTTACCAACCTAGAGCAACGTCCGAAAAGCTCAATGTCTCCACAGCTGTAGATCGCTCTAGGCTAGACTATTGCAACAGCCTTGTTCTAAATCTGCCTGCTTGCCCTCTGCAACTCATCCAGAAGAAGACTGTGCACCTTGTGCTTGGCCTCAAGCCCAGGGATCGTATCCCTCCAGGACTGAAATGTCTGCATTGGCTTTCAGTAGCTGCGAAGAATAAGGTCAAAACCGTCTGCCTTTATGCACAAGGCCTTCTGGGCCCTGGGGCCTCAATACCTGCAACTCTCACTTCCTAAATTCCTCTGTGCTCAAGCACTTCCCTCATCCGCCTCCAACTCCCTCAGGGTCACTCGCTTCAACAAGAAATCAGTTGGTGCTAGATCTCTTTCTTCGGCTGGGGCCTCCCTCTGCAACAGCCTCCCTGCGTCCCTGAAACGTGACGAGAACCATCAACGTTCCGGAAGCACCTCAAAACCTTTCTCTTTGCCTCTGCCTTTTCTCTTCCTATCCCTGGCTAAAACTGATTCTGCACTGGTTACCAGGCCACCCTCTGATCTCGGGCCCAGGCAACCTCCCTCTGCCAGTCACACCCCTGCATTGCCTTTCTGGCAAATCCTGCACTTGGGGGCTGGTTTCTGTATCCCTAACTGTTCCACCACCACCTGATGTCTGCACTTATCCTTGCACTTGCCACCATCGGGCCATATTTTTACTTATAGTCATTATTTCTTCTTCCAATGTACTGCACTTTCTCCACCCTCTGCCCATGCACTTTGGCGATCTGAGTGACACCTGGCCTAGTAGGTTCATTGTCTCTGTCTCTCCTCTGTTCCCCCGCCCTAGCCTCGGCGTGCCTTCAAAAACTTGTGTATATGCGCGGTACAAATGGCATATCATACAATATCACATGAACACACATATGCATATACTGCGCCACATAAAAATCTAATCTATGTGGAGGAGTGACCTCCTGATTGACAACATAATTAATCATTAGATCAAGGAAGACTCTCCAACTAGGGGCACACTATCGGAGGATAGATATTCTGCAAACTTGAGTGATTATAACCAACAGATGAACTTGTCTTGAGAACGACCGATTGGGCGAAACACATGTCGGCTGTAGATTTTGCGAGCTTCTGCAATAAATTGTCTTTGGAAACCAATTTTCTTTTTTTATTGTGCAGGAATTGTATGGACTTACGTATCCAGATTATGTCAAAAAATGTAACACTTGGGTCATTGCGCAGATCGGCAGCATACTGGACTTTCAGATATTATACACACATTGCATGCATAACAACAGGATGCCTGCCACTTACCTTGTACACTAAGTTCTCCAGCACCCCACTTATTGCAAACTTAGGAAAAATGATCGCAGAAAAGCAACACTAAATGTATGTTAGCAACTGCAAACAAGTACATACAGTGCATGCATGTAAACAGGATGCCTGCCCCTTTGCGTGCACACTTCCACCATAGTCTTCTGCATTTCTCTGTACAAAGAGATCTTCAGCCGCAGTTTTCACATACACATCACAGCCAGAAAACTTATTGAGCAATCCCTTTGCTTCAACAGTCCCATTTCCAATGCTACCATCCTGCAAAGTGGCAGATGTGGCACATTTAATCCTCAACCTACAGAGTAATCTGCAGATTTATCGTGCTAGGAAGTGGGGGAAGAAATGTGAAACAGGTTAAGGGATTGGGTCTTTATTGTTCCCTTGGAAAAGTTTATTTATTTATTTTGAATGTGCTCAGAAAGAACATTTTTTGTTTTTGCTCTTTATTTGAGTTTCTCTTTTGGCTGCCTCCTTACATTGTTACGGGATTGTCTTCAACACTTTTTGCACAGTGTAAAACAAAACAGCATTGCCAATTTTGGTTAAAAAAAATGCCATTTGCATGGAACCAGTGCAGATTTCGCTCATTTATGATGCCATAGTCGGTGCAGAACATTCCAGCAGTGCACATAAATTGACATATGCTTCTGTTAATGAAACGCCTTCCGACCTCTGGCTGGGGACAAATTACACCGGCATAGTCCCATGCTCCTCTTGGTGGTATGCTTGAGAAAACCACATTGGCAGTGGGAAAAATCTGCATCACTTCTTCCATCAACATCTTTGGGCGACGAAACAAACGTCCACATGACATCTGCCCCAAATACACAGCTCCATAATGAGGTATGACAACATCAACAGTACCGACAAAGACCACACATCTGCAAAGGTAAACCATACCGCCAAAGCTGCCCTCATAGACAGTGCCCCAGAAGGCCTCCACTCCTTCTAAAGCAAAATTAGCAGCCATGCCTCCTTGCGCAGCATACATGTACATATCTTGCACAAACGTATCACCCACAATTAGGACTCTGCGCCTCCATCGCTGCCTGCCACCCTCACTGCACAGACTGATGGGGAAAAATAGTACCGGCCCTTCCTGTGAGGCACACCCTCAACACCTGATTGGCTAATTCCCACAGTTCCATTTCCATGCCCACCATGCGTAAAAGGGCAGGATGTGGCATGTGCGCTTTCTCAGCTACAGTGAGGGCCATGTCCCAGTGAAGCAGGGTCAGTCCTTCTTCCCTTTCCACTCCAGCCATGTATCCAAGACGCTTGGCCCTTAGCACAGAGAAAACACCATAGTACACCTTATGTTTAAATGCTTAAGTCATGTGCAATTCCCTCCCCTTCTGCAATTGAGCCTGCCAACTTTCACCCTAGCCACATATTTGCATCCATGGCTGCATAACATTGCGTCAGGTGTGCTGAATGGTATGTGGGTGCCTGTGTACAATGGCCATATTGTATATGTGTGGTACTAAGCACTTCCTTTCATGCCGCAATATCTTACAGCACTTCCTAGAGCAAGAGTATTATAAGGGCCTAAACACAGCAAACGCAAATGGTCACATGTAGCTCCCTATTGTGCAACAGGTGCAATGATCGACATCATATGCTAATCTACGCATAGCAGCGCACTTCCGCTGTTCTACCAAGTCTACAATGTCCTCCACAACCAATGTGTAAACGTCACCAACTTCAAATACATGCAGAGTTACAACTGCATGCCTGCATTGTGTTGTGGTGGCGTTGGTGAAGGGCTAGGCTGTTGGGTGCATGGCCTATGGCCTTTGGCTATGCACCCAACAGTCTAGGCCTTGGCTACACCCACCACAACATAACAGAGCCATGCAGGCGAACATGAAGCCAGGTCCCAGAATTCACAAAGGCAATATAGGCACTGGCACTTCTACCCAACCGCCGCCCCATAATACAGTGATGCATGGAAACATGTTCCAGTTAATCCACACACATACCACACTGGTTGGCACCCCTACCCACCTCCATTCACAAAGCATTCTATTACTGCCAACCAAACAACAAATTCTTGACAACATTGGTCCTGCTCCCAACACTCTAGTAAGTGCATAGAACCAATGCTGCATAGTGCACGACAAAACATACTAATCTGTGCAATGCAGACTACCAAAGCACATATAAAAACCAGTTCAACTGTACCCTCTTCCATATGGACACTTATCCAACACTGCAATCGGTGGACACGCTAAACCACCACTCACTGCACCATCTCCACCCATGCAGCCACAACTCTAAGAAATAACTGCATACAAGCAATAGCGCAGAGTGCAGTGCAACACTTACTAATCTGCACAATGCAAACTACCCAAGCACATATTGCATCCACTTCAACCATACCCTCTTCCATACGGACAGTATTCCAACACTGCACCCACTGGACATGCTGCAGCACTGCTCACTGCAGCATCTCCAGCCATGCACCAACAACTGTAAGATGTTCTAACAGTCACCACATCCATGGATCCAACAATGTATGCAATGTAGCCAAACCACACACACACAGCAACAATGGAAAACCTACTTGCAACCAGTCTACATACCTGTTGGTGCAAGGGCTCCAGCTATTCATGTAACGCAACATTTGAAGGGTCTTATAAAGGGCGAACCCTAGCAAACGTAAATGGTCACATGTGACTCCCTAATGTGCAACATGTGCAATGACCTACACCATATGCTAATATACGCATAGCAGCTCCCTTCTGCTGTTCTATCAAGTCTACAATGTCCTCCACAAGCATTGTGTAAAGGTCCCCACCTTCGAAGACATGCAGAGTTACAACTGCAGCTGCATTATGTTGTGGTAGCTGTGGTGAAGACCTAGGCCTAGACTGTTGGGTGATTGGCCGACCGCCTACGGCCAGGCATCCAACAGTCTAGGCCTTGCCCACACCCACAGAATTCACAAAGACAACATATGGATCTGTCATGGCCACAGGACCCAGAACACAAAAACCACACCATCTAGTGATGGGGGGAATGGGTCACTTGACTCACTTATGTCCCTTTGGGGCCCATACACACAGGAGCCCTGGCTGGACTCAGACCTGGCGCCTTTGGCGCCAGGCTCATATAGAGATGTGAGCAGGAACACTTTATTTCAGTGCAGGAGTGCTTTAACTTTATTTCAGTGTAGGAGTGTTTTCATTTTACAAGAACTTTCCAGGAGCTGAGATCCTTTATTCCAGAGAACATCCTGATGAGGTGACTCATCGGGTGTGGCTCCCTAGGCCTGGTCTTCATGTGCTGACTATCGGGTGTGGCAGGCAGGCTGAATCTGGTGGGCGTGGCTTCAGAAGCTCAGCTATATAAGCTGCTCCATCCTTGAGGCCGGTGCTTCGCGTTACTGTGCACTCGCGTGCAACGTGACGCTCACCGCTGCTTGGACCAGTTTACTTACCTTTGGAAACCAGCCGTTCTCCTGCATACTCACCTCCAGGAAACCGGTTCTTCATCGCTTCATCTGCAGACTCATCTCCTGACATCCAGTGATCTTGATCCCTACGCCGCAGCACCGTACTCCACATCCACTAACTCGGACCTTGTGAAGAAGAAGAAAGACAAGGTTAGAACATCCGTCCCAGGGCCATGCCGCTTTTGAACCCTGCACGCCCCCTAGTTACCAATTTACCAGCTACTGTATCGCTGCAGCTGTGTTCCTCATTCCCTCCGCTGTCGCCTCGAGCTCCGCAGCTTCTGCCGGGCCGGCAACATCACCTGCAAGGGAAGAAAGCAAAAGAGCAAACGTTAAAAGTGGAACGGACAACAATACAAGACAACGAACTTTACAATAGAACAAAAACAGACGAGGAAAGACAAAGGCAAACAGGAACACTTACCTGAAGCATGTGGCTTAGTCGCAGCAGGACTGGACTACCACGTGCAAGGGACCAGTGAAGGAACTCGGTCCAGATCATACAAGCGCCCCTGCCAGAAGCAGCAGGATGGAGTGCTCGTCAAAACTAATCAACAGGTGAACTTTCCAGGGACACCGCATCCCACATATACCACGGTTTGGGAGAATGGGTCTGGAAGGGGATCAGGCGCACAAGCTGGCATACTCACGCCGCCTATTCTCCACGCAGGAGCAGTCCCGAGCAGCATCACCTATTACCACCAGTCACCACATAAGCGCAGAGGGGGAAGTCGGACCCGAGTGAACTCACCCCCGGGAGCGTTGCAGCTGTGCCCCAACACCCCCGCAGAATCCAGGTGAGCGTAACAGGACCAGCACTTCTACCCAACCGCTGCATCATAAAGCAGGGATGCGCAAACACATTTTCTACTTACCATAATGCAGAAACACACCACAGTGTTTGGCACTGCTACCCACTTTCATTCACAAAGCATTGTATTAATGCCAACCAAACAACACATACTTCACAACATTTGCTCCCAACCCTGTACAACGTGCATAGAACCAATACTGCATAGTGCACTACAACATTTAGTAATCTGCGCAATGCAGACTACCCAAGCACATATAAGAACCATTTTAACCGTACCCTCTTCTATATGGACACTATTCCAACACTGCACCCAGTGGACACACTGCAGGACGGCTCACTGCAGCATTTCCACCCATACACTGACAACTGTAGGATGTTCTAACAATCGCCACAATCATGCAACCGAAAATGTGTGCAATGCAGCCAAACCACACACACAAAGCAACAATGTCACACCTACTTGCAACCAGTGGACATACCTTTTCAAGCAGTGGGCACATTTTTCCCTGCAAGGGCTCCAGCCATGCATCGAAGGGGCTATGGACTTACCGCACACAACACACCATAGTACACGCTATGTTTAAATGTTCATGTCATGTGGAATGCACCCCCCTTCTGCAATTCAGCTTGCCACCACTCATCACAGAAAGAGATCGCCAGTGGAGCTGTCATGCCATAATGAAGGCTGCCTGCAATCACCACACAAGGTTGTTGCCTGTTGAGGTAACCGCGAATTGCCGTAGTATGCACGGATACCGCTGGCACACTACCATCTTCTTCTAATGAGATATATCAGATGAAGCACTAGTCACTCCCACACCCTTTCCATCCCTTCTTCCCACCACCAGATGCTGTAAAGTATGTTTTCCAAGCCCTTTCGCTGCCACATTGTCCTCGGATACAACATGCTGGCGTTATCGAAAACTTATGATGCACATCACGTCACCGCACACTGCAGTGGAATCAAATTTTTGACTGTGCAGCGAACAGGGAAATGGAACGCCAGAGCAGAGCCAGATATGACTAACTTTAGTGGGTACACTGTTACATACAAGAGCCCCAGCCATACACAAAATGCCGTAGGGGTTTGGCACACACACCACAACACTCTCTTCCGATATACCATGGCAGCGTTTCCCAAAAACCTTCATGCACAGCACACTTCCCTACAGCCAACCAACGGCCGCATCCAAATTTTGCCAACAGCACGGCGTACTACAAGCCAATGAGACTTCTGTCCGAGGAGCGAACAAGGAAATGGGTCCGCAGAGTGGAGCCAGAAAACACTCATTTTTTGAGACGTACATTTCAGTTCATTACAACAAATGTACTGGTCAGATTTCCACCAAAGACACAAAGCACGCTTTCTGCACCAAACCCCCGCTCCTGCCGCAAATTTGGTGCAAATCCATCCAGCCGTTTGGCCTGTAGCCGTGCGCAAAGCTTTTCCCAATTCAGTCTATGGAAAAAACAATTTTGGGACCCCCTTATAACTTTTCCCTCCCTGCACCAAACCTCACCAAACTTGCCGAAAAGTTTCAGAGCGGGCCATATACTTTTTTTGCAGAGTTTGGTGAGGATTCCTAAAGGAGGAGCGCAGTTATAAGCCACAGAAAAGTGGTCGTCCTATGGGTTTAGCAACTTAACCATAACTACACGGCCACTACCGCAGGCCGTGCAATGCATATATACCTGCATTTACATTCATACATTCTGAACGCTATATACACAGGGATGTGGGAGGGGTCAGAAATGAGAGATGGACACAAAGTTCTAGTTTTCTCAATGTTTGCCATATTTATTGAAATTAAATGGGGATGGGATAAACCTCTGTCTGTCCCTATCCTAACGAGAATGTTCCTACCTAGCAAACGAAAGTTAAAGAAAAGTGAATGTCCAAATGGGATCTACGTTAAAATAATTAATTCCGAAAAGCTTTAGTTTCAAAATTGCAAAGTCGCATTTTGAAAATCGAGATTTTGGGATTCTGTTAATTTGCGCCTTGAAGCCCATAATGCCGAAATAGGTGTGTAGGGGACACCCTTGCAACCCCTGTCACCTAGTACGGCATTCTGGTATTCGTCATTTTCCATCATGCCAAATTCGCAGAAAATGCACATTCAGCATTTATTTTTCATTATTTCGGGCTGTACCGTCCAAATGTATCTGACCCTCACACCAACATATACAACCAAAGTGCAAAAGGTAAGTGTATCTGTTTTCAGTGGAAACAAAATGTGCAAATGTTCAAACTTACAATTCCCACAAAGCAATCCTTGTGACCAGGGTTTAATTCCCTTCCCCGGAATCAATTCAGGAAGACTTTTGAGAGAGTTGTTTCAACAGTGTTCTATTCAGTTCAATGGAAAATGTCTTTCCAACATGTCTTTCAAATTGGTGAAATAAATATCTCTCTCACAAAACACTTTGTGAAAGAAGCAGTTGCTTTAATTGTGGATAAAGTATTCTTCCCAAGATGAAAAATGATTAAACAGATGTAACAACCATCCTTTGCGTAGAACACTTGTCAGGGCAGCACAGAAAATGTCTTTTTTTACAATAGTTTGCCAGGATGATGAAGTAAATATTTATCTTCCACAACACTCTTATCAACCAGGTTTCTTTCTTTAAAACAACTATTTGTGTCCTGGTTTATTTGCCTTCAAGTATTAGCTCCTACTTAATACAATTTGCTCTTTTCCGGGTTTACTCGCCTGCCATGTGCCAGGATTAACTTCTACTTCATACAACCTGTTCCTTTCCGGAACGTAGTTATGCCCGGATACCTTGCACTTAAAAGAATTACTCTTCACGTTCTTGTTTGCAATGGGTTGCATGCATTTTATTCACGTGATGTAAGTGGTCAGCTGACACGTGTTTTGACCTCGCAGGGTCTTTATCAAGGCTAGCATGCGGATTCACGTTGCCAATTGGCGGATCTGTGTTGATGGTTGTCTGTTAGGTAACCTAACAAACCACTGATTTGATTCATCACCTGTCCAACTGGACAGATAATTACCCAACTGGGCTGACATACAAAGGCAGACAACAGGACTAGCAGTAAAAGCTGACCATCAACACAAACACGACAATTGGCAAAGGGAATCCATGTACTAGCCTTGATAAAGACCCGGAGTGGTCAAAACACGTGGCGGCTGACCCCTTATATCAAGTAAATAAAATGCACGCAAACCATTGCAAACAAGAATGTGAAGAGTAATTATTTTAAGCGTAAGGTATCCGGGCCCAACTACGTTCAAGTCCAAGAACGAGGTGTGGGCAACAGGTCGCCTTCCCGTGACCTTGCTGTAATTAAAAGCACAAGCTTACCAGAAATATCCCAGTGCACCTCCAAGTTGAATCAAAGCCTAGTGCCCAAGCATCTCTACTTACCTGTTCCTTTCCTAGTCTACTCGACTGCCAGGAAAGGTTTCAACTACACACAACTATCAATGGGCCTCATTACGGGTTTGGAGGTAGCCATGCCACTATTTGCGGCATGGCTGCCTCCAAACTCAGGTCTGGGTCCGGGTTCCTTGAATGAGGAATTACTGCGCCATTCCAACCTTGGAGAACCCAGTAATTCCTCATTCAAAATACCCATCCCCATTCCCATTCAAACCCCCATTGGGCTCAATGGGAATGGCGAGGGAGCTAATAACGGGCCCGTTAATAGCTCCCTGGTCCTTTAGCGGCTCCCACTAAGGGTGCCTGGTAAAACCAGCTGCCCTTAGCGGGACCCGCTAAAGGACCTCATAATGCGGTGGTAAGGGGTTAACAGCACCGGCACCCTTACCGGCACCATTAACCCCTTACCGCCAGGGTCGTAATGAGGCCCAATGTCTTCTCTGCCTGTGCCAAAGTTTGTTCCAAGTTTCTCCACCAATATTTCACATGAGGAGAATTGAACAATGTTTGCATGTTCATTTGTTTATGGCAATGTGGGTGCCATGGTTCCCCAAACTGATATCCCATGCAAGGAGAATTGCACCCTTTTTTCCATTTTATCTCTTCTTTATAGTCTCTTGGCAGGTGGCAATGCGGGTTACAGGTTTCCCCAACCCGATATCCCAATTGTGCCCTTTTTGCCCTACTTTAGTACTTGGTTGGTGTTCAAAACAATGTTTTAATTGTAACTGTTCTTTTCAGAAATGCCCCCGGGTTAGCTCTCTCTTTAGGCCAACTCACCAGCTCCTTTCGACTTCTCTGTGTCATATCTTGGTGCTGTGGCACGGTATTGATGCAGGCAGGGCCTCAGTAAACTGCAAGACCCTCTTTGGTCCAACAATACAATTGACAGCTCTCCTGCAGCTGCTGTAGTCTCCATGGCGCTTCCCTGTAGCTCACCAGGCTCCAGTAGGCATCCTAATACTCTGCGGCTCTGGAGACTTCTCCCATTCAGCTGGGCTTCTTTCCCTGCTTTCACCATCCTCTGCGATTCCGCTTCCCACTTTGCATACTCTGCAGAACCACATGTGTCACCTTCAGTGGTCACTTGTGCTTTGGCTTCAGCGTCCCCTGCTTTTCTTGCCACTACTGCTGCCTCTACGGCTGCTTTCCTTGCTGCTTCTCCAGATGCTTCTCTGGTTGCTTCCCTGGCTGCTTTCCGTGCTGCTTCTTTACCTTTGGTGTTTCCATATTTAAATGTCCAACCTGGGTGATTGGAATTGGAACAACTAGACTGCACAGTCTTCTTGGCAGCACTATTGATCATCATGAACTCTTTGCTCCTCTTCCTCATCCCAGTACCATGGGCATTATGGGTTTTGAAGTCCATAATGGTTTTAGACTTTCCAAAGCTATTTTGCTTCAACTGTGTGTTGAACTGAAGGTTATCATAAACAGAAGATGTCATGTGAACATTGCTTGGCTCCACATTACAACATGCCATCAGGGTTTCAGTGAGAACGGAAGAAACATGTGTTAATGGAGTTACCACTTTCCCCCAATATGAGTCCCCCCCCTACATGATCCTCCCACATAACACCACCCGAGTCAGGAGTAGATGGCAGATGCCTGCCCCTGGCGACATGAGAGAAGCCTAATACTGCGGTTTTAGTCATGATTTCACAGGATTCATCACAGATGTTTATTTTAATGTATACCCAATTGGGAGGAGAAAATAAATGTCTTTTGTTTGTATTGTATTCTGCATTAGTATGTCTTGTGTAGCACCTTTAGCTATTTCAATCTTATCAGCTGAAAAATAAAAGATATACATGTAAGTAAGGGAATTATTTTAATAACTCAGTTCACACATTTTTGGAATGCCTATATCCCCTTGTTAAAAGATAGAATGCTACACCTTCACACACATGCACAAACTGAAAATTCAAGATGGCAGCGAGCTGATACAAAAACGCAGTCTGGAAGCTTTCGTAATGAGAAGGCAGGTCTAATGAAGCAGTGGGAAGGCTGCATTTCAGCAGACATTAACCAATCAAATTCTCATATACAAGAACCCAGACACCTTAGGCGGGTTAAGCAAGTGAGGTTCCCTGAGGCAGGGTTAGGTCCCTCTAAATAAGTCCCATGTACTAGGGGTATGGATGTTCAGGGGAAGTGCAAGTGCAAGTGCCTTTAACTGCCATGGGTTTTCCCCATAGTGCCAAGGCCTTTTTGGTGATTTCAGTATTTCACCATGCAAAGCCTTCTAACATTTTCTCCTTCATTAACCCCTTAAGTGCCAAGGACCAGCTATCTCGTCCTTGGCACTGGGGAGGTAATCCCAAGGATGAGATACCTCGTCCTTGGCACTTAAGGAGGTCAGTAGTGAGGAGGTTAAGCTGGAGAGAAAGAGGGTGGAGAGTGGAGGTCAGAGAGTACGAGAGAAAGGAAAGTGGATGGTAAATAAATTACGAGGCGGTTGTGAAGTAGAAATTAAAAACTTCCAGGAGATGGCGGACAGTAAGGAGGATGAAGAAAAGAGCAAAGAGGGCATGACAACCAGTAAGGAAGAGAGTAAAGAGGAGGTGATAACCAGTAAGGATGAGGTTACCAACAAGAAGTAGGAGAGTAAGGATCTGGAGAAGAACCAAAAGGTGTGAATTAGACAGACAAAAACGTAGGTGGGTTAAGATGGACCTCACAGGATGATAGATGGAGAGACATCACCCAGGAGGGGCTAGAACATATAGAGAGGAGAAGCAGGCAAGCTACGAGCCTGAGAACAAGTGCATGCAGAGGGAAGAAAAACAAGCATGTAGCAGTGTCAAAGAGGTGGTACAGAAGACGATAGAGGAGTACATCAAACATCAGAGGAGAGGAAGAGGAGACCACATTAGGTGGGGATTTGCGGAACAAATCGAGGTCCCCTAAACAATGAGTAGAGGTACAATAACATACCCAGAATTGAGACTTTGTTTAACCTAGATATTATTCTTTTGTGGAGCCAAGAGACTCTTTCCTGCTATCAATTTTGTCAAAACTCAAAAGACTAGTTTAAAGAGGCAATGTGTCCGACTGGAGGGGTAATTAGCCTTCAAATATTTAGTTGTATATTACCTTTGAAGATTTTCCTGGAGGGAGAACCCCAACAACTGAAAGTGGGGAAGGGGAGGATTCTGCAAGAAAAAGCAACCCTAAATAAAAATACACTAAGAAATGGTTAATGCCCAGAAACCACACCCCCAGAGAATTCCCCTTAATGGCAGAAGGGGAGCCTTAGAAGCTGGAACCGGTGCAGTGGGAAGTTTCTGTACAATATTTGGATAGAATCTGATGTCCATCCAGAATACTTTCATAAATATGTCTTAGCTGGTGCATGCGTGTTTTTGATCCTGCTTTGCTGTGTGATAATAGTGTCAGAAGTGGGATTGACAGGCAAAGCTGAGGGCTAGCTCTCACCATATTCAATTAAATAGGCCCTCTGGATCTCGGCTAATACATTTCGTTTTGGGGGGCAAAGCAAGCTCAGGCAAAAGGGACAGCCACCCCTCTGTTTACGCATCCCTGACATCAAGCTAAACCCCAGCCCGTGAGTTCCTTAGTCCAGGGTGTCTCAATGACCTGTACCACAAGTTTAAAGAGTTATGTTATGTTTTTGTGACTTGTACCGTGCACCGCTGCCATTTTTCATGGTTTCCAGGCACTCAGGCGGATCTAAAAGGAGCGGGTTGAGAGAGTTAGTGGGGTTGAGAGTGAAAATCACAAGAGAGCTTTGATGTGCTGTTGGTAGCTTCAGTTTGGAAAAATCGGTCACTTTGTGTTGGTATGATTTTGTTAGATTGGCATTTGTGTGTTGAATGCGGACATTACCTTTGTGTTTTGGGGGTTATGGGAGAAAGTAGAGTTTATTGGTTTCGGTATCATGTCTGATGTTTGTATCAAGTCAGTTATGTAACGGGTGGTGCATATGGTGGGCTATTAGTAGTGTTGGTTGGGCTCTTTGGGTTTGTTGCAATGGGTTGGCTCTTTCGCTTACTCTTGTTCCTGGTGAGTTTTCAGTTCGCATCTGAGTGGTCGTTTCTCATCAGGTTCTCTTGGATTGTGGCAGCTGGATTTTGTCACTTCAAGATTTTCTTCAGGTTAAAGCATTAAAGAGCCAAGTTTTTAATAGTTTCTGAGGTTATCCTCTGTTGTTCATATTTCCTTTGGTAACACGTTCCAGAGTTTCACAGCTAAACAGGAGAATGCTGATCCACCAAATGTTTGAGTATTGTTTGCGTTCGAGGCGGATGTCTTTGCTGGATCATAGTGTTCGTGTTGCTCTGTAGATGGTGATTTTCTCCTATATGCATTCTGCTCTGTGTGCTGTGCAGAGCGATTTGAAGAAGATTTAATTTTTTAACTGGCAGCCAATGAAACATTCTCAGTACTGGTCTGTTGTGTCCTCTTCTTGTCAATTTAAGGAGTAGTCTAAACGCTACGTTGTGTATTCGTTGTAGCTTCCTCAGCAGGTATTCTGGCATTCCAAAGTAGATGCTGTTGGCGTACTCTATTCTTGACATTACGAGATGATGGCGACTGTTCTGTCTGTGCAGGAGAAGTAGGGCAGTATTTTCTTTATCATGTGTAGGTGGAAGAAGCATTTCTTAACTACTATGTTTGCTTGTGGTTCCAGTCTTAGCTCATTGTCGATTAGGATTCCTCGATTTGTGACCACTTTGGAAGGTTCTGGCCAAATGGGATCTATGTTAAAATAACGAATTCCGAAAAAGTTGAGTTTCAAAATTGTGAGGCCGACATGGTTGCATTTTGAAACTCGAGATATTGGGATTCTGGTAGGCCATAATGCCATGTGTGGTATTTGCCACCTCCGACTACATTTTCAGAAGATGGTTTTTAAGAGAAAAAACCCAACTCGTACCAAATTTGAAATAAAGCGGTTTGATCTTCAACAGGAGGCATTACACCTTCGGTATGTGGAATGTCTAGTTGGTAATGAAGATTATTTCTGCAATATTGCTGATGCATCAAGGCAAAAGCAAATTGGTGGACTTTTCCTACCCTGAAATAGTGACAAAATAAGGAAAATGATTTTCAGCAATTTGTCGCTGAGTTTTTAAGGTGATCAAATATAATAATCATTGTGCTGGGGATTAGATATCAAATTATTTGTTGCAACAGTCCATAGATGCTTTTAGTGTAAACAATTATGTTATAGCTATTTTATATTCTTCTTAGTGTCATTTTATATTTTTTTGTTGGGATTATGACCAAAATTTTAATTATGCTAAACCAGATTTTCTTATGGCATTTTGGACATTTTAACTGCACATTTTCAAAATAAAACAATTACAACAACAGATAGGAAATGAATTCATCCAGCCACATGTACATTTTGAGCAGCTTCAAGTGTGCATTTCCCTGGTAAAAGGTTTAACACAAGTGCTGGCACATGCAGTTTCAAAAAGCAGAAAAAGATCTGGTCACGCAAAACTGAACAGGGCTAAGAATAATAGGAAGAAGCTACCCTCTCACGTAGAACCGAAAAGCATTTGCCCTGTGGTCATAAACTGCAATCAAGGCCTGTTCTAAAACGTGCAAGTGTATTGAGTTGGCTGATAGATGTAATAATCAAATGAGGACCTGTTCAATAAAGCAAATTGAAAAGGATTCACATTTTCAGGGATTTAAAATCTTATAAATGTAGGACTAGTGGCTAACTGAGGCAATCAAGAGAACCACACCAGCGACCTCATCACACAAGTCGTATCAGATGAGCTAGGTCTTGCATTTGAAATACGCTCGGACGATCAGGAGGACAAAATGAAAATGCATATAGAAACCTGAATTGCAATTGGTTTTAGCAAAGACAAAAAGGACAACTGTTCTGATGTCGCACATTCTTTCTTTTGATGCAGATTTGAATGTCAATTCCCACATATAAAAATATACTGAGATCATAAAACCTATTGCCTACGTTAAGACGGTAAGAATGCGCAACCGTCCATAGTGGCCCAGACAACAATGGTGCTGCAGAGCAGGCCTTCCAACCAAGGGGTAGGGGTATTCTCACAAGTCTGTATGCAAGGAACCAACCAAAAGTGTGGCGATAACTGCGAGGACGGGATAGAGGAGAATTTACTGCATCACTACTTTCCCTTTATCCCCCCACCCCTGAAATTGCGCCAAACCAGCAGAAAGTCCAGCAACAAAGGTGCAGCATTCTTATTTCGTGTACAGTGTATGGAACCACCCTGGCTCCATGTTCCACCGTGGAGTATGTGTCAGTTGAAGGGGCTGGTTGGGCATACGGACGAATACATTGTCTCCACTGCCTGCAGTGAGTTTCATCATTTCATTTACTTCACTGGCGACAAGTGGGTAACCAGCAGGTCAGCAGAGCCCCACCGGGTAGCCATGTATTCACTGCAACGTGTGAAACTCGCTGGAAGTGGACAGAGGAAGGCGTGGTACCGGGGTGCAGGGGACACATGTCTGAAGGTCCATGAAACCAGAGAGACGGATCAAGGATGTGAAAGCGAGCAGCAAGGAACCTTACTGTGGTTAATGTAGAAAAGCATCTTGTAACGTGCGCGACTGAGTAGCAAAGGTGAATGGACGGCACTGCAGTTTCAGTTAAGCGTGATAGGGTGCGCCCCCATTAGAAGAAAGCACCACACTACATTCTGCTTTGAGATCGAACAACCGAGAGGTACCAGCAGGAGAAGCAGCATTCTCAAGGCAATACTACAACAATAGTGCACGAAAGACGCAACGCATGAAGGAGGAACAGATTATGACGAACGGTTTGGAGAATTGTGAATAACGCCACCGGCGCATGTATAAGCACGGTGCACAGAATGGACAGAGAATGCTAGATTTACCCAAATTAAATAAATAAGAACAATATAAAGGAAACTACAAGGAATAAAACAAAGAAAAAGGAAACAAAGAGGGTGGAAATCTTAATAGAACCAACACCTTAAAAGAATACGATTGTAGCTACTGGTTGCAGCAGCAATTCTGGGTGTACCCCCACCCAATTTCTTTCCCGACACCCAGGGGGAACCTACAGTGCTCTGGAAGAGGTGGAAGAAATGGTTTGGCCATTATGGCCCGAATTACTCAAGTGAATGCAAGAAATCTCTCTGGATACATTGTCTTGGCAATTATGGTCAGGAACATTTTGAGAATCTCTCAGGTTTGAGTGAAGCAGAGTCAGGAAGTCTTACTGGATATGGCATATGCACCACGATGCTGGACAGACATTGGGATAAGAGTGTCAGCATAGTGCTTGAGAGGTATCATTTTGGAAAAAGTGTGCAGGAGCAAGGGCTGACAATTTTATAATATATTACTGCACTCAGGGGCCTTGCTAAAATATGTGAGTTTAGTTGTACATTAGAGGAGACCGTGATCAATGTATGTTGGCCTGCAAGGGTGCTAAAGTGCAATAAGTGCTGTGGACAAAGTGCAATTCATCCTTGGATGTAGTACTCAGTCACCAAAGAGGTTGAACACATAAGCACGTTTTTGTAGGAGTTAGAAAAGAGGACTGATGTGGAAGAAAAGAACAGTGAACCGCCCACCACAACAGATATTGGCTGTCCAGGCAGAGAAGAATGATAAAAAGAAACCATTTGTGCTGAAAAATAATTCGCAAACATAAAAGCGAAGGAGAAGAAAGGAACACATTTTTTAGATGTGACAGTTTGTTTCACTTGGCCAACAATGACAAGTGCCCAGTGTTGAAGTCACTGTGCAAGAAATGCAACCTTAGAGATCACTTCACTAATTGTTGCAGGAGCAAGGTGGAATCTACTGACAATTTGGATAAACTGTGTCAGAAACTCGAGGAATCCAAATATATGGTTGGTGAGATGCTGGATGTGTTCAAGGCATTCCCGGACAATGATGCAGACAGTGAGAAATCTATAGCGCAAATAAAACTTCAAGGAGCTGCAGTAGATATGGTCGTTGACTCAGGTGCCAAATATACTCTCAGGCTGAAGAAAATATTTGACAAGTTTTAGAAGGGCAGTGTGCTGCTGAACAAGACTGATATAAATCCTGTGGCATATGGATGAAAACGTATTGAACTTCTAGGGTAGCTTTGGGCCAGAATAGAGTTGAAGGAGTATTTGGCGCAAGGAAAAGTTTACGTATTAACTAAGGGGAGCTCGCCACTTCTGAGATGGTCTCACCAGAGAAGACTCTGCCTCCAACTAGATCCTAATGCTGTAGAAGATGTGTTTGCAGTCGAAAGCGAACGGAATCATGATGAAGTAGTTGAAGCAGCTTTAGGAATGGGAGAGTAAATAATGAGGCACTGTGTGTTTGGTGATGAATTGGGATGTCCGAAAACATTGAACACAAAATAAGGTTAAAGGAGAATGCTGTCCCAGTGGCTCAAAGCAAAAAGCATTCCCATTTCGGTAAGGAGCGAGGTTCAGAAACAACTACTACAAATGGAGAAGCAAGGAGTTGTTGAAAGAGTGGATTTGGCAGAGTGGCTTTTACCTTTAGTGGTGGTAAGAAAGCCAAATGGAAAGCTCAGGTTGTGTATTGACTCGGGTCAGTTAATAAATGCATAGTGCCTGACAGACATCTTCTTCCCAACATCACAGAAAGTATGGGCAACATTGGAGAAGCGGAGTGGTTTTCTATTTCAGATTTGAAGTCTGCTTATCACCAAATTAGATTGCATCCCTCATCGAAAAACGTACCTACATTTATCACACCTAAATGGCTGTTCCAGTATGTGTGCATGCCATACGGTTTAGTGTCAGCTGCAGTGCATTCAAGCACATTATGTACCAATTGTTCCACATTGAGAAAGGGATTGGTTTCCAGGATGGTGTATTGGTGTATGGGAAAAGCTTAGAGGAACACAATAGGAGGCTTGTGAAAGCTTTGAATATTCTTTAAGCAGCTGATATGACATTGAGCAAAGAAAAATGCAAGCTGCACAAAGAGTCCATACAATATCTAGGTCTAAGCAAGGCATTAAGCCAAACACTATTTGGTCAACAGTTTCAGCGAGTTTCTGAGTCCCTAAAGCAGGGAACATTTGTTCCCATTTCTGGGAATGGCGGAATATTACACCAAATTCATTCCGGCATTTGCTACTAAGACCTTTCACATGCGGAAATTAGTGAAGAAGGGGGTGAATTTTGAGTGGGATGATCAATGTGAAATGCAGTTCCTGGAGATTAAAAGGGTGCTTAATAAAACTCCCACCTTGAGTCATTTTAATCCACGCAGAGATAGTGTGGTAACAACGGATGCTAACAATAAAGATCTGGGTACAGGATTGTCAAAAAGCGAAGGAGGACATGAGTTCATGGTGGCATTTGCACCTCAAAATTCAAAACAACCAGAGATAAACTATTCAACTAAAGAGAAGGAGTTGTTAGCCATCAAAAGGGATGTGGAGAGATCCAGGCTGTTCCTATGGGGGACTAAGATTGTGCTGAGGTTGGATCACAAACCCTTAAAAAACATTTTAATGTCTAATGGGTTGGACAAGGTGTCATTCCGCATAAGGAACTGGATTACTATTTGCAGAAGCATACATGGGATGTGCAATATGTTCCGGGTATTCGGAATAAAGCAGCAGATTGTTTATCGAGACTTACTAATGTGATTGAGGATGAGATCAATAGACAGTATCCAAGCAGGAGTGTGATAATGCCATGAGCTTGGATGAGGAGTTAAAGAAAATGAAGGATGTGTTAGAAAGTGGGAGCATGAATAAAGAAGCATGTCGAGGATTTAAATCAGAAGCAATTAAAATGGTGTATAATGAATTGCATGTTGAGAGTGGGTTTGTGTCGAGAGGTGATCAAGTTGTTCCACCACTTGGAGAAAGAGGAAAAATGTTGTCTGTTGTCCCTTAAGGGCTTCAAGGCTTGTCAAAAATGAAACAAAGGGTTAGGCAAGATTTTTGGTGTCCAGGTATAGATTTGCAGGTTGAGAGAATGGTTGGAGGGTGCAATACCTGTGAGAATTCTGACAAGAGTTGTATTGGTGGATTTAACCTGATGACGTTAAGGACAATTCCCACAGTTCCATGGGAAACAGTTAGTTTTCAGTATTGTTGGTCCTGTGAGGAGTCAAGGGAAATAAGCTTATTGTATGGCGTTAGTTGATTTTTTGTCCAGGTGGGTTGAGTTACAATGGACACAGAATATATGTACAAGTGACATATAAAGTTTCTGGATGATGCATTTCAGACCTAACGGTATCCCACAAAATGATTTACTGACAATGGGGTACAGTTGGTGTCGAGTGAAAATTGCGAATTTTCTTAAAGGAAATGGTACTGTACATCGTACTTCTTCCATCTACCATTCTGAAACATTCGGGTTGGCTGAAAGGTTCAATCGTATGATAAAGCAGAGAATCCAAAGCCTGGAAGAGAGCGGGCAACAACATGGTTTTGGAATACAGATTCACTTCTCATTCCCAAACTGAATGTCTATATTTGAGATTCTTAGGGGCAGGGCCCCCAACACCATGGTGTGTCCAGTGTGGTGTGTAGATGGGAGTAAAGTGTGTTTGGACGCTGTTGTGCAACAAGGAAGTATATGGCATTTGAAAAGCAGTCAGGGCATGTGATGTTATGCAAGGTGAGTAAGTGAGAATCAAATAGCATCGAAGAGGGGTATCGAGTGACTGACGACGATATGTTTGAAGAAAAATCAGACATGGAAGAGACAAGGGTGGAAGTGAGTCACATCTTTTGGGTAAACATTATCAGAAGAGAAGTGCCTCTGAGAATGATGTTGGCGTTAAAGCGTCCAGAGTATTTTGATGATGATATAGCTAAAGTGCCTGTCTCAGTATGGACTACAGGACCCTTTGACATAGGCCTCTTGAAGGGGGTGGGAGTTAAGTGAAAATTAAACTAAAACCAGGAGCAATTAAGTCCGACAATATCCCATGTCCAGAGAGGCAGATGAAGGGATTTTGAAAACAATTTCTGCTATGATGGACGAGGGCATCTTAGTGACGTCTGAGTCACCATGCAATATGTCAGTTTATGCTGTCAAGAAATCAAAGGGGGGTCTTGGCGTTTAATTCAGGATTTACGAGCAATAAAAAATATTGTTGAAGCCGAGTTCCCTCTAGTCCCTAACCCATCTACAATTCTATGTAATGTACCCGTTGAGGCAAAATATTTCACGGTAATTTACTTGAAAAGTGCCTTTTTCTCAATCCCGTTGCACTGTGACTCATAAGATCTGACACCATTCACGTTCAGACAAATGCGTCTGAAAAGCACAAGGCTGCCACAGGGGTACTGTGAGTCTCCATCGATTTTAAACAGAGTCCTGCAGATGGTCTTAAGAAATATTGCATTAGAAAGTATCGTCTTGCAGTATGTGGATGACATCCTAATCTGCAAGAGCAATGCAGGCACGATTCTGTTCAGCTACTGACTATACTGGCTGAGAAGGGTTAAAAGGTTGACGAGGAAAAGTTACAATATTGTCAACAGGAAGAGCTATACATAGGCCAGCTAATCTCACATGAAGGCAAGAAGGTGACCCCAGAAAGGGCTGAAGCCATATTGAACACGGCTAAGCCACACACGATAAAGCAAATGCAGAGCTTTCTAGGCCTGTGCAACTATGTTAGGGCATGGGTTTTCGATTACAGCTCTTTTGACAAAGAAGGCCCATTTGACAAAGGAAAAGAGTGAATGGTCTGAGACAATGGAGAAGGGGTTTACTGAACTCAAGAGAGCGATTTGCACAGCTCCAGTTCTCGGAATTCCCAATTATGCGGAAGAATTTTACCTGTTTTCACACACAGATGGCAGCTTTATGACAGCAGTGCTCGCTCAAAGAACCTCGCTGGGGTACAAGCCCTTAACATATTACAGTGGGAACCTGGACCCAGTAATAAGAGGCCACTTTCCCATGCGAACAAAGTTTAGCTGCTGCTGCGTTCGCCATAGAGAAAGCGACAACCATTGTAATGGGATGTTCCATGACGTTATACGTCGAGCACTCATTATTTGCCATTTTAGAGACAACAAAGGGCACATTGACATCTCAGAGAGCTTCTACTATGAAGTGATCATATGGAACCCATCCATTAAAATAGTCTGATGTAAAATAGTGAACCCAGCTATGTTCATGGCAGAGCCAGTCACTGAAGGAGAGCCGATACATGACTGCACAAATTATGAAGAATTCTATGATGAAATCCCCAGGGTAAAAGAAAATGCCTTGGCAGGGGGAGAGATCGTCTTTATTGACGGGTCTTCGAGGATCGACCAAAGTGATGGACAAAGATACACAGGCGTCGTGATGAAACACATAGCAAATTGAGAATTTTGAGTACTTGGTAGTGCGCGAATACCATCTCATCACTCAGCACAGGCTGCAGAATTATTGGCGTTGATAGTCGCCATTGAGAATCACACAGACCAGGAAGTAACGGTGTATAGGGGCTCGGCCTATGTGACATTAACAGTGCACACAGGCTTAGCGCGCTGTAAAAGGAGGGACTACCTCCAAGCGGACGGCACACCAGTTCAGCACGCAGCCTTATTGGACAGGCTGATAAAGGCACTACAGTTCCCAGTGGGCAAAGCGGTCGTAAAATGCACCGCTCACACGAAAGGGATAGATTTTGTCCCACGCGGAAATCACGCAGCAAACACGGAAGCCAAGCATATGGCATCCAAAAATGAGACGGTTATGGAAGTGGCATGCACCCATGAAAGAATGATGATCGCACGGACCACACCGGAAGCCTATAACAATCTTGGGCAAACGCAACTAATGGAGCTCCAAGGGGAGGCACAACAGGAAGAGAAAAACTTGTGGAAACATTGAGGGTGTTCTTCAGCTTGTGGTGACTGTTAAGACGGATTTCTGAACTCTGTCCTGGTGGCGCAGAAGTTCAGAAGGCCAACCTAATTACTTGGAACAGGGTAACCTCTGGACGAGCCAGACCAATCAAGGTAGCGATCGCGGCGGTCAAGACTAGGGCTCAAGAGGGGTGAGGGTGACTGAAAGCCCGCAATGAGCACACAAAGCAAGAGCGCTTACAAACTACTCCAAACAGTTGTTATATCAAAAATAGATACACATTTATTTTAAGGCCTTTAAAATAATGACCGTAGCGAGAAAATCACAATATCACAATACTAAGCCAACACATACCATATCAACACAATATATATACAAATACGACAGTCTCAAGCATTAGAGGCACGAAATGTGTAGTCCACCTGCAAGGGAAGGAAAAGAGCCAGTGCGATAATGCTTTAGACTCAGTTCGCCTTCAGAGGCACCTAACTAGATGGAAGTCCGAGCCCTGCGAAGAGTGGAGCCTTGTGCTCAAAGTACCTGCACACGCTGGTGCCAACGGGCAAAAGGAGAAGCTCTTCGGAGGAAGTCAGGCAGTTCGGGTTAGTGCACACAGAAGAAGAACAGGTTCCGCGACTCAAGCGCAGCCTCCACAGCGAGCAGAAGCAGAGCGCGAGTACGGACAAAAGGGTGCTGTTTTTACACAGCGGGGAAAAGCAATGGGCTACTGCAGGAGGGCGACGAGATCCTAGCTATACTACTCACCGGTCCCCGATGCAAGCAGACCCAGGCTTCTCCACGTTAGTTTCAGCAGCTGGCAGGTTCAGCAGAGTCGGGAAATGCCTCGTCGTCGTGTAGAGCAAAAAGACGTCCCAATCGAAGAAACCTGCACAGTTTTGTCACCACCGCAGGGCAACGGAGCGGCCGTGTGTATCTGAGCCAAATGTACACTCCTCCCTTCAGACCTGGGAACGCCAAGTGCACGAAGCGTGGGAGAGTGACAAGGACTCGGGATACAACACAACCTGGCGGCGGTTACAGAGCAGGACTCCCTTGTAAGCTGGTCAGTCAACTGGATGGCCCAGAGACGCTTCCGAAGGCTTACTTGGCAGGAGATGATGAAGTCGCCGGGAATAGCTGTTCCTGCTATTCCAAAGGTCGAAGCACCAGTACAGGCCTTCTGGTTCGATCAAAGGAGGAAAGGGTTTCACAGGACGACAGCAGTGCAAAGGAGGATTCCTTCAGCGGGTCACCAGCGATTCCTCGGTCCAGCCTCTTGGTTGCAGGATACTTGGCTCCTGTATTCCTTCGTTCGTGAGAACTCAGGAGATCGACATGGTAGTGGTGTTTCCAGCCCCCTCTTATCCACGGTTCCCTTCGCGCCAAAACGGAGGGGAGCCAATGGGAGATCCGCTCATCAACACACATACCATACGTGGACCAATCACGGACCACGGTGGTCCCAGGCATTCACACCACCCTAGACTCTCTGGCACCCAGGATGTGTATTGGGACCAGACATCCCAGCCCACAACCTGGAGGCACACAAAAGACATGTAGAAGCCCGCGAAAGCAACCACGTTTCGCGGGAAAGTACATGCCCAAATAAGGAAGGCCCGGGGTCGCTCGACCTGGGGAAGGTGAAGGGAGCAAGACAGTCAGTGGACAAGACAAAGGAGCCTCGTGGTCTGGCCATTTTGGGAGCCAGGCCACCATTTTGGGTTCAGTGCGAAAAACGCGCTCAGAACGCCAAAAGGAGCTCAAAATACACAAATCGATCGCTGCCACCATTCCAGTCCCTGAATGACATGCACCGATCAAATACCATCCTAAACGAGTATCTAGGGCCTGTAGAAGGCTAGAGACCCAAGAGAGCTGTAACTTAGCTTACAGTGCCCTCTTGTGTCATGTTGCACTAAAGCCGCAACATGATAAAAGAAACTACGGGAAACAGCGTTCCCCGGTACTGACTGTCTTAAGGGCATGTCAGTTTCCCCTTAAGAAAGGAGCGAAAGCCCAGAGGAGTTTGGCAGAAGGCTGCACTTCTCTGGCAAAGTCAAGAACAAGGTGAAAACAACAGCAAAAAGTTTAGGGGTTGCCACATGGAAGGAAAATTACCTACAATTACGAAATCTTTCCTAACAGTGACAAGACAGCACTGGTAAACCAGTAATGCCTGTAGCCCTATTAAAAATAGCACTGGAACAATTGCATTACCCGATGCACATGACAAAGGAGAATCTAGCAGCAACGCTTGCAGAAGACTGGTTCATACCGAATTTAGCTGAGCATGTTGCATTCTTTATGGTGAGCTGCATAATCTGCCAGCAATTCACCGCTGGGCACACATTAAAAGTAATGAGAGGAGTCATCCCCAGGCCACACGGGCCTTTTCAGCACTTGCATGTCGATTATGTCGACATGATTCAAGTATGCAATGGGTACAGATACTTAATTGTCGTGTGTCCATTCTCTAGATGGATAGAAGTAGGTCCATGTACATACCCAAACGCTACAAGTGCGGCCACATTTTTAGTGAGAGATGTGTTCCCCAGGTGGGGGGTGTGTGAGGTCATGAGGTCAGATAATGGAGCTCCTTTTGTAAATGCAGTCTTTACAGGATTAGCTTGCTGCTTGGTATAAAGCACAAGTTGTCATCAGCGTATCATCCAGAAGGCAATGGGATTTGTGAGAGGCTCAACAGCTTGTTAAAGGAAAGGTTAGCCAAGTTGACGCTTACTCTAAAGATAGGATGGTTGCACTGCCTTCCTCTGGCACTGTAGGCTCTTCGGAACCAACCTGGCTCTGACCATCATCTTACGCCACACGAAATAGCCACAGGAAGAAGAATGAGAACTCCTCTCAAACCCCGAGATAGAGCTAGATGTAACGCCCAGTCGACAGGAGAGGTTCTAGGATCGGAAATGCAAAATTATCTGAACTGCATGACATCTTGCCTTACAGTAATTTCAGACCAGCTGCAGCGATGACGAACAGCGTGCAGTGCAGCACAAAACACAGAAAGAGACACTACACCTGACATAGCTCAGGGTCTACGTGTTCCACTCATCTTCCCTGGAGACATCATCTTGGTGAGGAATCAAACAAGGAAAAAGTGGGACGAGCCAAGGTTCAACAGACCATTCACAGTTGAAGATGTTACTCCATCCGCAGTCAAGCTGCAAAGAAGAGGAGCTTGGATCTTCCTAGGTGAGATCAAGCCATACATCGGAGGAAACCCCCTGCCTGCACCCCACTGTGAAGAGACTTCAGACAACGGAGAAGAACCACAGGACGTGCAGACAAGATCCATAACGAGGAAGAAGGACGCATGACCAGCAAAGAAAAGACAAAGAACTTTTGCAAGTTGTGGCTTAACCTGGACACTTCCTCTAAGCAAAAAAGGGGAGAAGGACATAAAAAACAGACACTCTGTGCATTTCAGTTGCAGGGTGAAGAAGAAAATTGTGCGTATATGCCACAACATGTTTTGTTGACTTGAACTTTTGAACAAAGGCATTCTTAAACCGTGAGGAGAAAAAGACTTACAAACTTTGATCAAGGATATTTACAGTGGAAACAGATACAGCATTGCGATTCATCCAAAACCGAGACTTTGTTTGGAAGCACTTATGGTGTCCCACAGTAGAGACATCACAAAGGATGTGGTTACATATTTCCACCTAGTGTTGAGATCACACCCGTCACTGGTAGGGAGGCTCACCAGTGTCACAGACTTTCTCCAAGATGTTATGTTATGTTATCGGTACTTGTATAGCGCACCGTCACCAACGGAATTGGTCTCCAGGCGCTCTGGTGGATCTGTAAACAGGAAGGGTGGAGGTAGGGTTAGTCGGGAGGAGGGGAGAAGGAAAATGGTAGATGTGGTGTGCTGTTGGTAGCTTCAGCTCGGTTGACACAGAGTGCTGGGCTTTGGTGCTAGTATCGGATCGGATGAAGGCCTCGAGTGCTGTGGGTGAAGTTTATGTGTTGTTTATGCGGTGTGGTAAAGTGCGTGCGGATTGCTGGGAGAGAGATGGTGTGTGGTTTTGTGTGGGTTTAAGTAAGCAGAAGATTGGGGATTGGGTTAGTGGGGTCTGTATCCAGGTTCAGGTACTTACGATTCCGTTAGAGTTGTATACCTGTGGTTTCGGATGTTGCTGGTTCCTGGTGGCCGACTCGATTTGGTGGTGTTGCACTGGTCCAGCTGTATCCTATTGAGTATAGTATGGATGGTGTGTGCATCTGAACCTAATCTTCAGCTGTGAGACTGGGTGGGTGATATCTATTCTTAGGTAATCTAGTGTGACCCTGGTCAGTTAAGGCTTTGAGTGGTTCAGGGTTGCGGTCATGTTGAAGTGTTGTCCTAGTGGGTCCGTCTTGGTGAGCGTGTGTATTCAGACGTTCGTATCCTTCTGTTGTGACTGATTCTTTGATTTCCGTGGAGCGAACATCCTTGAGACTGTTTAGTTGTAGTTTGTGTGGTGGGGCATTGTGCTTCCTGCTTTGCATTGGTGGGCCATGTGTAGTGATGAAGCATTCTGTTTCTCACCCATTGCCTTGGGCCCGTGATACAGTGCTTCCTTTCCCTCTCTAAGATTTTTTCTAAGGGCTGATGGGGAAGGTCATAGTTAGGTCCATGTCCTCTTGATGATTTGTTCTAGTTTTTCTGTCTTAGTTTGCTATGTTTACTGTCTTTGGTCGTATTGCGAGTGTCTCCCGTTTGGTCCTTTAGAATGCCGTTGGATAGTTTCCTCAGCTTTTCCCATTGATTGATCGGTGCGTATCGCGGTCACTCTACGTTCGTTGGTATTTTTTGGTATGTCGGTGCCCCTGTGGCCAGTCTTTCTAGTTATGACGTGAAGAGCCAGGTTTTGAGTAATTGCCTGAATAATAGGTTGTTTCTAGTGTTACGTATGTACTTTGGAAGGTTGTTCCAGGTTTTCGGGGCTTGGTGAGAGAAGGAGGATCCTCCAAGTTTTCTTTTGTTGTAGGGCTTCGGTTCCAGGCGGATGTCCATGCTTGATCTGAGCGTTCTTGTTGGTCGATGTATGCGCAGTTTGTCTCTTAGGAACTCAGCGCCTTCATTGTGTACTGCTCTGTGCGTAATGCACATTGTTTTGAATTTTATTTGTTGTTTTATAGGTAGCCAGTTTTGTGTTATCAGCGCTGGTGCAGTGTGTTCTCTTCGGGGTAGTTTCAGAAGTAGTCTGGCTGCCGCGTTTTGAATGCATTTTTTTTTAGGAGTGGGTCAGGCATGCCTAGGTATAGGCTATTGGCGTAGTCTACTTTGGACATGACGAGGGCGATGATGGTGGTCGTTTTGTTGGCGAACGATAGGAACGGTAAGATTCTCTTTGCCGCTCGCAGGAGGAAGAAGCATTTCTTGAGGAGAGCGTTCACTTGTGGCTCTAGCGTGAGATTATTGTCCATCAGAACCCTCAGGTTTTTTACAATTTGCAGAGGGTGCTGGGGTAGTCTCGAGTTCTCTTGGCCAAGGGATTAATTGGTTTTCTCCTCCATTTTTTGTGACAGTCATTATTTCGGTTTTGTCTGCGTTGATTTTGAGGGAATTTGAGTTCATCCAGAAGAACACATTGTGGAGGCAGTTTTCTAGTGTTGAGTTTCTTTCCGGGTTGTCTTGTATTTTGAAGATTATTTGTGTATCGTCAGCGTAGTTGTAGCAGGTGAGGCCGTGGTTTTGATGATTCTGATAAGTAGATACAGGTAGATGTTGAATAGTAGCGGGGAGAAGGATGATCGTTGTGGTACTCCACAGGTGGAATCTCTTGGGCTGGATTTGAAGGGTTTCATCCATACAGTTTCTGTTCTGTTTGTTAGGAGAGATTTGATCAATAGTAGGGCGGTGTCTGTTATTCCAAGTGCTTCTAATCTCGTTATGAGGGTGTCATGGTCGACTGTGTCAAATGCTGCCGATAGGTCTAGGAGTATCAAGGCAGTGCTGTTGTCAGAGTCTGCGTTGGTTTTCAGATCGTCCCATATTGAAGAGTAGAGCTGATTCCGTTCCTCTCAGTGGTCTGAAGCCAACTTGTGCCTGGTCTGTAGGCCGTGCTCTTCTATAAACTCTTGGGTCATTTTGTATATGTACGTTTCGAGCAGCTTGGCTGTATACGGGATGTTAGAGATAGGTCTGTAGTTGGAGAAGTCCTCTACGTTTCCCGCTGTATCTTTGAGTAGTGGCCTGATGGATGCAGTTTTGAAGGCTTGTGGCACTTTCCCAGTTGCGATGGAATGGTTGAGGACATTCCTGTGATATTTTTCCTTGTTTAAGAATTGATTTGTATATGTCTGGTGGGCATGGGTCATCGGGGGACCCCGAGTTGTTGCTTTCATTCACCAGTTTGACGAATGTCTCCACTGATATTTCTGGAAAGCTTCATAGTTTGTTTGGGTGCTCCTCCCGGGTGTAGGTTGGGGTTGGGGTAGGGGTTGTGGTCAGATCAGATGGTCTGCTTTGAATGGTTTGTTGGATGTTAGTGATTTTGTTTTTGAAGTGGTCCGCGAGGTCGTTGCAGAGTTTTGTGGACAGAGTTGGTGTGTTGTTACATCCTGGAGGGGTTTTGCTTTCGTTTATGATTTTGAAGAGCTCTTTTTGGGTGTTTGGTGTTTCGAAGATTCGGTTGTCGTAGTGTTTCCTCTTTGCTTTTTGTATTTCCTTTTTGTAAGCCCGGTTGTATTGTAGGAATTTCAGTTTGTTTGCCGCATCGTTTTGTTTTCTCCAATCAAGTTCTAGTCTTCGTTTTTTTCTTTTCATAGTGCACAATAGTGGGGTGAACCATTTTGCCATAGACCGTTTATTAGAAGAAGCGAAGGGTTTTTCTTTGGCCATGTTGTCTATAGTATTTATAATCCCGGAATGCAGCAGGGTTACCTTTTTGTCCAGGTCATCTTCTTCCATGAATGTTGGCTGTGGTTTGTTTAGCTTCAGGAGTTCATGCAGGTTGGCGTTTTTGATGGTTCTCCAATTTCTTCTCATGGTTTTCGTTGTTTTGTCCGGTTGATCGATTGTTGGCCTGGTCATTTTGATTACGATGGGGATGATGAGGTGGTCGCTCCAGGGTATTTGAATTGGGGGTGCCGTGGTGAGGAGTAGTTTGTTGGCGAAGATTGCGTCAAGTGTATGCCCTGCCGAGTGGTTTGCTCCTTTGACTAGTTGTTGTAGGTTCATCGCTGCTAGTTGGCTGGTTAGCGATTTTTGTATGGTTGTGCTTTCTCCTTCAAATCAGATGTTAAAATCTCCTAGGACTATCTAGTGATTGTGTTTGATGGCTAGGACGGTGATTGCTTCTGTGAAGGAGTCTACAAAGGTTGCATCGTAGGTTGGTGATCTATATATTAGTACGAATTTCACGTTTGTTTTGGATGTTACTGCTAGACGTATGATTAGGGATTCGCATTTATCGATGATTAGTGGGTCTTCCAGTTTGATATCCAGGTGTTCTTTGTGAATGATTGCCAGCCCTCCCCCTCTTTTGGTTTTTCTGTTTGATTGGATGCATTTGAAGTATTCAGGTAAGCAGTTGTTGAGTGTGATCTTGTAATTGTCGTCTAGCCAGGTTTCTGTTACAAATAGGATGTCGATCCCTCCGTCGCAGAGCAGATCGTATATCTCAGTGGCATGTTTCGACATTGATCTTGCATTGATGAGTTTGCAGTGGATCTTATTGGTGTGGTTTTGCTTGTTGGTTGTACCTTGTTTTGGTTTGTGGTTGTTTGGTTGCGGGGCATCATTGTTGGCGTTGATTGTGGGTGGATGAGGATCAGCAAAGGTTGTAGCTTCAATGTAGGAGGGCGTATGAGAATCAGCGGAGGCTGCATCTTCATAGAGGTGGTTGCTAGATTGAAAGCTTGGCTGTTCAGTTGTGTTGCTTCTACGTTTGTGCTGGTTTGGTGAAGGTCCATGAAGGCTTCTTCTTCGTCGAATTGGTCAGTTAGATTCATGTTTGGGTTGTTGGTTATAAGATCTTCTTCGTCGTTATGTCCGGTATGGCGCAGGTGTTGGGGGTGTCCTTCTGTTCTTGTGATGTATGGGGTGATGGAGTCAGACTTTGGCCACCTTCTTCTTGGGTGTTCCCGTCTTTTTTCTAGTTGTCTCGGGATTTTCTGTCTGTCTTGATGTCTCTTTGTCGTTGGGGTATCCTGGTTCTGGGGTTGTTGCAAGGTATGGTGAGAGATATAGGGAGTTTTCCCTTTGGAGTTTTGTTCTGGTCGTTTTGGTTTTGGGTGTTGTGTTTCTTCTATAGGAGGTTGTTGCTTCGGTGGTAGGTTGGATTTGTGTGCCTGTTTTCAGTGCGGCCTTGTCTTGTGCCCTTTCTCTGCGTCCTTTTGTGGTCCGGGGCATTTTGGTGCTCAGTGCGGAGGTGCTGGTTGAGTGGTTGGCTGCTGTGTCTTGTGATGGGAGTGCTGGTGTTTCTTCTTGTATTGGTAGGCTTGGAGCTTTTGTGCAGTCTGTTCTTCCGGTGGGTCAGTTTGTGTGTTCTATGAGCGCTGTCTGGTAGGGGTTTTAGTGCTGGGCGTATTGTTGTCAGGGGTGTAGGTCTAAGTTCAGTGCTGTCTGTGTAGGTCTCTCTGAAAGGATAAGGGTGTCTGGAACTATTCTATCACGGTCTAGTCCTCTCTGGGAGTATGTTAAGGTCGTTAAGCTAAGTTTGTGCTTGAGGCTAGTTCTGACTATGTTCTGGAGTCTCGTATGGTAGGCGGGACCCAAAGGAGTATTGTAATCCTTATGATTCAAATTTAGGAGCGGAGTCCCCGCTAAATTTGCGAGACCTGTATAGTTGGAGAGAGGCCTATCGCTGTAATCTGAATGACAACAGATACAATTTGGGGATAGAACCCCTGCTATATTTGTGAGACCTGTATAGTGGGAGAGAGGCCTATCAATGTAAACTGAATATCCCACAATGCGGTTTGGGACCAGAGCCCCTGCTAAAATTGGGAGACCTGCACAGTGGGAGAGAGGCCCCCCAATGCGATCCGAATATCACAATACCGTCTGGGAACAAACCCCTGCCAGAATTGGGAGGCCTGTGTAGTGGGAGAGAGGCCTATCAATGCAATCTGACTATCATACAATACAATTTATCAAAGCGATCCGACTGTCATACAATGCAATTTTGGAATAGAACCCCTAATAGTTTTGGGAGACCTGTACAGTGGGAGGGAGGTCTCTCAATGCAATCCGAATATCACAATACCGTCTGGGAACAAAACCCCTGCCAGTTTTTGGAGGCCTGTGTAGTTGGAGCGAGGCCTATCAATGCCATCTGACTATCATACAATACAATTTATCAAAGCGATCCGACTGTCATACAATGCAATTTTGGAGTAGAACCCCTAATAGTTTTGGGAGACCTGTACAGTGGGAGGGAGGTCCCTCAATGCAATCCAAACATCATGTAATACAACTTGGGGACAGAACCCCTGTTGGATCTGGGGGACCTGTATACTGGGAGAGAGTCCTAACTATGCAATCTGAATGTTATACAATGCAATTTTGGGGACAGAACCCCCGTCAAGTTTGGGAGACCTGTATAGTGGGAGAGAGGCCTATCAGTGCAATCTGAATATCATACAATACAGTTTGGGAGCAGGTTTAGGAGACCTGTATAGTGGGAGAGAGGCCTATCAGTGCAATCTGAATATGATACAATACAGTTTGGGATCAGGCCTGTATAGTGGGTGGGAGGCCCACCAATGCAATCTAAATATCATACATTACAATTAGGGGTGGAACCCCTGATACATTTTGGAGACCTGTATAGTGGGAGAGAGTCCTATCAATGCAATCGGAGTGTCACAATACAGTTTGGGAATGGAGCCCCTGGTAGGTTTGGGGGACCTGTAACGTGGGAGAGAGGCCTATCAATGCAAACAGAACATCAAACTATGCAGTTTGGGGACAAAACCCCATATCAATTTTGGGCGCCTTTATTGAGAGGCCTATTAAAGCAATCAGAATATCATACAATACAGCTTGGGGACAGAACCCCTGGTCATTTTGGGAGAGAGGTCTATCAATGCGATCTGAGTGTCATACGATACAGTTTGGGGATGGAGCCCCTGGTGAGTTTGGGAGACCTGTATAGTGGGAGAGAGGCCTATCAATGCAAACGGAATATTATACTAAGCAGTTTGGGGACAGAACACCTGATCAATTTGGGGGACCTGTATATGGGGGAGGAACCTCTCAGTGCAATCTGAATATCATACCATATAATTTTGGAACAGAGACCCTGCTAAATTTGGGAGACCTGTCTATTGGGAGAGATGCCTAGCAATGCAATCTGAATATCACACAATATAGTATGTGGACAGGACTTCTGATAGATTTGGGAGACCTGTAAAGTGGGAGAGAGGCCTATAAATACAATCGGAGTATCATACAATTCGATTTCGGAATGGAAACGCTCCTAAATTTGGGAGACCTGTATAGTGGGAGAGAGGCCTATCAATGTAATCTGAATATCTTACAATACAATTTTGGAAGAGAAACTGATAGATTTTGGAACTGTTTTATATTGGATTGTTAAGTGGCTAGGATTATAGGGTAGAGTGGTTGATGTACTCCTAACCCAGGCCACTCCTACCTTACTGGTCCTTGTAGTTGATGGTTGACGGCTGGCACCTGTCTTCCCCTGTGGACTCCTGCCGTCACCTCCAGGAGCCGCCTCTGTTGGGGCCGACCTTGGCCTTTGGGCTACCGGGCAGAGGGCTGCACTGGAAGACCAGTGAAGACGGCTTCCCAGTGAAGGAAGCAGGGGGTGGGGGGAGAGAGGAAGTGGTCAGCATGAAAATGAAAAAATAATAAAACTACTGCTTACTGTCATTGCTGAACAATTTATCGTACTCCCCAAGTACAGTGAGAAGGAAACAAATGCTTCTGAAAGGGGCCCCTAGGGGACCCCGACGTCTATGGAAACAAGGCGGGTCACCACACACGATAGAGACTCCAGACACAAGGTTGTATTCCCAAAGCTAGGGTTTTATTGCAAAGCAAAAGTCTCAGTTGGCCAACTCGGTCTCGCGCCCCGCAACGTGTATCTCTAGACCTCGAGGGACGCAAGAGAGTGAATTACATACATCAGTTCCATATATACAAAATGCATATCAAACAATCAGCTATGAAATGTA